>NW_022900917.1:66783414-66813000 GCF_012274545.1 Fukomys damarensis
AAAAATTGAAGAAAAAAATGGTCTGCACTGAACATATACAGACGTTTCCTGTTATTCCCTAAAATAATAATAATAATAATAATAATAATAATAATAATAATAATAACAACAACAACACTATAACAACTAGTTACATAGCATTTACACTATATTAGGTACATCAAATCAGCTACAGATGACTTACAATATATGGAGGCTACCCATAGGTTACATGCACATAGTGCACCAGTTCATGTAAGTGAATTGAGGATCTTTGGATTTTATCTGTGGAACTGAAGGACACCTGTATAATCATCCTCTTCATATACCCCCAACTTCCCTGTACTTTGTCCCTCTGCAGCCTGTGTGCAACCCAGCTCTGGTTAGATTTAGCTTGCCTCCTGACTTGTCTGCACTCTTGTTGACTGAGTGTTCCATAAATACAGCGCTACCCGATGACTCAAAAAGCTACACTCCCCTAACTCCTGCTTTTCCTCTCATTTTAAACGTCCAAAATCCCCTCCTGCCCCTCAGCTGATGACCTTGCTTTTTCAAACCTAATGTATCAAACTTCTGATTTTCCTCCTTGAATTTTCCCCTCTAATAAGAACTCCATCATCTCATTTGCCAAGGCCACAATTCTTGCAATAGTCGTCTCACTTTCCATATCCAACCCATTAACAAACCTGTAAGCTGCACCTTCACATTTCACCCAACATGTGATTACATCTTACAACTTCCATCATCATTTCTTGACACAAGCCCCTGAACCTGCCTCATTTCTCCTTTCTCCATCTCTCTTCCACATATCCAACAAAATGACCCTTTAAAAGCGTTAAGTCAGATTATTTTTCTACTCAAAATCTTCTAAAGCTCTCTCCTCCTCCTCCACGTAGAAGTCAGCATCCATCTCCAAGGTAGGTGTTGAGCTGGCAGAATAAAATGCTTGGGACAGCAGCTAGGCATTCGAGCTCAATCTCTTCCACCCCTTACAAGCCAGCTGTTTCCAGGGGTACATGTTCCGCTCTGCTCCACAAAGCCTTGAGTTTTAAGAAGGGAAAGCCTCACGAGGAGAGCAGAAAGCCACACAGTACAGCCAGCCAGTGAGCATCAGTCTAACAGGCATTCGGTCTGAAGTATAAAGTTCCAACCTAGCCTGTGGCTAGTAAGAAGGTGAACTTTTGCTCTTCACATGCCTTCCTGGTGAGCCTCCACCAAGTCAGAACCACAGAAAGGAGGGGGGACTATTCATCAGGCTCTCAAAGCTCAGCACCATGCTGAACAAAAGGCCTGCACTCGCTCATGCACTCCTCCCCTCCTCAAAGGGTAGGTGTTCTCTCTGTTGACAGAGGAAACAGACTAAAAGGAAAGTAAATCATCCAGAGTCATTAAACCAGTAAAGAGAAGAGCTAAATTCAAATTCAGATCTATTTTCAGTTCCCAGCACCACAAAAATAAATTCAGATCTGCCTGCCTCTGGTATTCATCTTCTCATTGTGAGAGATTTTTTTCATTCTCAAGTGTGATGTGTCACTTTTATAGGACATTTTGCTTAGAGATTAGCTGGGATTAATATTTTGAAAGTAATTTTATATGTTAAACCTTGCCATTTTTCCAAATTTAAAAAGGGAGCGGGCTTGGTGGCACACACCTATAATCCCAGTACTTGGGAGGCTGAGGCAGAAGGACTGCTGTGAGTTCAAGGCCAACCTGGAATACATAGTGAGTTCAAGGTCAGTCTGAACTACAGAGTGAGACCTTGTTTCAAAACACCAAAAAAATAAATAAATAGGGGCTGAGGGTGAGGTACAATTTCTCATTTTGGAAGTTAGTGATACCTAATGACCTTTTTCTCCTTCACAGTACTGGTGATTGAACCCAGGCCCTCACACATGCTAGGTAAGTGCTCTACCACTGAGAAACATTTCCAACCCTTTTTATTCTTTTTTTGTTTTTTTTTTTTTTTTGAGACAAGATCTTGCTTTATAGAGCAGGCTGCCCTCAAACTCACCCTGATCCTCCTGCCTCAGCCTAGAGTGCTGTGCTTACAAGCATGCACCACCACATCTGGCTCTTTGTTTCATCTTTTTTTTTTTTTTTGGTACTGGGATCAAACTCATCTTTATTCTTGAGACAGAATCTTGCTTAAATTGCCCAAGCTAATCTTCAATTTATAATCCTCTACTCCTAGCTTTCTGAATAGCTGGGATTATACTCGTTGCCACTGCTCCCTGCTGTTTATTTTTTAAGCAATGCTACCTGCAAACAAGCTTGCATCTGTTTAAACCAGTCATGTGCCTCTGAAAAGTTTTCTTTTCTTTTTCTTTTTATACTTTAGAGGTAGTGTTTAAAATAGAATATCCCTGCTGGGCATTGTGGTACATGCCTGTAATCCCTGCACTCAGGAGGCTGATACAGGAGGATCATTGTGAGTTTGAGGCCAGACTGGGCTACAAAGGCCAGTCTGCATGACAAAGTGAGACCCTGTCCTACCCTGCCCCACAAAAAATATTTCCTGCTTTGAAGAGACCTTTGTCACAAGGCTGGGAGGTAGCTCAGTGGTAGAGTCCTTCTCTAACATGCAAAAAGTTGAATTTGATCCCTAGCACTGCCAAATAAATAAAGTCATTATTTAAAAAAGAAAAGCATTTGTCTCAAAGTTAGCAATTAGGGGAGGCAATACTGAGAATTGAACCCAGGGTCTTCACACTAAACTAAATCCCAAGCCCCCCCACCTTTTTTTTGGTACTGGGGATCGAACTACCTTGCGCTTTCCAGGCAGGCAAAAACACCACTGAGCTAAATCACCAGCACCCCCAGCCCGTTTTTGTGACGGTTCTCACTTAATTGTCCAGATTAGGCTTGAATTTGTGATCCTCCTGCCTCAGCCTCCCAGGGTGCTGGGATTACAGGAATGCGGTACCACACTTGGTTAAAATCAGAAATTTTATATTTCTGCTTCGCTCCTTCTTCTTCTGTGAATACAAATAAAATTGAATCAATGCTTTTTGATTTAAAATAATTTCAGTGAATAAAACTATGCCAGGCTTCTGGCCTCATATGACCCTTTTCAATACAAAATATGAAATCTGCTGGGAAAAAAATGTATATGAAATGGTCTAAATGAGAAGCCAAAGCTGTGCATGAGTATTCACCCTGGGATACTCAGAGCGTGCCCCTTATAGCACCAGAAGCTCAGGTTTTTGCATCCGTACAGGTAAAGGCACCACCTGTTACTTGTGTCCTAAAGAAAAGGAGAAAGAAGGTTTGCGAAGTTTAACCTGGAAGAATAACAAAAGCAAAGCAAGAGAGGCGTCAGAAGCTGTGTACCTGCCTCTGCAGACACTGGAGGCATCTGAGCACTGTGTATACCAGACACTAGGCAAGGTGTGTTATATCTTATCTCTTTACAACCATCCATGAAGTTCTGGGATGTGACTTGGTCAAGGTTACACAGAAGTGAAATGAAGTCAGCTCACTGGGCATGGTGGTGCACACTTGTAATCTTAGTACTCTGGGAGACAGACAAGAGGATCACAAGTTTGAGCCTATCACAAGTTTGGCAAGACTCTGTCTCAAAAAAAAGAAAAAAAAATCAATAAAAAAGGCTGAGGGTGTATGTAGCTCAGTGCAAAGTCCCTGGGTTCAATCATCAGTTGGGGGGGTGGCATGTGCAGGTTAACCCCCTCTCCCAGGTCATCTGGCTTCTAACCCCAGCAGCTACTCTTAGGGCTCACTCAAGGACCCTGATGAGTTTTCTTTTCCTGACAAGACCAATGTTCTTTTTTACCAGTCATCTTCCATGACCCAGGTAGCACTCAGGCTCTCTGAACTACTTCAATGGTGTCACCTTGTTCTAGAATCACTACTTCCCTGACCAGCTCTACCCTCTCTCCTTATCATCACCAAGACCATTCCAGTAAAACAAAGAATCCATCCCCTGAACTCCAGGAAAGGCCAGGAAGATTGTGAAATCTCTCTCTGTACCTCCTGTAAGAAGGTTACAGCACTTATTAAGATTTTGTAAAATGGGGCAACACACTTTCCGGTCCCCCTTCTGTCTCTCTTAGACAGAAGCTTTCTTTTCCCTCAATAAATTTTTCCTTTTTTTTTTGGTACCGGAGATCGAACTCAGGTCCTTGCACTTGCAAGGCAGGCAGTGGAACCGCTGAGCTAAATCCCTGGCCCAATTTTTCCTATTCTTAACCTCCACTGTTCCTAGAATTCATCCTTCAATTTTAGAAAACACAAACTCACATTTCACATATCTAGCAGATTTGGGAGTTACATCTCTCCCCGTATATCATTTTTTTTTTGAGACAAATTCTCACTATGTAGTTGAGGCTGACCTGAACTCACTAGGTAGCCCAGGTTGGTCTTGATCCTCCTGCCTCAGCCTCCCGAGTGCTGGGATTACAAGCATGCACCACCACACCCGGCCTCCCTACATCATTTTGGATGTCTTCCACTGAGATTACTGATCAGAGTTATTTAATTCAAGGCACTTCCCTCTGTGGTTGCTGGATTTCAAGACAAAGCTTCCAGAATGTTTGGAGACCAAAACTAAAAAGGTAACTGGGGGCTGGGGATTTAGCTCAGTGGTTCTGCTGCCTGCCTCACAAGCACAAGGTACCAAGTTCAATCCCTGGTACCAAAAATAAAAAAATAAAATAAAATAAATAAAAAGGTAACTGGGCTACAAGGACAGCCAATATTTTGGCCCTAGCCCCTCAAGGTCTACAATATTCAGGACACAAAGGAACCTTTCCTACAGGATTCTACATCTTTGAGGCTGCCAAACTCCAAGCGGTCATACAAATGGAACCGATGACAAATGTGTTAGACTTTTTTTTTTTTTACCAGGATCCACCAGATCAACCTTGTAAACAGTTCATAACTGCTAACCTAAAAAATATGACTTCTGTTTTGGATTCTGAAGTCCTCTGGACCTTCTCCTTTACCCTCTTTGTGGGCTATATTCATAGCAATCCTACTGACCTTATAATTTCACCCATGCATTCTTTTTTTTTTTGTTTTTGTTTTTGGTACCAGGGATTGAACTCGAGACCTTGCGCTTGAGAAGCAGGCAGCAGAACCACTGAGCTAAATCGCTGGCCCTGGCCCATGCATTCTTAACTGTTTCTTTGGCTTTGTGTCCTCCAGACTTAACAGCTATGCAACTACCAAGATGACAATACCTGGCACCTATGGAAGGCCTTTAGATAGACCCTCTGTGAAGTAACTCTAACTGCTGATCAAACTATGATCCTCTTCATCTGGAAGTAGCCGGAGCTGTCTTCACTCTTTGCTCCCTCACAGAAGTTAGTGGTACTTCTTCAGATGGTGGACATTGCAGATAGGTAAATTGATTAGATATCTTATAGGCAGTTAGACAGGGCCTCTCTCAAGGAGCTAACATGGAGGACAATCAAGACACATTCAATGAAGGTCAGAATTGTAAAAGGAAACTACTACACCCTTGTGCTTCCCCTGGCTATTTAAAAAAAAAAAAAAAAAAGAGCAGTGATTGATATTCCTAATAGGTTTCAATCACCTGGGGGGGGGCAAGGTCTTAACCCAGCCTTTCCAGGAAATATCCCTGACCCTCTCCCTTACTGAAAATCCTTGTATGCTTGCTGTATGCCTTGCTCCCCCATTTGATTCCCATTTAATCAATATAACCTGGGTGAGGTACTTGTAATCTTATTGGTTGGTCATGGTTTTGCCCCACCTCATATCTACCTTGTAATTTTCCATTGGGTCTTACAGTTTTGCCCCACTTTGTACCGGCCTCACCACATGGCTTTTCTGTGTAAAACATCTTGGAGAAGTGGGGTAAACCGGCAACCCAATTTGCATTCCCCGTTCTGTCTCTCTTAGACAGAAGCTTTCTTTCCCGCAGTAGATTTTTCCTATTCTTAACAACAACAACAACAAAAAGATTCTGTATAATTTCACATCCCTCACAGGGATAAAGATCCCGTCTGTGGTTAGGGAATGAGGTAAAAACACAGGACAATGTCCATCTATCACATCTTAGGTGTGCAGAAGACATTTATTTCTCTCAAACATTGATAGTAGACCTCAGAGGAACGATAACTCTGAGTACTGCAGCGCAACTTCGAGTATGAGCTCCACAGACAGACGGTGTGAACTCAGCACCTGCAACCAATTAACATCCCTGGAAACCTCTGGCACGTCACTCAGGATCTAAGCACCCTGGACAGTGATACTGCTAAACGTGTAAAGGGGGCAAAACGCCCCTCACATTAGCACAGAGAATTCTGGGGAAAAGAGAAGCTTCAGGAAAAAGCTAGGGCAGGGTAACAGACCATCTCGCCTTCTCTCCGTCAGGCCTAAACTCTGGAGCTGGCTTTGCTCGTCACACCTCCTTCTTGGCCTCTGCCCTAGCAGCACAATGGTGCGGATGCTGCAGCTCCTGAGCACAGAGGCAGCAAACCCACGCAGGATGCGAGCAGAACTGCAGTGACGCCCTAACGAGCGCCACACACCTGGGCTGCAGCCTGACAGCACCGGAGAGGCTCGAACACTGCCACACGGAAGTCGAAGCCGCGGGCGCGGCAGCCAGAGTGTGTAAACCCTGCAGACCGCGAGGACTGCGGACAACACGGGGTGGAGCCAGATAGTTATCACTCGGACCTCCCGGGAGAAAAACGCAGGGTCCAGCCCCGGACGGTGAGACATGCTGAGGCCACCGGCAACAGGCAAGCGCGGTCGGGGCGACCCAAGCCCCCACCCGCCCGTAACACGCCACTCACCTGGTGCCCAAGGGCAAGAGAACGGTTCTGGCCTGAGGCTGGAGAAGCCCACAGCCCAGCAGGCCGCCGATAATACCCGCACAGTTGCCGACAAAGCCCGCACGGCCGCCCGCCCACCGCGGCCGGAACTCGCCTGAGGCCCCGCCCGAGAACTTCCGTCGCCGCTCTAGGAGCGAAGTCCCGACAGCTGCGTCTCTGTGGTGCAGACTTTCGGCGGAGGGGAAGGGAAGACCCAGGGTCGTTCCGCACTCTGGGTTAGTGATAAGGACTGGCGTAGCCCCAGAATCAGAGAACATTCTTGGGGAAATTGGATACGGAAATTGGTCTTCAAACTTCAACCACTCTTGTATTCCTCAAAGAGCGTGGGAATGGCTCCCTCCTGCGGGAACATTTCCCCCAAAGTTTAAACAGGGGCAAATAATTCAATTTCTGGAGAGCTATCAGTGCAGGCACCAAAGAATAAAACGGTTGTGTTCGACCTCCTGAGAAATGCAGAAGCCTCAGTGGGAGGCTCTGTGTGCTCCCTTGCCCGAAGAGGCTGGCCTGTGTGACTCCCGGAGCACTCGGGACGACCCCAGCTGGAACCAACCCTTACTCCGGCCAACAGGCTCCTGAGCTTCCTTTCCCAGAGCATTTAATAAAAAGAGCTTGCAGTTGAAGCTGTAGATCTCTTAAAGCTCAGCAGAGTCACCCTGAAAGACTTGAGTGCCATTCTTTTGAAATACAACCAGCTGGGGTCTGCTCCCTGTCTGTGAGATGAAATCCCAGCTTCATGACTGCGCACTAGGGACACAGCGGGCTAATCGCATTTACACAGATCAACCCCTTGTCATTATTCATTTCCTACTGCCTCATTCTCTCTTTAAAGCACCCAGTCACCTCTGCACAAATCAGAATGGAGCTCAGCTCTTTCTCGTATGTCAGTAGTTACTGAATAAAATTTATTTTTACAGCTATAAGGAATGTCTGGCTGTATCTGTGACAATCCTTCAAATGTATCAAATGGAATCTAAATGTCACAGTGACTGAGTGCAGGTCAGCTCAGAAAATTTTTAAAAACCCTCCCCTTTTTGAATTTGTAGTTACATTCCACTTCCTAAAGAATTTTATCTAATGTGATATATTTTCTATCCTTAAGGACATATGACTTATTTCTGTCAGGTTTGTACCCAGAAGTGGAACTTCTAGATCATATGATATTCTAGATCATATGATAATTATACATTTCACTTTTTGAGGAATGACCGATTGCCACAATAGCTAAACCATTTTACATAAACATCATATACAAGGATTTTTCTTCCTTTTTTCCTTTTTTGAGACAGGAGCTCATTTTGTGGTTCAGGTGACCTTGTCCTCACTATGTAGTCCAGCCTGGCCTTGAACTCAGCAATCCTCTTGGCTCAGCTCCCCCCCCCAAAGAAACTGGCGATCAAACTCAGGACTTTCAGCTTGACAGGCACATGAGGCACCACTGAGCTACATCCCCAGCCTTGGCTCAGCCTCTTGAGTGCTGAGATTACAGGTGTGTGCCACCACATCTGGAAAAAGGGTTTCTATTTCTTCATACCTCATCAGCAATTGTTAATTTCCTTCTTAGTATTATGGGCACCCTAGTGACTATGAAGTGGTATCTGACAGTGGTGGTGATTGGAATTTCTCTAATGACTGTTGGTGTGGCGCATATTTTTCATGTGTTGTTGGATCTTTATGTATCTTCTCTGGATAAATGCTATTTAAATCCTTTGTCTAATTTTTATTTATTTTTGGTACTAGGGATTGAACTCAGGCAGGCAGATGCAGCACTTCTGAACTAACCCCCCGACAACCCCTTTGTCCAATTTTTGTTGTTGTTGTTGTTGAACTTCTGCTTTCCTTTGTCCAATTTTTAATTGGGTTGCCATTTGTTAAATTGTAAGAGAGCTTTCTGTGTTCTGGCTACTGGATAGTTATCCATCACGACTGTTTCTGGATTCAGTTGTATTACATTTGTCTATATGTCTATCCTTATTCCAGTACAATTCTGTTTTCATTACAGCAGATATACTTGTTTGTAATATATTTGGGGGGGGCAGGTGATTTCAAGGCAGGGTCTTATTATGTAGTTCAGGCTGGCCTTGAACTCACTATATAGACCAGGCTGGCCTGGAACCTGTGGCAATCCTGCTGCCTCAGCTTCCCAAGTGCTGGGATTGTAGGCATGCACCACCACGCCCAGCTTGTTTGGGGTATATTTTGACATTTGGGAAATGTGAGTCCTCCAACTGTGTTTTCTATTATCAAGGTAAGTCTGTTCTGTGACTCCAGATGAATTTGTGGATTTACTTTTCCATTTCTACCCAAAAAGGGTGATTAGAATTTTGATTGAGGGGCCAGGAATTTAGCTCAGTGGTTCCACCACCTGCCTCGCAAGTGCAAGGTCCTGAATTCAATCCCCTGTACCAAAAAAAAAAAAAAAAAAAAATTTTGATGGAGGTTGTATTGAATGCTTCGCTTCATCACCTCCCAATAATGCTGTGAAATTATGATCTTATCAGTGGGTTAATTCACCTGATAAAGTTAGAATCCTCATGATTTAATCACTTTCCCAAAGGCTCATCAACTGGTAACCAAGATTTTAGCATGAGTTCTGCCTGGGGACATTTCAAATCCAAACCATAACTTGCATCCCTAATCCCAAAAGTCTCATGTCCATCTCACTGTGAAAATTGCATTCAGTCCATCTCCAAGTATCCACAAAATCTCATCAGTTCCAGAATTCCCCAAAAGTACAGTCTTCTCTGAGACTCAAGGCAAACTCTTAGTTGTGAATCCTGATGAAAATAAAAAATTGTTATAAAAAAGAGGCAAGATCTATCATGTACAGATGCAAATCCCCTACAGGTGTTACCATTATATACACCTAAAATGTACCGTTAAATGTTTTGCTATAAAAAGAACAAAAACATAAAAATGTATTTAACCCCCCCCAATCAAGTCATATACTCCCAAGATAAAATGCCACAGGGTAAACATTTCCCCCAAAAGAGAGGAATAAAGATATAGGAAAGGAGTATGGGATTAAAGCAAGACAAACCCAGTGGGAAAACATCAAGTCCTTTTTGTCTCTGTCTGGCATTTGGAGGAACATAGTGATGAGATGTGACCTCCTAAAGACTTGAATAGCCCGGCCAGGAATTTAGTTCAGTGGTTCCACCGCCTGCCTCACAGTGTGAGGTCTGCAGTTTGATCCCTGGTACCAAAATAACAACAACAACAAGAAAAATTGATGAATTATATCTTTGTAAATAGGAGAGGATGGAAGGGGTGAAGGGAAGGCAGTGGTATGGGGGAAAAATGAGAACCAAGATTTGACATGTAAAGGTACAAGATCCCAATGATGAATATAACTGTACTGTATACTTAAAAAGTGCCAATAAAAATAAGAAAGAAAAAAGAAAAAAAAACAAACAAAACACTTGAGTAGCCCTGCCTTCATGGCCCTGTTGTTTGCAGCCCACATGGGTTGTCTCTGTCTCTGTCTGTCTCTCTCTCTCTCTCTCTCTGGCTAGGCATGCTTAGTCTACAGATTTCCCCATTACTGCCATCTCTAACTTCCTAAGGTCTCTTCCACAGCTTGGCTGCACTCTCACAGCTTCATACTGTTATGGAAAGAATCAGTAAGTGACACACAGAGAGGCAGCAGAATGGAAGTAAAATAATAAATTTACTTATCGATAAGGGTCGATCGCACATAAGCCATGCCTCGATTGATGACACACTGGGTTACACCTCCTCCTTTTATAAGGTGTTACAGCCTTGACTTCATTTGGGTGGTTATATTTCATTCTCACAGTTCAAATCATGATCACAGAATAGTTAATCTTTTTCAATCCAGAGGGAACAAACAGTTCTTTGCAGTTGGGGAGTTTACTGTTAAGATTCGCCTAGTTATCTATTCTAGTCCATAGGAAGAGGGTGTTCAGGGTCAGGGGAGCAAATGTTAGCAATGGGTTCTTTCATTTAGACACTTTTACAATCAGGTGGCTCCAGTCTCATCAGTGCTCAAGACCTTGACTGTTATCTCAGGGTAAGGCCAAATGCCTCATTCAGCAATTAGTGCCTTCCGTGCCTATTAGTTTTGAGCTAAACAAAACAAACTGCTGTTAGAGACAGCAGAAACCATTTTACATTGTAACATTTTATAGGTTTTGCTATTTATAAAAGTTTTCCCTATTAATATATCACTGTCTCAGGGGCTGCTCATCACATCTTAGACCCTATCACACATTGCCTGGCTCTCAGGTCCTCCTTTGATATCTAGGTGGAAGTCTCCATGACCCTATAACTCCTGTATTCTCTCTGATGTCCTCAAAAGCAGATCTTATAGACAATGAAATATAGAAAGCTACAAGCAAAGAATTCACAAACCAAATAGTTAGAACATTTGAAGAGATAATGAAGAAAGAAAAATAAATGAGGTTCAACAAGCTCAAAGATTTAATTAAACAGATGAAGAACTTTGCCCACAAAATATTTGATGAATGTATAGAAGAAACAAACAATGAACTGAGTTAAGTAAGACAATACAAGATCTGAATGACCATTTTGGAAAATAGAACATATAAAGAAAGCATGCAGAGATAGATGAGATGAAAAATTTAATGGAAAGCATGAGTAGCAGACTTTTGAAAAATTTTTTATTGGTACATTTTAGATATACAACATTCAGCATAGGGAATTTGTACCTGTACATGACGTATCTTGCTTTTTTCCCCCATTCCCTCCCCTCCCTTCAACACCTCTTCCCCTATTTACAAAAGCTTTGTTTCCATTTTTTCCTTCTATTCTTTTTTCTGGTTCTTTCCTTTCCTCCTCTCACCTCCCTTGTTCCCCTTCTCATGTGAACATTTTCTTCACACTTTCTAACATCTCTTATACATTTTGGTCCTTGTTTACACTTTTGGTTTCTCACACCAGAGAAACAATGTGGTATTTAAACACATGTGCCCATCAAAATTGGATGGAGAAGTAAAGACTTTCCATGACAAAGAAGCAACAGTGCAGAAAATACTTAAGTGGGGGGGTGTCTTGGATTTAGCTCAGTGGTGCCAGTGCCTGCCTTGAAAGCACAAGGTCCTGAGCTTGACCCCTGGCACCAAAACAAAAACTTAAGGGAATCCTCACAGACAGGGAGGCCACCAGTGCCAAAGAGCCCAAATGAAAGAATACATTCTTGGGCCGGGAATTTAGCTCAGTGGTTCTGCCGCCTGCCTTGCAAGCGCAAGGTCCTGAGTTCGATCCCCATACCGATACCAAAAAAAAAAAGAAAGAATACATCTAACTCAAAGAGGAGTTAAACAAAAGAATAAAAATGAATTCACTCTGTAGCCCAGGCTAGGCTGGTCTCGAACTCAAAGCGATCCTCCTGCATCAGCTTCCTGAGTGCTGCGATTACAGGCATGAGCCACCATGCCTGGTGCTATTTTTAATTTTTTTTTTTGTACTGGAGATCTCAGGTCCTTGTGCTTGCAAGGCAGGCAGCAGCATCACTGAGCTAAATCCCCTATTTTAAAAAATTTAAATAGCAAAACATTTGGTACATTTTAGGCATAATGATAACACTCATTACAGGGTCCTGTACATGATATATCTCGCCTTTTCCCCTATTCTTCTCTCTCCTTAAGCCCCTCTTTCTATGTATAAAAGCTGTTTCCATTTTTTCTATTTTCTTGCCCCTTCCTTCCTTTCTCCCTCCCTCCCCCCCTGTTACCCTTCCCATTTCCCAATATCTATTATACATTTTGGTCCTTATTTCCACTTTTGTGTTCTTCACACCAGAGAAACAATGCGGTATTTAAACGTGTGTCCGGTTTATTTCACTTAAGAGTAAAACATATACTAATTTAAAAATTGAAGAAAAAAAAAAGCCTCAGCAGTGTGGACAACACCAAAGTCTCAGGGAATGGAGAAAATATAGACAAATCTTTTGCCATAATTTAACACGGATAAGAGGCAATAGTTCAAAGCCCCAAGAGGGTCTAAATTTCCATCTGAAATCTGGTGAGCCTGGCCTTTCTTAAGGAGGAGGATAGCGTAAAGAGGCGCTGAGCAACCAGAAGGGTCGGCAACAAAGGGCGCTGTTGCGGCCCGCACAGTTCCTTTTCCTGACGGTCTGTGCCCTTAAGCACCATAGCGGAAAAAGGGAAGGAGGTGTGCCCTGAGGAGCGGGGTCCTGACCAGAGGAGTTTGAATCGGGATGCCAGGGAGTCCCTCCAATGCCAGGGCATCCTCACCATTTTGTTCAGGGGCTTGGCCCGGTCGGCCAGGTACAGGACCTGGAGGAGTGGACCCTAGCACACAACTCTGCTTCCTCGCTCAGCAGGGTTCTCCGCCGCTAGGCCCTAAACAGCTCTAGCCTCGCGAGGTGCGGCCCACACCGCTCTCTTCACTCCCATACCCGTAGCGCCCCGCGGAGGAACACTAGTGTGTCTTAAAAGGTTGTCGGGACGGTCGTCGGGACGGTCCAGCGGATACAAACGACCAGGGATGCAACACCAAACAAGTAGCGTTGCAATCCCAGGCCTACATTTCCCAGGAGGTAGGGCGGCATTGACTACACTTCCCAGGGGCTACACGTTTCCCAGAAGAGCAGGGGCCCCACCGGCTCCGGCCTAGAACTCCATTTCCCAGAGTGCCGCGAGCAAGCCCGCCCCCGCCCTCGCCCCGCCCCTCCACCTGGCTAGAGTGTGGCAAGACTAGCCGTGCCGGAAGCAGCTATTTTGGCGGGTGGGGCCGGCTTCAGGTGAGACTACGCAGCACTGTAAGGGGATCCTGGGGACGTGGCACATCGAGACAAACCTTGTGCGTGCAAAGGTCGGAGCAGTGGGTGGGCGCCCGGTCGCAGGATCTCCGTGGGCCGCGATTGGTCGATCCATGCGGTCCAGGGGGCGGAATGTCGGGCGAGACTCCCCCGGTCGGGTTGGCGATGGGAGCCTGAGGCTGGGGCAGAGCAGATTTCCAGGATGGTTCTCGAGGGTGGCGGCACCTAAGGCCGTCTAGTCAGCGACGCGACCTACCTGGGAGGAATCAGGATCGTGAGGGCACAGATCAGGGCGGGTGGGCATCGGACTGCAAACGCGGGCAACACCCCTTGCCTGTTCGTAGTGTGTGGGCTTTGGCTGGAAGCAGCCTCCACATCTAGTCGGGACGCCCCATCCCTAAGGTTGTCTACCTCCTCTCTGGTGTCTCTTCTGGAGAATATATCCCTTTTCCGTCTGGTGGGGCCGTGGGTCTGGACCAGCTGCTCTGGTTTGGACGGTAGTCTTCAGGGCCCCGTGGCGACCTAGACAGAGGAACAGATGGGAGGCTGGGTGACTAAATCCAGGTAGGTCTGTCTGCCTACCTGTGGCCTACTGCCCTTTGCCTCGAGGGAATGGGTGCCGGAGAATGGAACCCCTTAGAGTCTCAACTTCACACTGTGTGACCCTCCAGGTGCAGCCAACATGGGTGAGCCCCAGGGGCACATGAGGATCCTAGTGACGGGGGGCTCTGGACTGGTGGGCCGAGCCATCCAGAAGGTGGTTGCAGATGGGGCTGGCCTGCCAGGAGAGGAATGGGTGTTTGTCTCCTCCAAAGATGCAGACCTTACGTGAGTTGAGACTCTCCCCAGAACTCCCCCAAATCCCTTCATCCAGTGCCCTGTGCAGACTGAAGAGCTCCAGGCTCCATGAGTATGTCAGTAGCCACAAGTCCAGGCTTTTCTTGCTAGTTAGCAGTCCTGGCCTGGGTGTGCTGACTATGTGTTAGGTGAATGTTTTCCTGTCCTCTCCCAGAAGTCCACACCCTTCTGCTAGGCACTGAATTTAACCACTTGTCCTTTGGCTGTCTCTCCTGCCTTGTCCTCCCTCAGCTCCTGCACCTACTATTCTG
Source organism: Fukomys damarensis (assembly GCF_012274545.1). Taxonomy (NCBI): domain Eukaryota; kingdom Metazoa; phylum Chordata; class Mammalia; order Rodentia; family Bathyergidae; genus Fukomys; species Fukomys damarensis. Next base: position 66,798,084 of record NW_022900917.1, read on the forward strand.
GTCCCTACTGCTAGTTCCCTCAGGCCTCGCTGGGGCCTCTGACAGTCTGGCTCCCCACCCAGGGATGCAGCACAGACCAAAGCCCTGTTCCAGAAAGTCCAGCCCACCCATGTCATCCATCTTGCTGCAATGGTGGGGGGCCTGTTCCGGAATATCAAATACAATTTGGACTTCTGGGTAAGTTAGGGGACAAAAAACTGTGAGATCCAGGAGCTGGGAACTTCTTGGTAAGCTTTCCAGTCTCACAGCCTCATGTACCTACCCCAGGAAGTCCCTAAGGATTGGGGCTTGGTGTAGTCTGGTGGGGGCAGCCCATGAGTGTGGGGATGGGGTGGGCTTCCAGGGGCTCACACTTGCTGTGGGCAGAGGGACATGCAGATGGGCCTAGAGGCATTTGGCTCAACGCAAAAGCTGTGGAACTGACCTCCAGGATTGGTGAGATTGAAGAAGCCAACATGTGCCATATGGCCTGGGGCTAGTTTCTGCCTCCTGAGCCGTCTGGGCTGTCAGAGCCTCAGGCTTCCAGGATGGTTCTGGTCAAGCAAGACCCACCACACACTCTGGGTGCATGCCCTGGGAGGAGGGAACATAATATAAGGGTTCTGCCTCTGCTGACTGTGCCATTGAGGATTGGCTCACCTGCCTCTGGGGAGTGGCCTTGGTCTGGCAAACCTATACCAGGCACTGGAGTCAGCAGAGGCTTCCACCAGGAGTTCTGTTGCTCAAGGCCCTCCTTGTCTGCATCAGCCTTTCCAGCGTACTGCCTGGCTACCACCTCTTTCCTCTCCCTTGTCCCAAGACCAGTCCAAAATTCCTGGCCGTCTCAAGTTGATTTAAGGAAGTGAGCTGAAATCAGGGAAGGTAGGACAGGCCATGGGTACTAGAGCTGGATGTGGATCCTCTGGAATTGGGGGTGTGGAGGAGCCTTTTCTCTTATGTAAGTGGGAGCCCCTCCTAAAGCCAGATTGGGATCCCTGGGCTCCTTCTCCATGTTCTGCCACCTGCTCTGATCTCTGCAGCCTCCATGGGAGTGGCCCTTTCCTCCCTCCAGCTGGTAGGCAGGACCCTCCTGCAGCCCTGGTGGGGGCAGTGGTTTCTGTAAGGTCATGCCGGGAGGCTGTGTCTTGTCCTGGGAACAGGACAAACAGCCACAGGTACTGCCCTGTCCAAGGGCCCAGGGTTTGTCCCCAGCTCTGTCCCTGGAGAGCAGGCCTGCCATGATATGCTCCGGCTCCATTCCTGCAGAGGAAGAATGTACACATCAATGACAACGTCCTGCATTCTGCCTTTGAGGTGGGCGTCCGCAAAGTGGTCTCCTGCCTGTCCACCTGTATCTTCCCTGATAAGACAACCTATCCTATCGATGAGACCATGGTGAGGGAATGGGACCTTCTGGGGGTGAGGCCTGGTATGTGGATGGAACTGAAAATGAAAGCCTCAATGCTTCTGCTCCCACAGATCCACAATGGTCCTCCACACAGCAGCAATTTTGGGTACTCCTATGCCAAGAGGATGATTGACGTGCAGAACAGGTCCTTCTCCAGTGTCCTGCCCAGACCTACCTGGGAGAGGGGAAGAGGGTTCAAGCTCCTTTGGGTGGGTGGGGTCAGCTGGGTGGGCACTGGCCTTCGTGCCCCTTGCTTTTGCATCTGTCAGAGGCTAGTGGTGGCACAGCAGGCTCAAGACAGGTGAGAGCAGTAGATGCTGTCCCACTGCAGGGCCTACTTCCAGCAGCATGGCTGTACCTTCACTGCTGTTATCCCCACCAATGTCTTTGGCCCTCATGACAACTTCAACATTGAGGATGGCCACGTGCTGCCTGGCCTCATCCACAAGGTGCACCTGGCCAAGAGTGAGTGTGGCCACCCAGCACACACTCAGCCTGGGTCTCCACCTGACCGGGTCCCAGCTTTCCTGGGAAGACCTGGCCTGGCTGGAGTCTTCTGACAATTGCCCTTCCCCTGAACCTCAGGCAGCGGCTCGGCCCTGACCGTGTGGGGTACTGGGAAGCCACAGAGGCAATTCATCTACTCGCTGGTGTGTACAGAGGGAACACAGCCCTTCCTCCAAAGGGTGGCCTGTTGGGCTGTCAGGGAGGCTGCAGCATGAGGGAGGCTATGTGCAGCTCAGTGGGAGAAAGGGTTGCCTGGAGGAGGGACTTTGTCCAGGCCGAGCTCTTGGTGTGGCATAATTGAGCAGAAACAGCAGTGTGGGCTCTGACCTGCCTGTCCCACGTGTAGGACCTGGCCCAGCTCTTCATCTGGGTCCTGCGGGAGTACAGTGAGGTGGAGCCCATCATCCTCTCAGGTGCGTACCCTGACACTGGATAGCCTCACCCTCATAGTAGGGTAGGACCCATGTCTCTCCTGGAATACCTGTGGGGGGCTGGGTAGGAGGGGCTTGACTGGCTGCTGACCCATTGTTCTCCACAGTGGGCGAGGAAGATGAAGTCTCCATCAAGGAGGCAGCCGAGGCTGTGATGGAGGCCATGGGCTTCCATGGGGAAGTCACAGTATCCTTTACCTTCAGGGATGGACACTGTGCCCCTCCACCATGTAGGACAACTGAGTAACAGCATTTTATTCCTTGGTGGTGCTCCCCCTGGCAGCTGGAAGATGGCAGGTCTGCCCAGGCAGAAAAAGACAGAGGTTCAAGGCTGGGTGGGGATGGGGATGTTCCCTCTGCTGTGGCCTTGACCAAGGCTTCCAGTTTGACACAACCAAGTCAGATGGGCAGTTTAAGAAGACAGCCAGCAATGGCAAACTTCGGACCTACCTGCCCGACTTCCAGTTCACACCCTTCAAGCAGGGTGAGCCCTAACCCTTCCCTTAGTAGCTCCCCCACCAACACAATTGCAGGCCTCTTGTCTTTCCTGCCCCCTTTGCTTTGAACCCTAGTACCTCTCCCTCTATCCCCTGCTGTGGCCTCAGCTTCCTTACTGTCAGGTGGGGGTGGAGTGCCCCACAGACATGGTCACCAGATCCCCATCACAGCCTATATCACTTGGTCCCTCTGTCCCTGGGGCCTCTACCTGCCCTGTCTCCTCCCTTCCCTCACCTGCTACCAGCTTTCACCTGCCTGCCCCACAGCTGTGAAGGAAACCTGCACTTGGTTCACCGACAACTACGAGCAGGCCCGGAAGTGAAGGCATGAGCGGAGCAGGTGCTCAGCTAGCAAACCCCAGCAGCCCCTGGCCTCAGACCTCGTTGGAGGCCAAGAACACTGCCCAGCAATCTGGCCCATATCCCACCCCCTCTGCTGGGGGCTCCAGGCGGCTGACCAGCAAGGCCCTTTTTCTGTCTCTCCTCAGGAAAACAAGGCCCAGGTGGCCCAGTACCTCCCTCCCTGCCATCCCTGCCTTAGTCCACTCTGGTCCCACTGTCCTGAGTCTGGGACCCAATAAAGTACATTTTCATAGGCCTGGCCTTAGTAGCTCTGTGTTCAGCTATTTCACACCCAGCACTGCCTCCCTAGCCTGACCATCCGGGGACCCATATCCCCCTGCTCAGCCCCTGAGAGCTGCTGGACCGAGAGGCTAGTGATGTGAGCAGCAGGAGCACAGGTTGCATATGGACTGTTACTGGGCTGTGAAATGGGGCAGGGCACTTCTCCCTGGTAGTCCCTGGCCAGAGCCTGGCCCCTCCACACATAGCCATACACACTTGGGCTCTGCATCAGCCCTGAAGACCCTGGGGAAAGAGGCCAGGTCTGGATTTAGACATTCTCTGGGAGATGGTGATTGGGTGACGTCTCTGGGGCTCCAGCCTGACTTTGTGGTAGATCAGCTTCAGCCACCAGAGGAGTTGCCAAGTGTTCATTGTGAAACAACGGTGAGAGATTAAGAAACTTAATAAAACAAAGAAGACAGTAAAGTTTACATAGCTGAGGCCAGGTGGAAAGTCTTTTTCCTGATGAGAGGAAGAGCTTGGCTTGTATGCTCAGCACCGTTATTTATAGTGTACATAAGGAAACTGAAAGGGGATGCCTGATTGGAATAGGGAGAATGGCTAGGATCTGCAGGAGATATTGTTTGATGTTTCTCTGTGGAATGGGTGGGAAGGATAGTCTCCTCAGCCAGGCCTTGTTCCACCACGCCCTCTGCAGGAGAAGGTGAGTTAGACCTGGCCATAGTGATCTACAGCGCGTCACTCCCAACAAGGGGTGAGCACCATTGGCCTTCCCAGTCTCAGTGGGACACAGCAAAATCCAAGAGGCTGAGTGACAGTCCTCCGGGCAGTCAAGGTAGCACAGGGGTATGGACTCAGGAGTGGTGGGCTGGGGGAGCTGAAGTGCCCAGGAGCAGGTGGCACTGAGCCCCTTGACTTGTCTCACTGTGGTTCTGGAATATCCACTTGTGGATCTCATGTACCTAGATTTCATTCACCTAAGACAACTGGGTTTTGTCCTTTATGATGACATAGGGCTGAAGCCTACAAGCCTGAGAGCTGAGCCATCACTGGAAGCTTGGAAGAGCAGGGACCTAACTTGCTCCCAGAAGTCTGTGGAAGTTGTTGGTAGGCTCAGAGGATAAAGTGAAGATAACCCCACCTATACAGGTGCCACCTGTACAAAGCTTCTAATTCACCATGTTGCCAGCTCATGACCTCTTCCAGCACCACAGCTAGAACTGTGAGTGCTGCCACAGCCAGGCTGTCCTGAACATACCTCCACATGTCCCTTCTAGAAAACCAGACCCATTTTTCCCAATCATCCTATTCCTAAATGCTCAGGATGAAACCCCAGAGTGTTGTCAGTTTCTCATTTTTCCTCAGCCCAACCAACCTTCAGCACATTCTTCCTTTTGACTTCCAGAGATACTTCACACATCCAGATGCTTTCCACCACCAATTCCCCCTGATCCCATACCTCCATCTCAGAGCCCATCACCTCCTCCCACTATCCCAGCGCTGCTCCTAGGACACTCCATGTCCTCTGCTTTACATCTGCTAGTGCATCCACCAACTTCTGCACTGTCCTCTGCATTCTTCCTCTGGTTTACATCTCTCTAGCTCCCCATCCAGCTTTCTGCAAGCTCATCCTCACCCAGAGGCCACCAATCAGGGTGAGAGCTGGGACACTGAGGATGCTGACCCCACCAGAGGAATAGGTCTGAGCTGCTAGGGTCCACTCCTAGGCCTGTCCTGTCCTGATGATAGGGCCCCAGCCTGGAACTTGCCTGTCTTGCACACCATGTGTGTGGTCCTGGACATGGTGTCCCATACAGGCTCTGCTCCCACTCCAACTATAGATTTTCAGTTGCCTAACGACCATCAATTTGTGCCAGCTCAGCAAGGGACAGTTACCAGGTGTGCACTGATATCTAGGATCAGGGGTCAGAATAGTGTAGGGTCACTTCAACCTTCCGTGTCTTTGGTGCTTCTTTATTTGGAATCCCAATCAGCCCCATCTTGGGCGATTTGGGGCCGTCTGCTGTGAAAATATCCCTTCGCTGTTTTGGAGGCGACTCCAGGCTCGGGTTACCCAGAGTGAAACAGAAGCGATGCACAGAAGTAGCTCCCCACTCTTTTGTGACCCTTCTCCGAAAACTCGCGGTCTGACCATACAGGAGCCTTGGGAAACCAGCTCTGGCACCCCATTGCACACAACAGTTTCAAGTGCTCCCGACCCTCAACGCCGCACGTCATAAGCCCCACCTACCTGCTTCTCTTCACCAATAGGCGGTGATGGGCCGGCTAGCTCTTCAGCCAGTGAACAGTGAGGGGTGGGATCTACTTCTCTAGCTGAAGGACCGCGAGAGCTATGGCTGCTGTGAGGTCTGACCCGCGGCGCTTGGGCTTCGTGGGTGCGGGCCGAATGGCAGAGGCCATAGCGCAGGGCCTCATCCGAGCAGGTGGGTGGTGAGGCGTGGGTGGAAGGCTCCGCTAGAAAAGCCCACTTGACCGGCAGGAGGGGCGCACCTGGCTCTCGCTGGTTTGGTGCAGTGAACCCACAGAGCCCCTGGGTTGGGACAGACAGCAGTGTCCCAGGGCCCCCACTGTCCCCTGGTCCCAGCGACCGGTTGGCAGCTCTTCCCCTGGGAGTGGGTGGGCCAGGCACGGCTCAGACCTGCGTGGGGCGGCCGGAGCTGCTGCCAGACAGCGACCAGAAGCCTAAGTGAAATAGGGTGGTCCGAGGGAACTCATTGTGTGGAGAATAAAGGACATTATGGATTTAGCAGGTTTAGAACAACAACAACAAAAAAAAGTCACAAGCCGGGTGTGGTGGCTCACGGCTGTAATCCTAGCACTCGGGAGGCTGAGGCAGAAGGATCACAGTGAGTTCGAGATGAGCCTGGGGAACATAGTGAGTTCCAGGTCAGTCTCAACGACATAGTGAGACACTGTCTCAAAAAAACAAAAAAAAAAGTCTTGTTTTTTTTATTATATTAACTACATGTTGAACAAGTACTAGTTCGGATATAGTGAGAAAACTACAATTAATTTCACCTGTTATTTACCTTTTTAATGTGTGTACTAGAAAATGTATAGTTACATGCTTTTCAAACCATATTTCTTTTGGACAGTGTTGGCTCACTGACAGCACATATGGCTGACTTCCTGGCTTCTCGATCTTTGTCTTTGACTTTTTTGAACCTCTGATTTTTTTTTTCCTTTCTATTTGTTCGTGGGCTCCACTCCTGGTAGTGGGCACCTTTGTGGACATTCTGGGCCTAATAATTCAATCTGTGCATCATAGGATGTTTATAGCATCTGGTGTCGTTCCTCACTAGATGTCAGTAGCACCCCCAAGGTGGGACAGAGAGTCTCCAGACACTTCCAGGGGTCTGCTGTATGGGGTTGGGGGCTCAGGAGAAGAGCACAATCATGAAGACTCCTGGTATATAGCAGAAGATACTACCCTAATACTACTGCACTGTATTTAGAAACAAGTGAGAGCTGGTGACCTTTGGCTCTCTGCCTTCAGCCATATTTCAAAGTCCAGAGGGTCACAGAAGATAGTTTAATGCATATTCCAGGTGTCCACCTACCTCTCATGGCTGTGCAGAGACTCAATGAGTCATGTATGTTTTTGTTTGGTTGATTTGGTTTTCGGGTTTTGTTTTGTTGGTCTTTTGAGCTGTGTAGTTCAGGCTACACTAGCCTTGAACTCACTATGTAAGTTACCCCTTTCAGAGGAGCTCAGTCCCAAGAGAGCCTTTTGTCAAGTACCTTTGTACCCACCATGCCCCCTTCTAGGCTCAGTGTTCTCTTTGGGGTTCTGCTCCTTGGCAACAAGCTTAAGTGCTCCAGGCAGCTATTCCTTCCTAGAGGCAGGGTCTCCTTGGGTCTGTGTCCTCACAGAGCCAGGCAGGACCCCAAGCCTTCTTGTCCAGCAGCAGGCAGGTGACAGTGACTGCCTAATAACATTGAATGGATATGATTGTCTGGCCCTGTGTGGGTGAGCATCCCTACTTTGAGTTCCTACAGAGTCTCAGTCCAGCAGGCATCATAGATGGGTCAATCTTGGCTGAGCATGAGAAGCTAGACATGCTCTTCCCTTTCCTCCCATCCTTCACTTGTCCTCTGCCTTTGCCTTTCTGTCCAGGCAAAGTGGAAGCTCAGCATGTGCTGGCCAGTGCACCAACAGACAGGAACCTCTGCCACTTCCAGGTGAGTAGGGACTGGGGTGGCTTCTTCCTCTGAGGCACTTATTAGGACCATGGAGTACAGCCTATTTAGCAGAAGAATTGAGACTGTCTAGGCTAGGATGGAAAGGGAAAGGAATATCAGAGGTCAAGAGTAAGTCAAGGCTGTGGGAGAACCCAGCAGATACAGGTGAGTGCCTGTGTGTACACATTTATGCAGTACCAGGGTAGGCAGTGATGGTCATGGGCATACATTGGGACAGAGGGCTCAAGTAGTGCAGGCTCAGGGAGCCTGAGGAACAATGCTCTTGAGTGTTGGGCATTTGGAACTGGGCTGGTGCACACACCTGTAAGTGCAGGAGGCCCCAGGGGACCTAGGGTGTGCAGGGTGGCCTGTACACAGAGAACTGTGGTGTAGAAGGACATTCCCCCCTTGCAGCCTCTGGTCCTGGTCATGGTGTCCCATACAGGCTCTGGGCTGCCAGACTACCCACTCCAACCAGGAGGTGCTGCAGAGGTGTTCAGTAGTCATCTTTGCTACCAAGCCTCAAGTCCTGCCAGCTGTCCTCGCAGAGGTGGCCCCTGTAGTCACTGCTGAGCACATCTTGGTGTCTGTAGCTGCTGGAGTCTCTCTGAGCACCCTAGAGGAGGTAAGTGGCCTGTGGGGATGAGGCTCTGTTGGCCCAACTCAGTTGGCAGACAACTTTCCAGCCAGCCTGCAGAGGTGGCCAGGTGGCCCACCTGGATTAAGGGGCTGACGGGATTGCTGTGGCCACTGTGCCTGGGAAATGAAGATGGGAGCCTGCAGCTGGTTTAGGTGTGTCTGCCCAGCAGAGCCTGATCCCACAGGCTGGCTAATTCTGCCTTCTCTCTGGCCAGCTACTGCCCCCCAAAACACGAGTGCTCCGGGTATCACCCAACCTGCCCTGTGTAGTCCAGGAAGGGGCCATGGTGATGGCACGGGGCGTCCACACTGGGAACAATGAGGCTAAACTCCTGCAGAACTTGCTAGAGGCCTGTGGGCAGTGCGAAGAGGTGCCTGAGGCCTACGTGGACATCCATACAGCCCTGAGTGGCAGTGGTGTAGCCTTTGTGAGTATTGTCTTGCTTACCTCTGTAGGCAGGCCCTCAGCAAAGAGAGGCCTACCAAGTTCCCATGATAGCCTTTACCCTCCAAGTCTAGCCCTGGGGCCTCAAGGTTCTGAGAGCCTTCTCCAGACTAGATGCTATGTCCAGGGGGAATATTGGATTCCCCCCTCCCCTTGGTACTGGGATTGAACCCAGGGCCTTTGCACTGACCTACATTCCAGCCTACTTTTATGTTTTATTTTGAAACAGGGTTTCAATAAGTTGCTAACTTGCCCAGGCTGGGTTTGAACTTGTGATTCTCCTGCCTAAGGCTCCCAGCATTGTAGATGTGTGCCACCTTGCCTAGCTGGAGTATTGACTTTGACCTCCTGTACCCTGTGCTGCTGCTACAGGTGTGCACATTCTCTGAGGCCCTGGCCGAAGGTGCTATCAAGATGGGCATGCCTAGTAGCCTGGCCCACCGCATTGCTGCCCAGACCCTGCTGGTGAGTGAGGAGATCCTCATGGGAATATCAGAAAGGTCCAGGTCTGTACCACCTCAGTGGGCAGGAGGACAGCAAGCCCGGGAAATCCAGAGTGAGGCTGTGTATGGCTGCCTGACCTCCTGAGTCACTGCCCCTAATGCTCTTCTCTCCAGGGAACAGCCAAGATGCTACAGCAGGAAGGGCAGCATCCAGCTCAGCTGCGAACAGATGTACTCACACCGGCCGGCACCACTATCTATGGCCTCCATGCCCTGGAGCAGGGTGGGCTTCGAGCAGCTACCATGAGTGCTGTGGAGGCTGCTACTTACCGGGCCAAGGAGCTCAGCAAGAAGTAGGGCCCAGCCTCAAAGAGGCCACCTTCTTGCCCAGCCAAAGTCCACAAGTGCAGAACACCACCCTGTATGGTCCCCTAGTCCTCCCTTTACCCATTCCCTAAGGACCAATTCTGTGTCCATCCCAAATGAATGTCTCCCCTCCTCTTACACAGGAAAATGCAGCCCCACGTATGCAGGCCTCTTCCCATCATGGGGTGGTTCAATACCTGAAGAGCCCACTGTATTGAGTGATGTTGCTTTTCAGTTTCCTGCAATTTGGGGGCAGTTTGAGCTGTGAGCAGAGCTGCTGGCCACAAAAGCACCTGGTTTGGAGAGTATTTCCTTAGATTTCCCAGCAGCTCCCTGGACTATAGCTATAGTCCTATGACTAGTCATTCCAACTCTAGGAACAGCCACAAGGACATATGGCATATATGCAGGAGATACTCTTCCCCCTCCATAAAGCCAGTCATCTTGGCCTGGCCCCCACAGGGAGCTGGAGCATCTTGCCAGCCCTGAGCAGCAAGGTGGTATGGCCTTCCCATGGCTGAGGAGGCTGCCCTCAGGAAGCTACTGCTATGCTGCAGCACTAGGACAGCACCAGGTGGGCAGTGAGCAGGTAGAAGAGTTGCTTGAGGTTTGGGGGGTGGGCCCCAGTCAGCTGAAAGACTGTATCCCTGCCTCCACCTCAATGTAGGCCCCCTTCCACCTGCAGGTCCTAAGCTCCTGGCACATGGTCAGGTAGAGCTGGACCCTAACAACCCTCCTCAGAAATCCTAGGCCCTGTGCCCACATGGGCCTCTGTGGGACTGGACCATTTTCAGCGTATTACTTAACAGCAGGTCAGGAACCTAGGACTAGGAGAGGAGCAAGGCTATGGAATTGAGGGCTGCGACTCAGGCCACTGGATGGGGAGGGTCCAGGTTGGCTAGCTGCAGCTGACCCCTGCATCCAGCACTACTCCCAGTGTTTTCCTGGGCCTCCCTCACCACAGAGACCCCAGGGTGCTGTACCCTTCCTAGCTCCAGAGTAGTAGCCTTCTGAGCCTGTGCAGGAGCACCCCTACCCTGCTCCCCCAGTGTGGTTTCAGACAGCTCCTGTAGTGCCATCTGCTAGCTGGGTGATGTTAGGCAAGTTTATCCTATCTAGCCGGGTGTGGTGGCGCACGCCTATAATCCTAGCACTCAGGAGACTGAGGCAGGAGCACTAAGTTTGAGACCAGCCTGGGCTACATAGTGAGTTCCAGGTCAGTCTCAACTACACAGTGAGACCTTGTCTCAAAAAACAAAACAAAAAAAAGTTTATCCTATCTACACAACAGCTAATGGTACTATGTCTCATTCCTCACACACAACTCATCTACCACACTGCCCACTACTCTTCCCTACTTCTCCCTAAAGCTGTAGTCTCTGCCCTCACCCCAGACCTCTGCTTCGACTTCCCAACTCTGCCCTCCACTTCCCATTCCTAGATGACTGTTCTCAATGACTGCTTGGTCTGACCGAGATGCTGCCACCTATCAGAAGAGCTGGTCTGAGTCCAGTTTACATTCTGGTCTCCTTACCTGTGAAACAGAAATAAAGATATTTTGGGTGAGGGATTTAGCTCAGTGGTGCCGCCGCCTGTCTTGCAAGTGCAAGGACCTGAGTTCAATCCCCGGTACCAAAGAGGGGAAAACATATATGTTTTGCAGTGCTAAAGGAGTTAAGATTTGACCAGCTTCAGCCCCCTAGCTATATTGTGTTGGCTCAAACCAAAATGCCCAGAGGGCCTGGGAGGGAACAGCAGTGAGAAGTCCAAATCAAGAACCTGAGGGGCCAGGGATATAGCCCGGTAGTGCTGTACCTGCCTAGCAAGTGCAAGGCCCTGAGTTCAACTCCTGATACCAAGAAGAAGAAAAAGAAGAACCTGAAACCCACTATCCCAGGATCTTAGACTCAAAGACACCACAGCTAATAGGGGCACGAGTAATATGGGTGGCAGAAAGTTCCGTCCTGGCTGCAGGTCCCTGTCACCTGAGTTTGTACAGACATAGGACTGCCAGCTTCCCTGCATCCTTATGTCATTTCAGAACACACAGAGCCTAGGCAGGTTGGGGACCCAAGGTCTGAGGTGGGCTGCCCCATACGAGCTCCTGGGACAGCTTTCCTGAGGGCCATTTGCATTCACATTAGTGTAGGAGCCCACCTATATAGGAGAATTGAAATTGAGCCAACACCAATCTCTCCCTGTGACCAGGGTGGCTGAGACTGGAGGTAGAAGACCCCTTCATCATTCAGTCCTGGCCTTGAGCAGGCTGCAGTGGAGCCCTAGGTTCAGCTGGTTCAGAACAGAGACATGTTACTCAACTTTGATGGGGAAAGAGTTATGATTGTGTTTTCCAGACCTTTTATTCACCTTAGGCAGTCAGGATTTGCTTTTCAAGATAGAAACTGTGACCATGGTATCCTCATATTGTCCCAGTTTTATGCTTCCCACCAATCTATGGGGTGTTCCAGAGTTACAAAAGAAGACTTAAAAGGGATGCTCACGAAGTTGACATATTCCACTTTTATTACACAAGTGCCATGGGCCATCTGAACTCAGCTATGAGCAAGGTTGAATGTTTAGAGGAAGGCCCCTCAACATAGCATGAACCCACAAGCCCACAGTCCTTGTGAGGTGTGGATAAGCTTCACTCTTGGGCATACTCAGCAAGGGCCAGACTGCTAAGCCCCAGCTGGGCTCCCTACAGGCATTTCCCATAAGGTGTATCAGGGGAGCAATTCCCCAGAGGCCTAGCTCTTAGAGAGGGGTGCTCCCTATTCTTTTTCACAACATTCTGTTTCATCCACAGCCCAGCTGATGTCCAGGTAGCCACTCTCCAAGGGCACAGACTCCTGGGGGGGAGGCTTTCTATGACTATTGCAAGCCGTCTTTTTCCAACTGAAAACAAGCTGAATATGGCATCAACAGAATTTGTGCTTGCCCAATTTCCTGTGCTTGTGCTCTTCCCCAGCCCAGGAGCCCTGATGACCCTGAGGTAAGGGCTATGAACTACAGGAGCAGCAATCTGCCCCAAGTTTCATTACAAGGTCCTGATCAGAGCTGCCCAGTGAAGACAGCTGCCCACTCTTTCCAGGTCCCCACATTTCTTTTGCAGGGACCAGGCAAAATCCTCCAAGACAAGAAATCCAGTTTGCAGTATGGTGCCTGGTACATGGCAAGTGGCCAACAGCTGCCAAAAGAAATTGCCACTTCAGCCCCCTAGCTGACTCACGTTGGCTCAAACCAAGATGGCAAACAAAAATGCCCAGAGGGCCCAGGAGGTAACAGCACTGAGAAGCAGGCCAGGTAGGTATGCAGCCCTGAGTTGAGTGTACAGCCCTCCTAAGGTGCTCCTGCCACGCAGCAGGGTATCACTTCAAAGACACTGAGTTGAGCCCAGAGAGCTGCAAGCCAGTGGTAGAGGTACAAATGGCACTGAAGTTCCCGTGAGGCACTTGTGCACCTCTGTAGAGCCCCAGAGTCTCAGGGATCCATCACTGGGCTGCTTACAGGGCCAGCTGCCCAGGCAGAGCAGCCTTCACAGCAGGGCTCAGCCACTGGAACCTCTGCCTTGGCACCCCAGGAACAGTACTGTGTCTCATCTATAAAGATGACACCTTTTGTTTGTATCTTGGAGAACTGCACCCAGACCCTCATGCATGTTAGGCAGATGCTTTATCTCTAACTCCCCAGCCCAACAAACTTTTTGAGCCTTCTGGTGAGTTTACCAGCCTAGCAATGCCCACACAGACTGACTACCTGTGAGCTAACATCTGCCTTGCTTGTAGAGTGGCCAATAGGGGCCCAGGGATGGGTCAGAGCCTTCTCCCAGCCCTTGAGGGCCCAGATGAGAGGGGTGAGACAGGTGGAGAGGCAAGTGAGGTCTTGTTCTTGACATCCCCCACCCCCACCCTACTATCTTAGTGACTCAAGCCTGACTGGCATGGGCCAAAATTGGAAGATGAGATGGAAACCTTTTTAATGAAGCAACTCGGATAAGTCAGGTCAAAAGGCTGCTATCAGAGCCCATACAAGCTGCATATGTATCAAGGCCCAGATATATAGCCCTCATGTGCTTGTGGCCAGCCCCTATCCTGGGCTGATTGGAGGCTATAGGTTGAAAGGCATTAGATGTCCTTAAGCCTAGCTCCAGATGCTTGAGCCAATGGCCCTCAGCCTGACTGCCCACGGCTCTGCAGGTTCAGAGAGGCTTTACATAGATGGTCCAGAAAGGCCCTGGCAAGCACAGCGACACTGCTGCCTGAATCTAGCTAGGTGAGCCTCACTCTGGTTTCCGAATTTTCCACACCTTCCCTCTACTCTTCAGATTTGAGATATGCAAATGTATTTATGGGGGTGGGGGTGTTCCAAGGAACTGTTTGTTCTTGGCATAGAAATTGCTTTAAGGAGGTCCTTCATCCACCCTGCTGCCCCACTGCCAGGCTGGTGCACAGCCCTTCCCTTCTATAACACTCCATCTGCATGGAGGCTCTGCACACTCACCAACTCCATGTTTTCAAGACTCAGACCATTAGGAGGATACTGGGTCAGAACAAGGGGGGAGCATTAAGAGCATGCAGCATCCTCAGACCTAGCCTCCTGCAGAAACAAGGACTCAGAGCAGTATCTGCAAAGGCAGCAAGCCCCCCAGGACACATGGGCATCTCTTGCCCCCAGACCACTAGCAAGATTTTGGACCTAGAACTAGAGGGTCAGAATGGTGTAAGACCTGGATAATCACCTGAGTTCTTTCCTTTCTCTTTGAAATGGGGCCAACCAGAAGTTGCTTCTCAGCCATACCTTTGGCAGAAGGTGGAAAAATATGTGTGGGAAGGTGAGTGAGAAGAGCAGGGAGGCAAGGGAATGGGACTAAGGCACTGTGGATTGTCCCCAGGTTGCTGCCAGTGCTTCCATGTAGATCAAGAGGCTGGCTCTGGGTACTGGGGTTAAAGTGGTTTGTGGCTGATGGGAAATTGGAGGAGCTTGTCCTGACATTGGTCAAAGCACCAGGACTCATATCCAACTTGCCAACTTCATGGAATAAAAGATCTGTTCAGAAAGGAATTTTCTTAGACTAACAATCCAAGTGAAACAGAAATCTGCATCCAGAACCTCAGGAAGTATGGGGCTCCATCCTTTCCCCACTCCATTGTAAGCCGGTGGGTCTGGGTTGGGGGCTGGAGGGCAGTTTCCAGATCAAAGGCAAGAGCAGCCAAGACCACCCCACTCTTCCCCTATTTTCATAGCCCCTTTGAAAACAAATTTAATGTGTTAAAAAAAAGAGTAGTGTGCTTCCCTACTGAGATGGGCCCACGTAGCACCAGGACTGCCGACAGGAACCGGAATGTCTCATCCAGTACATGTGACAGACTGGGGAAAGAAGAGGAAGTGTGAGCCCCATAGGGGCCAGGGTGGGA
>NW_022900917.1:66813500-66824901 GCF_012274545.1 Fukomys damarensis
AAAGACAGAACAAAATCATTCCCAGGGCCCGGACACAGGGAGGAGCCTCAAGTGGCAATTCCAGGCTACAGAGATTCCCATGTGAAAGGAAGGCAAGAAAGTCTGGAGATGAATGGTGATGACGATACCAAAGTAGGAGAACATATGTAAAGCTGAGCTGTACCTGAAAACTGGTGAGAAAGGCATATTGGATGTCACTGGGACTTTATCTCCATAAATAGAAGACCTGGTCATGAAGCATGGTATGTCCTCCACCCTTGGCCAACATGAGTGAGGGACAAAAACCCTCAAGGTGTCCTCAGTGCCTCTTTTCTCATGCATGTTTGGGCAGGAGCCAGGACATGTGCCCAAATGGATGGGAATGACTCTGAGCTCCAAACCTGTCTACTGCAGTCTCCATTGTTCCCACAGTCCAGCCTTCCCCTGCAACCTTGGCCACAGTTCTGAGCTGCCACTTCAACAGCATTATGACAGCTGAGCTGTGTCATGACTGTGCCCCTCACTGTGCACTCTGACTCACTGCCAGCCTCTGTGGACACTGAATTTATACCTGAGCCTTCAAAATTCCATTCATTGACTCTGACACAACACCTCTAAATATATCCTCCATATGTATTTCCTCCCTCAAGAGTCCGGGTCCTACCCATCTCATGTGAAGTTCTAGATAGCTGGACACACTTAACAACACAATGGCCTTGGTTTGATGGGTGGATGAAACAGAAGCAGCATAAACTGCCTGGGCTTTCCCTGTGAAAGATCCCTGAACACCAGCACACAAAGATGGGTGTGGGTTAAATCTGGGCAGATGACTATTCAGGTTGGGCCCTACAACCACACTTAAGGGAAGCAGGGCCACATGAGGAAGACAAGGCAAGTGGCTGGGCAGGTCCCTTGCCTGGGAAAGAGTGCCCTGCTCAGGCTGAGGACAGGATCTGGAGGAGGATCCTCTGGCAAGACAGAGCTGCCAGAAGCCCATGGCCCCTCCTGGGTCTCCCTTACCCCTGCAGGTC
This sequence comes from Fukomys damarensis, assembly GCF_012274545.1. Classification (NCBI taxonomy): domain Eukaryota; kingdom Metazoa; phylum Chordata; class Mammalia; order Rodentia; family Bathyergidae; genus Fukomys; species Fukomys damarensis. The sequence goes on from NW_022900917.1 coordinate 66,814,511, forward strand.
GCATAAGTCTCAAAGTAACAGCACAGTCCTATTTTTCAGCCATTCCACAAGGACACATCCCATCCAAGAAGTGAATGGCAATGTGTACTGAGATTTCACTACACAGTCCAGGGTGTGGCATTGTACCTGGGACAAATGGAGGAATCTCAAACACAATTAGATCCTAGACTGAGGATTCTTACAATGCCATTTTATATAGCACTTCCAAAACAAGCTGAAGAATGATGTGGCAGAGGATTCCCAAGCGGGCTAAATCCAAATTTCCCTTCAACAATGGTGTGTCATGGCTGTAATCCTCTGTGTACTGTCTACTGGAAAGGCATGGAGTTGGAGACAGGGGAGGGAAAGGAACATATTGAAGGAAAGTGTGGAAGAAAGAAGCAGCGAAATGAGGACAGGGGTTGTGAATATGAGACAGACAGGGCAATAGGGACCTGTGGATGCAAGAAAAGCAGGAGAGTTTGATGGGCACCTGTTCCCAAAGTGGCTGAGTGGGCACAGTGTCCTCCACAGTGGGCTTGTAGAAGGGATCATGAGGCTCTAATGCAGAAAAGAGGCTGAGAGTTTGGAAGAGGGATCTGAGGAATGGAGGGAGCCCACAGTGCAGGCTTTGTGGCGAGGGGAAAAGTAGGAAAGCAAGAAGAGGCATCTCTGAGAAGCAGGATTGAGGAAAACAAGCTCTGTTTCAGAAGCTAGAGAAAAGTCTACCCAAGATATTGGGCCTTAATAGGCAAAATTCTGTGTTAAGGGCTGAAAGAAGGTGTAAGGAAGAGCAGTTCCTACAGAGTGTAGGACAACAAACAGACAAGAACCCATCCCACAGAATTCCACTCCCACCACATTTACAGTGCAAACACCAGAAACAGACAGAAGAAAATTTTACCCAGTACCAGGGGACAAGGAGGAGATTCAGGTGGCTGTTTCAGGTCACGGAGCTTCCCAATTGCAAAGATGGCAAAAAAGTCTGGGGATGGATGGTGATGAGAGTCTTATAGTCCTGTGAAATAACTTGGTAAAACTGAGCTGTACTTCAAAACTGCAGACAAAAGCACATTGGCTGCTACTAGGACTTTATCTCACTGAAAAGGATACATAAATGTGAAGAAGAGAGTGCTCACTCACCCACATGTGGGCTTCCGGGACCTGGTCATGAAGCATGGTGATGCTTCTGGGCTACCACGACTGAGAGACAATTATCCTCAGTGTTCTTGGTGCCTCTTCTCACTTGCGTCTTTGAGGAGGAGCCAGAAAACCTGCCCAAATGGATGGGGATGACACTCAGGGCCAAGCCTTTCTGCTGCAGTCTCCATCGTTTCCACTATTCACACTTCCCCATCACAATGACTACTCTTCTCAGAGTGGTCAACTCACCAGCATTATGACAGCTGAGCTCTGAGTCGGCCCTGACCCTCACTGTGCAACCTCACTCTGCCAGCTTCCACTATCATTGTATTGACATCTCAGCCATCAAAATCCACCTCACTCACTCTAATCCAACACCTCTAAATTCACTGTTCCACCCTCAAAAGTCTGGGGTCCACCCCCCTCAACAGGAGATCTACAGAGCAGCACAAGTGTAACAAACTATGGCCCTGACTCAAAGGGTGGACAAGCAGATGAGACAGCCAACTGTTTGTGTTTTCCCTGGGAAAGTCTCCCAAACAACAGCATTCTAAGACATTTTGCTGTTTAACTCAGGGCAAATGGCCCTTCTCCTTGGGCCTAGAAACACTCTTCTTGGAAGAAGGGACACAGGAGGACAAAAGGGCAACATGAGGGTACAGTTCTTCCCTTGGGAGAAAGTGGCCTGCTCAGGTGGGGGAGGCAGAACCCAGAGGAGGACCTTCTGAACAGACAGAGCTGCTAAAAAGACAAAAAGGCCCTGGCTGGGTCTCCCTTAGCACAACGTGTCACACAGGCCTTTTTATAAGCATTTCCACAAGGGCCCATCCCTTCCAAGAAGTAAGGGGAGATGTGTACCGAGATCCCAGCACCAAGTCTAGGCCAGGACATAGGACCTCCAACAATTGAATGCATCTCATACGCAATTACATCATGTACTGAGCCAACACTTTCTAATGTTACAATGACATGGAATACAGCACCTCCAAATCCTGTTGCAGAATGATGAGAAACAGAATTCCCAAGTTGGCTAAGGACAATTCTCATTTCCATGTCATTGGACAGCTGAAATCACATCTTCCCAAAAGAGAGAAAACTGGAGAAGTGATAGTGCAAGGAAAGTAGAGAGGGAAGGAATAAAAGCACGGAGCAGGGAAATGTGGGAGAGTGATGTGACTATGAGGCAGCCAGAGCAATAGGGCCTTTGTAATTGTGAGTAAAGCAGGAGGGTCAGATGGGCACCTGATCCAGCAGTGTCTGTGTGGGCAACTGTCCTCAGCAGTGGGTTTGGAGGAGGGACCAGGAGTCTCTCAACCGACATACTGGGCCTGAAGAAGGCACAGGCCTGGGTCAAATGGTGCAAGAGGGATGAAGGAAGTGGCCTTTTTGTTGGAGTGAAGGACACCATGCAGACAAGGAGCCTTCCTCTATGTTTCCCTTCCACAGGACATTAGAGTGTGAGAGCCAGAAACAGGCAGGAGAAACATGTTTCCAGAACCACAGCAAAGGGGAGAGTGTCAGCTGTCACTTCCTGGCCACAGAGTAACCCATGTGAAAGGAAGGAGAGAAAGTCTGGAGATGAATGGTGATGACAATGCCAAAGTCAGGAAAACAAACAAGGTAAAGCTGAGCTGTACATAAAAACTGGTGAGAAAGTCACAGTGGATGTCACTGGGAGTTTATCTACATAAATAGAGGACTTGGTCATGAAGCACAGAGGTGCCTTCTACCCTCGGCCAACAGGAGTGAGAGTCAAAAACCCTCATGGTATCCTCAGTGATTCTTAACCCTTGTATGTTTGTGCAGGAGCCAGTAGATCTGCCCAAATGGATGGGGATAATACTCAGAGCCAAGCCTGTCTGCTGCAGTCTCCACAGTTCCCACAATCCATCCCTCCCCTGCAACCATGGCCACAGTTCTGAGCTTCCAACTCACCGACATTATGATTGCTGAGCTGTGTCATGGCCCTGACCCTCACTGTGCACTGTGACACTCTGCCAGCCTCTGTGGACACTGCATTTACACCCGAGCCTTTAAATTCTCCTCCCTGACTCTGATTCAACTCCCCTCAATATACACTCATATCTATTTCTTCCTTCAAAAATCTGGGTCCTACCCAGCTCATGTGGAGATTTAGATGGCAGGAAACATTGAACAAAACGATGGCCTTGGATCAATGGATGGTCTAAACACAAATAGCATAAAGGGCCTGGGCTTTCTCTGTAAAAGGACACTGAACACCAGCTCGCCAAAACAGGTGCTGTTTCACTTGGGGCAAATGACCATTCAGCTTGGGCCCTACAACCACTCTTAGTGAAAACAGGGCCACATGATCAAGACAAGGCAACCTGTGCAGTGGGTCCCTCACCTGGGAAATAGTGTCCTTTTCAGGTTGGGGACAGGACCTGGAGGAGGAACTTCTGAAAAGAGACAGCTGCCAAAAAGCCGAATGGCCCTGGCTGGGTCTCTGTTATGCCTGCAGGTCACACAAGCCTCAACGTTGAGGCAGAGTCCTATTTTCCAGCCATTCCACAAGGACACAGTCCATCCAAGAAGTGAGTGCAGATGTGTACTAAGATTTCGCTACACAGTCCAGGGCATGGCGTCACACCTGGGACAACTGAAGGAATCTCAAACACAATGAGGTCCAGAGTCCGACACTTTCTTTTCTTACAATGCCATTTTACACAGCACTTCCAAAACATGTTGAAGAATGAGGAAGCACAGGATTCCCAAGTTGCCTCAGTCCAAATTTCCCTTCAACAAAATTATCTGATGGCTGGAATCCTCTGTCTCCTGGAAAGGCATGAAATTGGAGACATGGGCAGGGAAGGAAAGTACGGAGGAAAGGCACAAAAGGAAGAAGCAGGGAAATGAGGATGGGGCGTGTGAATATTAGGCAGCCAGTGCAATAGGGACTTGTGGATGCAAGGAAAGCAGGAGAGTTCTATGGACACCTGTTCCTGCAGGGGTGGGCTGGGCACAGTTTCCTCCCCAGTGGGCTTGTAGGAGGGAACATGAAGCTGTGATGTGGCAAAGGGGCTGGGAAGTTGGAAGAGGGATCTGAAGAATGGAGAGATCCCTCAGTACAGGCTTCGTGGCTAGGGGAAAAGTAGGACACCAGGAAGGGGCATCTCTGAGAAGTGGGAGGAGGGAAAAGGAGTTCTATTTCAGAAACTGCAGCAAAGTCTACCCAAGATATTGGACTTTAACAAGGCAAAGGACTGTGTCAAGGGCTGTAAGAGGGCCTGAGGAAAAACATGTTTCCCAGAGCAAAGGCTACCAGGCAGATAAGGAACTGCCCATAGGATTCCACTCATTCCACTCTGATGGAAGTTGGTGATCCCTCCAATTTACCAACTATGGAGGTCTGATGTGTCATTATTGTAGTTTTTCACTTCCGCTGTATCTTCTGAAGCTCAGTAAAATTAACTTTATGACCACCTGTGCCTCTGTAGTGTGGCTCCAGGTACTGGCGGCACAAGCGGGAAGCCCAAGAAAACTCGGGAGGGGGTGTGATCCGATGCTGCAGATGCATCTGCTAGGCTGGGCATTCCTCAACAGTTTGCACATTGAAGGCCTGGGGTACTGGCGAGCTCCCCGTGCAGTGGGGCATTCCTCACAGCTTTTCCCAATGAAGGCCTGGTTCACTGGCGGGCTCTTCTTACAGCTGGGCATTCCTCATCGGTTTGCTCAATGAAGGTCTCGGGTCGTGGTGAGCTCTGTGTGCAGCTGGGCATTCATCACAGCTTTGCTCACTGAAGGCCTTGTTTGCTGGTGAGCTCCTCATGCAGCTAGGCATTCCTCACCTCTTAGTTTAATGAAGTCCTGGCATGCTGGCAGCTCCCTATGCAGCTCTAGATCACATTGTTGAGTTTACCTAAAGCTCACTCTGTGTCACTTTTCCCACCTGGAATCAAACTTCTGTCTCTTGCCTTTTTTCTATTTGCATGAGTCTTTAATCACTCAGTATATATAAGAAGCATTCTGGGGCTGGTGATTTAGCTCAGTGGTGCCACAAACTGCCTTGCAAGCATAAGGTCCCAAGTTCAATCTCTGGTACCAAAAAAAAAAAAAAAAAAAAAAAAAAAAAAAAAAAAAAAAAGAAAGAAAGGTTGTTGTTGTTGTCAATGAACTTAAGGTAGGTGAAAAAGTGAAATAAAATTCAAACAAGATTTCAGGTTAACCTGTGGACTTCTTTCTCCTACAGTACTACTTTCTCTTTGCCCAACATTTCTCCAAAGGAACTGCATACACATGTGTACATATACTATTCAAAGCATGAATGATGGTGGAAAAAATAGTCACCACCTTGAGAGAGCCACACTGGACACTATCAAAATTTCAGGTGCTCACAAAACCTTGCTTATTAGATTTCCAATGCAGCAAGTCAATGTTTAGGTCAGATGGTTTCCAATGAGCCAATTTTCACAGGTGAAGAAAAGGAATTCATTAGCATATTTTGTCTCTGACATCCCATCCACTGTCCTAGGGCCCCTGTTTTGTGCTTCATCTCCTGCACACTGCTCCACTCTGACTCATTTTTATACAGCTGGCAAAAAATGTTGGCTATATTATTACCCAGAGAGACTTTATTCAGAGTGAAAGACTGCAAAGCATAGACAGGCATGAAGGAAGTCTGAGGAGGCCTCGAGCACTCACCCCAACAATAGTGGAAGACAATAGTTCTGACTGTGTTGTAAGCCTGGGGGGTTCATGAGTCACTATGACTAGCTGTGCCCAGTGAGATTCAAAGGCTGGAAGTGAGTCAGGTTAAGTTTACAAGTGAAGATGAGCTCCCTCCTTTCTTTTCTCTCTGTTGTGAAGATACTCCCCAGACTTCCCACCTTGGAGACACTGAGAACTTCCTTTGGCCCTTGGACACCCACATCCACCATCACCACTGCTGTAGTTGCATGTTTCATGCACAAGAGCCAATAAAGGTGTCGACAGAGAAAAGAAGAGAATGGTCACAGCTTTCTTAGACATAGCGTGAGAATTAGGACTTGTGCAGACAGCTTCCAAGAAGAAAATTTAAAAATTTTCTTTTTGTTTTTCCTCCTTCTGTTACCCCCCACCAACTGTTTTCATGCCAATAGAGGGTCCAGGTCATTTGCAGTGAACTATACTTGCAGCATTGCAGTAGTTTTTGCTCTGAGACAGTGTCTGGACAAGCTACTAAGATACATGACTGGATTTTGTCATGCAATCATTCTGCCTCAACTTGCCAGACTCGTGGAATTACAGGTGCAGTACGTTTTTCTTCTCAATAGTTCTAAGAATTTTTTGTGAATTATTTCATTGAGTGTTTATGATTTTGTATCATTCTTAAGAGTATCAGTCTCTCTTGTCTACATAACAAATACGAAATCATGAATTGAAGAAAAATGGATCAAGAAAAGTAGATGGCACTAACTTCCAAAATTATTTTAATATACATCTCAAAGGAGAAAAATGAATTTGACCAAAATTCATATTTAAAGAGGCAGTGGCAGACAGTCTGAAAAAAATTAAAAATCACTGCATAATCCCTACAAAGCTGAAAAAGAACATACATAGAAAGGAGCATCAGTTGTACTACAGAAAATTATTATTTTAGAAGAACCAGTAGAAATTGAAACACAATGAACTGATATCAAGCTCCTTATGTTCTTGACAGCACATGGCTAGTTATATGTTTGTTTTTTATTTTAGCCATTCATATGGGTCTTTACATGCTTAGAGGTCTCCCACTATTCCTTGCTGAGCTTCTGAGCCCAGCATCGTGGAAGCCTCTTGGCTGTTCACGCTCCAGGAGTAAAAGTGAGACTTAAGTCTTACATCTTGTAGGCCCCATTGAGATCCCCAAGTGGGAACTATAAATCCAACCAAGATTCTCTGTTGCAGGATCCAGCAGGAGATTCTCAGACATAGACCTGAAAAGCCTCCGGAGGTAAGTTTTGAATCAGTTGCAACCATGTGATGTCAGGATAGAGGTGGCTGACAAGCCAGGAAGCCTCACCTGACCCCGGCCCTGATGAGGATTTCCGGGTAGAATCTAAGTTCTTTTTCTTTTGTATGGCACCTGTGTGTCTTGTCTGTGTCCTGTCTCTTGAGTGTTAACCTTACGTTCATTCCTAGGAACAAGATGGGAGGATCAAGCTCCAAAAATATCCCATTGGACTGTTTTCTCATTAACTTTAAAATTGTTTTTTTTCCCCTAAGCAAGAGGATGATTATGGGGTTAAATTCTCTCATGGAAAGCTTCGCTCCCTGTGTCAACCCAACTCCCACCGGAGAAAATGACTGTCTGCCTCCTTGGAAGGGAAAAGGCACGCCCCCAGGATTTCCTGGGTTCCCTTTCTAGGATGCTGAAAGGGGTCTCAAGCCCCCTTTGGGTGCCCCTTACCCAATTATACCACCCATGCACCGAGAGGTCCAGCAGGAGATCTTTATTGTAGGGAGGTGAGCAGGAGGCAGAGGGCAGAGAGCGAGAGAGAGGAGGAAGAAGCAGAAGGAGAGAGAGAACAAAGAAAGGAAGGTCCTTTTATCAGTTTTGGGGTGGGCTATTGCTTATTTAGGAGGAGTGAGTTACTTTTAACCTATCACAGGCCAGATTGCTTTTATGGGCCCAGTCCTGCAGACACAGGTTTCAACTTCCTGGACCACTGTGGCCTTGTCGGGGGAGGGGGACCAGAGATAAGGGCATGAGGTCATTTTAGGAGCCAAGATGTACCAGGAGAATGCAGCCTGTGAGGCGGCATCACAGCATACTTTAACATGATCAGTTTCCTAACATTCCCCACTCTTTGATTTTGGATGACAATCGACAGCCAACATGTCCATGGCAGGCGGGAAAAGGGGTGGAGAGTCTGTCTTCTGTATCTACTTCCTGCTGAATTGGGGCGATGAATCAACCTAGGGGGCGGGGGTTAGCCTGATGTGCAGTTGGCTGTGCTGTAGTTGGGTGTGGGTGAGCTGACGGTCATTGGAATTATCTGTAAGAAAAAACTTAAACATATGGGTTGGTCAGTGAGGAGGGGAACTGAGGCCGTATTTTAGTCGAGGGAAGACTCTAAGAACTGAGGTGAGTCATTTTAGAAAATAATGAAGAGTAAAAGGAAAGTGAAAGTCTCAATTTTATCTGGTGTGAACTGACAAAGGGATCCCTGGAGGCAGGCCTCAGAGACCCAACTGGTTATCTGTGGAACCGGACAAGGGTGTGGAGCCATCTAACATAGATTGGGGAGCAGTTTTTTAGGAACTCTCTGGACCTGGTGAAGATCCAGATGGACGGTTGGTTCTGGAGAGTGATTTCCATATGAAGGAAGTTTCAGCAATGTTTGGGTCCTGTGTCCTTAGCATCGTCTGGTGAGCCGTCTGTGTGGAGACCTGAGTGGAGAGCTGGTTAGTGTCCCTGTCCTCAGCAGGGATGTGTTGGTACTGTTGACAAAGTACCATGAGTCTGACTGCATTCATTCTATGTTGAATGAAAGCAGTTAGTCTGTTAATTATGCAGGGTCCTACCATCAGCAGAATTAAGATCAGAATTAAAGGGCCAGCCAAGGCTGATAGTAATGACATAAGCCAGGGAGATGAGGTGAACCAGCTTTCATACCAACTTTGGATATTTAATCTTTTTCTTTTGCATTTTTTAATCTTTCTTGAATCCTTAGCCATTGAATTTTTAACTACTCCTGAATGGTCAGTATAATAGTAACATTTTTTCCTAGGGCTGCGCACATTTCTCTTTGCTGTTGGAACACTAAACTTATTCCCCTCTTTATTTATAGTTACCTCTGCTAAAGAACTTAAAGACTCTTGAAGCCTGTTAATAGATAACTCTATTCTTTTTATATCTTGATCTATAGCTGCCCTCAACTGGTTATATTGATAATGTTGGGAAATAATAGCAGTCACTCCTGTTCAGCTCCTACCAGTCCCATTCCTAACAGTACTGTAAGGGTGATGGCAGTAGCAGACTCCCTTTTATTTTATTTTTATTTCTGAATTATTATAGCTACTTTGTCAGATTTTCACATTGCCTTAAATAACTATATTATATTCTATTTTTAATAAGTTTGCCCTGTGCTGTGAGAAGACCACACCCATATAGACTGCCATAGATATACCAAGTGGCAATCAGGAATCTGTGTAAGCATTTACCCTCTTTTCTTTTGCCCATCGGAGAGCCTGTATGAGTGTCCATAGCTCTGCTCAGTGCACTAACCATCCAGTGGGGAGGGGTCCTGCTTGGACCACTTCATCTTGAGTCATCTCTGCATAGCCTGCATAGCATACCCCATTTTTCATGAAGTTGCTCCCATCCTTGAGCAGGACGAAATCAGCTTCAGTCAGTGGGTCTATCTGCAGATCTAGATGACTGGAGAACAATTCGTCAGTGATCCCAAGGCAGTTGTGATCAGGGGGCCAGGTTCCGAGGGCAAAAAGTAGCAGGGTTTAAGGTTTTAACTGGAGCAAAATATAGGTGGGGATTCTCACAGATGAGGGCCTGATATTATGTGACTCTATTATTTGAGAGTCATCAGTGTCGTGTTATTCAATAGTTCTAAAAGGCAAGTGGAAACCAGGTAATTAATTTTTCCTAATGTTATCTGGCCAGCTTTTTCAATTAGCATTACTGCAGCTCAGGGCTTATAAACAAAGAACCATCTCTTTATAGCTGGATCTAAACTCTAAGATAAATATGTCACTAGTTAATTTTATGGACCTACTCCTTGAGTGAGCACCCCTAAAGCAGTATGATTTCTTTCAATCATGTACAAAGCAAAAGGCTGGGTCACTTTAGGATCCCTAATACAGGGGGCAACAGAGTTAGTTTTAGCTGTTTAAATGCTGATTCTTGTTCTTTATATTCTTTACCCTAATAATCACTGTCTTTTTGGCCCGTTAAAGATTTATACATATAGAGAATCTAGATCCTGTAAAAATCTTTTATTCTAAAAATTCTCTCACCTGCTTTAAGTCCTTTTATCTCCAAGCAGCATAGACTTTACATCTTGCCTTCTGAAGCAATATTAATAGTCTCTCAATATGCTGTTTTTTGTTTTTTTTTTTAGTACATCAGAAAATTATTAATAATCATATTTTCATGTGTGAAACTTCATAACCTTTAATTTAATTAGGTATCAAAAGCATTTTTAATAGAACCTCTTAATAACTTATTTTCCACAGAAATCCTATCTTGAAAATGAGTACTATAAACATATCACAATAATATATTTAGAATCTAACCCTTTGATGATAACAAATGTAAATATTTTATAACA
>NW_022900917.1:66828390-66863500 GCF_012274545.1 Fukomys damarensis
GACATTTGGCTATTGAGGGAGAGTGAATATCCCACACTTGAGGATTAACAAGAGAGGGGCTAATTGGCCAATTGGGTTGGGAAGATGAGGATTGGAGGGCTTGAGATAATACCAGGCAGAGGGAAGTTGTCGGAGTGTTGGAAGGGCTCGGCATAGAAAAATGAATGGATGTTCCAATTTGAGATAAAAATATCACGGCCCAATAAGGGGACCGGACCGGACTGGATGGGAGAACCAGGAATGAATGAAGAAATGGAAAATTGCCAATTGTGTATGACAGTAAGGGAGTCTGGACAGGGTGCTGTAGTTGGCCTTCTACCCCAACAATAGAGAAGTCTGAGAAAGGGAGGTAGGTCCCCAATATTCTCATAGTGCAGAGAAGCTGGCACCAGTATCCAATAAGAAAGAAATGGTCCTACCTGCCACAGTCAAGATTACCCTGGGCTCCTGAGTGGTGATCCGCATTGGGCTAGATGTGCCAGGGCCTCTTCATTGTCCCTCCGTTATCGCTAGACCTATCAGGTCCTCATGTTGGGGAGCTGTGGGGCTGATGGTCTGATGGCGGGTGGACGCCAAGGGACAGTCTGTGCCCCAATGTCCCCTCTGGTGGCATTTGGGACAGGGCTTAGTTGGCACTCTGGGATTAGGACAGTCCTTTGCCCAGTGGCCTTCCTGATGACACTTGTAACCGGGGCCTGGTGGTTGGGAGCCCTTTTGTAGGGGCTTTCTTTCCTGTGGCATAGGTGGACTGGTCGAATTAAGAGCTTGTGCTAATAATTGATATTTCTTTGTAATTTTGAGGTCATCTCGGCCATAGTAGGCCTTGAATGCTGTGGCCAGAACCTCTGCCTGAGGGGTCAAGGGCCCCCGATCAAGCTTTTTTAGTTTAGGTCTAATGTTGGGGTAGCTCTGAGAGAAGAAATGCATCATAATTAATCTCTGACCATCCACAGACTCAGGGTCTAGTTTGGTATGTTGACAGAGGCCATCAGTTAGCCTTTGTAAAAAGGTGGATGGATTTTCGTTCTTGTCTTGTATAATTTCATTAAGCTTTTCATAATTAATGGCCTTCATGGCAGCTCCGCAGAGCCCATGAAGGAGACAATTTTGGTACCTGTTTCGAGCTGCAATTCCCACCTCTGTGTTGTAGTCCCATTCTGGGTCCTGATCAGGGACTGCAGCAGCACCTGCCGGGTGGTGATTGTTGGTTAAATGTTCTTGGTCTGCATGTGCACGAGCCTGATCCAGCACTCTTCTATTTTCCTCGGGAGTTAAGGCATTGGTTCAAACTACAAAGAGATCATGGTAAGTTAGTTGGTAAGACTGAGTCAAAAGTTGAAATTGTTTTATAAAGGTAGTCAGGTCGGCTGTAAAAGAACCAAGTCTGGCCTGAATGAGAGCTAGTTCAGACATAGGAAAGGAGTATGAACGCGGACAATTCCTTCGGCTCCAGCTACCTCGCGCAAGGGCACCATTGTGTGGCCCTTGTGTGACCTGGAGCGAGTGAGGGGTGGAGTCGGTGCATGAGGTGGGGCAGTGGGAGGTCCAGGGGAAATGAGAGAGGCGGGAGATTCAGAGGGTTGGGAGGAGTCAGATGGAGTAGGGGGAGGAGTGGAAGGAGTTTTTGCCGCAGGATAAGGAGGGGGATCTGCCGGATCAGGTTGGGTGGGAGAGTCAGAAAAAGAGGAGTTGGTGGCAGAAAGGCTTTGAGTCAGCAAAAGTATTGGAGCAGTTTTAGCGGCAGAACAGAGAGAGGGCTGATTAGCAAGATAGGAAAAGCCTTGGATATATGGGATCTCCGACCATTTTCCTTGTCGCTCACATAAGTTGTAAAGGTCTCTAATTAGACCTGATTCAAAGGAGCCGTTAGGCAGCCAGACGTTTTGATTGCCTAATTTATATTGGGGCCAAATTTGAGTAGACAAGCGAATTAGCCATTTGGGTTTTAAATCAAGACCCTCCAAATTCCTGAGTAAGCACCCCAAAGGAGAGTCTGCGGGTATAGAGGAACCAGAGCCCATGACCACCGGGATAAGAAGGTTATCAGACCAGACGTCTCCGAGAGTTCTGATAAGACCCCCTCTTCTCTAGACCTGGTCTAGAGGACGGAAACTTGGTTTCTTGTGAAGGCGTCCCTCACACAAGATAGGAGTTTAAGTGAAGCTAAGTCCCGGACTTAGCTCAAATGCGGCAAACCTGGTTTGTGAGAGAGTGAGGACAGAGCCTGGCACCCGGCTGTGTCCCAAATGTGATCCCAGTGGGTGGTCTGAGGTCTGGGGTCCCCGTTACCCTGAAGACTTTTCCGAAAGGGGAACTTACCCAAAAAAGTGTGGGTCAGAAGATCAGCAGGTCCGTGGTGGCTGCGAAGATGGTGACAAGGAGAATGGTCGCGGACGTCGGGCGGGGGCTGAGCAGGGGCGCCGTAGAATCTGGGTTTCGGGCCTCAGGCTAAAGCCTGTGGGCCTGGCAATCCCAGATCCCGCTTCTGACACCAATGAAAGGGGTCTTGAGCCCCCTTTGGGTGCCCCTTACCCAATTATGCCACCCACGCACCGAGAGGTCCGGCAGGAGATCTTTATTGTATATTGTAGGACCCTTTGGGTGCCCCTTACCCAATTATGCCACCCACGCACCGAGAGGTCCGGCAGGAGATCTTTATTGTAGGGAGGTGAGCAGGAGGCAGAGGGCAGAGAGCGAGAGAGAGGAGGAAGAAGCAGAAGGAGAGAGAGAACAAAGAAAGGAAGGTCCTTTTATCAGTTTTGGGGTGGGCTATTGCTTATTTAGGAGGAGTGAATTACTTTTAACCTATCACAGGCCAGATTGCTTTTATGGGCCCAGTCCTGCAGACACAGGTTTCAACTTCCTGGACCACTGTGGCCTTGTGGGGGGGGGACCAGAGATAAGGGCATGAGGTCATTTTAGGAGCCAAGATGTACCAGGAGAATGCAGCCTGTGAGGCGGCATCACAGCATACTTTAACATGATCAATTTCCTAACAGACGCGGAGGCCAGCTCACCGGTAGTGGAACAGAAAGAAAATGAATGGATAAAATCCTCTGTCTAAATGGTGAGATCCCCTGGGTTGCTCCCTAGTTTGTCTTTGGAAGGGGCCTCAGGGAGGGAATATACTAACCTCTTGTATGACTATCTGTGAAAGAGATTTTACAAGAGAAATCAAGTTATAAATTTTAACTATTTGATAAATGTATCTTTGTTTCAATTTGAATTAAGTTGAACTGGTGTGCTTTAAACATTTCTTGTGCATTGCAAATTCTTGAATTGTGATTATAAGGTTAACTTGCTCTTTTCTGTACTTTGTTGATAAAAACTCAAGGTTAATACTGTTCTTTTGGCAGCCAGTCAAATTTAAAATGTAACAATCTGAGAACAAAAGAAAAGGACACTTTAAACTGAAGTTTATTACAGAAGGTTTATAGTAAATGAGATGGTAGAAGAAAAATATTAAGAAAGTTATGGGTAAAAGAGATATACTTTTAATATGAAAGGATTTTGTATGCATGTCTTGTTAGAAAGATATAAAGAAAGATGTACAAGACCAGAAAGCTTAAGTATGTAGAAAAGGTATGTGGAAATGATTTAACAGAAAAATATGTATGTTTGCTTGTTGGTTTCAAGTTTGTTACAGAAGGTTTACTTTTATAGTAACAGCTTTCATTCCTTTTGATTCTAATTCTATGAGATCTGTTAATTGATCTGCAAAAGTTTTGACTAGTGTTAACTAAAAAGATCTCTGAGAAACCGCCAGCCCTGATCTCCCTCTCGACGAGTCTGTGTTTAACACCCATGACCCCACCTGGGATGATTGTCAGCAACTTTTACAGGCTCTGTTCACATCCGAGGAACAAGAAAGAATTAGAAGACATGCTATTCGGTCAGTGCTGGGGGGAACTAAGGGGCTTGTTGACAACCAAGAACAACAGGCCCAAAATGAAGCACAACTCCCCATCTCCCGTCCCAAATGGGAATCGAATTCCACCAGAGGTAAGGAAGCTCTTCGCAACTACCGTCAGCATCTCCTGGCCAGCCTTAGGGGAGCCACTCACAAGCCTACCAATTTGAGCAAGGTAAGCGAGGTCCTACAAGGGCCTGAGGAATCCCCCTCTGCCTTCCTGGAGTGTTTACTGGAGGTGTACCGCACATACACTCCAATTGACCCAGACGCTCCAGCGAACAGGCAGGCAATTAATCTGGCTTTTGTAACTCAGTTGGCCCCCAGATATTCAAAAAAAATTACAGAGAATTGAGGGCTTTGAAGGAGAGAATAGGGAAAAATTGATAAGTGTAGCAATGAAGGTGTTCACAAACAGGGATCCACCCGAAGATAGAGTAACTAAAAAGATGGCAAAAGCAAGTATAATGATGATGGCAGAAGAAGGTTTTAATAAGAAGGGGAGGAAAAAAAAGAAGAGAAACAAGAGCATAATAAAGATGATGAGGAGGAGGAACTATGGGAGAAGAAAGAGAATAAGGAGGAGGATAAGGAGGAGAAAAAGGAACTAGAAAAGAAACCAGAAACGAAAATGGGAGGAATCTTTTTCACAGGGGAAGAAGAAAACTGATGGAGCCATGGCTCATGGCCGCTTAACCCCAATGAGCCTATGGTAACTTTGGGAATAGGGGGAACAAATGTTAAGTTTCTTGTAGACACTGGAGCAGCCCATTCAATCCTCAAAGCTCCCCTTGGAGCACTTTCCTCCATGAAGTCTTCCATTACCGGAGCTACCAGACACTGGAACTACTGGACAATTGACATGGACTCGATTACCACAAGGCTTTAAGAACTCCCCCACACTGTTCGGGGAGGCTCTCAGCAGAGATCTACAAGAGGTAAGGAAAGCTTTTCCCTATGCAACTGTTCTCCAGTATGTAGACGACCTCTTAGTGGTGACCACAACCTAGAAAAATTGTCTCACAGCCACCGAGGGACTCCTGGAGGCCCTAAAAGGTCTTGGATATCGAGTGTCCTGGAAGAAAGCCCAGCTCTGCAAAACCAAGGTAACTTACTTGGGTTATGTCCTTGAAAAAGGAGAAAGAAAGTTAGCTGAATCCAGAGTGTCAACGATCCTATAGATCCCCACGCCCAGCTCAAAGAAGCAGGTGCATGAGTTCCTGGGGGCCATAGGATACTGTAGAATCTGGATACCTAGCTTTGCTGAAATTTCCAAACCCCTACATGAGGCTACTGTGGGGGGAAATGCACCCCTTGAATGGACAGAGGCTTGCCAGCAAGCATTGCAGATGCTCAACACTGCGAAATTAAAAGCAAAGTTGAGATATTGGCTCTGCTGCAAGCTATTTGGCTGCCAAGGGAGGTTACCATCATTCACTGCCATGGACATCAAAGGAATTCCAGCCCTGAAGTGATTGGAAACAGTGCAGCTGACCAGGCAGCAAAGCAAGCTGCCCAGAAATCAGTGGGGAAACAAATGGTGCTGTTACCTACACCTGTGCTCCCAGACAGGCCTAAATACACAGAGGAAGAAATAACAGAGATGCATAAGAACCACTGGACCAAAGGAAAGCATGGATGGTGAATGACAAATGAAGGGAAGGTCGTTCTGCCAGCTACGATGGCCGACACTTTGCTAAATGAGCTCCATGAATCCACCCACCTAGGAGAAAAGAGGAGGATGGCGCTGCTACGGCCCCACTTTGTCAGCAGAGAATTAGTCCAGAAGGCCCGGGATACAGTGAGACGGTGCCCCACCTGCCTCAAGGTAAACGCGAATCGGGTAACTGGGCCCCCAGGGGGTCCGATACAGGGGACTGACTCCCGGAGAACACTGGGAACTAGACTTCACCGAAATGAAACTAGGCATGTATGGTTATAGATATCTGTTAGTTTTCATAGACACATTCTCAGGGTGGATAGAAGCACACCCTACTAAAAAGGAAACAGCTGAGGTAACAGTAAAAAATCTCCTGACTGAGATAGGTCCCCGATTTGGCTTGCCCTTAGTCCTGGGGTCCAACAATGGCCCAGCCTTCACGGCTAAAGTGTCTAAACTGATTAGCCTAAGCATGGTTATAGATATCTGTTAGTTTTCATAGACACATTCTCAGGGTGGATAGAAGCACACCCTACTAAAAAGGAAACAGCTGAGGTAACAGTAAAAAATCTCCTGACTGAGATAGGTCCCCGATTTGGCTTGCCCTTAGTCCTGGGGTCCAACAATGGCCCAGCCTTCACGGCTAAAGTGTCTAAACTGATTAGCCTAAGCATTGGAATTAGATGGAATTTACATTGTGCTTACAGACCTCAAAGTTCAGGACAGGTAGAAAGAGCTAACAGAACACTAAAAGAGATTTTAACTAAATTGAGCCTAGAGACTGAATTAAGTTGGGTGGAGCTTCTCCCTTTTGCTCTGTTGCGTATTCGATGTACTCCCAAGCCTCCTCTGAATCTGTCACCTTTCCAAATTATCTATGGGAGTACTCCCACCTTGGTTCCCCATATAGACATGGCTCTACTACAAGACCAAGTTTGACTCCAAGACCTTGGAACCATGGTGGAAGAGGCCTTTTCCAGTTGTCCTGTCTACTCCTCTGGCTATGAAGGTTGCGGAACACCCGAAGTGGATCCATCGCAACCACCTCAAGCCCGGACCGGACAACAGCCCAGAGGCACATGGAAAATGGAGCGTGGTCAGCAAATCCAGAGAATTGAAAGTAAAACTCCGCTCAACTGGACCTTCATTATGATCTGGGTGATTTCCCTTGGGACAATAATAGCGTTGTCCAAAGAGAACTTAGGTCATACTAAAAATGTTTGGGTGCAATTAGCTGAATCCTTAAATTTGTCTGAAATATGTTTAAATGCTGATGTGAATTTTCTTTATGTGCTTGGAAATTGTTTGGTTCCAGTATGCACCCCACCTGAAAGTATTAGACCATATACTATGTTTAAAAATTTCTCACAAGTAAATCTCAGTTATTTGAATAGCTACAATTGGGGACAGATGACCTGTTACAAACCAAAGAATGCTATTAAGCTATATATCCCTCGAGTAGCTATGTCCAATAAGACTCTCTGTGCCAAATATAAAGGTTGTACTTCCCAGTGTTTAAATCTTAAACAAACAGATGTAATGAAGTGTTCTAGAGAACAAAAGATTCCTTACAGCAAATGCCATATTACTTTGCCACTGGGATGGTTTTACACTTGTGAGGGAATAACTTACAATTACATCCCAGCAAACTTGACTGAGGCCCGCCATTGTCTTAGTAAATTAGCAGTCATCTTACCTAACAGGGGAGACCTCTCACCACCCAACAGAACAAAACGCTGGTCTCCCTATACTTCACCAGGCTGTGATGATGATGTGGGACTTTTAACAGATGCTGAAGTTATTCCTATGACTATTTCTGTGATAGGTATACCCTCAATTGGAATACATGCTGAAAAGGCAGTTAGAAAACTAGCTTGCAAGGTAATTAAAGGGTTAAATACCACCTCTGCTGCACTGGTGCTAATTAATCAAGAACTCCAGGAACAGAGACAAGCAATTTTAGATAATAGGGCGGCAGTTGATTATCTGCTATTATTTCATCACCAAGCTTGTGAGAGGATTAAAAATATGTGCTGCTTCAATTTAACAAATAATGGGCCAGCTATAGAGCAAGATATAGAAAAGCTCAAAGATTTAGCTACAAAGATTCATAATGAACAGATAGGATGGGATTTATTTAAATGGTTAACAAGTTGGTTGCCTGACATTACCTGGGTAAAACAACTGATACTCTGTGTGATGGCATTAGGATTTTGTATTGCAATAACTTGTTGTCTTTTACAATGTGTTCCTTTAGTAAGGCTCAGAATCAGATATAAGTAAATCAAAGATTTGATTTAGGTCCAAAAATCAGTGGGGAATGTAAGAGCCTGATTGAACCAGAGCGACTCTGTGTTGACCAGCAAATGACCTAGAGACTGTCGCTCCCCCCATCCCTTATAGGATAACTAATGATTAATTGTGAATTGTTAGGTAATTGTTTTAAGTAGCTGGAAGGCTGGGTGGAGACTATAGTGAACACAGAGACTCAACATGGATTGTGTCACTCTTTGTATGTCTGTAATCTGAATGTTCTGAACATTATAATCTAAGTCGTAAGTGGAACAATGGATGAGCAATCTGCTGATCATTAGTACGTGATGGTCAAGTACATGCCTGATAACCACTAGGTCAGAACAACTGATTCTTTGCCTTTGTCCTCTTCCTGTAAGTTTTAAGTGTAAACCCCCCCTTCAGCCCTATATAAAATGGCCTCTGTTTCTGAGCTAGCTGCCTCTCTGAGCTACTTGGTTTGGGGAGTGCCATCTGGCCAGACTAATAAAGGTCTATTTGCCAACTTGCCTGGTGTGTTCCTTCCTGGGTGACTCTCGCTGTGCGACAAGTTCCTGGAGCCTCGCTGAGCTTCTGAGCCCAGCATTGTGGAAGCCTCTTGGCTGTTCACACTCCAGGAGTAAAAGTGAGACTTAAGTCTTACATTATAAGGTCTTAGTCCTGCAGAAGTCCCTTATCACATGTTGGCGTCATTTCTGGGAAGAATTCAACTCGGGGAGGAAAACAAAACTTAAGTTGGGAAGAACCCGCAAGTCAGGTATAAAATGGAGGAGTTTAAAGTAACATGTACAATTTCCTAACACTATCCTCTGTTGGACTCTGGGATTTTGAATTGATGTGGTGTGAAGAAGTTACTTTCTGATGATAACTGTTTCCAGTTGCATAAACCTGACACCAGTGTCAGCATCTCCCTGGAGTGTCCCTGGCCATGACTGTGACTTTGAGTCCCCGCTGCCCCCAGAGTCCTCTCAGCACAGCTCTCTCCTCTGTTCTCATCAGCATCACCAGTTGGGCAACTTATAAAGGCCCTGCTTAAACAGAACAATCACAATGCCTGGCATGTACTCAGTGCAAAGACCCTGCATTCATTCCCCAGGACAGAAGAAGAGTTGATCTTATGAACAATAAAAACATTGCATATGAAAAGAATAATTCAATATGACTTAAGCCCTTTCATGTTGGCACAAATATGACACAAAAGTTGAATGGTAGTTGATGTTGTTGAGGTGGGAACTGGGAACAATAACAATGCATTCATTGAATAGTAACATGTGATGTGACTATTGGAAAGGGAGTAGGAAATATCTATTAAACTTATAAATACATGAGCAAAGGAGTGGAATGTATATTATGCCAATATTTATAAAATTTTGCCAGAATCACTATGTATAAACATTTTTAAAATGAAGCAAATGAAGAGGAAGAGGAGGATGAAAAAACACACCGAAAGTGACTGAGATAACTGAACATAGCCAAACTCCTTGGTCATTGTATAAATAAAGAAAATTGACTGTAGGTAAATAAATGGAGAAGGAAGTATCAGAACAATTTACTAGGGCAGCGCTCAAACAGCAGAAATGTGGACTTTAACTGAAAGAAAAATGGCATTGTGAATTTTAGTACATCCTTCCCCAAGAATTCAGATCCTGGATTCAGCGGTAAAGTGAAACTGTGGGCTGTTATACTTTCATTGTAATTCTCAGTGCTACAATTTTTTTCATAAGCCTCTATTTCTTTTTAGGGACAAAAGTTATACAGGATATGCTAATTGTGAGACCTAAATTACAAGCCCTTGCTAAATGGCAAAGGGCCTAGGAGACAGTGTCCTGAACCCCTCCCATTGTAGCCACAGCCCTGACCTTTGTTCCAGCCCTGGCCTAAGAATGTGTATCACTCTTGTATTGTTTAAAGTCCGGATCTGAATCTACCTGTAAATTAGAGACTCCAGACATAGAGCCCCAAGTTAATTGACAAACTGTTTGCTCATCCGGAGTGTCTTGGTGACCTTTGAGACATCCTGTGGGTGGTACCTGTCACTCATCAATATGTAACTGTTGAGCATGTGACTGCTGACCACCAGCTCAAGTCAGCAGACCTTTGTCCCCTGTCTGTGAGCCCAAAAATGTTAACCCCCTCTTTTACTCCCTATAAGAGGACCTCAGCCCCTGAGCTAGGTGCCTCTCTGAGCCAGCCACTTAGTTCTGAGAGTGCCGTCTGGCCAGACGAATAAAGGTCTTGTACCATCTAGCCTGGTGTGTTCCTTCCTGGGTTTCTCATTCCTCCATAGTGCTCACGGAGCCTCATTGGGCTTTAGGGCCCAACATTGCAAAGGCCTTTTGGGCTGTTTGCACTCCGTGGAGCGGAAGTGAGACTTTTAAGTCTTACACTAATCAAAAAGTGAAGCTCCTAAGTGAAATAAATAAGTCAAATATGTGTAAATACCAATCATTTCTCTGGTGTGAATAAACTGTAATAATACATAAAATCCTAGTAAGATTACTGACATTGTGAAATGGGAAGAAAGGGGCTAAAGGTGTAGGTGTAAAACTTAAAGCCTCACTTCCACTCCACGCAGCGTGAACAGCCAAAAGGGCCTCCACGAGGCTGGGCCCTAACACCCAGTGAGGCTCCAGGAGCTCGATGGAGAAAGAGAAACCCAGGAGGGAACACACCAGGCTGGAGGGTAAATAGACCTTTATTAGTCTGGCCAGACAG
Organism: Fukomys damarensis; assembly: GCF_012274545.1. NCBI lineage: Eukaryota > Metazoa > Chordata > Mammalia > Rodentia > Bathyergidae > Fukomys > Fukomys damarensis. The sequence goes on from NW_022900917.1 coordinate 66,838,968, forward strand.
CACTCTCAGATCCAGGTAGCTCAGAGAGGCAGCTGCTCAGGGGCTGAGGTCTTTTTATAGGGTTTTTCTAAACCAAAAAGTCAGGGCATTCACAGAACTACCAGAGGACAACATTCCAAACACATTGCTTATCTCATGCTGGAAATGTTCTACAGTTACCTTTTGTCAAACCATTTGCCCCTGGGCTGGCTGTTAGCCAAGGTAGCAATTAGCATATGAAGAAGCACAGTCTGGCCTATTAGCATGGAGTCGCTTTAGCCTATTCAAGTCTTACAGAAGAAAGGGGCTAAAGGTGTAGGTGTAAAACTTAAAGCCTCACTTCCACTCCACGCAGTGTGAACAGCCAAAAGGGCCTCCACGAGGCTGGGCCCTAACACCCAGCGAGGCTCCAGGAGCTCGATGGAGAAAGAGAAACCCAGGAGGGAACACACCAGGCTGGAGGGTAAATAGACCTTTATTAGTCTGGCCAGACAGCACTCTCAGATCCAGGTAGCTCAGAGAGGCAGCTGCTCAGGGGCTGAGGTCTTTTTATAGGGTTTTTCTAAACCAAAAAGTCAGGGCATTCACAGAACTACCAGAGCACAACATTCCAAATACATTGCTTATCTCATGCCGGAAATGTTCTACAGTTACCTTTTGTCAAACCATTTGCCCCTGGGCTGGCTATTAGCCAAGGTAGCAATTAGCATATGAAGAAGCACAGTCTGGTCTATTAGCATGGAGTCACTTTAGCTTATTCAAGTCTTAGGGAAGGTGGGATGGGTAGGGGAAGGGTAATAAGGGAAAAGAAAAAAATGTGAGATAATGAAAAGATGGAAATAAAGTGTTTTTAGATAGGGAGGGGAGGAGGGGGTGAAGGGAGGGCAGGGGCAAGGGGAAAAAAAATGAGAACCAAGACCTTTCATGTAGAGGTACAAGCTTCCAGCAATGAATGTAACTGAACTGTATACCTAAAATGTACCAATAAAATCTATTAAAGAAAAAAAAAAAAGGAAACTACCAGTACTTTCGGTCTATACTTGAAACTGTTCTTCCATTTGTCCACAAGATGGCACCAAAGAACATAAATACTATAGCAGTGAGTGAAAATGAAATCTGTGGTTTACATTGAAAACTGTATTGTAGACCTAGATTGTACAGATAAACTCAATAAAAAAGAAAACTGCTTTCCCACGTGTCCACAAGATGGCGCAAAAGCACATCAACTATAGCAGCCAAAGAAAAAATAGATCCCTAGTTCATATTCTAAAACTTTTTTTTCCATTTCTCAACAGGATGGCAGCAAAAATTCATCTCACACAGCAAAAAGGAAGTGTCAGAGTGGTCTGAAATTGAACACTGCTCTTAATGGCACAGTTGCTTTTGTACCTCTGACTCGCACGTATTTTTGTTAGATTGTTTTTGTTTCTGATAAAATAACTATGAATTCACTGGAAGCTTGGTAAGTGAGAGATAACACAAGTCACCCACTGTGGCAATACTCAGATTGTAAGACTTGAATAGGCTAAAATGACTCCATGCTAATAGGCCAGACTGTGCTTCTTCATATGCTAATTGCTACCTTGGCTAACAGCCCACCCAGGGGCAAATGGTTTGACAAAAGGTGACCCTAGAACATTTCCTGCATAAGATAAGCAATGTGTTTGCAGTCTTGTTCTGTGAATTCCCTGACTCTTTGTTTAGAAAAACCTTATAAAAAGTACCTCAGGCCCTGAGCAGTTGCCTCTCTGAGCTGCCTGGCTCCCAGAGTGCCATCTGGCCAGACTAATAAAGGTCTCTTTACCATCTAGCCTGGTGTGTTCCTTCCTGGGTTTCTCGATTCTCTGTCGTGTTCGCGGAGCCTCGCTGGGTGTTAGGGCCCAGCATCGTGGAGGCCTTTTGGCTGTTCACGCTCCGTGGAGTGGAAGTGAGACTTTAGGTCTTACAGTGACTACAGTATTTTTCTGAACATTTGATCAATGGGAAAATTTGTTTTAGGTGGAAGACAACAGCCTAAATGACTAATTAAAATCAGTTAATGGATTTGAAAAGAACCACTGTGTGAACACCTTGTAACTTTTAATTAATTAATTAATTAATTTATTTATTTGAGACAGGGTCTCACTATGTAGTTGAGACTGACCTGGACCTCCCTATGTAGTCCAAGCTGGTCTCGAACTCACAGTGATCCTCCTGTCTCAGCCTCCCAAGTGCTGAGATTACAGGACCTTGCAACTTTTAAAAATCATCACCTTGGATGGGGATTTAGCTCAGTGATGCTAGCCCTGCCTCAAAAATTCAAGGTCCAGATTTTCATTTCAACTATAAAAATTAATTAATTAATTAAAAATTTTTAAAGTCATCACGAAGATATTAGGGAAATGAATCCAGGTGTATTTAACAAGAGATGGTGGAAGAGAAACAAACAGGGGCAGGATACATTTTAATTTAGAAATGTGTAGCTTCTCCTTTCTATCACATATTTTGAAGTACAGATTAATGCCAGGTTGCTAATGTTGTCCACATCTTGTAAGACCTAAAGTCTCACTTCCACTCCACCGAGCGTGAACAGCCAAAAGGCCTCCACGATGCTGGGCCCTAACACCCAGCGAGGCTCCGCGAACATGACAGAGAACCGAGAAACCCAGGAAGGAACACACCAGGCTAGATGGTAAAGAGACCTTTATTAATCTGGCCAGATGGCAACTCCCGGAGCCAGGTGGCTCAGAGAGGCAACTGCTCAGGGGCTGTAATGAGCACTGTGAGCAGCCATGAGCTGACAGACTAATGTGACAGACATTACAAGCAACCATCAGCTGACAGGCTGTGGTAACCAGATGATAAGGCTAAGTAGCTCAAAAGTGTGACGTGTGAGTTTGCAGTGAAAGTAAGATTAAGGTTTGGAATTTCCCCGATGAGGTAATGTACAGACGCTCAGGCGTCAACCTCAGATTAAGAGTGTGTTAAGATAGGATAAGGAATTATAGGAGTATAAAAGACCAACTCAAACCCACTCATGTCGTCCGACCGACCACCATCGACTATGTCGAGACGAGACCTGATCTGAGCGCTTACCGGTCCCCGTGTTCGTGACTACGTGGATCCGGAACTCTGCCGCTCGAGACCGAAGACGTCGCAGCTCGACCCTGCTGCCGAGCCTCGCCACGGACTTTGATTGTCAGGTCGTATACCCTGAATGATGTGTTGTGAGTGGGGTGACACCCAGACTGCTTGCTAGCAGAATGGGATGGCACTATGTATACCTGTTTATGGCGATTGCTGTGTTCGCCCTATTTTGGTCTTGCTTCTGTGTGACCCTTGACAATAAAGAGGAAAGTAAAACTGAGATACCTCTCGCAGTCGTTACTCCATGCCGAGATCCCGAAAGTGAAACCGGTGCTCGGGACAGGGGCTGAGGTACTTTTTATAAGGTTTTACTAAACAAAGAGTCAGGGAATTCACAGAACAAGATGTGTTCGCCCTATTGGTCTTGCTTCTGTGTGACCCTTGACAATAAAGAGGAAAGTAAAACTGAGATACCTCTCGCAGTCGTTACTCCATGCCGAGATCCCGAAAGTGAAACCGGTGCTCGGGACAGGGGCTGAGGTACTTTTTATAAGGTTTTACTAAACAAAGAGTCAGGGAATTCACAGAACAAGACTGCAAACACATTGCTTATCTTATGCAGGAAATGTTCTAGGGTCACCTTTTGTCAAACCATTTGCCCCTGGGTGGGCTGTTAGCCAAGGTAGCAATTAGCATATGAAGAAGCACAGTCTGGCCTATTAGCATGGAGTCATTTTAGCCTATTCAAGTCTTACAATCCCCACTGATCTTAGGTAGAATCAAATCCTTGATTCATTGTTTTAAATTTTTAGCTAAGGGGTCACAGCAATTTGTGAAGGCATCTCTTAGACAGCTAAATTGGGGATTAGGATTCCCAAAGCACAAAAAGTTTTCATATTTTTATCATCTGTAGGCTCATCAACTCTTAATTTAGAAGTATAATAACTCATAACAGTATGACACAATATAAGAGTCTATATCTAGATTGTAGTTCTCCTTCTTCAGCCGTGCGTAGACTCACCAGCTTCTGGTGTGGTGAGAGCAGGGCTTTGAGTGCATTGTCTCTTGGCCTCCTAGAGTCGGATTCCCTGGAATTCTGTTTTACTCTAGAGTGGTGTAGCTGAGTTTCAGCTACCTTGATAGCTGTGGGAGTAACTGTAAGTGACTCATATGGCCCTTTCTATATAGGTCAGAAAGGGGTCCTTTTCTAAATTTTAACATCACAGGGAGGTCTTTGTTTTTAATTTACCCTTGAATATTTTTTTAAAATACTTGCACAATTTTAACCCCTGTGATTTTATACTGGATAAGCCCTAAAGTCTCTACAACCTGTTATAAATGCTGGCCCATTGTCACTGCCTATGGAGAGAGGCAGACCAAACCTTGGAATTTAAAAAAAATATTATAGCTATTTTGTCAGATTTCCACATTGCCTCAAATAACTATATTATATCCTGTTTAATTTTAATAAGTGCCCTCTGCTGTGAGAAGCCCACAGTTTTATAGACTGTGCCATAGTTATATCGAGTGGCAACCAGGAATCTGTATAAACATTTACCCTCTTTCCTTTTGCCCATCGGAGAGCCTGTATGAGTGCCCATAGCTCTGCTCATTGAGCTAACCATCCAGTGGGGAGGGGTCCTGCTTGGACCACTTCATCTTGAGTCATCTCTGCATAGCCAGCATAGTGTACCCCATTTTCTATGAAGTTGCTCCCATCCTTGAGCAGGAAGGAATCAACCTCAGGCAGGGGGTCTTTCTGCAGATCTAGATGACTAGAGAATAATTCCTCAGTGACCCTGAGGCAGTCGTGGTCAGGGGGCCAGGTTCTGAGGGCAAAAAAGTGGCAGGGTTTAAGGTTTTAACTGGAGCAAAATATAAGTGGGGGATTTTCACAGATGAGGGCCTGATATCATGTGACTATTATTTGAGAGCCATCAATGTCCTGTTATTCAATAGTTCTAAAAGGCATGGGAAAACTGAATAATTTACTTTTTCCTAATGTTACCTGGTCAGCTTTCTCAATTAGCATTACTGCAGCTGCCAGGGCTTTATAAACAAAGGAACTATCTCCTTACAGCTGGATCTAAACTCTAAGATAAATATATCACTGGTTAATTCTATGGGCCTATTCCTTCAAGGAGCACCCCTAAAGCAGTATGATTTCTTTTATTCAGGTACAAACTAAAAGGCTGGGTCACATTTAGGATCCCTGATACAGGGGGGCAGCAGAAAGAGTTAGTTTTAGCTGTTTAAATGCTGACTCTTGCTCTTTACTCTATAATAATCATTGTCTTTCTAGGGCCTTTAAAGATTTATACATATAGAGAATCTAGATCCTGTAAAAACCTTTTATCTCAAAATTTTTTTTATCTGTTTTTTGATTTAGTACATCCAAAAATTAACAATAATCATAATTTTATGTATGAAACTTCATAACCTTTAATCTAATTAGGTATCAAAAGCATTTTTATAGAACCTCTTAATTTTTTCTACAGAAATCCTATTTTGAAAATTGAGCACTATAAACATAACACAATAGCATATTTAGAATTTAACCCTTTGATGATAACCAATGTAAACATTCTATAACATATTTGGCCATGTTTACTGGGGGTATATCTTTTCAGAAGGCATTAGTGAATAAAGACCAGAATAAATTTTTTCTGAGTAGCTGTCTTTTTTACTCTTAACAGTTTATCTAGATCTGAGTTTATACCTAATTATCTTGACAAAATTTTAACTTATAAAACCAGGTTATAGGAATTAACAAATTATTAGTATCCTTGCTGTCATTTCAATCTAGTATAATTGGACAAATACCTTTCAAACAATTGTACAGACACAAACTTGTAAGACAATTTGTGAAACTATAATACGCTCAAATGTATTTTGACCAATTGAATTATAAGGCAGGTGGCAGCACCACTGAGCTAAATAAATCTCCAGCCCTAGAACCTCTTTTAGTTAACACTAGTCAAAACTTTGGTAGATCAATTAACAGATCTCATAGAATTAGAATCAAAAGGAATGAAAGCTCTGTTATTATAAAAGTAAACCTTCTGTAACAAACTTGAAACCAACAAGCAAATATATATAATTTTGTTAAATCACTTCCACATACCTTCTCTACATACTTAAGCCTTCTGGTCTTGTATATCTTTCTTTATATCTTTCTAACAAGACAAACATACAAAATCTTTTCATATCCAAAGTATATCTCTTTTACCCATAGCTTTTCTACTATCTTCTTCTGTCTCATTTACTATTAACCTTCTATAGCAAACTTCAGCTATTAAAATCTTAAAGTGTTCTTCTTTTTTTTTTTCAAGATTGTTACATCTTAAAATTTGACTGGCTATCTATAGAACAGTATTAACCTTGAGTTTTTATCACCAAAGTATAAAAGACCAAGTTAACCCTATAATCGAAATTCAAAAATTTGCAATGCACAAGAAATATTTAAAGCACACCAACTAAACTTAATTTTAATTGAAACAAAGATACATATATCAAACAGTTAAAATTTTCTAACTTGATTTTTGTTGTAAAAATCTCTTGATGTCTGCCAAAACACAATTGCAGTTTCTCTGGCTTGCAGTTTTTTTTTCCCTTGTATTTTTGTCTTTCAGAATTTTCCTGATTTTAATCCATTAGAGATTTTCTCATTTTAGTTCTTTTAATCTGAGTGTAAGCCCTGTTTCATCTTTTTTTCTGAGTCCCATCATGCTTTCCCATTTGCATCCTCCAGTGCAGTAAGGTTAAACAACTTTGTTCTACCCTTACCTCCTTCATACCTTCTATCTTGGCAACTCAAGTGGAGGGGAGACAGCTCAACCTCCTCCAAAGGGGAAACACTGGGATTTGCCTGTAAGATGTCACATTTTCTGAGAGACAAGTTTACCACAGGAAAATGGCAGATTTAGCAAGCAGGTGTTTTACAAACAAAACTAAATAGTTCTTATTAGCAGCTGATTACCACAGAGCAGAAAAGCTTGAGTAGCTCCTAGAGCACAAGAGGTTCCACATTATCAAAGTCTCAGGTAAGTAAAACAAAGGCAGATAACTTTTCTTTTGTCTAGAGTTCCCCCCACCTCTGGAGGCCAAGTCTGGTTTAGCTGAGACCATGATAACTCACAAAGTTTTTAAGCATATTTGGTTGCAGTTTTATCTTATAGTCCCCCACAAAATCTGTATCAAAATTTTTAATTATGCACTTGAGAACAGTTGGTTTAGTATTAGCATTTCCCATAACTATTAGATATTCCCTTGTCCAGTGATGCAATGCAAGACAAAGGGTGGGGTGCCAGGGTTCTGTTTCAGAAAACGGCCTTGTTTATTTGCCTGGAGGGCTCTTTAAGCATAAGCCCTCCTCCCTTTCTTTTGATGTACAAAGGAGGCTACCCAGCTCTTCCCATTCACTCTCCTAACCAATTCTCTTTCACACACACAGTCACCTAAGAAGTTAATACATTCCCTCCCTGGGTCCCCTTCCAAAGACAAACTAGGGAGCAACCCAGGGGATCTCACCATTCAGACAGATGATTTTATTCATTTTCCTTCTTTCTGTTCAACTATTGACGAGCCGGCCTCTGCGTCCTAGAAAGGGAACCCAGGAAATCCTGGGGGCGCGCACCTTTTCCCTTCCAAGGAGGCAGACAGTCGCTTGCTCAGGTGGGACTCGGATTGACACAGGGAGCGAAGCTTTCCATGAGAGAATTTAACCCCGTAATCATCCTTCTGCTCAGGGAAAAAAAACAATTTTAAAATTAGTTAGAAAGCAATCCAGTGGGGTGGTGTTCTTGGAGCTGGATGCTCCCATCTTGTCCCTAGGAACAAATTTAGTTTAACACTCAACAGATGAGACACTGACAAGACAGACAGGCGCCACACAAAAGAAAAGCTTTGATTCTACTACCCGGAGTCCTCATCAGGGCCGGGGTCAGGGGAGGTTTCCCGGCTTGTCAGCCACATCGGTCCTGACAAACAAGACAGTTGCAACCGCCAGCACAAAGCTTACCTCTGGAGGCTTTCAAAGGTCTGTGTCTGAGAATCTCCTGCTGGATCCCGCAACAGAGACTCTCGGCCGGATTTACAGTTCCCGCCTGGGTATCTCGCTGGGGCCTCCAATATGTAAGACCTAAAGTCTCACTTCCACTCCACGGAGCGTGAACAGCCAAAAGGCCTCCACGATGCTGGGCCCTAACACCCAGCGAGGCTCCGGGAACACGACAGAGAACCAAGAAACCCAGGAAGGAACACACCAGCCTAGATGGTAAAGAGACCTTTATTAGTCTGGCCAGATGGCACTCCCGGAGCCAGGTGGCTCAGAGAGGCAACTGCTCAGGGGCTGAGGTACTTTTTATAAGGTTTTTCTAAACAAAGAGTCAGGGAATTCACAGAACAAGACTGCAAACACATTGCTTATCTTATGCAGGAAATGTTCTAGGGTCACCTTTTGTCAAACCATTTGCCCCTGGGTGGGCTGTTAGCCAAGGTAGCAATTAGCATATGAAGAAGCACAGTCTGGCCTATTAGCATGGAGTCATTTTAGCCTATTCAAGTCTTACAGTCACCATATGAATCACTGCAAATATCATGCACATTAATTGATTATCATTTTTTCATCATTTTGTGTACCTGTGGTAATGAGGAAGGAGCCCAGTGGCCGTGATAATCAGCAATACCCCTATTTCCACATTTTTATTTTGAGAAAGTTCCTCACTAAATTTCTAAGTCACCCAGGCTGCGTTTGTCCTTAAGACCCTGTTGTTTCACTTTTCTGAGTGGCTGAGAGAAAGTGTCTCAAATTGATAAACATTATGCATCCTTTACATCCATGATCTTGGACATTAACTAGAAAAGTAGGTTGTACAAAAAACAGCATACTGAATTTTAAATACCCACAGATTAATAGAATCTTGGATGGATTTCTTTAACTGGCTAAAGATTTTCATAGAACATTTACCTGTGTTTGTGTAGACTTAGCTAACAGTCAATAATCTAAAATCCCAATTGAACAAAATGACATAATCTATAAAATAATCTATTAATAAACAGGCTATTTACAACCATTGGACATCAGAGAGTCCTACTTCCACCACATCCCCAAAGGCTCTACTACCCTGTGATGTCTCATAGCCCTTTCCTCCTCCTTCATCCATTATCTACCTCTCTACTTCTCACCTTCCTTCTCTTCCTTTTTCATGTTATGAAAAAATAAAAGCATAAGGTGGTTGTTCATGGTTGGTACGCATCACTGTAGTGGCTACTAATACAGAGTGTGAAAGGGGATAGTGATGCTCAACAACTAGGCCACACACACACACACACACCGAGAGGTCCAACTGGAGATTTTGTTCAAGGGGTGGGAGGCAAGAGATAGAGCAGAGGGAAAGAGGAGAGAGAGAGAGAGAGAGAGAGAGAGAGAGAGAGAGAGAGAGAGGAGGAAGAAGAAGCACAAGGAGAGAGAAGAACAAAGAAAGGAAGGTCCTTTTATCAGTTTTGGGGTGGGCTATTGCTTATTTATGAGGAGTGAGCTACTTTTAACCTATCACAGGCCAGATTGCTTTTATGGGCCCAGTCCTGCAGACACAGGTTTCAACTTTCCTGGACCACTGTGGGCTTGCGGGAGGGAGGGAAACCAGAGATAAGGGAAAGAGGTCATTTTAGGAGCCAAGAGGTACCAGGAGAATGCAGCCTGTGAGGCGGCATCAGAGCATACTTTAACATGATTGATTCCCTAACATTCCCCACTCTTTGGTTTTAGATGAGAAACAGCAGTCAGTTTAAATTACACTCCAGGGGAAGGGGGCAGAGTGTCTGTCTTCTGTAACTACTTCCTGCTGAGTTTGGGGTGACAAGTTGACCTAGGGGCAGGCGTGGAGGTTGGCTGGATGAGTTGTCCTTTATGAACATGGAATTATTGACAGCAGCAGCATTATCATTGGAATTGTTGGTAGGGCTTCCTGAGAAAAGTCCAAGAACACAAATCAGTTAATGAGGGAGGAGAGAGTAGAAGATAATTTGTATGAGGCTGTGGACTGGGTTGGGGGGTTACTAAAAACAAGTATAAAGGTAAAGATTGTGACTTCAGTCAGGGTGAAGTCTGATAAAGTTTTTTGGAGCAGTGCATTACTGATCCAGTTGGCTATGCAGGTAATAGGAGGAGGGTGGGAAGCAAACCAGAAAATATCAGTCCAAAGATCATTTAGAAAATGTTTAAATTGAGCAGAGATCTGAGCTATGATTAGTTGGTTGGCTGTCATATAACACGGTGGTCTCACTTAGTTCTCTTGTAAGACTTAAAAGTCTCACTTCCACTCCACAGAGCACAAACAGCCCAAAAGGCCTTTGCAATGTTGGGCCCTGAAGCCCAGTGAGGCTCCGTGAGCACTATGGAGGAACGAGAAACCCAGGAAGGAACACACCAGGCTAGATGGTACAAGACCTTTATTCGTCTGGCCAGACGGCACTCTCAGAACCAAGTGGCTGGCTCAGAGAGGCACCTAGCTCAGGGGCTGAGGTACTCTTATAGGGAGTAAAAGAGGGGGTTAACATTTTTGGGCTCACAGACAGGGGACAAAGGTCTGCTGACTTGAGCTGGTGGTCAGCAGTCACATGCTCAACAGTCACATATTGATGAGTGACAGGTGTGTCTCAAAGGTCACCAAGACACTCCGGATGAGCAAACAGTTTGTCAATTAACTTGGGGCTCTATGTCTGGAGTCTCTAATTTACAGGTAGATTCAGATCCCGACTTCAAACAATACAAGAGTGATACACATTCTTAGGCCAGGGCTGGAGCAAAGGTCGGGGCTGTGGCTACAATGGGAGGGGTTCAGGACACTGTCTCCTAGGCCCTTTGCCATTTAGCAAGGGCTTGTAATTTAGGTCCCACATTCCCCACTGATTTTTGGGCCTAAATCAAATCACTGATTTATTTATATCTAGTTCTAATTCTTGAGAAAGGAATACACTGTAAAAAGCAACAGGTTATCATAATACAAATTCCTAATGCCATTATACAAAGTATCAGCTGCTTTAACCAGGTAATGTCAGGCAACCAACTCGTTAGCCATTTAAACAAATCCCAGCCTATCTGTTCATTATGAACCTTTGTAGCTAAGTCTTTGAGTGCTTTTATGTCTTGCTCTCAATTCGTCAGATTGAAGCAGCACATATTTTTAATTCTTTCACAACCCTGATGGTGAAATAACAGCAAATAGTCTATTGCTGCTCTATTGTCTAAGATTGCCTGTCTCTGCTCCTGGAGCTCTTGGTTAATTAGTGCCAGGGCTGCAGAGGTGGTGTTTAGTCCCTTGACTACCTTGCAAGCTAGTTTTCTAACCACCTTTTCAGCATGAATTCCAATTGCAGGCTGACCTATTACAGAAATAATCATAGGAATAACTTCAGCATCTGTTAAAAATCCCACATCATCGTCACACCCTGGTGAAGTATAGGGGGACCACCATTTCATTCTGTTTGGAGTAAGGAGATCTCCCCTTTTGGGTAGCACAACTGTTAATCTACTGAGACAACAGTGGGCTTTGGTCAAATTTGCTGGAATGTAGTTGTAAGTTATTCCTTCACAAGTATAAAACCATCCCAGTGGCAAGGTAATGTGACAATTGTTATAAGTGACCTTCTGCTCTTTGGGGCATTTCATTCTATTTGTCCATTTAAGTTTTAAACACTGGGAAGTACAGTTTTCATATCTAGCACACTGGGTTTTGTTGGACATAACTAGTCTGGGAGTATATAGTGTGATAGCATTTTTTGGTTTATGGCAGATTGCTTGTCCCCATTGAAAACTATCAGCATAACTAAGCTTCTTTTCTGGTATGTCTTTAAATATAGTATATGGCCTAATACCTTCTAGTGGGGCACATACTGGAATCAGGCAGTTTCCGAGTACATAATGGAAGTTCACATCAGTATTTAAACAAATTTCAGTCAAATTTAAGGATTCAGCTAACTGTACCCAAACATTTTTAGTATGGCTTAAGTTTCCTTTGGGCAAAGCTGTTATAGTCCCAGGGAAGATCACCCAGATGATGATGAGGCAGGTCCAGCTGATTGAAGTTTTACTTTCAGTTCTCCGGGCTTGCTGACAACTTTCCATCTCTCAGGCGTCTCTGGGTTGTCGTTTGTCCTGGGCTTGAGGTGGTTTTGGTGGATCCACATCGGGTGTAGAGCGACCTTCACAGCCAAGGGGGTAGACAGGTTGACTGGGAAAGGGCCCTTCCATCATGGCTGTAATGTCTTGGAATCGAACCTGCGAATATAAACCAATTCTCCCAGCTTATAGGGCAGCGGCTGTAGAGGTTTTTCAGATGGGAGGGTCAGAGACTCCCTGACTTGTTCTTGCAACTTAGACTGTATTTCATGCAAACTCTCAGAGACTTAAGCAGCCTCAGATGGGAAAATTTTTCTTTCAATTCTATATCTATATGGGGAACCAGTGAAGGAGGACGCCCATAGATGACTTGGAAGGGTGACATGTTCAGAGGAGGTTTGGGAGTACATCGTATGTGCAACAGAGCAAAAGGGAGAAGCTCGACCCAATTTAATTCAGTCTCCAGGCTTAATTTGGTTAAAATCTCCTTTAGTGTTCGGTTAGCCCTCTCTACCTGTCCTGAACTTTGAGGCCTATAAGCACAATGTAATTTCATTCAATTCCAATACTACGGCTAATCAGTTTAGACACTTTAGCCGTGAAGGCTGGGCCATTGTTGGACCCCAGGGCTAGGGGCAGGCCAAATCGAGGAACTATTTCAGTCAAGAGCTTTTTCACTCTTACCTCAGCTGTTTCCTTTTTAGTGGGGTAAGCTTCTATCCACCCTGAAAATGTATCTCTAAATACTAGAAGATATTTATAGCCATACATGCCTAATTTCATTTCAGTAAAGTCCAATTCCCAATGTTCTCCTGGAGTCAGCCCTCTATATCAGACCCCCGGGGGCCCTGTTACCCGATTCGCGTTTACCTTGAGGCAGGTGGGGCACGGTCTCACCCTGTCTCGGGCCTTCTGGGCTAGTCCTCTGCTGACAAAGTGGGGCTGCAGGAGGGCCATCATTCTTCTGTCTCCCAGATGTATGGCTGCATGGAGCTCATTCAGCAAAGTGTCGGCTACTGCTGCTGGCAAGACAGTTTTCCCGTCATTCGTTGTCCACCATCCGTGCTTCTCTCTTGTCCAGTGGTTCTTGTTCATTTCTGTTATTTCTTCTTCTGTGTACTCGGGTCTTTCTGGGAGCACAGGTGTAGGCAGTAGCACAAGTTCTTTCCCCACTGATTTTTGGGCGGCTTGCTTTGCTGCTCGGTCAGCCTTGTTGTTCCCGATTGCTTCGGGGCTGGAATTCTTTTGATGTCCTGGACAATGCATGATAGCGACCTCCCTTGGCAGCCAGATGGCTTGTAGCAGGGCCAGTATTTCAGTTTTGTTTTTAATCTCTTTTCCATTGGATGTCAAGAGTCCTCTATTCTGGTAAATCTGTCCATGCATATGGGCAGTAGCAAAAGCATAATGGCTATCAGTAAAAATATTTATCCTTTTTCCTTTTCCTAATTTCAGAGCCTTAGTTAAAGCAATCAGTTCAGCCTTCTGAGCTGATGTCCCTGGAGGTAGCCCCTGTTCCCATACCATCTGCTGATTTTGATCCACTATCGCTGCTCCAGCATATCGTACTCCTTCACGAAACTGCACCCATCCGTGTAGGAGGTTACCTCAGGCTGGGACAGGGCCAGGTCTGTCAGATCTGGACGGCCTCCCCGCAAATTCTCAAGTCTCAAGTCAGTCTTGAATGGGCAGTTGGTCATCTGACTCAGGGAGCAGACTAGCAGGATTTAGATTAGATGTTGTGGCAAATTTAATATGCGGCTGTTCTATCAAAAGTCCCTGGTACTGTAACAGTCTAGCATTGGACAACCATCTACTAGGCGAGCTGTGCAGCAGGGGTTCAATGGCATGCAGAGTAATCAGAGTCAGATCCTGGCCAAAAGTCAATTTATCAGCTTCCCGAGTTAAGGCAGCGGCCGCAGCTATCATCCTTAAGCAAGATGGCCACCCTCTGGCCACTGAGTGGAGTCTTTTGGACAGATAAGCTATAGGCCATTTCCAGGGGCCCAAAGATTGTGTGACCACTCCTTTTGCCACCCCTTTTTTCTCTGCCACATATAAGATGAAAGGTTTACTTAAGTCAGGCAGGGCTAAAGCTGGCGCTGTGGTGAGCACAGTCTTGAGCGTCTGGAATGCCTGCTGATGAGCCTCTGTCCACTGGAGGGGTGTATTTCCCCCTGCTGTAGCCTCATGCAGGGGTCTGGCAATTTCAGCAAAGCTAGGTATCCAGATTCTGCAATATCCTATGGCCCCCAGGAACTCGCGCACCTGCTTCTTTGAGCAGGGTGCGGGAATCTGAAGGATCCCTGACACCCTGGATTCAGCTAACTTTTGTTTTCCTTTTTCAAGAATATAGCCCAAGTAAGCTACCTTGGTCAGGCAGAGCTGGGCTTTCTTCCAGGACACTCGATATCCCAGATCTTGTAGGGCTTCCAAGAGGCCTTCAGTGGCTGTGAGACATTCTTTCTCGGTTGAGGTCACCACCAAGAGGTCATCTACATACTGGAGAACAGTTGCATAGGGAATAGCCTCTCTTACCTCTTTTAGGTCCTTGCTCAGAGCTTCCCCAAACAGTGTAGGGGAGTTCTTGAAGCCTTGTGGCAACCGAGTCCATGTCAATTGTCCAGTAGTCCCAGTGTCCGGGTCGGTCCACTCAAAGGCAAAGAGTGGCTGGCTCACTGGAGCCAGGGGCAGGCTGAAAAATGCATCTTTGAGATCAAGGACTGAGTACCATACATGCGCAGGCGGGATGAGACTCAGCAGTGTGTCAGGGTTAGGTACCGTTGGGTGGATGGTCTCTACCCAGCTGTTTACCTCCCACAAGTCCTGTACCTGCCTGTAGTCTGAAGTGCCAGGCTTTCTTACAGGCAGTAACGGTGTGTTCCAGGCTGACTGACATGGAATCAATATCCCAGCTTTCAGAAGTTGGTGGATGGGTTGGGATATTTTCATCTTAGCCTCCGGATGGAGAGGGTATTGTCGCACTCACACAGCAGAGGCAGCTGCCCTTATTTGAATTACTATTGGGACTTGGTGTCTTGCTAGCCCTGGCAAGTTTGTCTCAGCCCACACCTGGGGAAACTTTTCCCGCAGATAGTCCCATTTTTGTTCTGGAGATTTTTCCTCTTCTCCAATTAGTTTGAATTCTTCCTCTAAAGGGACTGTTACCATGATAGTGGGTGGCGACTTGAATTCTAAATTTCCCCCTTCATGATTGAAAGAAATCACAGCTCCTAATTTTCTCAGTAGATCTCTTCCCAGCAAAGGATAGGGGCACTCAGGAATAACCAAAAAAGAGTGGGTCACAGTACCTTTTCCCAGGTTTACGGTTCGTGATGTTGTCCAAGGATAAGAGGCAGGTTGTCCGGTGGCCCCAGTAATAGTGGATTTCATGGAAGAAAGTGCCCTGAGGGGAGCTTTGAGGACTGAATGGGCCGCTCCAGTGTCTACAAGAAAGTCAACATCTGTCCCCCCTATTTCCAACGTTACCATAGGCTCATCGGGGTTAAGCGTCCATGAGCCCTGGCCCCGTCAGTCTTCTTCTCCTGTGAAAAAGATTCCTTCCTCTTTCTTTTCCTGTTCCTTTTTCTTTCTCCATTTCTCACAGTCCTTCTTATAATGTCCTCTTTCTTTGCAGTATGCACATTGATCTCTATCTACCCGTGGCCATCTCTTTCCCTTATTTTCCCATCTCTATCTCTCCTTCTGCATACATTCTTCTTCCCTCAATGCTGTAACACTTGCCTTTCCCATCTTTTTAGCCATTCTATCCTCAAGTGGATCTCTATTCGTGAACACCTTCATTGCTATGCTCATCAGTTTTTCTCTATTTTCTCCCTCAAAACCCTCCAACCTCTGTAACTTTCTCCGAGTATCTGGGGCCGACTGAGTTGCAAAAGCCAGATTAATTGCCCGCCTGTTCACTGGGGTGTCTGGATCAATGGGAGTCTACGTATGATATGCCTCCAGCAAACGTTCCAGGAAGGCAGATGGGGATTCCTCTGGCCCTTGAAGGACCTCGCTAACCTTACTTGAATTGGTAGGCTTGCGAGCGGCTCCCCTAAGGCCGGCCAGGAGATGCTGATGGTAATTGTGAAGAGCTTCCCTAGAAGAGCTTCCCTACCTCCCGTGGAGTTCGATTGCCATTTAGGACGGGTGGAGGGGAGTTGAGCATCAATTCGGGCCTGCTGCTGGTCATCAATGGGTCCCTCAGCCACCCCCAGCACCAACGGAACAGCATGTCCTCTGATCCTTTCTCACTCCTCAGATGTGAACAGGGCCTGCAAAAGTTGCTGACAATCATCCCAGGTGGGGTCATGAGTGTTAAACACAGACTCGAGAACGGAAATTAGGGCCTGCGGCTTTTCGGAGAATGGGGGATTCTGATGTTTCCAGTTATACAAATCACTCATAGAGAAAGGAATGTACACATAGTGACCCTGTTCTACCTCCCTCAATGGAAACACAGGGACCAGATCCCGTCCCCCCAGGGATGCCTCTGGGGGTCCATACGCAGAGCCCCCTCGGGTGCGGGAGGGAGAGGTTGTGGAATCTGGAACTTCTCCCTCCCTTAGAAGGGACGGGTAGATAGACTTGATTCCCCTCTCCCCAGAGGGTGATTCTGCATAGGAAGGGGGTCTCATCCCGGGGTCACTAGGCTCTAAGGGGTCTGGCTCCTGCGAGAGGACTGGCCTGGGTACCTGCTGCCTTAATGTCTTTATCTCACTCGGTGCCATCACCAGAATACGAAAATTGGTGCTCAAGGAGCAGCATTGCAACCATGACAGAGGCCTGTCGCAGGCCCAGGCCCAGATGTCAATATAAGGGAATTGGTCGGGGTGGCTAGGGTGTCCGGTGACCTTCTCCCATACCGCCCTGACAAAGTCTCAGTTCAAAAGAACCTTCGGAGTAGGCTGGCCACTCCAGCTTGCAGAGGGCCCAGAGTTTCCCTGGAGAAAACTTTCTTCCATATTCATCTTCCTGCTCAGGAGAGAAAGCCAATTTAAAATTAGTGAGAAAACAGTCCAATGGGGTGTTCTTGGAACTGGATCCTCCCATCTTGACCCTAGGAACAAATTTAGTTTAACACTCAACACACAAGACACTGACAAGACAGACAGGTGCCACACAAAAAGAAAAGCTTTGATTCTGCTACCCGGAGTCCTCGTCAGGGCCAGGGTCAGGGGAGGTTTCCTGGCTCGTCAGCCACCTCAATCCTGACATACAGACAGTTGCAACCGGTTCAAAGCTTACCTCCGGAGGCTTTCAAAGGTCTGTGTCTGAGAATCTCCTGCTGGATCCCGCAACAGAGACTCTCGGCCAGATTTATAGTTCCCGCCTGGGTAGCTCGCTGCGGCCTCCAATATGTAAGACCTAAAGTCTCACTTCCACTCCACGGAGCGTGAACAGCCAAAAGGCCTCCATGATGCTGGGCCCTAACACCCAGCGAGGCTCCGGGAACATGACAGAGAACCGAGAAACCCAGGAAGGAACACACCAGTTTAGATGGTAAAGAGACCTTTATTAGTCTGGCCAGACAGCACTCCCGGAGCCAGGTGGCTCAGAGAGGCAACTGCTCAGGGGCTGAGGTACTTTTATAAGGTTTTTCTAAACAAAGAGTCAGGGAATTCACAGAACAATACTGCAAACACATTGCTTATTTTATGCAGGAAATGTTCTACCTCACCTTTTGTCAAACCATTTGCCCCTGGGTGGGCTGTTAACCAAGGTAGCAATTAGCATATGAAGACGCACAGTCTGGCCTATTAGCATGGAGTCACTTTAGCCTATTTAAGTCTTACAGCCAAGTGAACTTCTATTAGGGTTGAGGACTTCTTGAGTTGCTACAAGGTGACCCTTTGCCAATTCTCTACTGAGTATGGGATGACCGCTTAATCAGGTAGTCTTCTGCCTTTTCCACCTCATACCTTCTGCAAATTGTTAAGTGATAACATTTCATTTTTCAAAATCCTTATGAACCTTTCAATCTTGAAGTTCTGATGTGTGTTTTATATAGTCTTGAATGTCAAGCAGTTGAGACTTACATATTAATATCATTTGATAGCCAATGACTTAGAAAAGTATAAACATATTAGTAGCTTTTGAAAGAAGCATATTTTAATGTGACAATAGGACATCAAGTATCTACTGGTTGTAAAAATTTAATTTTAATTGTTAAGCGAGTTATACATATCTATCAATGGATATTTGGTAGCTATATATATTTAAATTATTATACTACATAAAATATAATTTTTATTACCTGAAATTGGCATAATTAATTGTACAGTTGTGGTGTTTTACTTTGTCTGTGTAATTGGTTAACCCAAAGAATATTTCTGTAATACCTGCTATGTTATGGTAGCTTTCTAATAGTAGCACTTGTGGTTTTCAGTCTTAAATTCACTTCCTCCTCTGCCATTTTGATTACTTTGATCTCATCTGATCAAAAGCTCTGGAAATAAAATGAATACTTAATTGTAAATGAAGCATAATATGATTCTGTGAGTGTGTCACACTGCACACACTCACCAGTTTAAAATGATCTTTAAAAACTTATAAAGTCAATGTATTTAAATAACAAATAAAATATAGAACAATGTGAAACATACAATTGATGTATTACATTGCTTGAGTTCACGTATGATTTTTCCACCATAAATCATGCTTCTATAAATTCACACAATCACCCCTAATAAAAAATAATGCCAAACTCTGGTCACCTAAGGAACAATAGGCCTACATTTTTACTATAAAATAAATTCCAGTGGAATCCTATTCAGAAAGCCGAGGAGTCCATATTTAATGAATAACATTGATTAATTAAAATTACAATTTGTGATGAATATCATTTATTCAAATCCTTAGAGAAATAACTGGTTTTATATTGTTAATAGTCAAAATCCACTGATGTATCATGTTTCCTAATTTATAAAACAAATACACTAATAACTCTTTAAAAATTCCATTCTTCTGATGATGACATGATTCCAAAATCCATTTTCTCAAACTTATTGACCATGTGCATTTTTCATGTAAATATTTGTGTGTAGTATTATCATAAAAATGCAGCTACTTTCATAATCCTTGTTTGTTTTTGTTTTCATCCATGGAGATCTGTAGTAATCAAAATTCTAGAACAGCATCTAGGACCCAAGAAGACAAACAGCTTCCTGGTATAAACCAACCCATATCCCAGCCTTTGGTGTTCACTGACCAGACTAAAGGGAACCTTGTATTGTATGAATAGCTCCTTCCTTGAATTTCCCTATAAGCTTCATTTCCTTTGAGAGGGACTGTTCATCATGATAACACTTGCATTCCCTGCACCTGTGGGATCAATCACACTGGGTACTTGAAGAAATCACTATTTTTTGTCAATGGTCATTCTGACAAAGAGCAAACTGCTCACGTTAGTCCCTCATTAACTCTATTTCCCTAAATAAATAAGAAAAATATTTTATGTTGATTATTAGGATTTATTCCTTAAACTGCAAAGACATAAAATTACCACAGAATAATTACCTTAGATCTACAGACATCTGGTGATACATTTCTTAAATATTGAACTATTTTATTTTTTATCATTTATGTGAAGAAAACTCAAGGCAAACACACAACAATTTTTCAACTATTGGGGGTATCAAAGTTTTGTTGCTAGGGGATGTGACTCGGGAATGGGAAATGAATTGAAGTTTGCATTTCATTTATATTTTGATCAATCTGCATTGTCCTGCAATGGCCAGAAAGCAATAGTACCTTTGGCTATGGTAAAAGTGCTCTCATGCCACACTGGAGTTAATAAGGGAGAAGGACAGATACGATGAGAGTCTGACTCTTCACTTCTTTAAGGTGCCCCTTATGTTCCTCTTGGGCTGCTACCAGGTACAGGAGAATACGTTCAAATCCATTCTATGGATAGGCTGATAGTGAAGCAATATTTCACAAAGAAATGGAGGTAAATCCATCCCTGGTGTGTGAGCAGGGAGAGTGACAAGAAGGAGGCCCTCTGCTTACCAGCTTCTGCAAAAGTATTATTCAAGCAATGTTAGGGATTGTTCCAAATATTTCTGTGCCCTAAATTTTTGTACTTGTTTTTTTTTTAATGTTTGTTCCAATTCTCCAATGAAGTGAATATGGGTTGAACTACTTGTGAGACTTAATTTTAATAATTGATTCAGTTTATGTAATCATTACAGACCTATTCTGCCAGTTTTGCTGTCTTTTTGTAATTCGACGTTTTCAACTGAACTCCCTAGGTCATTACCATAGTTACTCATGCAATCATCTCCTTATCATTTTTTGATGTGTCCTGGATAGGAGATTAACTTTTTATATTAAAATTTAAGACAGTTACATACTGGTAAGAGAAGAACTCTATGCTTTCATTTGTATACTATAGTTTGAGACTTTCCTTATGATTATATGCCCATCATTTATAATTTTTCAGTGTGTGCTTCAGAAGACTATGTACTCTTTAATTTTTCCTCCAAAGCAACAAACAAATGAAAGAAAACCTAATTTTTAAAATGGTGTGGAAAATGCATTTCACAAAAGCAGTGAGTAGAAATCCTAATAAATATGTAATGTTTCTAAATGGCATTATTATTTGGCAAATAAAAATGGAATAGTGGGAGACCTCTAAGTATGTAAACACCCATCTGAATGGCTAAAATAATAAAAAAAAAAATCTACCTAGCCATGTGCTGTTAAGTAAATAGAGGGCTGGATGTCTGTTCATTGTGCTTAAATTTCTACTGGTTCTTCTAAACTAACAATTTCTGTAGTACTACATGCTGGCATTATTATTTGGCGAATAAAAATGGAACAGTGGGAGACCTCTAAGTATGTAAACACCCATCTGAATGGCTAAAATAATAAAAAAAAAAATCTACCTAGCCATGTGCTGTTAAGTAAATAGAGGGCTGGATGTCTGTTCATTGTGCTTAAATTTCTACTGGTTCTTCTAAACTAACAATTTCTGTAGTACTACATGCTCCTTTATATATATGTTTCTTCTCCGCATACTCTTAAGCATGATACAAAGTTGTAAACACTCAATGAAATAATTCACAAACAATTCTTTGAAGTATTGAGAAGAAAAACATGTACTACACCTATAATTCCAGCAGTCTGGAAAGTTGAGGCAGAATGATTGCATGACAAACTCCAGTCGTGTATCTTAGCAATTTAGCCAGACCCTGTCCTAAAGCAAAAAATACTAAAAGACTGCAGATATAGTTCACTGCAAAGGACCTGGGCCCTGTATTGGCATGAAGGAGGGGGTGGGAGTAACAGATGAAGGAAAAACAAAAAGAAAAAAAGTCCTGATAAATTTTCTTCTTGGAAGCTGTCTGCACAAGTAGTAATTCTCATGCGAGGTCTACAAAAGCTGTGATTCTTCTCTCCTTGACTCTGTTACAACTTTATTAGCTCTTGGGCATGAAGCACACAGCTAAAGGAGAGGTGATGGTGTGTGTGGGTATACAAGGGCCAAGGGAAGTTCTCGGTGTCCCCAAGGTGGAAGTCTGGGGAGTATCTTCACAACAGGGGAAAAAGAAAGGAGGGAGCTCAGCTTCATTTGCAAACTTAACCTGACTCACTTCCAGCCTTTGAATCTCACTGGGCACAGCTAGTCGTAGCGACTCATGAAACCCCCCCATGCTTACGGCACAGGCAGAACTATTGTCTTCCACTCTTGCTGGGGTGAGTGTTTGAAGCCTTCTCAGATTTCCTTCATGGCAGTCTATGCTTTGGAATCTTTCACACTGAATAAAGTCTCTCTCGGTAATAATACAACATTTTTGGCCAGCTCTATAAAAATGAGTCAGTGTGGAGCAGTGGGCAGGAGCTGAAGCATAAGACAGGGCTCTAGGACAGCAGATGGGATGTCAGAGATAAAATATGCTGATGAATTCCTTTTCTTCACCTGTGAAAATTAGCCCACTGGAAACCACCTGACCTATACCTTGACTTGCTGCATGGAAAATCTGATAAGGAAGGTGTTTTGAGTGCCTGAAATTTTGATAGTGTCCAGTGTGGCTCTGTCAAGGAGGTGACTTTTCTTTCCACCATCGTTCATGCTATGAATAGTACATGTACACATATGTATGTAAGACCTTTGGAGAATGTTTGGGGGTATGTTATGTGCATTTTTCCAGTTTCATGAAGAAACACCTAGACTTACTGGATGTGATTCCCATGGGTGTTCTATTCTAGAACATTCTTAATAGTGGAGTAAAATACTTGCAAATCACCCACTAAGAAGCTTCAGGTAGATCCTTTGGCCTCTGGACTCATGCTCCCTCTGGTAACCACATTTTCATGTGCTTTTCTTCTATGGCTTCATTTATCCTGGCTCACAAGTGTGGGGTGGGCTTTATGCCATGGGACAGAATTCTCAATGAATCTTAGGAAATTTTTGAGTTAAGACAATGTTAAATGGTTCTTCTAACATGTTCTGTCATTGTGTTCAGTTGCAAGCTACAGACTTACTCAACTCCGTAACTTGAAGCTCTACTCCTTTGTGAAATGTGCACACATCTGAACTTAGAACTACAAAAGAAACTCATATTAGTATTAATCATAAATTAAAACATCTTCAGTAGAAAGGACATTGACAAAAGAAGGAATTTGCAATCTACATACTGAGAGAAAATATTTGAAAATCACATACCCGAGACAGGAAGAACTTCCTAAATAAAAAGGAACTCTAAATCACTATTAAGAAACAAAGAGGAAAGATAGAAAACAACATAAAATTTCAACATATACTTACCAAATATAAGCTATGGTTGGCCAAAGGGTGGATTAAAATGTTCAATATTATGGACTGTTTGCTATTGTAGATAAAAATGCATACTAGTTACATTCATTTTGGAGAGTTTGTACATGTATATAAAATATCACAATAATTTTAGATACCTTACCTTCCAACCTATCCTCTCCTGCCCTGATACACCTCATCCTATATGCCTTTCTTCCTTTTCTTTTTATTTTACTCTTTTGCTTATATTTTGAATTTCTCATATAAATGAAAACATGGGATATTTTCTTTTCTTATTTTTTGTTCACTTAACAGTATGTCCTTAAGGACCATTGATTAGGTGAAATGATTCCATTCTGCTTTATGAATGAACACTGTTCCATTGTCCATATAGACCACATCTTCCTTATCCATGTTTTTGTTGATGCACATGTAGTCTGCTTCCTGAACTTAGGTACTGGGAATTTCACTGCTATAAAAATATGTGTGCACGTACCATTGTAGTATGATGTCATCAACAATTTTGGGACTACAACTAAGAGTGCTATTGCTGGGTCAAATGCAATTTCTCTTGTTAGTTTTTTTAAGAACTCTCTATGTGGCTTTTCATAGTGGCTGAACTAGTACACAATGCCACCAGTAACATAGAAGTGTGCCTCAAAGAAATGTAAATTAAATCACTACATGTTACTATTACACATTTGTTAGGATGGCATCAACAGTTACTAGAAAAACCAAGTTCTATTCATCTTTAGCATAGATGGTCCTCTCATTTGCTGAATGGGGAAATACAAAATGCCCTGGGACCCTTCAAAAACAAAAGTCTACAAGCTTTTAAGTGAGTGAGTAACACTTATTTTTCTAGGATACTCACTGCACATTCTCCATGAAAAATGGAAATTTCAAGCTCACACACACTTAGAATCTATACGTGGCTATTCATAACAGTTTTATTTATTAAGAAGATCAAATCTTGAAAGAAAACCAAAATGTTATTCTCTGAGTAATGGATACAAACTATTAGCAGGAGCTGTGATGAACCTCTGTAATGCCTGTGAGTCTGGAGACTCGAGTAGGAGGATGTGAGTTCCAGGGCAGCATCGGCAACTTAACCAGATCCTGTGTGAAAATAAAAAAAAAAACTAGAAGGGCAGGTAAGCAGCTTAATGGTACAGCATCACTGGGGCGATCCCCAGTCCCAAGAACTCTGTAGTTAATGCCTGTGAGTCTGGAGACTCAAGTAGGAGGATGTGAGTTCCAGGGCAGCATCAGCAACTTAACCAGATCCTGTGTGAAAATAAAAAAAAAAAACAAACTAGAAGGGCAGGTAAGCAGCTTAATGGTACAGCATCACTGGGGCGATCCCCAGTCCCAAGATTAAAAAAAGAAGGAAAAAGACAAAAAGAGAAAAGAAAAATTATTCAATTCATAGGACATAACATTGCTGTCATAGAACAGGACATACAAGTTATACATACAACCACTTCAGGGAATCCCTGTTTCTTTATGTCGAGTAAACATAAGTATAAATCATCAACTTTACCCACTATATTGCTCCATTTATTTAAAATCCTCTAAAGGACACAATTACATATTTCTTAT
>NW_022900917.1:66864000-66864857 GCF_012274545.1 Fukomys damarensis
GGCAGCAAGGCAGCAAAGCCTACCTTCCCCCTTTTCCCCTTTTATCCTATCCAGGCTACAAGACTGTATCAGTTGGTGTCACCCACACCCAGAGTGGGGCCTCCCAGTATCCACACCAGAATTATGCTAAACCAGTCAGTAGACTAGTTGTGTGATCACACCCTTAATCCACATTCACGCCCCTTGTTCCAACCACCTCCAAGAAGTCCCACCTATAAGAGCATGAGGCTTTGAAGGGATATCGAGAAATAAGCCTAACAATATATATGCCCAAAATGAAACTTTTATATGACAACCTGTACCTTACAATGTGTAGTATACTGACACATCATATTCTTTTCCTCTCACTTTGCAACTCCCTTTTGGTTTACAAACTGAAGCACTTGGTACTCTACTTGCCTGTGGTTTCCTTCTGCTCTCAATCCACAGAGACCCAGAAGGTGAAGAGTGTCCAACTATAAAGACATAAGGCGGGGAAAGCTCCATAGTGGATGTCCAGGGATATTGGCTAACGAACTTCACAATGCAAATGTGTGAGTAGATGTACATTTCCCATGAGTAAGACAAGACTTATGAAATACAGATGTTTCCTCACTGAAGTGGATCCTGAGACAAGAATTTGGGTGAAATGATCTTATGGTCAAGGTGATCCCAAGAAGTACAGGGGAACAGGGAAAGGATGAGGGCCAGCAGGGTGCATGATTAGTGTGCTGATGCTGTCAGTGCCCCCTTCAGAGAGCCCTGAGAAGTTACAGGGAGCATGCCTCAGAACTGCCCCACCAAGGGCCAAGGAAGCCACCAACTGCTGTCCCTCCTTGCTGAAGATGGACACAAAGCCGTTAACTTCCTGATACACT
>NW_022900917.1:66867367-66875040 GCF_012274545.1 Fukomys damarensis
GAAGGCAGAGCCCAAAATCGGGGCGTGATTGTCCCGTCATGCCACATGAGGCTTGGACCTCCCTTACCCAGATCACGTCTCACTGGGCAGGAGCTGCAGTGGAGGAAACAGAAGCAGTACAGGGAAGGTGTCCCCAGGCCAGCTGCAGCAGAGTGGGTACTGAGTAAAATGGTGAGCTCTGAGCATGTCTTCTGTGAAGAAGACAAAATGACCCCTGCTATTTACCAAACCATCCCTCCTAGGTGACTGATAGATGTGCCACCATACCGCACAATTCCAGCAGGCTCGACTGGCACTATTTTTAGAAAGGCAGGAAAGTAAGAGCTCAAAAAAAAATTTTTGTAGTTCTCTATTAACAGAAAAAACCAAGGCAATGATTGATAATTATAGTATTCATTAACAACAAAGAATAAACAACTTACAAACAACCTAGAGACTTGGCTGTCAAGACTCAGAGGAATAAATCTGTAGAAGTGATTTGATCGCAAAGATGTTTGAAAGAGAGGACACTAAAGGAGAGCTGACTGAAGCCCTCGCCAATGTCAGCGGGGAGCCAGGCACAGCGCTAAGCCTTGATCCAAGTTAATCCCCACAACAATTCCATGACATAGGTGCAGTCATTATCTCCCTGTCACACTAGGAAACTGGGCTGGGGCAGAATCAAGAACTGCAAGGTGCACACCAGAAAATGACAAGGTGCTACAGAGGCAGCCACCGCCTCCCATCGCTGACCCTGGTTTACATCGTGCCTCTTCTGTTTTGTTCCTGAGAGCCTAGGGTAGCTGCACCCTGCTCCATTTCCCTCATATGGGTGCAGGTGGCCCACGTGACATTTGCAATGGGGAAACAAGTGAACAAGGGGCTCTGCCGTTGGGTGGGGAGGACCTGACACAGCTCGGCTCCCAGAGAGCTGGAAGGAGCTAAGAGCTAGTTGCAGAGACCAGGTCTCCACAAGAGTCCTCAAGCCCCCAAGGTCACCGTGAGAGTGCTGAGGGAGGACTGGAGCCTCTGAGGGCTCCGCCTGCATCTCCAGCATCATCCCACAGGGCTGTGGGGTGAAAAGAATGCAGAGAAAATCTGTAAGCCTCTTCCCTGGGAGCCGTTAAAAAATACTCCTAGCAATTTGAGGCACCTCCTGACCTCCTGCACCCAATAGAGATAGGCAACATTTCTAGATCCAGCCCACTCTGCACCCTTTCAGAGTTTACTGAATCTCTAAGCCTCAGCTTCTTCCTGTCTATAAAACAGAGCTCACACTCCTAATAGAAGTGTTGTGGGAGTTGAACTGAGACAACTCATGCAGTGCTTGCTACCTGAAAGGAGACCAGTGAATGGTAATGTCCATTTGTCTTTTGGGGGATTAAAAGGACACTGTTAGGTCTTACCTGTTTTCATCATTCTCCTTCTCCTAGACTCCTGATCTCACTCAGGGCTGCAACTTGTCCAGATCAAAAGGCTACCTTCCCAGAGTCCTTTGCAACACAGCTTCCATTCTTCAGTTCTGGCAGATGATATACAAGGAAAAGCCTGTTGGGGGAAGATATTCTAGAAAATGTGTTATTTTCCTAAAAATAGGACACTCTATATCTTTAAATATATCATTTCTTGGGATTGCTATAATGTCATGAAAACTACTGGCTAGGCTCAAAAAATGCCATTGATAAACAAGCGCAATTAGTAAGGCAGCATTTCCCTGTGCCCCATCCCTTTCCTGTCTGAAGGTGTGGGAGCCATCTTGCCACCACCAGGACAGAGCCACAGGGAGAGCATAGGAGCAGCGGGGACCATGGGTCCTGAATAATGTGTCTTATTACTGCACCAACTCTAGATCCCCACTTCCTGACCTGTCAGGCTAGACAAAGAAGCTTTGATCAGGTTTGCCTTTGTGTGTAGCTAAACACATTCCTAATTTATACTTACCGACTCCAGTTTGAAGTATGAAAATGAAAGGATAGACATGCTATGGTGTTTCCAAGATCCCCGCGATGTCCAAGAATGTATCATGAGCTGATTAGTGGCAAAGTCAGCCCTGCTATGTATCTGAGTCTTAAATTTCCACACCAAGATGCTCCTAAAAGATTAAGTTTCCATGAAAATTTTCTTTGTGTCAAGAATCAGAATGGTCTGTGTTATGAAGCAGTAATTGGAAGCCAGATGTGGTCATATACAAGAAACCATAAGTAGCCAACTTAGTTTTTGAAGCCATGATTTATTTTAATCTGTGCAAGAAACCTCTCCATCTTGGGGCAGGTCATGCATGTTTCTCATAAGAGGAACTGTTAATCTACAAAACCTACCTTCCCCCTCTCGGAACACAAGAAAGCACCTCTGAGCCACCTGGGACCACTGTGCTGTGAAACCAACACACAGAGCCACCTGCCTGACATCTGTCCTAGAGAAGATCCTGGGCTCATAACAAGATGCTTAGAACCACTAATAAATACCTTATAACCAGATCGTTTCAAAAGGCAAGATGGAATGGTGCTATCTTATAAACATAGTCTTAGCATGGAGACATTGGGCTTAAATATATCCTTTCTCTCATAGTATTATAATTCCCTAAAAACTATTGTCTGGGCTCAAAAATGTAGTTGATAAATAAGTGCAATTAATAAAACCACCTGCAATTCTCTTGTTGAGAATTTGTATTTACAACTGAGCTGCTGGACATAAGTGGTCAGAATCTCTGGAACTCAAGGATGCCTGGAGGGGAAGTTCACACCCTTAGAGCTGCACAGGCAGGTTTGGACAATGGTGCTTCAGACTAATCTCACTACCAAGCACAGGACTGTTCCACAGGGCGTCACACAGTAGCCTTGGTTGTGTTCATGTCCCTGTAACCCTAGCCAGACCAAACCAGTCAAGTGTAAATACATACGCCAGAAGCTCTGCTGGGTTCCCTCTCATGGGAAGTAAAGACTTCAACAAAGAGACATCATGTGGAAAGTCTTCAGCACTGAGTCGGGCAGCTGGGAACATTGCAGAAAGTGAGGCCACAAACTATTCCCAGTAAGAGTGTGGGGCCTGGCTGAGTTCTTGCTCTTCCTAAAAACTCCTAATTCTGTGAACTTTTCCAGTACTTTCCTGAGAAATAAATGAGTTAGACCCAAATCGGTTTCTGTGACTTACAACCAAGAGTTCCCTAATAAATACACTTGCCACTACTGTACACCATTTTTTAGGGTCACAGAATCAGAAACAAATGTAAGAGGGCTCCTGTCCCATTATTAAACAGAAATATACAATTCCAATCTTGGGAAAAGAGGGGGTGCCAGGAAATCACCACCTTAGTACCGATAGCCATTTAAGGAACTCTGCACTAAGAATTTATTTCCCACATCCCTTCTTCTACTTGTTTAAATGTCAGCAGGGTGACAAGCATTTCAGAATATGGATATCGATGGGCTCCTGGGCTGGAATCTGACACTGCTGCTTCCTAGCTGGGTGAGTTAGGTATGTTCAACCTCTCCACACCTTGGCTTCCCATCTGTGAAAAGGAAATGATCTAGTGCTTACCATACAGTGTTGTAAAAGTTAAGTGAGTTAATCCACAAAAGGTCCTCAGAATAACACTCCATCCCATTTTCTTCTGCTGCTTCCTCCTGTAGTTCAGGCACATGAGCCTATACATGCTCTGTCCTGCCTATAAGTATTAGGGCTTTTGCGTGTATGCTCTGCTCTTTCTGCCTGGGAG
The DNA here is from genome assembly GCF_012274545.1 of Fukomys damarensis. Taxonomy (NCBI): domain Eukaryota; kingdom Metazoa; phylum Chordata; class Mammalia; order Rodentia; family Bathyergidae; genus Fukomys; species Fukomys damarensis. The sequence goes on from NW_022900917.1 coordinate 66,871,062, forward strand.
CTCCTCCCTGGGACCTACCAGTTCTCCCAGCCCTGCCTATAGCCACCACTTTCTTTGCTATGTGATTTTACATCTCCTCCCATCCAGAGGTAGAGTCTATCTGTGTCCCCGACCCTTTGAACCTGGCCTGGTCATGTGGTCTGCACTGGCCAATAGAGTTATAAAGGACACTGTATCAGTTGTGAGCCTAGACCTCAAAAGACATGGCATGTGTCTCCTTCTCTCTTCTCTGTTGTCTTCTCCCCCACCCCTGACAGCTCTGTCTGTCTGTCTTTCTCTCTGTCCTCCCAGCTGGCCTGCTAGACAATTAGAGACATAGACCCTTTGGCACGAAACTGGGATCAGTCTCTAACCACCACTGGGCCAGCTGAACCAGAAGATCCACCCAGCTGAGCCCAACCACACTGCAACTCATCACACTAAAAACTAAGTAAGTGATTAACTGCTGCTCAAGCCACCAAATTTGAGGGTCATTTGCTGTACTGTAAAAAGTAACTGATAACTCACATTTTCTAAGCCTCAGTTTCCTTGGTGACATAATTAAAATCATGAAAATAGAGACAACAGTGAATGCAAAATTAACAAGACAATGCTTGTAAACTTTCAAAGTGACATTAAATAGTGCATAACTATAAACTACCACAGATTTGAATGATGATACAGTTCTTGAAATTCTTTATATCTCATTGATAAACTGGAGAGTAACACTGTCTGATGAGCAAGGTTTCTGTAAGGAGTTGAGAAGCATGTACAATCTGCTTAGCACTGCGTCAAATACAAACAGAACACCACAAGTGGGTATCCCTGACTTTTTGTTGTAAATATTATTACAGTTTGCTCCTTCTTTCTCTTCCCTGGCCCTTATACGCAGTCTCCCATCCCTCTCTTTCCCCACCTCCTACCCTGCCACAGCCACCTCCACCTCACCGAGAGGACTGGACCTTCAGCTGCACATGGGACACCACCAGCCTGAGCATCCCTTGGGAAGTGGCCTCGGAATCCCCAGAGGGAGGAAGGAATTCATGTTTGGTCCCTGCATCTCTCCAACTTCAACCCTTTGCGCACTCATCCGCTAGGGGGCAGCCTCACCCTCCAGCCGTGCAGACAGCTGCGTCTTTCCCATGGGTGCTCTTCTTTCCCATCCTGCTGTCCCCCGCTCTGAGTGTGCAGGACTGGCAAAGCCCCTGCTTGCCCCCTTGTCTGAGGGCCACATCCCCACTGTGACTGCCCAGCTGTTCCTGTCCCACCTTCTCCAATCACCTTGAGCAGACACCAGGGGGAAGAGTTCCCCAGCCCAGGGGAACCTCTCAGCCTCATAATTCACGCCTTCCCATCAGCAGGCAGATTTAGCCTGCTACCTGCTGAGTCTGGAAATACTGAATATTAAAATATCCCTGTGGCTTGCCCTTCTCATGCCCTCGCCTCAGGTTCACACTCAGATGGTTCCAGGGACTTTCACCCATTTCTCAGTTGAGTGGGTTCGATCTACTGAACGTATAACTTTTCCCAAATGGGGAAATGGTATGCAGGGGATGTGTTAGGGTGTGGCTGTGGAGAAGACCTGCTCTCTGGCTTCACACCAGGGTGCTACCTTCTGTGGCGCATTCTGCCCCAACTCCCCTGGCCCTTGTAGTAGCACTATTTGCAATGAAGGGAAATAGGATTCTTTGTGAAGGGTTTTGTTGAAGTAGAGCAAAAGGCCTGAGGAAACACTTCCTGCCCACCCAGAACAGCAGTGAGGAGGCTCCCAGGACTTGGAACCTGCCAGTAATGAAGGTGAGGAGACAGGAGTTTCAGGTTTGGCACGGAGAGGTGAGGTGAAGGATGCATGCACGTGTGTGTGTGTGTGTGTGTGCACATGCATGGGTGTTTGTCTGTCTCACACTTCTTTGCCAATTGTCTGGCTTCTCTCCCTGACATCAGAGTTGGCTGTGTATTTCCCACCTTTGATGTTGAGTTTTTAAAACTTCCAATCAAAGGACTTGTACTCCAATGCACACACCTTTGCTGACAGCCAGGCATAACCAACTGCAAAGCAGGGTTGGGATCTCCAGGGAGGGGGATGTGTCTCCCCAGACCCAGAATAAAGGGAGGAGTTCTCCTGGGGAGATTTCATTCTTCTACCCAGCAGGAGTCTGGTGAGCCCCCAAAGCAGGCTCTAGCACCAGAGTAATCCAGGAGAGGGTGTTCCCTCTCAGCGTGTACATCTACTGGGAGACCAGAGTCCCCTGGGGAGATAAAAGCTAATGGCCAGCAGTGCAAGGTACATGAGGTGACTTGGCAGAGGAGCCATAATGGGCAGGGCAGAGAGGCTGGAGAGGAGGGCCAGGCACACTGGATTCCAGCCTGGTCCTGCCATTTGCCGTGGGGTTTTGTCAATGTCCTTATTCCCTCTCGAGCCTCCGTTTCCTCATGGATGAAATGGGAATAGTGATCCCATCATGGGTATGGGCCTCTCTCCATGGAGGATTTTTCTCCCTAATGCTTCATCAGGACTTGAAATGCTTTGGTTATAGTGATGGATACCTCACTCGCTGGACTAGGGAGCAGTTACACTAAGCACAGTGACAATCACACACTGCCCTCCTAGAGAGTGTCAGTGTTCTCTTTGCAGAGACGGCCAGCCAGGGATGTGGGAATTTCCACTGCACTGGCTTTCTGTGCTGCCGTGCTGCACTGCCCCGGGCTATGTCACAGCACAAATGTGCCTCCTCACAGTTCTGCAGCCAGCTGTCTGAGATGATTCTCACTGGCTAAAACAAGCTGTCAAGGGCTGGGGAAGAGTCTGTTTCCTTCCTGGTCCAGCTCCTAGAGGCTGAGGGGACTGCCCCCTTGACTCATGGTTCCCTCACTCTGTCTTCAAAACCAGCACCATGGCCCGAGTCTGTCTCAGGCTGACATTTGTCTTGTTCTCCTACCTGCCTGCGTCATCCTGCAAGGATTCTTGCAACTCCACTGGGGCCAGTGGCACCTCCAGGACAGCAGCCCTCACTCACATCAGTTGTTAGCAGCCTTAATTTCATGGGTCACCTTAATACCCCTCTGCCATGTGACCTAACATAGTCACAGGTTCCAGGCACTGAGCTGTAAACATTTCAGGGAGACCATTAGTCTGCCTGTTGCACCTTTTGGTCCAGAGTCAGGGTCCAGGTGAGAGAAAGGTGCTGGGCACTTCTCATCTGTGGTGGCTCAGCAGCCCTGTGGGGCCTGCAGATCAGATGACAAGAGCCCCGCCAACCTCTGTGTTCACTGCCAGAAACCTGGGATGAGATAGTCTTTCCTAGGCATCAACTTTCTCGTCTGTAAGACAGAAATATCCCTGATGCCCACTACCTTGGGCCACTGCTGGTGCAGGGTGATCCACAAGGGCCTCCTGTAGCCTGGGCAGTGTGCCCACCCTGAGACTGGCCAACATCAGCCATGGCCCAAAGGAGCCCACAGCCCACGCTGCCTCACCTAACCAGTGATTTCCTGTAATTCACAGTTCCCCTGTCTACAGTGGTTCTGAAACCGAGGTCCTTACCCTTAGAGGAAACCATGCACTTTCCCTTGTATGTTATTTGAGCTTTCTCTAATTTGCATTATTTTCAAAGCACTTTAGTGTTACTAAAGAAATTTTATTGATTTAAAATTTTCTCACCCTAACCCTTTGGGTTTCTGTATTTCCTTTCAGGATATCCTTGCATTTATGGATGATTTCACATGCATTAGAGCAGATATGATTTTATATTGCCCTCTTTCCACATAAAACATTCAGGCACTTTCCACAGAGCAGTGTGTTTCTCAGAATTGTGCTTGTTCGTGGCCACACGATTTTCCATGCTGTTGATGATACATAACAACCTCCAGCCTTCTTTGGTGGGTTTAGGGTCTTGTTTATTTATTGTTTGGTTCTTTCGTGGAGCTGTTTGGGTTTGCAGTACAAATAAGGCTGCAGTGAATATCTTCACACATGCTTTACTTTTGAATTCTTTTTTTA
>NW_022900917.1:66875417-66918985 GCF_012274545.1 Fukomys damarensis
GTGTGTGTGTGTGTGTGTGTGTGTGTGTGTGTGTGTGTGTGCCGGGGATCAAACGCGGGTCCTGGTGCTTGCGAGGCAGGCAGCAGAACCACTGAGCTAAATCCCCGGCCCAGGTACAATTTTCTTATCTAAACTTTTTAGTGTATAACAGTTTTGCTCATCAGTTCAATCCTGGAGTTTAAGTGAAAGAAATACTTAAACACCTGCATAAAGACTGAGCTAACCAGGATGTTCTGGACTTTGCCTCTTAACAGTCAAATCTCAGCGCTCAGCTCACTTGATGCCACTCAGCTGCTAAACTGAACACTTATTGGCAAAAGCCAGTACATTATATAGGTTATACAGAACTAAGACAACCTTTGCAATTTTGTACTCATGGATTTTCATGCCTTTTTTCTCTCCTTTCCATACCTATACAAATACAGCAATATTATCTTTAGCAAGATGTTCAGGGTGCTTCTGCTGTTTATTTTTCTGTAACTTCCTTGAAGTTTTGCACTTCTGCGATGAGTAGAAATGGGAAGAAGTCTTGCCAAGCTCCACAGTGTGGCCAGGCACAGGCCCTCCCTCTCTGGAAGGCGGCTCACAAGATTTCCTCCCAGTGCTCAGAAAGGTGTCAGTCTTCTGCCCTCCCTCGAGGACGGTTATCACGTGAGAATGGAGACAGGAATGGAAAAAATGGAAGACACCACAGCCCCTGCCTGCCCTGCAGGCTCTCTGCAGAGCCAACGATCCAGGAGGAGGAGAAATGAAAGCCGTCCTGAGCAGTTTGGAAAGGGCAGGCTTTCTTGTGGTTCTGCCAATTTCCTGTCCCCTACTCCCACCTCTCTGTCACCTGATGGAATCAGTCAGGATTGTAAACCATCCAGCCAAAGAACGGGCTCTGAGCCAGGCAAACCCGAGGGGACAGCAGGTGACAGGGCATGTTGAGGCTGGAAACCAGTGTAAAAGGGGAAGGAAGAACATCCCCCCAATACCCCTGAGAGCTTCCTCCCTGTTCCTTCACCACAATGCCTGGCACAGGCCTTGTGTTCTCTCCCTCTTTCCAGAAGAGAAGAGGCTTAGTGAGAACAAGGGCCCAGCCTGGTCCTTCCAGCAGCCAGAGGCTGAGCCCTCAGACAACCCCTGCTCTGTCTGGGCCAGAGCCATTTCCTGCCCCTCAGGAGACCATGCACACATACCTTCTGTTCAGAGAAGGACATGCAGCCCACGGTGCAGGCTGGCCATGCACTCAGGGGCCGTTCGCAGGCTCGCACATGGGCAGACCCCTGAGGGCCACCCGCCACGCATCTTTAGAGGAAAGCAAAGTTGCGGCTGGTCCCTTTCTCTTCCACACTGGGTGTCCCGTGTGGCCTGGAGGGGTGGCAAGGGGTGGAGCGGGACTTCGTTCCAAGTCCAGGGAGGGGAACTGACTCACCCGGGGCCTTGGGCTCATCGTTTCCCCTCTTCTTACTCAGCATCCTACACATCTGTGACAGGTTGAGTCACGGCCGCCCCAAGTTCCTGCCCACGCTAACTGCTCTAGACAAGGTGAACTGGTTACCTCTTCACAACTCTGCCACACAAGTGCTGCCTCATTTCCACTTTACAAACGAGAAAATTTATGTTTACAGAGATTACATAATTTACCAAATATTACGGGGCCGGGAAGAGGGAGCAAAAGCTTCTGCAAGACTCTGGTTCGGAAACCTGTGCTCCTAACTGCTGTGTGTCCAGCTTTCAGCAGCTGGAGTTAGTGCTGTGGCAGTCAGCTCACAAAAGGAGAGGCGGATTGCGGCCACGTGCCCCTCCCAGGCTTCCTCTCTGGCCCAACCACCCTGCTGCTGGTCCTGTGGAGAGGTGGCCCAGATGGCCCAGAGCTCGGACAGAGCCAAGCTGGCCAGCCCATGGCCAGGAAGCATAGGGACAAGAAAAAGAAGAGTGGGCCCACCATCCCCAGGACCCGACACTCCCACGAGGACTCCATCTCAAGTTTATACCTCTCGAAGCAGCCCCACTCTGGAGATCAGGCCTTCAGCAGGTAAGGGGGACCCGGAGATCCAAACTGCAGCACCATTTCCCCTCACAATTTTCAGTGCCACAGGTACAGCTGCTGGACTGCATCCTGGCACGGTCTTCATTCCTTCCTACTCCTTCAGCTCAGCCAGAGTCCACCAGAGGCCACAGGCAGTGGCAGAGGCAAGGCAGCGTTTCCAGGATCCAGGCCAGTAACTCAGAAGGATGGGGGCGGGGCAGTGGGACCAAGGCAGGAAGGCTGACTGGGAGCCGAGGCACTGTGTCACCTGCTCAGGTGCCTCCGTGCAGTGCCAGAGATGGACTTCATTGTCATGCAGTGCTCTCGGCTGGGAAGCTGAGACAAGAATCGGTAGGGCTGGCCCTCACACAGCCACTGCCGTGGGCCTGGATGCAGCCTTGCTTTTCCGGGTCTCCACATGGTCCTGCCTCTGCGTTACTGTCCCCACAGCCTGTTCAATCACAGACAGCAGTCAGACTGGTCAGGCCCACCCTAGCGACCTCATTTTAACTTGATTCCTTCTGAAAAGAGCCTGTCTCCAATACAGTGCCATTCTGAGGTCCCCAGGGGCAGGCTCCAACATACAAATTTTAGGGGACACAAATCAGCCCATATATCAAATGGAGGGGGCAGATGCAGTGCTACAAGTTACTCAGGTTAAACAGACCTTTCAGGGCAACGGCCTGGCCACTCATCGCACCAAGGGCCTGGTTCCAACTGTGTTCCGCACCTGGACACGACAGGCTCCAGCCACTCCACCACCCACAAGGGTTCTTCTCCCAGAGGTGTGAGTTCTGTGAGACTTTTTAAATTCTTGCACCTACTTTAAAGACCTCATTCTCCATACAGTCATACCTCGGTGCCCACCTGCTCTGACTCATTAAACTTGGTACTTGACACATTTTAATGTGGAAGCTCTGCCTGGGTACTCGATACGCAAACTAGAACTTGTCGGTGTCTGTTGCCCGGTGACCCATTACCCTTCCAGCCAAACAGCTGGTTTGGTCCTCGTCATCTTCGGGGCTTGCTGCACCTCCCAGACCAAGTAACAAGTGCCAGGTCAGCACCGCGAGCCAAGCACAGCCGAGAGGCGTTACCTGGAACGGGTCTTCATGCTTTCCAGTCACTCTCTGAGCACCGGGCTTGAGAAGGGGCCTTCAGGGATGCGGCATCAGGAGTCCACGGGAAGCACCCTCCTGTGAAAGCCATCCCCTAAGAGCTGTGTCCGGAGACCTTTCAGACAGGACTAGCATTGTCCATCCTGCCACTCGCCTGCCCGGCTTATGCTTCGTGGGTAGAACATGAGAGAAACAATCCCTGCACCAAGGCCCCAATTTTGTTTAAATGTTTGTGTTTTTATACAGAAACAAACAAAATATGGGAAATTTGCAGCTCTCACAATCTCATCACCAAATAATAAAACATTCCAGATGCTGCCTCCATTTTTCCAAGGACATTTATGGAGTTGCAAACAAAAAATGGATAAAATATTGCACTCAACTCTCCCCTTATCCTTGTAACAATAGCATTTCTAAAGTTGATTCATTTTCTTTGAAATATTCTCCCACATGGATGCAACTCTTTTATTGTTCATTTCTAGCTTCTCTGAGTAACACTAAAGTAAACGATGTCATGCTCTCTCCTTTTCCCCTCATTATGAATTTCTTCTAAAGATTAATGCCCAGAAGTAAGATTATGGAGCAAAGGATATAAAGGCTTCTTTGGTGCTTGAAACATATTCCCAAACACTCCAAAACTTTCATGCCACTGTTACTACCATTAGTATTCCTGAGGATACCGACCTTATTTTCATTTCTGCTAATTTAATTGTAAGAAATAAAATTCTGACAGTAGCATGATTCATTTCTCCGGTAACAGAGAAAGCTAAACATGTGCCCGTATTTACTTTCCTGGTGTGTATTCTAAGTGGCCTGATTTGTGAGGATCTGCCGATTCTGTCCCTCTCAGAGCAGGTCAGGTGTTCGAGCCCCTCCTCCGGGACCCCTGCAGCAGGAAAGGCTCACACAGAAGCTCAGAGGAACGGGACACACCCTCCAGAACTGGCCAGTCCAGTGTGCAGTCTACTCGCTTCCGTGGCTTTTGGGCACCTAAAATGTGGCTGGTCCAAATGTAGACGTTCTGGAAGTGCAGGACACACACTGGATTTCAAAGACTTAGAGAGAAAAAGTGTGAAGCATCTGGTTAACCGTGCTTATACTCAGTACCTGTCAAAACAGAACTGGCTATAAAGTATGAAATTCGTTTATCAAAATTAATTTCAGGGTTTTTTTCTAGTGTCTTAACGTAACTACTAATGACTTTAAAGTGTGTGTCCTTACACTACACTTCAGTGGACAGAGTCAGGAGCTCTGGTCCTGTCTCCAGCGAGATTCCCGAATGACTGAGACTGGCAGTGGGCCCCGAAGCTCTTCTTAGCCACGGGCTGTGCTGCCGTTAGACACCACCACCCTCAGCTCTCGTACCTGCTCTCCTCCAATGCTTCCTAGTGCCGCAGCTGGTTGGAAATTGCTGCTAAGAGCAGCTGTGAAGAGAGAGGCCATGAACGCTGTGGACAAAGACCTCAGGGGCGCTGACACAGCCAGTGTGCAGAGGCCCCTCAGCCATTTAGTGGCATTCCATAGTGAAGGTGGCAAATGCCGGGACAAAGAGACCAGAGCAGGGGCAGCAAGAGCCCACCGCACTGAGCTGGCTCTCTGTGCACCTCGTGGAGGAGCTGAGGTTTCTAGCAGCCTTGAAGGAAGCAGGGGTGTCCAGTGACTGCTGGGGAAGAACATTTTCAGCCAAGAGAAATGGCTAAAGCCAAGAGCATGAGGCGAGAGGGTCACAAATGCGTCAGGAGGCCCAGGCCTGTCTGGAGGCCTCCATTTCCCATGTCACCCTGGTCTCCTCTCCTCTCCACCCACAGCCCTGGACTGTGGGTCCCCCCACACCACATGTACCCACCCTGGCCCTGTGCCCAGGGGAGGCCCATACCTGGCTGGGGAGGGGAGTGGAGGCAGACAGCCTGTTTATGGATCAGGACAGTCTGTGGCCTGCTCTGCAAACCTGACTCAGCAGAGAAGAACAGCCAGTGGCTGAAAACTGAACCCCAGGGGAGCCTCTTGGCTTCCTTGCCAGTCGGCCAGGAGCAATCTCTGAGGAGGAGCACTGCAGGCCTGAGGTTCCCGTATCGCTGTGGCTCCCTAAGTGGGCACCCTGCCTCTCTTCCATCTGGACCCCTTCTCCTCTCAGCTGGGTGGGTCCCTCCTGGGCTCACAGGAGCTTTCTAGGACTTCTAGGCCCCGAGTTCTCAGCAAGGGATGAAGCCTCACCCCACTCCTGCACCCCTGCTCCTGCCTGGACCCTTCCACCTGTGCTCTGCTGCAGAGCTCTCTGATCTCTGCGCAGCTGCACCCGGCTGCCCACCGCAGAGACGCCCCCTTTACCTGGCAGGCCTCCCACACCCACAGACTCCTCCTTAAGCATCAGCCCCACTATGTCCCTGCCCCAGAGTGCAGAGTCCAGCTCTGCCCTTCCCACCCTGCACCAAGGGCAGCTCATCACTCACCCTAAGCTCTGGTTCTTCACCCGTCAGATGGGACAGTAATGAACAGCCCCCACCTTCCTGGCCAAGTGAGGCCAAGAGTCCTGGTGCACGTGGAAAGCTTGTCACAGTCCCTGGTACACGTGAGTACTCCATAAGTGGTGACACTGTCACTAAGCTTTAACTGTCATTATTACTTTTTTTTTTGGTTTTTTTGAGACAGGGTCTCACTATGTAGTTGAGACTGACCTGGAACTCACTATGTAGCCCAGGCTGGTTTTGAACTCACAGGGATCCTCCTGCCTCAGCCTCCCGAGTGCTGGGATTACAGGCATGTGCCACCACACCCGGCTGTCATTATTACTTTAAAAACAAGTGCTGCCACTGCCACAGCTGCTCAGCCAGGCCTGAAGAGCCCCCCTTAGTGTGCTCTGAGTCTCCAGTGGGTGTGGGCTTCCTTGAAGTCAGGCCATGGTACAAGGGCTTGGACACGTGTCCTTTACTTGGGAAGCAATCTCAGGAAGACAAATGGGGATCTGGAGAAGGGAGGCAGGGAAGTGAGAGAAGCTAAAGGGTGTATCAGTGAGACGGTTGTCCTCACAGGGGACAGGGGATGACTAAAAATCCCACTGAAACCCCAAGCAGCAAAGTGCCAAAGACCCAAGCTGCCCAGTCTAAAGGACCCCTGTTAGAGGGGATGACCGCACCATTCTGTCAAAGCCTAAATGTGCCTTGAAAGGTTACACACTCTATGACTTAGCAGCTCTACTTTAAAGAATTGGTCCTAGATAAACAATCATAGATGCACATAAAACTATGGCTAAAAGAATTATTTCTTTAGAATTGCTTAAACAATGACAAAATAGTGAAAAGCTGGACACAAGATAAATGCCCCAAAACAGGAAAAAACAAGCTGGTTCATCCCACAAGGGAAAACTCAGCAGACACCAAAACCGAGGTGGTGCAGTATTTGATGTCACAGGAAAATGATCACAGTATGACTTTTTAAAAGCAGATGCACACGCCTAAACAAACATGTGTATCAGGCCTTGCAAGTGTTTAACAAGAGTTTAATGCAACACACACACACACACACACAAACTGGAAAAAGTGGTAGCAAGTGAGTAGTTGTGTTGCATTTTAATTTTTTTTTTTCTTATATGTAGCTCCAGAATGTTCTATGGCATTCATGAGTTACGGGGTCTCTGACAATGCCGGGCTGCTGACTCAGAGGTGGCAAGAAGACTGGCAGCACTCAACTCGCTGCCTGGCCCAGTACACTTTCATTTCTTCCTAATAGGAAGGCCCTGAGCACAATGACTCCAGAGCCTGGCTTCGCTCCAGTCCCTGAGTGGCCATCTGGGACCCGAGCGTTTCCAAAACACACGGGCTTTCCCAGTGTGAGCATACAGCCCACGACCAGGAACAGATCTTGAATATTTTTCTCAGTAAATTTCCCAATCTCAAAATTCTAATGTTTAAAACAGGGATATCTGCTGGTTATGCTGCTTGATGACTGGTTAAAATGAGCTAATTCTATGAAGTTTCTGTAAGTTTTCAGTAGGAAAACATGTAGTGTTGATATTGGACTTCCTACTTACTCTCTGATCTTTAGGTCCTTTCCAAGATCTCATTCATGGTCCCTGACTGTCCACGGAGGAAGGAACACAGGGTACGGGTGAGGAAGGAGGAGCCTGTGGGGAGAAGAAGCTTTACAGTCACTTGAAGCTTATTTTCTGATCTGTGGGGAGGAGGCAGCTACTCTGCCCTTGTCTGCAGTAGGACCAGGGAAAGAAATGTGCATCTCTCCTCGTGTCCCTTCTCTCCCTTGGTAGCTTCCCCCAGGGGAGCACACTCCCCGCAACTGCCCAGAGTCCAGGACAATCTCAGGGCCACGTATTCCTAGTGGGTGGGCAGGACACAGCCTTCTTCCCGTGCTGCATCACGGCAGTCTCCTGTCTGTACTGGTCATGCTCTCCACTGGGTCTGACGGGCAACCTGGGTCCTTGTTCGAGCACTTGGCTGGAAAGCGGGCTTCCAGACAGCTCTTCACAGCCAGCCATCAAGACTTGAGGGCACAGGAAGAAGAAGGCACTTTTCTCCTCCCCCATGGCCTCGCTCTCCTATCAGCTTTTATCACCTGGGGTCCTTCGGTCCTTTCAAATCATGCGGTCACCATGCAAGCTCGTACTGTGTTTGACATCTGGCTCTAATTCCTTAAACACACAGGGTGGCAGGAATGAAGGGGCGACTTACTGAACTCTAAGTGCCTGCTGTGTGCTGAATACCCACGAAGGCACAGCCTGGCCTTTGAGAGGCTCAAGGCCTGAGAGAGGATAAACTGACAAGTGTCTGTAGGTACAACACAGTGCAATAAATACCGTAACCCGAGAATACACAAAGTCCCCCAGAGCATGGAGAGAGACATACTCAACTGTGACAGAAGGGACTGGAGAGAGCTGGGAGGGTGCCCCAGAGCAAGGGACCTTCAGGCTACTCTTGATGAGTGGACAAGACAAGCAAGCAGGAATTCCCGGCAGAGGGGGACAGCACACTGAAGAAGGAAGGGGGTGCACCTCTGCGTGGCTCCTCTGAGCAGCGGTGTGGGTCCCCTGGTTACCACGTTTTCTCATTAACCGGCATGAGCTTGCTGGCCAGCCACAGTCACCCCTGTGTCCGTCAGGATGGCACCTTAAGGGGAGCGACAGTGAGCAACAGCTGGAGCAAGGCCTCAGTTAGGAGGGAGCAGTGGCCCTCCAGGCAGATCCACACCTCCCTGCAGTGCCCTGGTCCTCAAAAGGCCTCGAGAATGGAAGGAACGGGGCCACTGGAGCTGCTCAGGGGAGACAGCGGGACATTTCAGAAGGAAAACTCTCCTTCCCGGTTTCCATGAGATCCCCGTTCGTCCGTGCCACTCTTCTGTGGACTCGACTTCAGTTGAATAAACACTCGGTCAGCTTTTTAAAATGCACTGGGCTGTTGACAAGGGCTTCAGGGAGAAGACAGACTTAATCTGGGCTGCAGGAATGAGCAGAGCTGGGAGCCATCCTGGGAGGGGACTCCACCTCCCTCAATGTCCTCTGGGCGCAGCACCCTATCACAGTCTTCTGAAGTTTCAAGTTACAAAACCAGCTGAAGCTGACCCCAGGGAGAGGAGGGATTCTGCAGTTAGGGTGTGCTTCACCCTGACAGCATCCGCAATGAAACTTATCCTCATTATGAGACTGAGAGGTGGCATTTTCAGGAGAAAATTAGGGCTTGGTGCTGGTGGAGGGATTAGCCTACTCCTGAGACTAAGAATTAATGGATGAATGGGTTAGTGGGTCTTCTATTAAAGCCGGGTTGAAAGTAAGGTGTGGGGGTGGCTGAGGTAGGAGGATCACCATGAGTTCAAGGCCAGCCTGGGCTACATAGTGAGATCCAGGCTGCCCTGTCTCAAAAGCAAAGAAACAAAATCAACCCCAGGGCTCTGCCTGCAAGAAGGCCTTCAGCAAAGGCAGCCAATGGACCTTGAACCAAAGTCGTGAGCCAAAATAAACCTGGTCTGTAGAGAATGGAATAAGACAGGGAGAGCTCATGAGAGATACTAAGGGGTGCACAGACCTTCCCAGTTTCAATCAGTTGCAAGTAAAAGGCTCTCTCTCCCTGAATCTCACCCTCAGAAACACATCTGACTGGCCCAACTTGACTCGGTGTTCAGCCCCAGCCAATCAGCTCTTGCTGAGAGTCTGAGTCTCATGGAATAAACCTGGCTGCTTTGGACAACCATCCAACAGGAGGGCAGCACAGCCAGACCAATGCAGTTCTTTCCAGAAGAAAGGCACTGTGTCCTTCTGTCCTACTCAAAAACATTTAGCTGGAATCTATGACCAATTAAAAAATCTTAATTCACTGCAGATTAAGGGCTGCCACATTTGGTAAGTGAAACTATAAGATAACCAGTACAGTTGACTGCTTAGTAAAAATGTTTACTAAATGTTTATTCTATGCCATATGTAGGACATACACTAAAAAGTTTCTTCACCATTTAAATGAAATGTGGATTTGAATAAGCATCCTGTATTTTAACTGCCAATTCTAGTAAAAAGGTGGTATTTTTGCACAATGCTGAATTCCTGACATTTCCAAAATAATGATCACATCTCTGGGAATGTCAATGCCCAAGACAGATGCAGGAGTTTTCAATATGCCAAATTGAGGACACCCTGAGTGAAGCTGGCATCCTGAGAGCAAAGTGGATCTGCATAATTATCAGGGAATTAAATTGCTTTGTTGCAGAGAGTCGGCTTATTAAATATGCATTTCAATTTTGGAGTGGTTGGCTGAGGAATTCAAGTACCAACAGATGGGAAGCCCCTAGCTGCCACCACAACCTTTACCTGTCATGCTGACTCACAGGGTGGTGTGCAAGAGGACACCATTATGCCTCCAAATCTCACTCCCCAGAAGCTCGGGGCAGGGCACACTGGGCTCCCCATGGAGCGGGGCTAGGCGAGGGGGTAGCCACAGGCACCTACATTGGCTGTGTGGCTCTGGGTCCATATGGGCCTTCTCACCGCTTAGTAACCCTTGTAATAGGTAACAATAGGACTAGGATTCAAGCTGGAGAATGATGTCCTTTTCATGCAGAGGGAAGAGCCAAGTCACATGATTCCTTACTTGCTGTGGAAGATAAGGAATCCTTTCTGTACCTCAGTTCCTCACATATTAATTGGGCATAACATTTCCCACAGTATGGCTTGTGTCTAGATGTTCCCCCAGCGACTCACTGGGTTATGGGGGGGCAGTTTTGAAGGTGGCTGGATTAGCATGTGTGAATGTGGATTAAAGTGTGATATTGGGATTAATGGTGTGAATAGTGGAATTCCCACCCAGGGTGTGGGTGGCACCAGTGAATAGGCTTGTAGCTGCTTGCTGCTTGCTGTCTTCTGCCTACCATGAACTGTTTCTCCTCTGTGACAATGCTCTGATATACTGCCCTGCCTTGGAGCCAGCTGATTATGAAATGGAACCTCTACAAACTATGAGCTACAATAAACCTTTCCTCCTTTAACTTGTGGATGTTGGGTACTTGGGATCAAGAACAAGAAAAGTGACTAAGACACTTATCTCACAGTCATTGGGAAGAGTTAGTGACTTCCTGCTGATGTTGGTGTAAGATTCTGTAGACTCTGATCCCTCACACTTGGCCTGGTCTCTCTCCTCTCTATTTTCCCTCCATCCACCTGAAAATGTGTGCCTTGCTGACTGCTAGCCTCGGGGATTTGTTATCCCTGTCTCCTCGTGTGTGCCAGCCAGTTCACTGGCATCAGAGCTTGAGACAGATGTGCACCAGCCAACCCCATCTGGGCTCTCCTGTGCTCACTCACCCTTCACTCTCTGTCACTGAACCCAGCTCAGAGGATCCTGACCTCGACAGCAGGCTGGATTTCATGTCACACAGGACAGGGAAGAGAAACAGTAAATAGGAGCTGGCCTTCTGGTTTCCTCTAAGGAGCAAGGGGCTTCAGGAGGAGCTGAGAAGACATGTAGCCCACAGAGCACTGCTCAGGGCATCGGTGACAATGTGGGGCCAAGATGTGCAGACGCTAAGGTACACCACATCCAGGTCCCCATGTTCTCATATCTGATAGAGCTGTGGGGCTGGCTCCAATCTCAAGTGCAGCGCTGTTTGTTAACTCCACATTGCAACCCCATGTCCCTGTGGCCCTGGTAGAGCAGCAGGAAGGCTGTGCTGGGCGAATGGTACAGCTCAGGCCAGGAGAGGCTCTGCGGGCCTGGACAGCAGCATTGCTGGTAGGTTACCCCAGGTCCCCAGCAGGCACTGCAGCCCACATGGAAGTGAGTTGTGTGCGTGTTATCAGAGTCAAGTGTGCCAAAACACAAGTTATCTCTAGCATCTCTGTCAGGCACTAGGATTTTCTGTTTTATTTCACTTCATGTTTTCCATGAGCAGTGCAGTTTCACTAACTAGATTTCATGTGCTCCTGCTCAGACCCCGGCATCTGATTCAGCCCCAGAGCTGCTCCCACAAACGGCAACAGCTCCCTGGCATTCCAGATCTTTCCATGTCCATTGCTTCAGTGTCCTCCTATCCACTACACCGTGATCCCCACAACAGCAAGGACCAGGCCTATGCTTTCCTCCCTCACACAGCGCTGAGCACTGGACAGGCTGTCTCGAATCTCCTCTGAGAGGTTCCCACAAGCGGGCACAGAGAAGAGTAGTGTGATAGCTACAGGTGTGCTGAAGTTCTCCAGAGACACAGCATTACTGATGCCTTCTTGTAGTACAGGAAGGGGCCCATAGGACTCGAGAAGCCCTAAGCTCCACAGCGGTCAAGCTGGAGACCCAGGACAGCAGTGAGGTAAGTTCTGTCTGAGGGCAGGAGGAGCAACTCAGAGCTCAGCAGCTGAGTGGCTGACTCTTTTCGCTGTGCTCAGGGTGGTCCTTGGGCTGTCAGGCTGGCCCATACCAGAAAGAATCATCCTAGGTCTGCTGACCTGACTGTTAGAACTCAGGGATGCACCCATGATAACCAGCTGGCAGCCGAGTGGCCTGTGACCCCACAGCCAACACAGAAAGCTTGCCCTCCCCTTGGACAAAGTCGGTCTTCCGGGCAGGTGGGTCGGAGGATGGCAGGACAGTGGCCCGGGTCTTGGGATGCGCTGTGCACACGGCAAAGCTTATCTGCAGAGCTGGTGGGACGCTGAGGTGGGGAGACCAGTGGCCTGATCACAGATCATCAGGCACGGGAGGCCGTGGCTGGAAACTGCCTGGGGGACACGGACAGGGCAGCACCCGTTGCTGGCCTTGGAGTGCAGGCCGCTTCCGGAAGCTGGAGAAGGCACAAGGACGGCGACACTGACAGCAAGACTTCTCCCTCTGCTTGAGACCAGGGCAAAGCTGGGGTAGCACCTTGGTCTCACCCATCAGATCACGCGAGGCTGCTGCAGAGCAGGAACTTAAGTTTTAAGCACAGTTCGGCATTGTGTCATCGGAGAGGAACAGGCAGGAGGATGTGTCTTCCGAGCCTCCTTCCTAATCTAATCGCCTGCTTCTTAGGCCCCGTGTGGAGAGCGATGCTTGGGGGTGCTGTCAGGTGCTCTCCTTACAGACCCGAAGCACTGTTTCATTTCCCTGCCCTTAGGCTCCCGAGGAAACTGGAAACCGAGGCCCAGCGCACCAGGGGTACTTGGCCTGGCAGCACGACTGTGTTCCTCCCTTCCCTTTTCTCCCGCTCTGCCTCCTCCCACACTCTGTCCTCCGCCTGCCGCCTCCGCTTCAGCACCCTCCTCAAAACCGTTCGCTCAGTGAACGCCACATTTCCCGGGCAGCAGCTCAGGGAGCTGGTCAGTAAGCAGGCCCTGGGGCCAGGTGTAGACACAGAGTGGTGGCAGTGGCCCACTCTGGGCCCAGCCGGAGCTGAGGGCCACACGAGCAGAGAGGTCCAACCCCGCGAAGGGGATGCGCTAGCCCTGCAGGTGGTGGACCTCATCTCGCGCTACTCCGCACCCTGCCTCGTGCTGTCCTCTTCCCTGCGCATGCGCTGGGGGTTGCCCCATCCCCCATGGGTCGGAGGACCCTTCCTCCAGCTCCACCTCACCCACCGCAGGCCCCAGCCAGGCCTGCAGCCGGGCGGAGCTGACCCTTGAAGCCCGCTCCAGGTGGAGTCGTGGGTCCCTGTTCACATCGGCGGATTCCAGAGCGCCGCTGCACACAACTGAGAGACAAGCAGACAGGAGCAGAGGCTTCTCATGGGGAATGGATTGGTCCCACCGCCAGGCCGCAGCGAACTCAGATAAAGCTCTGTACAGAGCATGTCATTGTCACCGACGCACCAAATGAGAGGAGTCCTGCAGCACCTAGCCTTGGGTTTACACTAAAGATCCTGAACCCTAAGTGAACTCAGGAGCTTTCTAAGTGCCCAACTTTGTGCAAGATCTTTAGTTTTAATCTCAGTTTTCTTATCTATACAGTGGGGGCAGTAATATTTCACCCCTTTCTTAGAATGGATTGATTTAGTCATTAAATAAAATAACTCCTGGAAAAGCATATTTTTTTAACTGTTAGGCCCTATACAAACATAAGGAAGACTTCTAATATATTTTCTAATTACTTGTATTTTTCTTTTTCCTTAATTAGTATCAACACTTTTACATGCCTATGAAGCAGATCAAGATGTCCATTCAGGAGTAATTAAGAAAAAGGTTTATTTTAGAAAGACTGTGGGATGTCGTTGGAGGGACAGTATGTCTTTCTTTTCTTTTGCCTTCTTTTTTCAGGAAATAAGATGCAAATGAGTTTATCTTATGAAGGGTTTTCATACAAACTGTAATAGAAAATTTCTTGCATTTAAGCAAGTTATATTTAAATTATAAATAATAACCAAGGGGAAAGAAAAGCTAAAGTAAAGAAAAAAAGGAAGGGACAGCAACAATATGTGAATGAAACTGGCATCTGAAATGAGCTGAGGAAGCAAAGTCAGGTCACTGTCTCTGTCTCTGTCTCTCTCTGTCTCTGTCTCTCTCTGTCTCTGTCTCTCTCTCTCTCTTGTGTGTGTGTGTGTGTGTGTGTGTGTGTGTGTGTGTGTGTGTGTGTCTCCCTCCCTCCCTCTCTCATTTTTGGGTCTCCCTGGATAAACAACCTTTCCTTTTCAACAAACAAGGGATGTGTGTTCATGCAGTGTAGTATCTGTGTGGGTTTGGGGGTTTTGCTTTCACTTCTGTTCTCTGGCTGCTTTGCTTTTCTGCAGTGGAGTGTTGAATTTGTCTCTGACATGTGGGGTGCGCGTGCGTGCCTGTGGTACTAAAGTCCAGGAGGACGGTCAGCACTGTGGAAGGCTGCTTTATAAGTCTCTCTCGGGGCAGGCTAGCAGGACACCTGCTGGTTCCAGATGACATTTTCAGAAGCTGTAGAGCTAGCAAGGGAATTACCTATTTTCTTTGAAGTATTCTTGAACTGCAAAGAATCTTAAAGATCATTTCCTCCAACCCTGTGCACCCCATCACTTTACAGATATGAAAGCAAAGATGACCAGAGAGGGATAGTGACTCATCTCAGTCTTTATTTTCACAAGCTTTGCCTGAGTGTCTATCACATGCAAGGCATTATTGTGCTGAGGTCCATCTGATAAGAGAAGAGTATGCCCTTCACCCTCAAGGCATAGTTACTCTAACAAAGAGACGCCTGAGTCCCCTCTAACACAAGAAAGCTCGAAATTGGGGTTAAATGAAGTGCCTAAGAAAGATGGAAGAACTTAAAAGAATTTATGATTGGAAAACTAGAAAGGATGTCACAAAGAATGTGGCTTCCATGCTGGGCACCCAAAGCTACAAGGGTGCTTGTCACACGGTCCCTATGCCTGCTGCTTCAGGGCTCCCCTCTTGAAAATTACAGCAAGGTACCAACCAGCTAATAGAAAATAAGGCAAGAGGGGAAACTAAAGAAGCATAAGCAGGCAAGGACAAGCAGAAAGCAGTCACCTTCAAGGTGGCAGGGAACATCTTCTCTAGGGGAAAGAAAGAGCACATGCACCTGCTTTTGTATAACATCAATTAAAAATGCAAAAAGCAAGTCAAAGGATAAGCATGTTCTACAATGGTAAGACACTAAGACAGTTCAACAGGATTGACCATTCAATAGATTGTTGGTACACTAGGCTTCTTATATACGCAGACACAGATTGGATCTGTGCTTAACTTGAGGTAACGCTGCAAAGGAGACCAGATAAGGGAGAAAAGCACAAAGAAAAACAATTTCAAATTTGATTGCAAAATGCATGAAGGATAGAGAGAATGCAGCTGTGAAGTCTGTAGGTGCTCAGTCCCACCATAGGAGGCCAGGTCAGTGGGCAGAATAACAATGAGAGACTAATCAACAAGGATATAGCAGCCCTATATTGAAGACAGGGGGCAGGATGAGCCAGGGTGTGCAGGGAGAGACAGGAGAGCTTGGGTCGGGGCCTGGAAAACTCCAGCCTTTCAACAACATCAAGATGTGTGTGCAGTGTCAGAGGTGACTTGGGTGATGGTAACTACTGGTGCTATGGAGTGCAGTGGGTCAGTGTGGATGCAAAGCTAGGAATCGTCCTTGTGTCTGCACTGCAGGCAGCTCCAGGAGTAGAAGTTGCTCTACCCTAGTGCAAGTGGCAAGGTACCAAGGGCCATGCTGCACAGCAGGACGCAGAATGCTCCCGCTGACTGCAAGGGGGACTTCTCTGCAGCCCTGAAGGGAGCATCTCCTTAGGACAAGCACAGAGTGTGAGGAAGGGCACCACCCCTGCTTCAGCCCCCAGTCACACACCACCACCACTGCCTACAGAGTAAAACATTTCACATCAGGTGGCCAAACACCTATGTAGGACTGTTGTCCCCGCACAGCCCATGGCTGATAGCATCTCCTTTCACTCTCCAAAGAATCCCAGGTTAGAAAACAGATTAGTAGCTGCTTGCTTGGGGTCAGGAGTGATAGGGGCTGGGGTGGATGTAACCACAAAGAGTAGCAACACAGAGGTCCCTGTGCTGACAGAGAGCTCTAGATCCTGTGGTGGTGGCCACACAGACCTACACAGGTGACAAATGAAACAGAAGAACACACACAGCACTACTGTACAATGTCGGCTGCACTATATGTATATAAGATAAAATCATTGGGGAAAACTGATATTTTCTGTATCATTCTTTGCAATTTTCTGAACATCTATTATTTCAATATTGCCTTACTTTAATATTGTTACCTCTCCCACTGCGGAAATAAAATACCCAACACTCAAAGTTAAATGAGGAAAGATTTATTTCAGCTCACAGTTGTAGAGGTTTCAGT
The DNA here is from genome assembly GCF_012274545.1 of Fukomys damarensis. Classification (NCBI taxonomy): domain Eukaryota; kingdom Metazoa; phylum Chordata; class Mammalia; order Rodentia; family Bathyergidae; genus Fukomys; species Fukomys damarensis. The sequence goes on from NW_022900917.1 coordinate 66,891,800, forward strand.
CCATAGTCAACTGGCTCCAAGGCAGGGTGGCATGGCAGAGGAAAAACAACCCATGTCAGGGCAGGCAGAAGGCAGCAAGCAACAAGCTGCAGCCTCCCTCTTCCTTTATATTCCATCCAGGCTACAAACCTATTGACTGGTGCCAGTCATACCCTGAATGGGGCTCCCATTAACCATACTCTTAATTCCAGTATCGTACTCTAATCCCAGAATCACACAGCCTAGTCCAGCCACTTTGAAACACCCCATCTATGACCACATGAGGCTTTGCAGGGACATCTAGATCCAAGCCATAACAAATATTAAAATGGTCTCTTTTTAAAATGAAACAGAAAAAAGAGGTCCAGTAGCCTCCACTAGGCTCTACAGCAGAGACTGCTGGACTGGGATTTGTGCAGGTAGCATTTGCTTGAATCTGTTCAGTAGTAACAGGAACATAGATTGCTGTTTTTGCTACAGACAGGTTCTGGGGAAGACCCTGCTTCTTGAAGCTTGGGATTATAAGACAGAGACCCCAAGAACTCTCTGTAGGTCTTTGCTATAGCTGATACAAGACAGCAATGGCTCTGGCATGCTGGCAGGGGCAGAAAGAACATGCGGCAATAGATTAATGGATGCCTCAGAGTGAAGCGGACATTTCTTATCTTGTTTCATCTCCACTCAGGGAAGAGAATTAGTTAACTGCAGATGCAAAGCATGGTGCAGCTGTAGTACAAGGTTTCATAACCAGTTTTCAGTTTACTCAGTACTGTGACTTTTGTCATTCTCAAGCGCTTGGTGTATTTTTAGTGTCACAAGTTGAAAGCATCACATCACGTAACTTTAATAACTGGTGCCATTCGTTGGTTGTTGTGTGCATACACACTCACACGTCGTGTCACTTCAGCCTCCACACAGACATACAGAGCAGATATTGTTGTCCTCGTTTGGCACATGAGCAGAGACTCAGAGCAGTCCAGTAGCTCTGCCCACTGTCACAGGGATGATAAGGAAGCAGGCCTGGGTCAAGCTCAGGCCCTTCAGACTCCAGATGTGGGCATTCCCCATGAGACTTCTTTGAGTGGGGTGAGACAGGACAAGTGGCAAGAGCTTCGGATCCACCCCTGACAGCTGCTGCTGCTGCTGTTTGGACCCAGGAATGCTTCCCCGGAGACGGCACCTACTTCTGCTCTGTGTTCACCACCCCTGAGGTGGGATCAGGATGCTCTCTGCTCTTGTCATTCCTTTTCTTTCTGGGAGACCCTAGTGAGCAAGAGGAGACTCCACCATGCACAGCGGGAGCCATGTGCTGACTCCTCAGAGAGCACGCATGCACAAAACCCCAGTCCCACCTGGGGAGTGTGGGCGCCTTGGGGCCCCCGTTAAACTGAGATCCTGACGGGACGGCTGAAGTCCTCAGCAAGTCCTGCACACAGAAAGGAACCCAGAAGCCCAACTATAATACCTCTTCTCTTTGTCCTTTAAATTGAAAGCTATGATAAAAAAATATGGTGCAAGGTTACACATTTCTCAGATTTATCACAGTAAAACATGCAGTGTCTTTATTATTCCTTTCCATTCACACACACTCATCCCATCACTCCTGCCACCTTCCGAAGCACTTCTGGAAGTCCTCCTTCATGAGCGTCTTTAGTTATTTAGCTGTTGTGACTGTCTCAATGTCCCGAATTGATTCAAACTCTTACTTTTCATGGTCATTGTGACTTTTGCGAAGAACCAGAAGTTGCATGATCCCAGGTCCGGTGAACAAAGTGGTTGAAGACAAACCACATGTTTTTATTAGCCTGACTTCCTACTGGATGGCACTTGGTAGCAGCACTCACCATGTTTTTGATCACACTTCACAAAGATATTAGAACAATGAGATGTGTGTTCAAAGCAAGGTGAGTATTCTGAGGGGAATTAAGGGTAATGTGTCTTTTTCTGTAATACATCTTTTAAAATTCAAACACACACTTTTTGATCAGCCCTGGTGTACTGGCATCAGCCTGCAGTTAGAGAAGAGAGAATTGTCCTAGCTGAGAATGTTCTCGGCAAGAGATCAGCTGAGAAAAGCCTACAGATTCACTCACACAGCAAATGAAAGGTCACCAGGCCAAGTTACTGGATTGGAAATACTGGAGTCTAGCGCAGGAAAAGCAGTGGAGACGCCACTGACGTCTCTGTGCAGAGCTGAGGCGGCAGCACTGGAGGAGCTGGTCCTCTGTGCACATGAGCAGACTGAGCTGTCTGAGGTCAGGCCACTGCAGAGGGCGGAGAAGGTAAGTAGGTCAAAGTGTCTCCGCCTCTCCTCAGACAGCTCCAAGGAGGAGAGAGACTAAGAACAATTAGTTGGCCTAATAAAATGTGCTAAGAAACTGGAAGCTGTGATTGTTCAGTCACCCTGCAGGCTGGAATAAGCACTTCCCATGCAGCCATCTCCTTGGACCTCACAGCATCAGAGAGCAGGGCGGTCATCATCCCCACGGTACAGGGAGGAGACTGAGGGCTCACAGACACCAAATGATTTGTCCACTGACAGTCAGCCACCCAAACAGTACTGGGACCCAGACCAACTAACTTCTGCCCTTATACAGACTTGCACTGGAAGTGGTGGGGAGAGTGGGAAGAGGCAGTCAGAGCCACACTCCAGGCCTGCCCAGCTTGAAAGATCTTGCCTACCATCTTAGTTACTTTCTTGTTGCTGAGACTCAATACCCAATACCCACAAATTAAAGAAGAGGGGTTTTTTGGGTCAGTTTGTAGAGGTTTCAGTCCATAGTCAACTGACTCAAAGGCAGGGCAGCATGACAGAGGGGCACTGCAGAGGAGAAACAGTCCATGGCAGGGCAACAGGAAGCAGAGAGAGAAATCAAGGGAGGACGGAGATAGATAGACCCTTGCAGGCCATGCCCCAGTGACCACTTCCTCCAACCAGGTTTCACCTCTAACATCATATTTCACTATAAGCCCATCAGTGCACTAACCCACTGGTGAGTATCACACACCCACAATCCAATCATCTCCCCAAAGCTCCACCTATGAGCACATGAGGCTTTGGGGGGACATCTAGAGTAAACCATAAAACTCACCCGAGACATTCCATACACAGGGTCACTTGGGGTGAGCCACACATGTGTGCTTAATAGCATGCAGCCAGGCTGTGACATGTGTCCCCTCCCCTACATACATTTGCTTAATGTTGGCCATTTGCACATGTGTCTTTACTATGTGTTCCCTGGGGATAGCTTGCTCAAGAATCCTTAAAACCCAGAGTTAGGGTCTCGGGGCTCCCCTGCCTGAGACTGTATCAGAAGAGCTGTTGGTTTTTGCAGGTGAGGTACACAGCTTACTTGAACAACAAACAGAAGCCCATTCATTCTAGAGTAGGGGTCACTCCCAGAAAAGATACAGTGTTCATGGTCAGATCTAAGTCTAGCCAGACCTAGGACTGCCCTGGACCCCAAACATCCTACACACACACACACACACACACCCCTTTTTCTACAGCTGTATGTTATTGGGTAAATTATACTCAAGACAAACTTTGGCCAGTAAGTTCCAGAAGATCTGGACTTTGAACAAGTGAGACAAAAGCATTATTGAAATACACGTCTCAGGTCTCACTGGTAAGAATGCACTCCAAGAAGAGAAGGGGAAGAAAGCATGAAATCTGAATGAGCAAAGGAGAGGGGAATGGAGTTGGAGAAAGGAATAGAAAAGATGTGAGAATCCCCAGGTGGGTGAAGCTATGTGTTCCAGGAAGGACAGGGTGCCCCACGTCACAACAGTCCAGAGGGGACCTTCTCCAACACGAAACCCACACGATGACAGTAGCTTCACAGAGCTCCCCCTTCACAGCCTCATCTTAGGGTCTGCTGCAAAGACCTCTGCATTGGCGAGCTTTTCATCGCTGGGACGAAATACTTGACAGCCATAATTTAAAGGAGGCGAGGTTTGTTTTGGCTCACAGCTTCAGAGTACTCAGAAGTGTGAGTTTGGTTTTGGTGTTGTGAATAACAAGGACAATCATCACACCAGGGATGAGAGCAGAACCGGTGATGCGGACACACGCCGCAGTGTCACAGGGGAAGACAGAGACTTGAAATCACACAGGTCTGGCTCAAAGCCCTGCTCAGCCACTTACTCACTCTGTGACCCTAAGCCTCAGTTTATTTATCTGTGAAGTAATAACATGTCACTCTGGTGTTCTGGGGAAAAGAAAATGCTGTCAGCTTCTCAGGGCACCATCTAAGCATTGCATCCATGAGTGGTTATGTGGAGGAGGAGGAGGAACAGCAGGAGGAAGAAGAGCAGCAGGAAGAAGAGGAGGAGGAACAGGGGAAGGAAGAGGCACAAGAGGAGGAGGAGGTGGGGGAGGAGCAGAAGGTGAATGTGGGTTCTCAGGAAATGTCAGAGAGCTCCTCCAAGGGGCCAGGTGAGTTGCCCACATCACAGGCCACATGCCTCTTCTGGCAGACACCTCAGCAGCCTCACACCAGAGGGGATTTCCACTGGCTGCCTGTGGCCCTGCATGTACAGAAAAGCCTTACACACCACTGCAGGAGACACCCATGAAAATTGATCCAGGTGCTCTAGCCAAGCTGGCACAGACCAAGGTCATCTCTGAAAGCCTTGAGTCATCTTCTCATCCTCACCCTGGAACCCTGTGGCATCACAATGGCCCCCAGTCTCCTTGGACCCTAATTGTCCTGCCAACCTCCTTCTCCCTCCCAGACTCATGTTACACTCCCAGGCCCTCATGTGTACTCTCTGTCCAATCAATACTTGTCATTTGGGTTTCCATGGCCTCAAATTTAATTGATCATAATGGAAGCTAACATGTACCACATGCTTTTTATGATCCATGGGTTAGTTTATTTCATCCACACAATTGCCCTGTGAGTTGGGTGAAACTGAACCCCATTTGCCAGGTGAAGATGCCGAGGCTTAGAAAAGTGAAGTAACTTTCTCTTGGCCACACAGCTCATACAAGACACATTCGATCCTAGAGCCCAGGCTGAGCTACCATACGATGCCGCCCACTCTGCAGGCTTAATCCATAGGGGTGAAGGACTAAAAGAGGAAGCACGGAGGGTGCTGTGGGGGAAATGGTGCATCTGGCTGACTCTCGATGCCTGAGAAAGGGACACTGTCATGAGCTCTGTCCAGATGCAGGACTGGCGTTGCGATGGCCCAAGTCTCGTGCCATTATGGATCTTAGAAATCTCAGGGTGGCCGGGCATAGGGACGCACGTGTGTAATCCCAGCACTCGAGAAGCTAGGGCAGGAGGATCGTCGTGGGTTCAAGGCCAGCCTGAACTACATAGCAAGACCCTGTCTCAAGAAAAAAAAAGAAAGAAAATATTGCCACTGACCTTCAGCCCAGCAATTCCATCCCTGAAAGTGCATCCTTCTGATAAACTATCCTAGAGTAAGAGGGAGCAAACTGCAGATCAAATCCAGCCTGCCTCCTACTTTTTAATGTTAACAAGCTAAGAATGTCTTTAACATTTAAAAACTGATTTATAAAATCAAATGAAAAATACCGTAGGACATGAAAATTTTACAAAATGTACATTTCAATGCACATTAAGTACAAGTTCTACTGAAACAGCCACTCCCTTTTGTGTGTGCATCGTCCGTGATTATTTCTGTGCCGTAGCAGTGGAACTCAGTGGTTGGAACAGAGACAACCCCGGCTACAGAGCCTGGTGCATTTGCCATCTGCCCCTGCCCGGACGAAGGACCAGAGACCCAGAGACCAGAGCAGGAAGCCTCACAGGAGGCCGCTGCAGTAACTGAGCAAGAGACAGCACATTGGAGAGGGGCGGCCAGGGAGAGGTTTATAGAAAGCCTTTTGAAGCTTGGAAAGGGTTCACTGGTGCTGGGCCTTCCGTGTTCCCCATGCTGGGCTCGGTCCTGACAACTGCTCTCTGTGAGATGGGAGAGGCTCTGGGGTGCACAGCAGCGCTCACACTCTGCGAGCCGGGCTGTCCTGCTGGGGTGCGGCAGACATGCGAGACTGGCGCTCCCAGCAGACCAGCGCCCGGTGTATAAATAGAGGTCCGCAGTCATCCGGAGCTTCCCTCGCGCCATCACGGCAGGCCCAGGCGAGTGCCAGGTCCACGTCCGTGCCCCACAGCCAGCAAAGGTCAGCAGAACATGATCCGGGTAGAGAGAGGAGTGAGAGAGTGAACTGAAAATAACACCTGTGGGAAGGTGGAGCAAGTGGGCTGTGCCACATGGCGGGCAGCGTGCGTGGAGCTTCGCAGGCCTCTAGGGAGGCTGGGCTCACGTGGGAACCACTGCCTGAGACCGTACAGTCAGCATCACATATGGTGAGTACCATTACCTCTGACTGACGGGGGACACAGAGGCACAGCAGGTCCGTAGCTTGCCCAAGCCAGAGAACTAGACTCCCCTCCACATCTGGGTCTGGAGCAGTATGGCCAGCCTGTGGCATGCATGTTATTTCTCTTTTAAGACAAAAGATGTTAATGTATGAGTTGTTTTTTCTAAACTAAAACCTCAGAATCCAGATTTAACTGCAGTGTTGGCGCTGTGAGATAAGTAAGTGGGTTTGGGGGTCTCTGAAGCGCTCTCTGGAAGGTTTGCCATCATGGGTCTAGAGCCTCTGAACGTGACACTGTGCTTCATCACGCTGGTCCTTGGGGGCTCTGAAGACCCAAGGTCAGCTAGCAGCATCTGCACCACAGGCTTCCAAATGCTTTGCCTACCAGAGGCATTTTACTGTGTCAGAGCACAGCTGCCATCCTCCTGATGCCGTGCGTAGCCCTCAATCCCTGTTCATGAGCATGCACAGCCAGCACCCCAACAACACACACAACCCATTGCCCCACCTGCACACACCCAGCACCCCACCTACACACACACACACAGTACCCCACCATTACACACCCAGTAATCCACCTGCACACATACAGTACCCCACCTGCACACACACCCAGCACCCTGCCATCATACCCAGCACCCCATCATCATACACCCAGTACCCTACCTCCACATACACAGTACTCCACCATCACACACCCAGCACCCCACCATTACACACCAAGTACCCCACCTGCACACATATAGTACCCCACCTGCACACACCCAGCACCCCACCATCACACACCCAGTGCCCCACCATCACACACACAGTACCCCACCTGCACACACACACACACACACACACACACACACACACACTGCAGCTTCACAGGACAAAATCAGGGTTGCTTACCAGTCCTCAAAGCACCCAGACCCTCAGACCCCTTGTGGGAGCTGGTCTGGGAACCATGCTTCTGGACCCAGAGCTCAGCCCAGTACAGTTCCCCAGGTCACCTTTTCCACTTAAAACCGAACCGAGCAGTGTGACACGATTATCTGCACCAGGAAGGGCCAGACATGATGTCAGCAGCAGCAATAACCACCCTAACATCTACTAAAATCCCGTGCCTGCGTCTGATCCCCACCAGAACTCCAGAACACCATGCGTCTTATAAGTCCTGTCTTCTCCCTTCAGAAACCAGGCATCCGGGCTGAAGTACCCGCCAGTGTCCCTGGCCCAGTCACCCGGTAGGGCTGCCTCACTCCACATCCCTGCCCAGCCAGGAAGCCACAGCCACCCAGCTGAGGAATTCCCTGGAGCGTGGATCACTGACCCTATACTGTGGGCCCAGCACAGAGGGAGGTGGGCTTAGTGACTCTCCTTCTTCTGGAACACAGTGCCCAACGCCCACGACTTGAAGGAGGAGAGGTTTATTCCGGCTGTTTGTAGAAGTTTCAGTCCACAGTCAGTTGCTCCAAGGCAGAGCACGGCAGTGAGAAGCAGACAGAGGTCAGAGTGGAGGGAAGAAGACAATCCTTGCTGGCCGCGCCCAGTGACCATCCCAGCTCCCTCTCCCTCCGCGGGTGAGGATCTTGCCCCACCCCCACCGGCCACACTCATACAGAGATCTAACACAACTCTGCCCTAGGACAGCTGAGGGATTTACTGGATAAGCTGAGACAGAAACAAGAGTCCTGCCCCTGGCCCCAGCTGGGACAGGCTAACCCCTCCCTCCGGGCCCTCAAGGGAGCCCTGCTACATCAGTGGGAAGCCCCTCCCAGCCTCTCCCAGTCACCCCGCAGGGGAGAGGCGAGGGCAGCCTGTGGAGCTATTCCCAGGGGTGCTGAATCTCCAGGCCCTCCTCACAGTGCTCCCAAGGAGACCGAGTTTAACTCGCTTCCGCTCCAACAGTAACTGTGTTGGCAAGCAGCACCTTTGTCATGGCGACAAGAACAGCAGGGGCTTTAGAGGCAACATGAGGGTGCTAAGTATCTGCTCCAAAATGTTTGGGAATAAAGGGGTTATTTTTAAAATAGTGTCAGCCCTGGAAGGAGGGAGGATGGGTGTGGCTGGAAATTTTCAGATGAACCAACAACAGGTTTCCTGTCTGCAGCCCAGGAAAGGTGAATGGCCACCAAGCGACGTAGGGCATGTGGTGTCTGTGCTTGGAGCTGCCAGCCCGGGCTGCTGCAGGAGAACACGGGGTGAGGGCCGAGGGGTCACATTCAAGCCTGTGCTCACCCCTCTCAGGCTGGGATCAAGGGCTCGGAATCTCAGAGGCAGCATGGCCGCTCTCCTGCCAAGGGGCACACGTCCCAGAGCAGCATGATGTTTCCTCTTTAAAGTGAGTCAGTTTGGAATAAAGTATCAATAAATAAAGAGTAGATGGTTCTTCCATGGAAAAAACAAGCTGGTGCTGTGTGAATGGTTGAAGCTTGCAAATCCTGCCTGTCTGGCCCGTCTTTCCCAAGTTTGAGGAGGAGGCATGGAGGCCCGAAGGCTGGAGCTGATTGCCCGAGGAAGCACAACAGGACATCCTCTGACTTTTTCATTGCTTTCCTGAGTTTCTTTGTACCTCACTGGGGCAAAATATCCAATGTCCACAGCTTAAAGCAGAGTTTATTTTGGCTCAGATTTCAGGCCATGATCAGCTGGCTGCAAGGCAGGAGCAGAATGGCAAAAGGGCCCAGCAGCTCCCATCAAGGTAGCCAGGAGGCAGAGAGCAGAGGGCGGAGCTGGGGACACAACACACCCTCCCAGGTCCCACTGCACCGGCCTCCTCCATCCAGGCCCCACTTCCTAACACAGTTTAGGGCTCCATTTACCAATGGACAAGTCCACTGCCGAGTACAGCACCCCATGCTCCAACCACCTTCCACACACATGAGATTTGGGGGGCAGGACGATGTTAGATCTAAACCATAACAGTGTTCCTTTATATGTATCATAGCCAAAGTTTCTAACTTCCACGGGAGAAGCAGGGTTCGAGTTTGGAGGACAAACTTGGAAGTCCTATGCCAGTGTTGATTGAAATGTTTCCTTTATTTCTCTAAAAAAGAAATGACTCACGATCCTATACAACCCCAGAGTGAGCCAAAAGTAGATCGTCCACCTAGGATGCTCCCACAGTTCCCAGCTGCCCTTGTTGATACAGTAGCACAGTGGCCCTCATACAGTTCAAAGTGCTCATGATAATCCTAGGGAGATGCCCTCAAAACATCATCATTGAAGGATTCTGCCTACTAGATACAACAAACAACCCCAGATATTACCTGTAAAGTAAACACAGAAGGACTCTAAAAATGAAAAGAAGAAAGCAGGCCATGTAGGGACTGCAGGACAGTGATTTCCCTGGGTTTTTGTGGGCCTTATACACCCTAGACTTGGAGCTGAATAAGCCAAGAACCTGCAAACATTACCTGGAGCAGAATTAAAATGCACCAAAAAACTCAACCAAAGCCTGCCCACTCCAGCCAACGGACCAAGTGAAGAATAGACTGGTGAACAGAAAACTTTAGCTAATAACTGCTCTACCGCAGGCAAAACCACAAGGAAAAAAAAAAGCTGTGGTCCAGCTCCCACCCATGCAGTGCTTAGTGAAGAACTGAGGCCTCTACCCTGGAAGCTGTAATAAAGATGGAGTCAGAAAGGCAAAGAAAGGAACCAGGACTTTGTCAACAATTCTCAGTGGAGGCTGGAGAATCAAGCCTTACTTTCTCCCAGCAGGAATGAGTTATCTCTCCACTCCCCACTAGAGTGGTGTAAGGAGGCCAGGCAGAGAATCAAGACTTTCAACACAGACCCTCTGTAACGAGCCCATCCTCACCGTAGCACCCATGAAGGCTGTGAAAAGGAATGCCCATCCCTGCCCAGAAGAAATTGTCTCCACTCTGGCACCAACAGAAGCCACATGTGAGACCTGATCTACATCCTTCTGCTGGCAGTAGCAAGGCAGAGACCTTCTCTTCTCCCATACTAGAGTGGTATCAGGAAAGCCAGCTAAAACCTGAATTTCCTGTAAGATCCAGAGTCTCATAACATAACGGGGAAATGTCCACATTCTATTCAAAGATCACTTGACATATAAAAGCAAACAAACCCGGAACGGTGTTGACCTGCATGGATGTAGCCCAGTGCAAAGGTGCTGGGGTTCAATCCCTAGTCCAAAAAAAGGACAATCCATAGATGCCAATATCAAGATGACAAGATTACCTGATAAAGATTTTAAATCTTAAAGCACTCGTATTAATGCTCCAAAGAGCAAATATGAGCATGTAGGCCCTCAGCAAAGAAACAGAATATCTTTTTTATTTAAAAAAAAAATGACCTATAGAAAATACAGAGGAAAGAAAAGGGAAATTTTAGATCTGAAAAATACAATAATCAATAACCAAAATAACCTCAAAGGATGATCTCAATAGTAAAATGGAGAAGCACAATAAATAATAAATTTGAGGACACAACAATTCGAAGAGAGAGAGAAAATAGAATTGAAGATAATAATATTGAGCAAAGGCTCAGGGACCTGTGGGACCACAACAAAAGATCTAACATTTGTGTCTTTGGAGTCCCAGAAAAAGAGGCAAAAGAGGATAGGGCTTAAAGGTTACTCAAAGAAACAATGGCTAAAAATATCTCAAATCTGTCACAAGACTCAAAACTATGAATTCAGAATGCTACATAAGAAAATTCTAAGAAGGGCAAATAAGGCTCTCTAGTGATTATCTCCCAAAGAGATATAAATGTGATGGGAAATTCACACACAAAAATACCTTCACAAGAGCTAAGAAAACCAGGTGAGAGACCGCAATCCCTGGTCATGCATCAAATTAAGAGAAGACACTGATTAGAATAGGGAGGAAAGTGTTCCTCTGCCTGCTTCACTCACCCTTCAAGCCCAGGAAGCATAGCATGGAAAAGGGTACTATACACCTAGGGTGAAGAAGAAGGGAAGTCCACAGAGGATTTTACATTGGCCTCACACACCACACCAAGCATGAAGCAGACTGCTGCGGCCCTTGACACTAGGCCAAGCCAATAGACCCACATTAATGCCAGATGAGAACCTGAGAAATGAACTCAAGTTTTGGTACATACTATTGCCTTCCAATTGCAGTGACCTTGGATTCTGGACTAGCTTCAGTGGTAGGAAGTCCTCAACAGCCATGGTAAGGTGTCCCTCGGCACTGTGCTAGCCTCAGTGGCCACAGGATTTCAACTCAGGATGCACCAGTCATGGTAGTCTTGGGCTTAGATGCACAACAGCTGCAGCAGTCATGGGCTTTGGGACACAGATGTTCTGCCCAGTCTATATAAGTAGCCTTCTGTTGGAGGAGACTCCCAAAAAAATCCAGACTGTGCAGACTGGAATAAAACCTTTTTCAATTAACAGGTATTATCATATGGAAAAGAATCAGGGTAACACAACATCACAAAACAAAATAAAGTGCCAATGATCAAGTCTAAAGAGATGGAGATGTCTGAACTACTTGACAAAGAATTCAAAATAGCTTTTTAATGGAAGCTCAGTGAACTGCAATAAAATACAAAGAATCAATTCAGAAATGTATCTGAGGGACCCAGGATTTAGCTCAGTGGTGCGACTGCCTGCCTCACAAGCCCAACGACCCAAGTTCAATCCTCAGTACCAAAAAACAAAAAACAAACAATGGTACCTGATAAATTAGCATAAAGATGAAATACAATTTTAATTATATAAATCCTGAAGCTGAAAAATATAATGAATAAAACAAAAGTTACAACAGAAAACATAAACAGCAGGGTGGATCAAGTAGAAGAACCTATTAAAATAGGTTATTTGATAACATAATCAGAGGAGGAAAATAATAACTGATAATCCTAAGGAGATGGCCTCAAAATATCATCATTGAAGGATTCTGCCTACTAGATACAATGAACAACCCTGGATATTACCTGTAAAGTAAACACAGAAGGTCTCTAAAAATGAAAAGAAGAAAGCACGTTAAGAAAATCTTGTGGGATTTAAAGGACATCATCAAACGAACAAATGTACAAGCCACCAGCATTTCAGAGGGAGTAGAGAAAGATAAGGGAATAGAAAGCTTATGTAAATAAATAATAGACAAAACTAATGGTCCTATAAAAATGAGGGAGCAAAGACTTCCAAACAAACAAAAGCTCAAGCAGTTCTTTACTACTAGATTTGTATTATAAGAAATGTTAAAGGAAATTCTTTAAGCTGAAAAAAGTGATGCCAAAGACATCAATCTAAGCATGACAAAATACCATTAGTCATCAAAAATTAAATCCTATCACTTTGTGTCAACATGAACAAGCGTGAAGACATTACGTTATGTGTGAAACCCATTCAAAGAAAAATCACATGATTTCCCTCAAAGGTGGAATCTGAAGAAGTCAACCTTGTATCAGTTGAAGGTAGAATGCTGGTTATCTGAGGCTAGGGTAGCTGGAGGAGAAAGAATTGGGAGATATTGGCCAAGAGGTTTACAATTACAGTTGGTTAGGAGGAATAAGTTCAAAAGATCTATTGCATAGCATAGTGACTATAGTTAATGACAATAGGTTCTTAAAAAGCAAAGAAAGGTATGACTAAGTGTTCTCATTACAGAAATGACAATTTTGTGAGTTAATGCATTTGTTAAGTACATGGTTACACTCCACAATGCATATATACTTTAAAACATCATGTTGTAGAAGATGTAATTTTATCTACCAATTTAAAAAGTACTTAACCACAAATAGGATAATTGCATATGTAGCAAACAATAGAGTTACAAAATCTGGGAAGCAAAAACTGCTACATGGAAAGGTAAGCTAGAGAAATCCATAATTATACTTGAAGACTTTAACACCATCCTTTCAACAATTAATTGGATTTTAAAAACCAATTAGACAAAGATAAACCAATTAGACAAAAAGCACTAAAAATATAAAACCCAACAATTGACAGGATCTAAAAACACCCCGTAACACCAGAATATATGTTTTCTAGTGTCCATGGACCATACTCTAAGATAACCCATATAATGAGCAACAAAACCAACTTCAACAAAGTGAAAAGAGTGGAAATTATACATCCTGTGTTCTCTAAGCACAGTGGAATCAAATTGAAATTTTGGCAAGTGAGATAATAGAACACACTTCTAGATATTCCATGGGTCAAAGAGAGAGTTGCAAAGGCAATAAATATCAAAGTATAAGATGTCAAACCATGTGAGACACAGCTCAAGTCATACTGAAAGAAAATTACATCAAATGTATATATTAGAAGAAGGAAAGAAAAGTCTTGAATTAATTATCTAATCTTTCTGAAAAACAGGAAAAAAAGAACAAAATAGACTTAAAGCAACAAGAAGGAATTATATATTAATACAAAACTAGAAAGTGATAAGATTAAAAGCAGAAAGCTAACAGAAAAATCAGTGAAACAAAGACCTCTAACAAGACTAGCAAAAAAGATAACATGAGTTCCCAATATATCTGGAATAAAAGATATGATATCACTTTAGACACTGCAAACGCCAAAAGAATAATAAAGAAACACTATGAGTAACTCTATACACATAAAGTCAGTAACTTAAACTAAATGGACCCAGTCATCTAACAATATAAGGCACCCCATATCATTCATTAATTTATTCATTCATTCATTGTTGAGACAGGGTCTTGCTAAGTAGCCCAGGCTAGCCTCGAACTCATGGTGATTCTCCTGCCTTGGCCTCCCAAGTGCTGGGATTATAGGTGTGTACCACCACATCTGGATAGCACACCTCTTTCATCATGAAATAGATCATTTAGATAGTCTTACAATATTTGAGAAATTTGATTAATAATTTAAAGCTAAAAAAATGAATAAAAATTAAATCTCAAGGTCCAGGTGATATCACTGGCAAATACACCAAATTTTTAAAGGGTAATTAACATAATTCTGTACAATATTTCCTTGGAAAACAAGGAGTTGATACTTCCCAATTCACTTATAAAATTAATATCACTGTCATACAAAACCCAAAGATTGTACCAGAGAGAAAACTGCAGACCAACCTTCCCCACAAATATGGATATAGTATTAGACATAGTCCCTTAATAAAAAAAGCCTTAATAAAATACTAGAAAATAGAATTGATCAATATGAGGCTGGGGCTTTAGCTCAGTGGTTCCACTTCCTTGTTCACAAGCATAAGGTCCCAAATTCAATCCCCATACCAAAAAAAAAAAATCATCAATATGTAAAAATACATATTCATCAACACAATTAACCACAGCAACAGGTTAAAGAAGAAAGTTTTGATCTAATTAATCAACACAAACAAAGAGTTTGACAAAGTTCAGCATGATTCATGCTTTTAAAAAAAATAACCTCAGGAAAATAGGAATGGAGAACTTTCTCAGCTTGATCAGCAGAATGTTCAAAAATCATATGATTAATGAAAGACTGAAGTCTTTCCTCCCTAAGATGCAGAACAAGAAAAGACATTCATCCTGACCATTCTTACTCAATAATGCTGGGAGTTCTAGCCAGTGCAATAAAGTAAGAAAAGTAAATAAGAGGTATATAGATTGGAGAGAAAGAAATAATACTGTTCTGTTCTTATTTGCAGATGATATAATCATCTACATAGAATATCCTAAGTAATCTACCAAAAAATCCAAAAACCAAGAAGATAGTTCAGGAAGGTTGCAAAATGTAAAATGAACATACAAATCAGTCATCATTTTATATACTGGCAATCAATGCATGAAAAAAATTAAAAGTGTCCTTTGCCATCATTCAAAATTAATAGGTAGGTATAAAATAACAGAGCAGGATTTGCATGCCGGAAACTACACAATGTTAATGAAAGAAATAAAAAATAAGGAAATGAATGGAGAGACACAATGGGTTCATGGGTTGGAAGATTTAGCAGAGTAAAGATTTGGTTCTTTCAAAATTGACACAAAGCTTAATGTGGTTTCTACCAAAGTCCCAGCAATGGACTTTGACAGAGACCATTTTATTCTAAAACTCATACAGAAAGCTAAAAGAAATAAACAAACTAAAATAACTTTGAAAAAAAGAATAAACTGGGAGAAATCCATCTGCCCAATTTCAACACTTACTGTATAGACATGGCATCCAAATTGTGTGGTATTCATGTAGGTACAGGTGCACAGCCAAGGGATCAGAGAAGAACCCAGAAGTAGACCCCCTCTTGTATCTCCAGCTGATTTTCACAAAAGTGAAAAAGCAATTCAATGAGGTTGATCACATTTTCATCAAATGTCTAGGGCAATAGGACAACCATGGATAAAATAAGAAACTCAACCTAAGTCTCACACCTTAAATAAAAATTAGCTCAAAGTAGATCATACACAAATGCAAAACATAAAAGCTATAACACTGTCAGAATAAAAAATCAAAGAAAATCCTCAGCTCTAAGGCTAGATGATGAGTTCACAGATTTGACAACAAATGTACGGTCTATAAAGAGAAAAAATTAAAATTACACTGCAACAAAATTAAAATCTTTGCTCTGGGAAAGACCATGCCAAGTATATGGCAAAACAAACTATAGAGTGGGAGAAAATATTTGAAACCTCCTATCCAACAAAGGATTAGCATTTGGCATATATAAAGATTCTCAATACCCAATCGTATAAAAACAAACAGTCCAATTAGAAAATAAACAGCAGACACAATTTTTCACTTTAGGGGAGACATAGCTAGCAAATAAGTACATCAAAGATGTTCAATATCATTAAATATTAGGGAAATGCAAGTTAAAACCACCATGCATCCTTACTCACCTATCAGAAAGGCCAAAATAAAAATACTTACAGCACCAGGGCCAATCAGAAGGCAAAGAATCTGTATCATTCATACAACACTAGTGGAAAATGAACATGGTACATCCACACTCTACAAAACTGTTTGACACTTTCCTACAAAGATGAACATGCACGTACCATCTGCCCCACCCTCCTGGGCTTTGATTTCAGAGAAATCAAGCTGTAGGTTCTACAAAAACAAGTATGCAAATGTTTATCACACCTTCATTCAAACTAGCCCCAAAAGGGAAGTGACCCGGCTGTCCTTCAACATTTAAATGGTTAAACCAGCTGCAATTTATCCATATCAAAGAATTTGAAGTAAGAATAAAAAGTAATAAACCACTGATAGGTACAACAATGAGGACCGAACTCTAGAATTATTCTACATTTTTTTAAAAAAGCCAATCATAAAAAGTTATGTATTGTATGACTCAATTCATATGATTCTTTAAAAGACACAATTATAGGAATGGTGAACAAATTTCAAAAAATGTTTCAAATCTCAGAGAAGTAAAAACACAAAAACAAAAGTACATTTAAAAACTGATGAAATTCAAATAAGGCCTCTACTAATATTATAGCAATGTCAATTTCCTTGCTTTTAAGGATGTGCCATAGCTGCGTAAGACACTGTCCTCTGGGGAAACCAGGTGAAGGACACCAATTCTACTATTTTTGCACATTTTCATAAGGCAAATTATTTCAAAAGAACACATAATTTTAAACAACATTTAATATTTGTATTTCCTTATCTCCAATCAAGTTTTAAAAGACAGACAAATCCCTCTTTTCAGTGCCTGTGTTTCCATGTGACCACTATGAAGACACAACCACCACCCTGGGAAGAACACATCGCCTCGCAGCCTTTCAAATATAAATCAAAATCTTAACTCGGGTGTGCAAGACTCATAATTCTCACTAATATCTATACTGCAGCTCCATTTGTATTTCTGTTCCATTCAGCCAAAGTGGCAGAAACAATCTCAGACAGTCCGTTTTCTACCTTTCACACCTTTCACGCCTTTCCCTGAGAAGATGGCCCAAATTCTGGGAACCTTATATGGAGCCTGGTATCAGTGTGGGTCCAAGGGTTGCAGACAGAAGGGGTCAAGAGCCTCAGTGTCACCTGGCCACCTGCCCTTGCCTGAGGGTCTGTCACTTCATCAGCATCATCACTGGTTCACAAGGAGTCATGAGGCCGCTCTGAACCCAGGAGCAGCACATCTGTGCCACCTGCATTCGTTTCCTAGACTGCTGTGACCAAGCACCACAAACTTGGTGACTCGAAACATCACAGGAATATTTCCTCACAGTTCTGGCGTTAGATGTCTGAAATGGTCTTGGGAGTGAAAACCAAGGCATGGAGGGGGGAGCTTATTTGTGCAAATCCAGTGGTGGGTCTAATTTATTGACTTCTCCTCTTGGTAGAGGTTGCCTGCCTCCCTCGGGTGTGGCTGCACCACTGTAACTTCCTGCTTCCAATGTCACCTCTCTCTGACTCTGACTGTGATAGCTAATCTTGATTGTCAACTTGTCCAGCATAGGGGACACTTAGATTAGGAAAGCACACTTCTGGGTGGATGATGGGGCATGACCTTAGGGACTATATCCAGTGCTCAGCCCGTTCCTCTGCTTTCTGTTTCCTGGCTGCCTTGGGGTGAGCAGCTTTTCTCTGCCATGTGCCTCTGCCTTGGAGCCCACCAACCATAGACCTTACTTTCTGAAACCATGAGCCCAAATAAACCTTCCTCCTTTAAATTGGGGGTGTCAGGTTTTTGTCCCCGTAACAGAAAGTTGACCAACACACTGAACCTTTACCCACCGATAAAGAGACTTGTGCTCACAATAACTCATCCCAACATCCAGGATAATTTCCTCATTCTCAAACCATTTACTTAATTACATGTCTAAGTGCTTTTTACCATATACAGTAACACACACAGGCTCTCCTTTTGAGACTTAGGATCGTAGCCCACTGGTTAACATTACTTCATAGCAAACCACCGAAAACAGGAGGGTATAAAGCAATTATATTATTATGGTGGAAGCTACATTGTTTTTTGCAACATAACCTCAGAAAACATATAGAATCATTTGTACCACATACTACTGTCAAAGCACTGTACAAACCTATCCAGGTTTGAGAGGGGAAATATATCCTACATCCTGATGAACGGTAGTAAGATCGTCCTTATATACAACAGTGGTATACAACAGTCAATGCTATGGGGTACAGAGTTTTCCTATTTTCCGCACTAGACAGCCATATTCTCTGCTGTCTTACTACCCAGCCCCAGATCTCTAGCCACTTATCATACAGGCCCTCTGAGCTTTGATCTCACAGCCTTGATGAATATTTCCATCTGAGGAATTCTGTCTTCTTCCCTCAAAGCAAAAGCATCCATCCCTGGGGGGTGACTTTATCTTTTTTATGTGCTCTCTCTACAATGTATCATTCACAACCTAAGTTCTGCACTGCTCCCATAAATATCCATATTTTTAGAACTAAAAAGCCAAACATTAGTTCAAGAATGCAATTTTTGCCTCATTCTTCACCAGAGTTCTTATCCCTACATGGACAGGGGACACCAGAGGGTAAAAGGGTAGAAGGAAATGGATGGAAGCCAGACTCTAGGAAACATCTCCAGAAGGGTATCCTGCCACAGACACTAATCTCACAACATCTTGTGTCCTCCATCAGGGTCTCTAAGGGATTCCTCCCACCCCCAGGATAAACAGTATTGATTTTTCCCTACCAATGTTAAAACAAGTTAGCAAATAAAAGAGAGCACAAATGGAACACAAAACATGGTCCTTATTACTGATAGCAGCCAAGAAGAAGGAAAGTGCTCCCCAAATTCAAATGCTGAAGTCCTGTCCCCCATTGCGCTGATATTTGGAGATGTGGAATTTGGGAGGTAATTAGGGTTAGATGAAGTCCTGAGAGTGGATCCTACATGATAGGATTGATGTCCTTCCAAGAAGAGGCAACAGATGGCTCTCTCTCCCTGGATGAACACAGAAGGATTTCATCCATTCACACAAGATTACAGCCACCTCACAATGAAATCTACCTTGTCAGCCCCTTGATCTGAACTTCCCAGCCTCCAGAGCTGTCAGAAAATAGCTGTTTAAGCTCCCAGACTAATGCATTTTGTTACAGCAGCCTGAGCTGACTAACACAAACTTGGCAGTAAGAGTGACTTACTGCTATAACAAATGCTTAAATATACAAGCGCAGGTTTAGAGCTGGATTGTGGGTCCAGACTGAAGAGCTCTGAGGTGCATGCTAGAAGTGTGGATGTAAAGAGCAATTCTGATGCATGCTCAGAAAGGAAAAAGGAAAGCTAGAGAGGAAGTGTTCATCTTCTTAGAGAGTATATAAGTAATGAAGAGTGCTGTTAGAGATACGGATGGTAAAAATCATTTTGTGAAGGCTCAGGTGGAAGAGATGAAGCAGCATGTTACTGAAAACTGGAGGAAAAATCATCCTTGTTATAGAGTGGCAGAGAACTTGGAGGAACTGGGTTCTAGTGCTTTGTGGGAGGCAGAACTTTTAAGCAATGAAATTAAATATTTGGCTGAGGAAATTCCAAAGCAAAGTATGGAAGGGGCAGCTTGGTTCCTCTTATTTCTTTACCACATAGGCAAAAGGAGAGAGATGGATGGAAGAAGGAGTTGATAAGCAAAAAGACACAGAACTTGAAGATTTGGAAAACTCTCAGCCTATCCATATAGAAAAAAAAAGGAACATGTTCTGAAAAATATACCAAAGGTATGGCAGGACTATCACTCAAGAAAGAATTCATGAGACTACACAAACAGAAACACTGTTGGTAAGACCTGAAGGAAAAGAGACAGGACCACAAGTGACCAAAACTAAATGAAAGAAAGATGTTAGATTTGCCCCCGGGTGAGTTAGGGATCATCAGGACTACTGCCATGGTTTCAGCAGGCCAGGGGGCTCTACCTGGACCTGGACAGCAGAATCACCTGGCCCAGCCAAGGGGGCAACTCTGCTGAGAACTGTAGGGTAATGCTGCTGCCTCAGGGGCCTGCAAGGCAGAGTGCAAAGCCAAAGACAGTCTACTCAAGCTCAGAGAGCTTGTGGGATTTGCTGCACTGTTCTTGGACTTGCTTGGGAATCCATCACCCTTTTCCCTTTTGATCGCTGTCTTTTGCAATAAGAATGTCTGTCCTATGCCTGTCCACCACTGTATTTAGGAAGCACATAACATATCTCATTTCAAAAGTTCACAACTAGAAAGCAATCTTTGCTCAGAATAAGTAACACTCTTAGTGTCACCCACATGCAATTTAGATAGCACTTAGTGAGACTTTAGAGTTGAAGCAAGACAGAGTTAAGATCTTTGGGACTGTTGCAATAGACTTCTACATTTGAGAAGCGTGAGAATCTGGGGTGTCAGGTGTAGAGTGTTATTATAGATGGAATGTTTTGGACCCCTTCCCTATGATGGTGCTTGCAGTGGGATTTATTATGGTTTGGAACTGAAATGTCTCCCAAGGCCATGGTGACCAGCTGTGGCACTGTTGGAGCTGACAGAGATCTCAGGCAGTGGCCTAGAGGAAGTTAGAGGAAGTGGTCACTAGAAGGCATGACCTTGCAGGAGATATGGGACTCCAGCCCTGTGCTCTCTCCCACTCTGCCTCCTGTCCATGGTGAGCCATTTTGCTCCAACAAATGCTCCCTGCCATGGGTCTCACAATGGAGCTAAGTGACCATGGACTAAAACCTCAAAACCATGAGGCAAAACAAGCCTTTCCTTCTTCAAGCTGTTTATCTCAGGTATTTTTTTCACAGAGACTCACTCACTGACACAGGGTCTTCGGGAAGAAATTAGGATTGGATGAAGCTGTGAGGGGGACTCTTGTGATGGAATCTGTGCCTATATAAAGAAAAGACATCAGTGCTCTTTTGCACTCTCTCCATACACAAAGAGGAGGTCATGTGAGCACAGAGAAAGCAGAATTAGCACTATTCGCTTGGATTATTTTTTACTATTATTTGTTATAATCATTGTTGAACTGTCTTATTTCCATTGGGCTAGGTAGAAAGCTTCTTTTTCTTTATTACTAAATATAGCATTTAAGTTTTCAATGTGAATTAATGTAAATAAAAATGCTAAGTAAATAATGCTACAGTTAATAGGCTGGTGAAGCAAAAATCATGAAGGTGGTGTGTACATGAATTAATTTGAAAGATACAGGGAATGGGAAATAAGCAGGATCTGCAATCAGTCAAACTTTAGTTCAGGTCCTGAATGTAAGTTATTAGCTGCATGAGCCATGGGCAAGTCTTAAACTTATTTCCTTCCTCAAATTAAAGGACACAATGAGACTACTCAGAAGGTTTTTATCAAGAGTACATGAAACAGAGGCTGGGGATTTAGCTCAGTGGTTCTGCCACCTGTTTTGCAAGCACAAGGTCCCGAGTTCAATCCCCAGTACCAAAAATAAATAATAATAATAATATGTTTTCAAAAAGAGTACATGAAACAAAACATAAGAAGCACTTCCCAGGTGGCTTTGCACATATTGGGCACTTGGAGTTCCCACTACAGTGTTTATCTCTAAAGAATGGAAACCTATTTTTGCCTGCCCCAAACAGGAAGTTAACTCCAGTACCTACTGAGTATCTATGCTTGATGAATATTACCTGCAAGTATTGATTTGCTTAGAACCCAAGACCTGGGTGTCAGCTCTGAGGCTAAAGCCAACTGTTCTATAAGAAACAATTGATACCCAAAAGCATTTGATTCAGAAGTATGGCCAGCCCAGGCATCCCAGATCAAGAGTCCCCCTTCTCCCTACAGATGATATCAGAACAATTCTTCCTACAGAGCTCAGCCAGAAGTAGATGTAGAATATTCAGATATAGCTTCAAGTAGAAATACATGGATAATACATCCTGCTTTCAGATTGTGTTAGTTACTTTTCTCTCATTGATGAGACAAAATATCCAACACCCAAAGTTTAAAGGGGGAAAGGTTTATTTGGTTTATAGTTTACAGAAGTTTCAGTCTATAATCAGCTGGCTTCAAGGCAGGGTGGCAGAGGGACAACAATTCATGGATGTGGAAGATAGCAGAAGCAACAAGGGACCTTCACAGTGTCTTTCTGCCCCTTTTATCCTACTAAGACTACTTAAGGTGGGCAGACTCACACCTTCATCCCAGTGGCCTCAGGCCTAGCCCTACCATGAATGAGTCACACCCTCTGCCCTCAGCCACCTTTGAAAAAGCATGGGGCTTTGGGGGGACATCTAAACACAAGCCATGACATGGAGATATCAAATATACTTCAGGCATCTATTGCTGTGTAATAAATCACCCCAAACTCAACAGTGTAAACAGCTCCTGTTTATCACCTTGTCATGATTCTGTGTTGAAGACGGGAGGGCCTTCGCTTGACACAACTACACCTGGGGTTGCAGTGTGGACCTTGTAGGCCGGAGCCTCCAAAAGGCCCCTCCTGTGGCTCGTGTCCGACTGGCCGTCCCTGGGAACTCACTAAGCTTATGTCACCTGAGACTCAGTTTGCCTTCAAGGCACCTCTTCTGAAGCCAGGGCTTCAGGGCATGAAAATGAGAAAAAAGTCAGGGGACCTGGGCTCCAGTCCCCAGAACACCAGGACCTTCGGCTTTCACTCCTGTATGGGGAGCTGGCTGGAGGAACAGGTGAGTAGGGACCAGAGCATAGTGATGTTTCTGGTGCTGGGAATCCACATAAGCTGGAGCCCAGAGCCCAGGCAGCACAGAACAGCAGCCTGAGTGCAGGAAGCGCAGCACTCCATGGTCACTGGAGCAGCACAAAGACACGCGCACTCTTGGTCTGCACGGCTCCCATTCCAGCGACTTGTCACACACCCAGGACACATGGGCAGGAGTAAGAGGGGGATTACAGTCACCCCATTCCAGTGGGGAGATGAAGACATGAGTGAGTTTGTACAAGAGAATGGGACAGATAGACAGACCTTACCTGGTGGCAACTGGACCCCAGGTGCTGCCCAACAAGAGGTGCAACATCGGACAGGGGTCTCTTTAGCCTCCTCCTGGTGCAAAAGCAAATGATAAAGCAGCAGCACAGAAAGAGCACTGACCTTAAAGTCACAAGACTTGGACTTATACCTTGTATTATTATAATGAACAGATCTTAATTGTTCAAATCAATAGGCTGCACGTGGCATTTCCATATCTGCATATACTGTGCATTGATCTTGTCCACTCTCCCTTCTTCTACCCTCTTCCCTCCACCCTGCTGTTCCCCCACTCCCTTTCTCTTCCCTAATAAGCCATCTTCTTAGTCCTTTTTTCTTCTGTTTAGTTTCCACGTGAGAGAAAGCACATGGTGTCTGCCTCTCTGACTTATTTCACTTTGCATTGCGGGCTCCAGGCTCATCCATTTTCTTGCCAAGGACAGATTTCATTCTTTTAAGCTGCATAATATTTCACTGTGCATGCATGCCACATTTTCCTTATTTATTCATCTCTTTACAGCTTCCTACGCTGATTCCATGTCTTGGTTATTGTAAACAGTGCCACAGTAACCGTGCATGTGTGGGCGGGCATCTCCTCTGAATGCTGATCTCAATTCCTTCTGATATGTACCCCAGAGTGGGACAGAAAGACTGCACTGCACATCTATTTATAGTTTTTGAGGCACTCCATACTGCATTCCACAGTGGCTGCACTGATTTACATTCCTGTCAACAGTGCCAAAGGATTCCTTTTAATCCACCTCCTTGACTTGTTTGTTGTTGTTTTTGTTTTTACAATAGCCATTCTGACTGGAACGAGACACATCTCTATCTGGTTTTGGTTTTTCCTTCCCTGATGGCTGAGAGTACTGAGGACTTTTTCATATATTTATCGGCCATTTATATTCCTTGAGAAGTGTCTATTCAGATAGGCTGTCCGATTTTTCATTGGACTTACTTTGATTATTGTAAATTTTTGAGTTTTTATGTATTTTGGATACTAATATTCTATCAGATGAATATGTGGCAAAGGTCTCCCAATCAGTAGGTTGTCTCTTCATTCTATTGATTGTTTCCTTTGCCGTGTAGTGCATTTTAATTTGATGTAATCTATTTGGCAATTCTCACTTTTGTTTCCTGCGCGATCTGGGAAATCACTGCCCATGCCAGTATCTCAATGTTTCCCGTTTTCTGCAGCAGCTTCAAAGTTTGGGGTCCTACATCAGGGTCTTTGATTCATTTTGAATTGAGTTTTGCACAGTGAGAGAAAGGGATCTAATTTCAACCTTCTACTTGTGCATGTCCAGCCCCTCTACCATCGTTTGTTTAAAAAGGGGGGAATGTTTTTGCAAGACTGAGATTTAAATCATAGTTCTGACTTAGCCTGTGAATTTGAACTAACCCCCATGAACTTACAAGTTTTAACAACCTCCTCTGTAAAATGGACAGAACAGAACGGCTCTGCTGGCTGTAGGGGTTGATGTGAGAATCAAATCACCATCAGTTCTGGCTTTCCCCATTTCATAAACTTTCAACACTCTAAGAAGTCACTGCTAAGTCAAGCTCTTGCTATCAATTTGAAGACACGAGTCCCAGCTGTAGTTCTACAGGGTCATGGTTTCCTTTCAAAGCATGGAGAACAGCACAGCATGCTGCAGGGAGACACGGGAGTGGAGGGACACAGCACCTACCCAACACGGCATTCTCTGCCCTCCCACTTGATGGTCCCACTGTGTTCCCCTCTGCCATAAGCAGTGCTGGTGGTAGCTGATCCATGCTCCAGTTGGTAAACTGTTCACTCGTAGTTTCTGCATTTTTTAAAAAGAATTTTAGAATGGAAAAAATTAAATAAATGCAACCTATGGACAGATCATAATTAGTACCCAGTAGGACTGCTGTTTTCTTTTTCTTGCCTGCTTCTCTGCATTTTGTGAGGGTTTCCTCCACTCATTACAAAACTATTTACCCAGCATGCATGGGCAGGAGACAGACAGGTGGAAGGAATTCACATCTCAGTTCCACGCCCCTGCTGCTCCCCTCCACGCCTCCTGTGGGGTCCCAGGCAGTGTGGCTGTGTTCTCACTAGACTGTGAGCTTCTCATGGCTGGTGCTCTTTTATTTCTTCTCCTCCCGCCATTTCCAAATTTTTAAAACTTCCCAAGTAGGCCTAGATCTCACCAAATTATGAAGTGGAAGATATTCTTTCCTTACTTAGGCATCTAGCAAAAACCATGCCCTTTGGACCTTTGTTGGTTTTGAAGTGGGTGAAATTCCACAAAGGTTGGAATCCAGGTTCTACTGTTGGCAGGACTTGGCTGTGTGACTTTGGCGTTCATTAATCAGTATGCCCGCCTGTAAAACTGGGACAATAATACTTGCAGGTAGCTGGTTCTAAGGGTTTGAGAAGATGGTACAGCATGTGGTGGGTAAGAAGGCTGCCTCTCTGGGTGCAGACTCTTGTCTCCCTGACTCGCCTTCGCAAGTTCCCACATTTCTCTGAGCCCTGCTCTGCAAAGCACGGTAATCATTCAGCTGATCTTAACAGCGGCTCTGGAGCTTCTCGAGGCTCCTAGGCCCTTGCACAGAGTCCTCGGGGCCAAAATGATTTTCCTGAATGTGGTAAATGTCACTGGCCCTTCTCAGTGACTCTCTCCTGGATGGGCAGTAGAGTTTCCTGTGACATCTGGTGGTACTGTTCAGTGCCTGATGGAAAATCTGCTTGCAAACTGTCTTCATTTTTAAATTTAATTTCTGATGTGTTAAATGGCAATATATTTATAAACCCCACATAAATAAAGACTACATGGGGTCCTCAATCACATAAATGCTTAAAGGAACCTGAGGCAAAATGTATTGAGAATGGCCGCCTGACAGGCATGAAAAAGCACAGGGCAAACACCGAGTACACAGCACTGTGAGAACAAGAAGTTCAGAAGTTCAGTCCCTATTAAACCCAGAACAATCTGAAGACCTTGCAGCACATCAGAAGCCACGCTGTCACTCACCTTCATGAGATCCAAGGGCCCGAAGACACAGGAACTCAGTAGGCCTTGCCAGGAGACCACAAGCGTCCCACCCCAGCACTTCCTAGACTATTTTTATAGAATCAGTCTCCACCCAGAAGCAGGTGGCCACGAGTCGGAGGCAAAGCAAGCTTGGTGTACAGGAGGCACACACCTTTGATAACAGCTATTTGGGGGGCTGAGGTGGGAGGATCTCAAATTCGTGCCCCGTCTTAGACTCAAAATAAAAAATATGAAGGGCTGGGGATGTAGCTCAGTGGTAGAACTTCAGGGGTTCAATTCCCAGTACCACAAAAATAGCAACAAAAAGGAGAGGGGGGAGAGAGGGAGACAGGGAGAGAGGGGGAGAGGGGGAGAGAGACAGAGAGACAGAGAGACGGAGAGACAGAGAGAGAGACAGAGAGACAAGCAAGCCTCGTAAGTAAATGATCATCAAGAGGAGATGCAGCCTGGAAATAGGAACAGGTCCCTAAGGCCTGCACAATTTCCATGTAAAGGGGTTGGGAGGTACTGCGGGGGGGGGGGCAAGATGAACTATGTGAGACTCTGAGCTGGTGGTAGAGTTTGTTTTGTTCCGATTTTCTTTTCCCTAGGTGTCCTGGCACACCCTGGGGCTTGGGGGCAGTGTCCCTAAATTCTGACGCCCCTGGCAAGCAGGTAAAACTGGATGACAGGCATTGGATCACACGCATCTGAGGCTAAGGCGGCGCGAGGTGAGTGCGGTCCTCGAGATGTCTTAACTACACCGGGCTTCACCCAGGACACCGCACCCTGGCCAAGCATCAGCAACAAGCCCACAGACAGGTGCCTACCTAAGAAACCCGTGCATACATCGTTACACGCACAGGCAGACCTGGAAACCCTTCCAATGGCCCGCTCCTTCTCAGCTGAGGACAGGGAAACATCAGAAGCTCCGGGCGTGTGGGCCAGGTAGTCCCTGGCCTGCCGCCCGCCCGGGTCCTCGCCTGCCGCCTGCACACACCGCCACCTGTTGCCCTCCGCGCCCGGGCCGCGCCGCCGCTAGAGTTCGCGCTCGCT
>NW_022900917.1:66919659-66920229 GCF_012274545.1 Fukomys damarensis
GCGCCCATCCGGCCAGTGCGCCCCGGCCCCACGGCCCGCCACTCCACGTGGACAGGATCAACAGTTTGCCTAGCTCATCAGTGACACCTTGAACTTTTCGTAAAGAAAATGGGTACTGCACCGCGAGGGCTGGGCCGCGCAGGCTCGTGCTTAATATTCAATGATCTCGCTCGCGCCTCCCCTCCGCTGCTCGCAGAAATTCCACCGAGTCCGTTACTGGGCTCAGACTTTGAAGTTAATGAGCGCCCTCCCCCCGCCGGGAACCGGGGTCCGGAGCCCCGACCTCCCCGCCCGACATAGCGCCGGCCGGCCGAGGGGCCAAGCCTCACTTTGCAACTTTGTGCGGAGCCGGCCGCGGTGCCAGCCCGGGTGGTGGTATCGTATGCAAATACGCATGCTGACGTTACAGATCATGTGGGTTTTGGCGTAGATTCCCCACTGATCGAGGCATTTTTCCCCCTTTTTTTTTCTTTCTTTTTTTCTTTTTTCTCTTTTTTTCTTCTTAAAATTGTGGCCTCCGTCCTCGGAGCGGGGGCCCTGCCTGTCTGTCTGTCCGGCAAGCTGGCTTCC
>NW_022900917.1:66921322-66927309 GCF_012274545.1 Fukomys damarensis
AAGTTGTGATTTGCTCGGGCCTCCACCTGATTGATGGGCGTCAAAGCCAGTGGGGTCCCTGCCTCGCGTGTCGGAGATGGCCTTTTGTTTGTCTGAGAGTAAAACAGGACAGAATTGGTGACCGGGACCCTCCACTTCCCCTAAGTTAATGCTCAGCCTGGGCCCTGGGATCACTGCTTGGGGGGCCTCTGAGTTCTTTCCCCACCTGCTCTCTGAAGATCACTTTCTCACCAAAAGTTAGCACTCCCCAAATCTGAGGCAGGCCCGGGTGACAGGAGTCCCTGACTGTCACCCTTGGGTGGCTGGGAACTGTCACAGCCCCCCCCCCCCCCCCGACCCCGCCCCCGTTATTTAGAGCAGAAGTGAATGCAAGTGCGGGCCGGGTGGGTTCTGAGAGCTCTTGGTCCAAAGGCCTCGAGGGTAGCAGTTCAGTCCCAGGGCAGTAATGTCAAAAGGCATTTGGATGACGACCAAGTGGAATAAATATCTTGTAAAATAGCACGCTTAATAGTAAAAATAGATGAATAGAGCTGTCAAGTGGTTGAATGGACCCAACATAAAGGTTTCATTTAAGTTTAAAGGGAAAGTTATGCAAAGTTGTATACATATCTTCTTTAAAGGCCAGAGAGGAGAAATCTGCAAGTAAGGCTAAAGTACATGGTTGACATAATGAAATGTGATGTGTGGAAATGTTGTTGTTTAAATGCACAGTTCGAGTGTTTCCTGTGCACTCGAACTTTCCTTTCTAGCCTGGTTTGATGTCAGCTAAGAATCTGATTGAAGATAACACCAGAGGCTACAGTTTAGGGTGAATCAAGCCAATCCACATTTAAAGGGGGAAAATCAAAATGACACCACTGTTTGTTGGCACAAGAAAGGGTATTTCTTTGCTGTATGTGTCCAGGGTCTTGACACACCACAGGTGACCGCACCCTAGCGGCTGACACCCTGAGGGGGCCACGTGTGTTGGCAGATGCTGTGCATTTAACAGTAAGATCGATGGCAGCCTTGCTGACTTAACACTCATGCAGCTGGATACACAATGCTGTGTACGAATCCATGCTACACCCTATGAGCGAGGCATCGCTGTCTCGTTTATGGTGGGGAAACTGAGGTGCAGAGAGATGGAGAGACCTGACCAAGCCACAGGGCAAAAGCAAAAAGCACACATGCAAAGCCAGACCTGGCTTCACAGACTTCGCTGCTGCCAAGCCTAGAGGCAGGTGCAGCCAAGAGAGACAACCGTGGCTCCTGCCCTGACGTCTGAACTCGGGAATCCACGTGGATTTTCCTTATTCATTTCTTTAGCATCTGTGTGTTGGTTTATTTATTCGTTGAGCAGCTAAACTGTTCATTATACCAGTAAGCACCCAGTTATTAAGCACTGTGATGTACAGGCCCTGTCCTGGGTGCTGGTGATTAGGCCACTCTCTCTTCATGGCGCCCCATCCTCTCCTTTTTACAGAGAACATTCAGGCCAGGTCAATTACCTTGCCCGAGACCAAGCAGCTGGATGCAGAGGGGAAGCCCCCAGACCCCAGGCACCCATAGGTGCTGTAGTAACCCCGTGGAGATGCTGGGAGAGGGAGCCCAGCCTGGGCACAGCCACAGCAGAGGTGCTGGTGTGGTGCAAACCCTGCCCTCTGGAGTCTGAGCAGACCAGCAGGGGGCACTCATTAGACCGAATCAAGCCGGATTAAATAAGTGCTGTAATTGAGCGAGTAATTGTGGCCCCACAAGGAAGGGCGCAATTATGCCACTCAGATTGAACAGGGAGGACCTGCTAGTGGGGGTGCATCTCCCCGGCCCTGATGGGGAGGAGAGAGTCTGGAGTGCACTGGATACTCTGTGTTCAGCTGCTGGCAACAGAAACCCTGACTACCTGTGATCTCACCACCCAATAACAGGAGGAGCAAGAGACCAGGCTGTCTCCCCTCTACTGTCCATGGGGTGTCGGCCTTAGCCCTTAGGCTCATGATCTCATGGTAGGAAGGTAGCTGCTGTGCCTCCAGACCTCACATATGCATTCCAGGAAAGTGAGTACAAGAAGGATGAATGAGGGGAGATGAATGAGATGAATTTGGGAAGGGACACTCCTCCCCAGGGACTTCTGTCTTCAGCTCGACCAGAGCTGGGCCAAATCTACCAGGAAGGGGGCGATCAAGTATTTGCTACCACAAATAAGCCGGGTTCAGCTTGTCTGAAGAGGAAGGCAGGGGTGACAGGCGGACTATGGGAGACGCTAGAGAGAGGTGTCCCTGAGGGGTGACACTGGGCCCCAGAAGTGTACAGAGTGCTGTGGGACAGCTGTAAAGGAGCGGTGGAGGGGTGGAGGTGGCAGCTTTCAGTCCATGGAACTGGGCAGGGCTGCCTGTGGGTGAAGGAGAGATGGAGAGAGACAGCAGGGTCCCTGTGCAGACAAACCAGCTGGGCCTTGTTTGAAAAGAGTTCCAAGGGTTCTCAGAGCAGGGCACCTTTCCCTTAGGTGTAGTGAGGAAGTGTGGGGCAGAGGAGAGATTGACTTTCGGTCCTGCCAATGAGAGCCCCAAACTCACCTGACCTCAGCCTCACCCAGAGGGAACCTGCTCTCCTTCTGTCACTCTGGAGGACTGCAGGAGGAGAGGGGATCCCTCACCTCCCTAAAATGTGCATTCACCTGCTCTCTAGGCTTCAGTTCCAGATGCAGTCCCTAGAATACCTGTTCCTCCCCAGCTCTGCTGTCAGTTGAGAGCCACAGTTGGGGGCCTCCGCCATTGGGCTCCCCCGCCATTCTCGGTTCTCAGCACCACCAGCTTTATGGCTTTGGGTTACTACTTGGCTCTCTGAACTTTAGCCTCATCCCTAAAATGCAGGTCCTTCTAGGAGCTGCCTATGGGCTGCCGTGAAGCCTAAGAAGAAATTTAGCAAAGGGTTGGCAACAGGACGCATGGACTGTGCTCAGCAGATGACTGCCACCACCTTCAGGACGGGACTCATTGCACCCTCTGGTGCTAGGTGGCTAGCGTGTGTGGATTTTCCTGGCTCTCCTTTCCCATGCATCATGCACTCGTTTGTAGTGAATGTGAGCCACGTGAGACAGAAGGCTCTGCGAAGCACCCCACTGAGCCCCTGGTTTGGTGTGGACTCTGCAGTATGCTGGGTCTGGCTCTGGTCAACCAACCATGAACCTCGGGCAGGGTGCCCCCCCTGTGTATGGGCCCCTCGGGCACAGTGCAGTGGCATTGTTCTTAGTACTGATAGAGGACTCTCATTTTAAACTGAAAAGAATTTCTCTCCTCTTTCCCCTGCCAGCTCTTCTAAATCCCTACCCTACGGTGAACAGGTTATGATTTAAGAACATGTCCCCACAGTGCATCTTGTCCCTATGCTACAGTCCTGCATCCAGCAGGGATTGCTAGCAGTGGGGTGTGTGTGTGTGTGTGTGTGTGTGTGTGTGTGTGTGTGTGAGAGAGAGAGAGAGAGAGAGAGAGAGAGAGAGAGAGAGGGAATGGCCCCAAGCAGGAACTCCAGGACAACAGTGCGTCAGTGACCCAAACTTTTGGAGGGAAGAAGAGGACCAGGGCCAAAGACAGTTTTCTTGCTGACCCCTACCTGTACCGGGTGGATAATTTATCTACTAGAAGCCAGAGTTCAGACTCCTTTCTCCCCACCCCAGTAAAGAAACATTTGTGGGGATTAAATCTGTGCGCAATGTGTCATTGCAGTACTATTTACCACATAACGGTCTGCAGTGAATGAAGCTCATTGCTCTTGAACCATACTAGTCGATATGAAGGAGTGGGACCAGGTGCTCCCTTCAGTGTAAGGGCTTGTGGTATAATTTGAGGGGGCACAGGTTTGGGTTGGGTTGGAGGGATAGGAAGCCCACGCAGGGTTTACCTTACAGGGGAAACCACTAAATCCCTAGAACCCTGTTCAGCATGGGGAAGAGTCCTCTGCCCCCAGGGCCTCTGAGAGTGGCCACAGGAAGTTAGTTCCTTGAATCCTCCCTGTCAGGGTCCGAGGGCCCACCATTGAGGGGCAGAAAAAGCCACCAAAGGGGATGAGAGTGAGAGTTCCTGGGCTGCAGGTTTTTCTCAACATCCAAGACATCTGCAGAAAACTGAGGAAGGCACAGAAATCTACAGAAAGGAGAAGGTGGCGTGCACTCATGCATGTGACATTGGCTGTGCGAAAGTGACAGTTTAAACTGGTGTTGCAGAAATATTCATGAAAAATACTCCTCACTGGGGTGGACACTTATGTTCCCACAGTCTTCCTCACTCTGGCTGGTGAAGGCAAGCAAATACAGAGCACGTAGACACACATGATTGCACAGAGCCCCTCCACACCTAGACACCACACACACACATGCACAGTTTGCCTTTGTGAGAGCAGTAAATAGAGAACACCGGTTCAGCCCCATTGTAAAGAGGAAAACAGAACTCAGGTCAGCGTGTCCCAGGATCACAGAGAGAAAGCAGTGGAGTCAGGATGCAAACTCAAATCTCTCTGGTTCCAGAGCGTTCTAAAGTATATGTGTCTACAGAAAAATCAGCCCACACAGGACTGGAAGGAGGCATGAGGTGAAGAAATATTTCACAACATGCTTTGTGTGGCTGCGGTTGTGCATACCTGTAATCCCAGCTTCTCGGAGGTTGAAAAAGAATTTAAAGTTCAAGACCAGGATGGGCAACTTAGCAAGCCCCTGTCACAAAATAAAAAATGGCCAAGGATATAGCTCTGGCAGAGCACCTGCCCAGCATGTGTGAGGCCTGGGTTCAATTCCCAGTACCACCAAAAAAACTGTGCCTTGAGACAGTGATTGCTTTTGCATTGTGGGGGTATAGGGTTGTGTGTGTGCATGTGTATGTATATGAAAGTGAATTTAGTCAAAACAGGAAAGAATTCCAAATCCATACCTGTTATCTAGAGTGCCTACCCCTGCCCATCCAAAGCAGACCATCGGAAACCCTCTCAGTGCCTGCAGCAGGACATGCCCAGGAGGATGTGCCCCAGGAGGACATGTCCTGCTCCTCCTGATCCTGGGGAGAAAGAATCCCAGGGGACTAAAAGCTGTAAAGTCAGAGCTGAGGAGGATCTCAGGGCCCCTTCCCCATGTGGCACAACCTTGCCGGCCAGTGGGGGAAGAGGCTGGAGGGAGCTGGCGTTGGAGGGTGGAGAAGGCTGTGTTGCTGTTTTTATACAATAAAAGAGGATCATTGTAATTGGGAGCCTTTGAATCATAACACGTCTGCCTGTGGCTCTCTCCAGCTGCGGAGCCATTTAGTTAAATAGCACATAGAGAACGCCTTTCAGCTGATATTACGTTCCCGCTGATCCTAAAGCACAAGCCTGGGCTGCATTGCTATAACGAGGAGGCCATCTCAGCCCCCAGCCCCTGGGAGTACCCAGCATCCCCAGGGATCCCAGGCCTGTGGAGATGGCATTTGGAAGTTATTTTCACTTGTCCTGCACCCACTGTCTTCCTAGAAACAAACTCTTTAAGGTATATGCACACTGCCTCATCAGAGCTGGAGGTCTTCATCAAGCTGTGAGGTGGGCTAACCGGGAGGGACAAGAGGGAGGGAGGCGGAATGCCAGCCCTGGCAGGCTCGGCATGTCCTTGCTGGCTTTGGTGGTGGAGAAGTTCGGACTGACAGCTGAAGCCAGACAGAGGCTGACCTGTGAACAAGACCTGCAGGGATGGACTGAAGCGGGGGCTCTCATCCAGCCCCTTCCCCTGGAGACCACCGCCTTTCATTACCACACAGAACTGCCTATTACTCTGTCCCAGGGAGCTGTGTTGCAAAAGTGATTCACATAGCCCAGGGGAGCTTGAACACCTCTGGTTCTTTCCAAGAGCCAGGGCTCTGCACACAGCAGGACCAGCTCTGGTCACTGGCCAGGTTAGTGGTAGACATCTCAAAGATGAAGACTGTGCTCAATGGGAACAGTTGGAGTCTGACTTCCACAATCACTGGTGGGATATGGGGGGGGGGGGGGGT
>NW_022900917.1:66927448-67025271 GCF_012274545.1 Fukomys damarensis
GGGGGGTGTTAGCAAATGGTGTGTTAGTAGGAGCTAGGAATGCTCTAGCTAGAAGAAACTTTAGGGGTCCCCTGGCCTAGCTAGGAAAAACTGAGGCCCAGAAAGCCATGAGAATTGGCGTGAGGATCCACAGTCCTCTGGTGGTGTATGATTTTGCTGTTCTATGTGAGAATTTAAGGCCTCTGTGCTTTCTGAACCAGCCAGCTCATCACAGGGCCTTCCCTCCCCACACCTGGTCCTCTGTCCAGCCAACACTTACAGAACTCGTGCAAGAACAAGCGACCACTACCCTCTGAAAGTCATGGTTACTGGTGCTTAACCACAGAGCTCTGGCTGTCAGAGCCCTCAATGGCCTCACAGGCACATTTCTAGGTGCTATTTGTGGGTGTGTTCATGGGAACCCTTAGAGATGTGGGACTCTATTGTCCCTGTTTGGCAAACAAGCACAAAACAGGAAGTTCCTTGTGCAAGGGTCCCAGAAGCCAGGCAGTCCTGTGCCATAGCAGGACTCCTAGGCCTGGGCACTCACAGCCTCGCCTGCCCTCTTGTGCAGGTTAGAACCTGTGCCCAGGCCACAGACAAGCTGAGGAGAGCAGCAGGCCAGACGTGTGCTCGGTGCTGGCCATAGGCCTTCCTTCCATGGCTTTTTCCGATATACTGACAGCTCCAAATACTGATGAATCATAAGCTGCACCACTCTCTCAGCAGTGCTGTGGGGCAAGTGGAACAGAGGGCAGAGGAAAAACTGTGGCACGGAGCTTTGGCATCCAACACCTGAGAAGTTTCATCCACATCAACATGGCATTTGCAGCGGCTGCTGCAGCCAGGAGTAGCAGACGGGAGATGGGTGCGGGCATGTCACTCAGGGACACAGCTTACCGGGAATGACCAGTTCCATTCCCCTAAGTCCCCCTAAAATAGCGGATGCAGTCACATGGAGAGAGGCAGCAGATGTTTACTGTGCACAGTGAGTACCAGGTATGGCATCACCTCCATCCTGTGTCAGTGGCAGAGGTGTTGACCTCAGTCTCGCTTTCTGAAACAGCTTCACTGAGACACAACTTACCCCAAGATCCACCCACTTCATCCATACAGTTATTGATATTTATTATATTTACAGAATTATGCATGCACTTAGCACAGTGTAGTACCAGATCGCTTCCGTCCTCCCCAGCGGACCCTGTGCCATAGGCAGTGGCTCCGGCCCTCTCTCCTCCCTTGCCACATGCCTGGTAAGCCCAATTGCTTTCTCACTCTGTAGCTTTGCCTGTGGCCTTTGTGTCTGGCTTGTCTCACGTGGCACAGCACTTGTGTGGGTCCCCGGCATTGTAGCACGTGGCAGTATCTCATTCCTTTTTATCGCCGGCCTCCCCTGGGTGGATGGACCACATTTTGTCTTCATTTGCTAGCTGATGAGCAATGGGCTGCTTCTCCTTTTGGGCATAAGATGATACTTTGCAAACACCCACGTGTGAGCCTTTAAATGCACGTTTTCATTTCTCTTGGACACCTAAAGCCCCACAGGAATTCCCGAGAGAGGAATTGCTGGGTCCTGTGGTCACCCTCTGTTGAACTTTTTGAAAGCTGCCAAACTGTCCTCCAGTCACCCACACGATCTCATCCCCACCAGCAGCATCTGCAAGTTCTGGTTTCTCCGCATCTTTGCCAACCCTCAACACTGTCATTTGCCCTGTTTTATAGCTGAGAAAACTGAGGCTCAGGGAAAGGAGGTTGGCTAGAGAAGACAGAGCAGGACTCACACTCCTGTCTGTCCAGGGCCACCCAGTACGAGAACTGGGCCCAGCAAATGCGGTACACAGTATGCCGAATCCAAGGAGGACCCTATCCTCAGGCTCAGGAAGGCTCAGGTCCACATCCACATGCATGGGGACACCTTGGCTGTGCTTCCTGAGCGCCCAGAGCTGCCTTGCCTTGCCCCTGTCCCAGCCCTGTCCCCACCCAGCACAAGCACAGGGATGACCACGTGGCCCTGGCCTTGGAGCAATGCCCTTTTCACAGCTGCCATGGAAGTCAGGACTTCTCTCTGTTGGGTGCTGAGCCCAGTGCTTGCCCCATGGTGCCCTAGGAAGGCAGGCTGGCATTGCTCTGCACTGCACATCTCTGACATGCGGAGTCACTCACTACAGCGCCGGCTGCCCCCTGTCTGACTAGGAGTCCCATCCCTACTCCCAGTGGCTGGGACGAAGGACTGGGCATCCAGGCTGCCCTCTGACCCTGCTGCTCTGGGGTCCCGCAGAGCCCACTGCTAGGCCAAGATGACACCGTCGGGCTCTGCCATGTCCAGAGCCGGAATGCAGTGCCCATGCTCCCCAAGTAGGAGAAAACTCCTGCCAGGTGGTATTTGGGGCCACAGCAGGCCAGGGAGGGGTGGCCTCGGGTCCCTTTTGCAGAAAGGCCAGTCCACCAGCTCACCAGGGCCCCTGCTGGAGGCCCAGCTTGCTGGTCTTTGCAGGTGAGGGCAGCAAGCAGAGAACTGATTGACCTGTGGGAGGCAAGTTGCCAGTCAGCGTTGGGGTCCCCTATGAGGAAGAGATCTGGCTACAAACTGCATCAGTTGTAATAAATGCTCAAAGGCCCACAGACCTGCATCTGCAATTGCCTGCCAGGCTGCTCCTTAGCAACAGGGGCCGGGGTCCTGCCTTGGGGGAAAGCAGAGCTGAAGAGCCAAAGGCGCCAGGCCTTCCTGTGC
This sequence comes from Fukomys damarensis, assembly GCF_012274545.1. Classification (NCBI taxonomy): domain Eukaryota; kingdom Metazoa; phylum Chordata; class Mammalia; order Rodentia; family Bathyergidae; genus Fukomys; species Fukomys damarensis. The sequence goes on from NW_022900917.1 coordinate 66,930,159, forward strand.
GAGTACCTGGCATCCGCTTGTGGTGACACTGGGCAGGGCCGCCCTGGGCTGTCCGAAGTGTTGGCGTGTCAGGACCTCAAACTCACTGAACTCTGGGGCTTTATCCTTTCGTTCCCATGGCCCTGTCCCTCCCCCAGCACCTAGCCTTGGCTGAGTCGTTGCTCAATAAATCATTCTTGAACCAATAATGGGATTGAACCCAAGAGGGCCCCGCCTGTGTCCTGCATGTGTTGAAATAGGAGGATGACATAACGCAGGGCCCACTGCACCAAAGTGAGTAGAAACTTCCAGAGTTGGTTTTTACATCTGTGTTTTCCCAAGTAAGAGGAAGAGGGAAATCTCACAGGAAGGAATACACATTATATTACCTGTCACCAGTCTCTCCTTTCTCAGCTGCACTGATAAGTGGTTCTAAAACCTCAGGTCTGTCAGCGACTCACCAACCTCCTCCCATCCCCGCTGGCTGCCCAGAAGTCACAGACTCAGAAGCTCCCAGAGGCTTTGCAGGGAGCATAAAGACCGAAGCGCTGAAGTATGGGCCCGTGTGTCTGATGCAACAGGGAGGGGATCAAAGAAGAATGCATGTGCAGGTATTAAAACGTCTCAGTGAGGGCCGAGCTCAGTGATTTGGTGGCCTGCCTCGCAAGCGCAAGGACCCGAGTTCAATCTCTGGTACCAAAAAAAAAAGTCTCAGTGACTCAGGCAGGCCATCGGCTCCTGACTTCTGACTTCAGGATCAAGTCCACAGTCCTTGCCCTGGCGTGGAAGCTGCCTGTGAGCCTCATCCGCAGGCATCTTTAGCTGAGACTGCTTCCTCCTGTGCTGTCTACTCCGCCGGTCAGCCAGACCACCAGGAGGCTAACTCTGAGGCATCGTCCTCCCTCCCCGCCCTTCTTTCGCCCATGTTAGTCATGGTAATCCCTCCCCTCCACGCAGCAAGTCTGCTTGTTCCTGGTGTAAATACTTCATCCCTCCTCTCCTGAGAGGCAAGTGTGCTGAGGAAATGTTGTTGGCTTGCGGAGTCTTATAGGTCTGCGCATGTGTCTCCCGACAAACTCTGAGCCACTTGCCAGTCCAAGGGACAGCTTCCTATTTGTCTCCATGCTACCAGAACCAGCACAGGGCTGGCCCCTTTGTAAGTTCACAGAGGTGTGTGGAGTGATTGGATGGTTGGGAGAATGGGAAATGGCTTTCCCCAAGGCCTCTGTGGGCTCCTGCCAGGAGTCTAGGTGTGGAATGAGTTGCTGCTCGCTGCTGCCCTGGTGGTAGGTCCTTGCCACACCCTGGAGGATGGACATGGGACCATCTAACAGGAAGCAGTCATGGCAGCTTCCGACCCAGGGAAGCTTGGTGTGGGGTTCCAGGGCTCTTGACCACTCTCTGCCAATCTGCCTGCCTTTTGTGCCTGCTGCATTGCATTGTCTAGACATGGAATCTAGGTACCACCTGGGTTCACTTCCTTCTTTTGGGCTTAGCCATGACCTTTGTGGTCAGGAACCCCTTGGCCACCCAGATGACACAGGAGTTCACTATATCACACGTGTTCACGCTAGGGCTCTCTCCTGCTTGCAGCACTCAGCTTTCTTCAACAGAGCCTGGTCTTGAAGCCAATCTCTACTTTAAAAGGTGGTGAGGGGTTGGGGATGTAGCTCAGTGGCACCACACTGACTCACAAACACAAGGTCCTGAGTTTGATGCCCGGTACCAGGGAAAGAAAAGGTGATGAGGACAGAAACAAACTTGTTCAATGCCTGCTGTATGCCATTCATTAAGCCAAGCATATTCCACCTACGCTGTACCATGTTTTATGTTTCTGGGTGCTTCTAGTTGCTCCACTTGACAGAAACTTTAAATTCATTTTGCATATGAGGAAGCTGAGATTGCAAGAGTTCAACTTGGTTGGCTACACAGTAAGGTGCAGAGCCACGTGCTTGCATCACATCATAGCAGGAGGCTGCTCAGGAAGGGTGTGCAGATCTGCCACATCCTCAGCAGGACAGTGCAGATCCTGGGGGGCTGCCTTCCGCAGCTGAGAGCCTCACATAGGAAAGATTGCAGGACTCGAATCAGCAGCAGAAGCATCCTTTTCTCCCCTGCAAAGGTGTTTCTCGGCCCTAGCGCAGACTCCCATTCTTGTCCTTTTGCAATTCTGTCACCATTTCACACCTTTTAGGGGAAGGAAAAGAAAATACCTGGAACAAGAGATTCACCAAATCTCAATTTACTTAATCTTACTGGGCCATCTTATCAACATGGTTCTCTTGTTTGGATTTCAATTCCGTGTGTGTGTGTGTGTGTGTGTGTGAGGAATAAAGACTAACAGGCTATCTGTGACAGGTGCAAGAAACCCCTAGCAGAGTCCCTGGCTCAGGCATGGGATGCAGGGACGGATGAACCCCACTGTGCTAGTGGCTTCCATCTTTCTCCCGCAAAGTCCCTTGGAAGACAATAGCTCTTCAAGGTAGCTGTCTTCCAAACTGTGGCTTGGGGTGGGGCTGCTGTTCTTGTATAGCTGTGTCATTTGAAACTTCTGGTATGGAGCCTGCTGAGGCAGAGGAAGGGAAACTAGAGGATACACACTGTAAAGGTGCCATGTCTCTTCTGCTCCAGGAAGCCTGGCAGACAGGAGTACAGCGCCTCTGGGGGCCTGGCAGGGTTGCTGTACTGCCAAGGGTCGGCCTCCGCTTTGTTGTCTTCCCTATTCAGTGAGGCAACTGGAAGCCCCTTCTCCCTGGGGCAGGCCTTGGCCCTTCTTGTCAGGATGTGGCCCTCAAAGTGGGAACCAGGCAAAGCCTTGATCTGAACAAAGCTTCTGGATGCCCAGCCCAGTGCCACTGTGGGCTCCAAAATGGCACTCAGTTTCTCCTCACAGTGGGATGTGAAGGAGCTGTGCTGGTGAGCTGAAAGGGCATCAAACATTTTTTTAAATTACAGCCTATTTACCTTCCTTATGTTCTGTAGAATACCCTTAGGTATTCATTGGGCTTGCTTTTGCATTGAGTAGTCAGTCTGGCATAAAGAAAATTAACATTTAATGAGCCCCTAATTGCTGCCACAGCTAATCATTTAAGATTTGGAGGTGAGCCAGAGAAAAATCTGGAGAAGTACGGCTATTCTGTGCTGTTTTGGTGAACTTCAACTTTTTTTTAGCTCATTGTTTAAATACTGGAGTTAGGGTCCCCAGACATGAGGGTGTGACTGACTGACTTGCCTGGCAGAGCAGACTGGGGCAGTCCTGGACCAGAGGTGCTGAGGGCTGTCTCTGTGTCTTGGACCACAAGCCCTCAGGCAGGTCGACTTGGTTACACCCTGAGGTGCACGAAACTTACTTCTTTCTGAGCTTCTGGAAGAGTCTGGCCCACCTACCCACTAACCTCGGTTTTGCTTTGCAGGAGTAACAGGCATTTGAGTTGAACTTTGAGAACAGGAAATGCTCTTTGGTTCCTCATAACTCATGTGGTACACCTGGTGACATTCTGTCCTGCGGTTCAGATGGCCTTGAGGACCAAAGACACTGGTCACTATTATGTCCCTTTCATCCACTCCGTGTCCTGCTCCAGTAGCTGTAGCCAGAGTCCTGGAGACCCCTAGCTTTTTCTATTCTGCTGGCACTCCAAAGGCAGCCAGTGCCCGACTGTAACCCTCAGCTTCTGCAGAGCCTGGGGTCTCTCTATGTTTCAGAGGTGACCACAGACCCCACGTTGCAGTGGCCCCGCCCTGTGCAGGGTGGGATTTCCGAACTGGACAGTGCTGGTGGACCCACACCAACCCTTATCTGGGACAGGAGCAGTTGGAGAAGCGGCACAGTGGGGGTTTGTTTTGGCAGTGGATGAAACTCTTGCTGTGGGTAACCCCAAAGCCAGGCAGGCAAACAGTGAGTGCTCGAGTCATCATGAGAACAGACCATGGTCACTAAAGCCATCTTCTCCCTCAGGAGGGAAGGAGAGAGGAAGGGGAGAGGAGGCAAGAAGAAGGGAGGATGCAGGAGCTAAGGAACAGAAACATTATTTTCTCCTTAGAGAATCATGTGGGGGCTGCCCAAAAGAGCTGGCGGACATGCCCCTGGCGTGCTGGCTGTGAGGACGGTGCGCGTGTGGCCAGAGCACAGGCCGCTAGAAAGCGATACGTTTTGTTGAGTGCACAGGTACTTGTGTGATTCTTAACACCAGCGTGGACACATGGAGGCTGCTGGTTGTTGTATATGTTCTCATTTGCAGATTTTCAACTTTGCAAATCAAGCCTTTCAGGAAACAAAGAAGCTAGATGTTTCTGTGGTGTTTGGCTGTTGGTTTAAGTGCCACCTATGAAAATACTCCTAATTTTAGGTCTGCAGAAGGCCACTGTTTGCTCCTGATTGCCCACTTCATTGTGGGCATTGGTAATAAAGTGGCAGGTCATATTGGACAGATCGTCATTTTACATAAAATAACTATGCAAGGGAACATCTTCCTGCACACCTCCCGTGATGACTGTTGGACAGAATGTCTGACATGGACCTTGAGAGTTTTCCTTGTGAACAGATTTGGATATGTTGCTTATACTCAGGGGCCCTGGGGACACAGGAGGTATTTTTGGTTCAGAAGAGAAATCCAGACTTAAGCACCAATGGTCAGCAGTGTCCCCTTCCCCCAGATGTGCATGCGGAGGAAAACAATCCCATCTTTCTGTATGGGTGAGCCCATGAGAACTTTTCTGCTATTCTGAGAAAGTCCACACTCAGGCCGGAGCTGGGAGACTCGCAGTCACCCAGCTCAGCCACACACTGTTGCTGACTTTGAGTGGGTCAGGCATCCCTCTCTAGCCTCAGTTTCCCTGCCTGTGTGTTGAGGGTGGTCACACAGACTGAGCGGATGCTGGTTGGGCTGGCTCTGCCCCTCTAGGCCAGCTGGTTTCAGCAGGCTGTGCTGCCTGTCAGAGGCCTGCTGCTGCCCTGGCTCCTGGAGCAGCTGTGGACTCTAGACTCACTGTCCCAGAGTCCCCGCAAACTGCTGGAACGTGTCCTTTGTAAGCCCAGGCAGTGCCAGCCGCTGCATGGTCTGAGCCAGGAGTCCCAAGGTGGACAGGAGGGGGCTGTTTTCAGGGAATATCTGAGAAAGTGAAAGAGAAAGGGTGGCAGGGAAGTTAATGAGCATAAGGCAAGGCTGGGGTGGGCAGAACACTGACCTCTCTCCTCCTCCTCTGGAATTCAGTGTTTGTTTACTTCCCTGTGGAGCGTGTCTCTTGGAAGTCAGTTTTTCCACATCTGGAAGAGGTTGGGAGGCAGGTTGGGGCTCAGGGACCAGAGAAGGCAGCTGTGATGCCTTTGGAAAAGTGGAGGCTGTGAGCCCGGTGTGGCATTGGGCACAGTGGGGACTGACTGGGCTGGAACTCCTGTCCTCACCTCTTTTCCTCTTCCTGGCTGGTAAGGGTGGGACTGGGGAGGGAACCTGAAAGTAAAAGCGGCCAGCAAGGGCAGCGGCCTCCTCTTCCTGCCCAGCCAGGTACAGGCTGGCTTAGGTTAGGAGGGTGGGAGTCAAGTGTAGGGGCTCCACCCTCTGCTGTCACCTCATGAGAAGTGGCAGGCCTGTCATCCACCTCAGCTCCTGCTGGAGGTCATGGCCTGCCACGTGTGGATGCGGCATTCAGGGCCCACTCTCCTGTCTCCTGGGGGACCTTTCCTGCTATGGCCAGGATTTCTCCAGCTACACATGCTGGCCAGGGTCCTGGGGAGGTCAGTGGGGCCACAGCAGCGTCTCTGTCACACGCACGCATGTACACGCCCTCCTGTGTGTTGCCTTCTTCGCCCTCCACAGGAGCCAGCTCTTATCTTGGTCCCCTGCTGGGGGGCACAGTGTGCTCCCCAGCCTGAGAGCCCACCCAAGTGTGTGGCTTCCTGGTCATCTGCTGGGCAGCCTGGCTGCAGGGTCTGCCACCTGTGAGGGTTATGGGAGCTGAGCCACAGAATGGTGCAGGTGCCTTCTCAGGACTGAGGACTAAGAGTGAGTGAGTCCAGAGACCCCATCAGCCCTTGGTGTTCTGTAGGGATTATTTCACTTCCCATTATTCAGTCAGCAGACATTGGCTGAGCACCAGCTGCGTGCCAGGTGTGGCAGTGAGTGCTGGGCTATAAGGGTGAAGAAAGCTTGCTTGTTCTCCAGGGCCTGTGGTGTCCTGAGAGTCAAATCCACAGAGGCACAGGGTGGCCATGTCGAAGGCCACTGTGGGCTGCATGGGAAGCAGTGAGGACACGCACATGTCTCCTCAGATGACATGCCGTGCCCTGGCGAGTTACTTGGCTCACATTTTCCCTCGAACCTGCCCCGCACAGCCATGCGGCCACCATTTCCCAGTGGAGGAACTGAGGCTGGGAGTTACCTGAGGCCCTCAGGTGCCCTGCCTGCCCACAGCCCAGCTCAGGTCAAACCCAGGTCTCTCCGTGTCTGGAAGGCCCACAGTGCATGATGCCCGAGCAGAGCAGAGGAGGGATCAGAGGCCATGTCCTGCCCTGGTGAGGTCACCTCAGTCCTGTCCTGTCCCCAAAGCAGTGTGCGCAGTTTGAGAGGGAAGGGGTCTGCAGTAGGGAGACAGAAGTGGGTTATCCAGCCCTTGCCATGTGGCTGCCCGAGCTCCACCAGGGCTGGGCATGACCCACAGGCCGGCTTCCTACCTCCCAGCGCACTGGGCCACTGCTGCTCCAGGGGGTTCCTGAACGTCAGGCCTGCCCTGTGGCTGGAGGGGGCCCAAGTGAGGGGCCCCAGGATGTGATGTGAGAAGTGTGCACAGGGCGGGCCTGGCTTGTGCGGGGAGGGGACCCAGGCTCATCCCCTGTCCTCTGCACCCCACCGGCAGAATTCTCCGCGCCAGTGCCAGGCCTCCCTCCAGACCTCTGCACCACCCAGCCCCCCCCAGGGTGCCAGAGTGACACCCCATCTTTCCTGAGTCAGGTTCATTGCAGCCCTGGAAGCCATCACTGTGGCCACTCCCACCCATCCCTAGTGACTTGTGAGGTCCCCTGTCCTCATTCCGAACAGAGCAGTCACCACGCAGGATCTGTTGTTATTTCTCTGGTCTGCAGGCTTGGGGACATTCGCCATGAGTGTATCCTGCTTCACGGAGCAGTAGGCCAGGCCTGGCTTGGAAAGCAAGGCTGAGCTGAGACTCAGGCTCGGGGGCCTCTGTGCTCAGTCTTCCTGTCTGGAAGTGGGCACAGGGAGGCTTCCCATGGATGGGTGCGTAGAGAAAGCTCATGCTGCTGCCTTCCCCGTGGTGCAGAGAGATGCAGGGTAAGGTTCCCAGCAGGAAAGAGACCATGCCTGCAGATGGGGTCGACATCAGGCTCATGGGGGTACGCAGGGGTGAGCAGGTCTCCAGAAGAGGAACCTGAAGGGCGGGGAGGAGGGGCTGCAGGAGAGCAGCTGTCCCTCCTGAGCATGAGATCACTGCTGTGATTTACCCTGTGCTACTAAAGCCACACTGAGGTGCAAGGATGAGTCGGCCCCACTTGGCACGGCCACCTGCAGCCAAAAGCCAGATGGAAACTTTTCCTCCAGGCCTGTGGAGAGCATTGGGCCCTTCCCACACCTCGCTGTCAAGCCACTGGAAGGAGGAGGCCCAGGGGCCGCTGCAGCCGTGCACAGGGTGAGGCTGTGGCATGGTGCAGAGAGAGAGCCACTGCAGCTGCTGCCTCTGTGGGACCACAGAGCTGGACATCCCCCTTCCACCCAGGTTGGCAGCCACTTTCCAGGCCAGGGCTGAGCCTCTAGGGTTTTAATGACAGATCGTGGCTGCGTCACTCGGGCCCTAAAAGGCACGCTTATCGAATACTGTAATTGAAAATATTATCCCTTTAAGCTTCTGGTATGTAAGAAATAGTCCCCTCCTATGAGTTTTAATAATACTACATATAGCTGACTGAGGGAATTCTTTTTGACATTTATTCAGGATTTCAAGACTGCATGGGAAGAAAAGCACAAGCACTATAATCAGCATTATAGGTAGAAATAGAAAAAATAGAGCTTTCCATTCAAGTCTGTGTGGCAGGCGCTTGTAGAGGGCATAGCGCTGCCCAAGGCCACGGGATCTGGGTTGGTGGGAACTGCTGTGCTGCCCTTGCTCAGAACCGCTGCTCGGGGAGGCCGGGCTTTCGGGGGCTGGCTGCCCACTCCTGGTAATAACTGAGGCCTGCCATGCCCATGGGATAGGGGTCCTGAGAGGCTCACCACCTTCTTATGAGTGAGAGAACTGAGACAAAGGGAGATTAATTTGCCCCACCTGGCCCAGGTGGAAGGCTCCTGATTCATGTCCAGACAGGGACTTTTAACCATTCTCTTGCTGCCCCTGCACTAAAAATGTCAGAGATGAGGCAGGCCTAAGCCTCAGCCCTGTAACTAGCCGTGAGATTCAGAGAGGTGCTGTGCTCAGCAGGGCCACCGTGGCTGCTCCTGCTTTTAACTGAATTATCCTGTTACCTGGTCAGCTCACCTACTTTTTTTCTTTTTCAATTTACTTATTCGTATGTAATAATTTACCTTTGAGTACTTTTAAGACCCTGATACTACTTAAAAGTGAGAACCACAGAAAAGGTATATGGACACCTCAGGAAAACTGCAGGGAATGAGACAACAGCAATCAGAGTAGTAGTCTATCCAGCATTGGCTCTGCCTGGAACAGTTCGCAGCACATCTGCTAAGCCACTTAGTTTCTAATTCACAACGACAGGTCTCCAGGGTTCACAGCTGAGGAGTTGGTCACAGAGAGGGAGCTGTTGTGCCAGATATCAAAGCCAGGGACTGAACGCCCCAACAGGACCTGTGCCCTGCTAGTCTGGGTCAATTCTCCACACCTGCCAGACTGTTCACAAGTGTTGTCAGTGTTGCTACATTTTATGCCACACACATCTCAAGCAGTGACAGTGTCCATGTCGCAGAAGGAAGCCTTCTTATAAAAGCTGGATCTCAAAGGAATGGTCTATTTTGTAGCTTCCAAGTAGAAATGGTGACAAATGTCATCAGCTCTGTCTGAGGATGAGGTGCGGGGCACCTGGACAAGAGCGAAGAGCCCAGAACCCAGCTCCTGAAATCACCTGGGCATTTGCCTCCCCCGACAAAGGTGGGCTAGGTGTGGTGGCTGGAGGGAGCAAACCAAAGTAAGAAAGAGGAGCTGAACTCAGGCCTCCAGGGGAAGAAGACTCACCTGTGTGGCACCCTGACATCAGCTGTGCCCGCCATGCTTTCACAGCAGGTGACCCTGAAGCTGGGACCCATGGACCTGATGGACCCAGCACATCCACTCCGCTGCCAGTCACGAGGCTGAAGAGAGGCAACTGTGGGCCTGGTGCTGGCTCTGCCCTTTGCTAGCCGTGTGACCCTGACCACTGTGAACTGCCCTTTTATCCTCAGAAAACAGGGGCAAAAATTGTCTCTGCAGCATCCAGTCTCTGTAAAGATTTTTTAAAAGTCCTGTACATAAGGAGATCTCCACCCAAAGAAGCTAAACAGAAGGGTTAGGAAATGTCACCTTTATTAGGGAGTCTGTTGGGGTGAGAGGGGGTTAGTTTTCCTGATAATCTGGTGGTTTTCATTGTAAGTCTCTGTAGTGTTTGATTGCTTACCCATGGGTATGCATTTCTTTGCTTAAAATATTTTAATGCACTTTAAGAGATCATGTAAATCCAACACTGTGCACTTGCTTGCAAAAGTAAGGGCTTAGTAAACACACGGAGGATGTTGATCTCCAGGCACCCAGAGACTTGCTGTCAGGTCTTCTGAGTGCTTTTGGGAAGGAACTCGGGGTTCTCTGAGTGGTGTGCAGCCTGATCTCTGGAATTATGAAGCAGGAAAAGGGAACAGGTGGGCTTGCTGCCAAGTGCATGCCAAGCAAGTCCTTTGCTTCCTTCCTAGCCTGTGCTACTCATGCCTTCCCTGCCACCGGCTGGGGTCTGCCCCGTGCCTGCACGTAGTCACTGCTGGCCTTCACTGCCTTCTGCCTGCAGGCTCCCTGGCCCTGTCTGTCTGGGAGAAGAGAGGTCGTCATAAGGCTCCAGCATGGGCTTGCCCAGGTCAGGTGGAGCCAGATTAACTTCATTCTTTAAAAATGGTTTTCGAGCTGTTCAATAAGAAAAAACAGCCACAAATGAGGCATCTCTGGTTTTTGTGAAGGTGTCTGTGAAGACTGCTCCTTAGCTCAGTGAAACACCTGGAGGAATGAATGCTGGATGACATCATGGGATACTCCCAAAGGTTACGAGATCACCCTGCAGGCGAGCTGGATCTCTGGCCCTGTTCTGCCCACCTTGTTACTGCGGTTTACTTGTGGCCCTGAGTGGAGCTGTGGAGCCCAGCCAGTGAGCTGCAGTAGCACAGGAGGCCCTTCACCTCTCAAAGCCCCATTCCCTCATCTGCAGAGTGGGGGGCAGTGACCTACCCCTCATCGACTCCTTTTGAGGGTTAAATATGCAGTGCAGGGAGAACACGTGGCCCCATGCCCGAGAACTTGCAGACATCCAGTGGGCAGTTTCTGTCATCTCACTGGTCAGAGAGGACGGGAAGTTGAGAGTGACCACGAGCACAGTGCAGAGACAGCCCCACAGGATCTCAGCAGACAGGAAGCACAGCAAGCCCCGCCTGGGCAGGACATGTGGCCGAGATGTCACAGCTCGTGGTGGGGAGGCGCCGCAGGTGCAGGAGCAGGAAGGGTTGTGCTGGTGAAAGAAGGGGAGGCTGGTGAAGCAGAGTGGAGTGCGGAAAGGGTGCGTGGGTCATAGCCCCTCCTGAGAGTAACACAGTCCACTGCAGAGCTGCATGGTCTGGGGTGTTTACAGTGGCTACCACGGAACAACGCGGCAAAGGAGATAGGCCAGGACTGTCCACAGGCTGGGATGCCTAAAGTTTCACTTTTAAAAGTGGGCACATTTGGCATTGGGATTTTATAATCAAAAGGACACGACCCTGCTACCTCACCTGGTGCAGAGCCACTCGGGACAGGCACAGGATGGGGTACGGCACTGATGGAGACAGCTAGCAGGTGCTCCCTGCCCTGACTCCACTCTGTGCAAGAGCCCCCCAGGGCACCCAGGCTGTAGAGCCCACTCTTGCTGGCTACTTTGTGATGGGGCAGAGGGACAGAACAGAAAAGGACAGGGCAGAAGACTAACGTCACCACATCGAGAGACAGTCCCCTGGTGGTCTCCTGCCAGGGAGGGGTTGCCACCCCCTCCCTCGCTCCAGCCCCATCCCATAGAAGAGGAGCAAGAGCAGCAGGTCCAGGGCAGAGTACAGATGCCTTCTCAGGAGAAAAGACACCTGGGGAGTTAGGGCCCCTCACAGGTAGGAGGGCTGCCAAAAGTGCAGGGAGCGTGGGCTGCTCAGTGCCAGATTCCGTTCCCAGGCTCCCGAAGAAAATGAGTCCTTCTCTCCTAGAACTTACCAGTTTGGTCTGGAGAGAGACCAACAATAAGTAATAGTCACACTATGTAAGGAAATCATATACAAGGCTAGAAGTGACAGTTGTCATGAAAAAAAACCCACACACAATCAAAGAGTTGAAGGCTGTGGCGCAGTGAGCCATGGGGGAGAATCGTCTAGGCACAGGCGCAGCTGGGACAAAGACCAGTGCCACGAGTGTGTCTGAGAGGCCCAAGGAGCCTGGACACTGGGTCATGGGCCGTATGGGACCTGGGGCTGGGTGCCAGAGTGCTGCACTGGCTGTGGTCAGGAGCAGCAGGATGAGGCAGCCGCTCGCAGCAGCTCTGAGGTAGTCACCATTCTTCGTCCAGCTGAGACCCCTGAGCAAAGAACATTAGTACCTAGAGAGGGAAAGTGACGAGTCCAAGGCCTCAGCACAGGGAAAATGGGGTGCACTGGGATTGGACCTCTGATTATTGACCCAGAGCTCTCTGCCCTTCACTGCTCTGGAAATGTACCTTCTTGCCTCTCTGGAACTCAGAGAGGCCCTTAGCACTAAACTTTGTGCCATAATATCTGGGTTGAATGTGAAATTCCATCTCCAGGAAGAGGCGTGATGTACGAAACCCTAACAGGGCTAACATACTAAACATGTATAGCAGCACCTACCAGACAAGGAGCCACGTGTGGTTGCACATGCCTGTAATCCCTGCACTCTGGGAGGCTGACAGAGCACAACTTTGAACCAGCCTGGGCAACTGAGTAACCTAGAGAGACCCTGTGTCAAAATAAAATATGAAGCAGGATAAGGGTATAGGCAGTGCAAAGGCCCTGAGTTCTATTCCCAGTCCCCACAGGGCAGGGAAGGCCTGCACCTGCAGTGTGGTAAATTCTGGCGCAGACCCATTGCTTCCTGCGAGTCTGGTCCTGCAGCTGCGGACCTGAGGGAGCTCATTCACTCCTTACTGCCACACCAGGAAGCAGGCGGAGTTAGGCTCTCGCTCTGTAGGTGAAGACTGAAGCACAGAGAGCTGAGGTGACCCCCAAGGGCATGCTGTACCAGTGAGCTGTGCCAGACCGGGTCAGAGCCCAGGCAGCTGGCTGCAGGGTCTGCCCTCTCCACCCCTCTGCTCACTAATGGGCCAGACCTGAAGTAGCCCACAATTGGTAGCAGACCGAGGCCACTGAGGCGCGGCATCCTTGCTGGTGGGGTCTGGGCCCAGGGGCAGAGCTACCTTTCGTTTCTGTTTTCCCCTGGAAGATGCTTGTCTCCCACAGCTTCCCATCCGATATGGGGACTTCTGAGCTCAACCAGTGAGCCAGCTTCCAGATGCCCTGGTGCAGGGGCCCTGCCTGTGCCCTCACCTCCCAGCTCCTCTCTGACTTGCAGTATGTCCCATTCTACTTGGAACGGTCTGAGTGGAGAAGGAAGCCATCGTGGACAGAAGACGACTCAGTGCATCCCACTCTGCTAGTGAGGACAGTGACTAGTGTTCACCTGGACTTGTTCTCTCCTGCAGGCTGTCACATAGTCGGGACACTGCCCATCCCGAGGGGGCTCAGGGAGTCAGGCATTCTCATCACCATCCATAGGTGAGAGGCGGACATGCTCTGGGGAGCCCAGTTCTTTTGCTTAGCCGCACTATCCTAGAACTGTTGAGCGGGGGCAGAAGACTTGAACCCAAAGCCAGGTCTAGCACTGCACAAGAGTTCAGCCCTTACACCCATGAGGCAGTGACTCACGGAAGCCCCTGCTCCTGCCTTTCTCCCAAAGATGAGCACCAAGCACCCTGGCTGTCCTGGGAGTCCACGCAAACTCAGAGGATATGGAAGAAGCCAGACCCTGGGGTTGGATCGCCACTAAGAAGATTGTTTCCATTCTTCAGCTAGCCACATCTGTTTTGCGGAGGCACTGCCGAGCGACTGACTCACATTGGCCACATCCAGGAGTTGTGCAGATATCACTGTCGTGGAAAAGCACACATCAGTCCCCACCATCTATTGGACTGCAACTAATTTTTCTCTATCTCTTGTCCGTATCAAGCAACTTTTGCTCACAGCCTGCTTGGCATAATTGACACATTGGCTCACGCTGCCAAGACTGCCAACTTGGAGCTGTGGATCGGTTAAATCAGTTATGACAGATGTGATTATTTACAAGAAAATAGAAGGCGCTATAATTAGACCTTCTGAGGAGCACATTCGGGTGGGGAGAGAGAAGGCACGGCATTCACCCGGCACGCTTTGTGCGACTTCAGCCCCGCACAGGTGCTTCTGCAGCCTGTGGCAGGGACTGCTGGGGTGTCTGACCCCATGGGCTCTGTGGTGTCTGCTCATGGCGCAGCTCTGAGAGAGGCAGAGTGAGCATTCAGCTGGTGCCCACAGCACCGTTTCTGCTCTCAGCTCGGCCACTTGTCCTTAGCCTCAGTGTATTTTCTCAGTCATAAGCTGGTAATAAAAGGATCCCTTCCTTGCCAGCATTGGGCTGGACCTAAGGCCCTGCATGTCGAGTGTGTTTGTCCTTCTGATCACCCCTCTTAATCTCCTGAGCCTCCATTTTTCTCCACCTGAAAACAGGCACCAAGCCATACAGTGGAAGTGAAGGGTGGACTATGAAAGGGCTACATCACCCTTTGTGTGTCTGCCTTAGTCTTCCTCCTGCTGTTTCTGTGATATTGATAACGGTTGCCGCGTGCACGAGTGTGTGTGTGTGCATGTGTGCAATGGTGCATGGGGCAGCTTCCTTCCCCCTGAGGACAGCGGCACAGTGCCTGGGGTCCACAATAATTGTAGGGACCCAGAAAATATATACTTTTTATTCTTTTTAAAGTCATAAACAAAAATGAATATTATAATGTGCTATATTACAGGAGCATCTCTGTAATCCCAGGACTCTGAGAGGCTGAGGCAGGAGGATCACAAGTTTGAGTCATGTCTGGGCAACTTAAGATCAAAATAAAAGGCAGGGTATGTAGTTCAGTGCAAAGGCCGTGGGTCCAATCCCTGGTACTGCCAAAAAAGAAGAGAAAAAACACGAAAAAGGGTACATAGTTAAATTAAAAAGTAATGAGTAAACATAATAATGAGTCCAATTATGTTCATCTTTATACCATTGCAATTATAAAGCCTAATTTGTATTTATTTCTTATTAAGTTAAAATTAAGTTTTAATTAAACTAAAATTATCCATTAATATTTTACTGACTTATAGAGGGAGCCACAGAAACAAAGGTACCTAGGGCTAACAAAATTCATAATACAATCTTGGTTGCAGGACACTATAAATATTAGCTCAATGCTTCTTGGAAAGATTTTGTAAATTATCATTTCATAAGTGAGAAAAACAAAGACAGGAGAGGCTAGGAAACAGACCCAAGCCACATGCTAGTGTAAGACTATATTAGGTTGGGCCGACACTGCAACAATACCAAAATGTAACAATCAGGAGTTTTTATCTTGTTTGCACAACAGTTTGGGACCTGCGTAACACACTGTCTTCTGTTCAGCAGCTCGGGACCCACATTCCTTCCCTCTTGAAACTCTGACTCCCCCTGGTACTGGGAGCCCTCCTTTCTGCCACTGGATGGGGAAGAGGGAGATTTTATGGGCCACACCTGCTCACATCCCATTAGCTGGAATGTACCACATGACCACACTTAGTGGCAAGGGAGGCTGGGAAATGTAGTCTCATTGCAAGCCTGGGAGAAAGTGCCCAGCATGGATATCAGGAAATTCTTGCAGCCCCAGACGCCATGACAGTGTTGGATTGCAATGCTGTCTGTTGTCCACACTCTTTCCACCCTACTTAGCATCCACAAATGCCTTTTTCAGGCCCTTTTTCCCTGCCAGAGTCACTCACCCACCTACCATTCCAGCCCCAGAACTTGGCCTGTGAGGTACCAGCTGCCATGTGGGAGACACTGGGAGGAGAAATGCCTTGGGGCAGCTTCTAAAGCTCACTGGAGAAGGCTGCAGCCCACTCTCACACTCTCTGAGTCTCCCAACACTGGACCCACCAGGTGCTGCTGGACACAAGCTGAGCCCTGTGAATATGCCCTGGGGTGGAAAGGGGTAGCGGGGAGGATTCCAAGCCAGGAGGAATGGGGTTTGAACTGCAGTCTTGGCTGGACTTTGAGCCCTGGGTGAAGCATTCTCAGGAGGGAGGTGCAGCCATATGACCTGCAGCACAGAAATGCCACCATCCCAGGTTCTGGGCCCCATACCAGTTGTGAGCTGAGCAGCCCTGCCCAGATCCAACAACGCCTTTGGACACCCATCACCCTAAGATGCATCTGGAGCCAGCAGGGTGTGAGGTCCTACAGGTACCTTCCTATAACCACTGGTCAGGCTTTCTTGGTTACTTTTCTCTTTAAAGAGACAAAATACCTGACATCCAAAGTCAAAGGAGGAAAAGTTTATTTGGCTCTGTTTGTAGAGGATTCAGTCCATAGTCAGCTGGTTCCAAGGCAGGATGGATGGCAGAGGAGAAACAGTCCACAGCAAGCAGGCAGGTGAGAGCAGAGGAGCCTCTTTCTGTCCCTCATATTTTATGCAGGCTACCTGCCCTAGGGCAGGTATAGTACTCACATCCTTAATCCTAGTCAGAACTATGCCAGACCAATCAGTGGACTGGTTTAGTAATCACACACCCTTTATCCCAGGATCACATACTCTAGACCCAGCCACCTCTGAAAAGCCCCCCTATGGCTGCATGAGGCTTTAGGGGGCATCTAGACATGAGCCATCACACAGGCCCAGTGACCTTGGGGTTGGCCTTGTGGTACTGGTGTCAGTAGGTACTCAGCTCCTTTAAATCAAGCCAGAACTGTTTGGCAGGGGAACCTGGAGTGAAACTAGAAATGTCTCCTTCCTCCAGGAAGCCTTCCCAGATCACTCAGCCTCAGAGGTTCCCACCTCTTCAGAGCCTGCAACATTAGCTGTGATTGCATCGGAAGGTCCTGTGTCACCTTGTAACATCTGTCATCACCCTCTCTTTATTTGCTGTTGGCCTGGGAAGCAAGAGCTCTGGGACCATGTTAGAGCCACCTGAGTCAGGGACTCTCCCAATCACTTTGCGGACATCATACACTGAGCAGCATGCTCACATTTCATCTGAATTTACACCCAGGACTGGGTCAAGTATAAAGAGAGAACTAATACCTGGGTACCATCCTTATGTTTATTTGGAAGCAGGAAAAGCACTAAGAAGCAAAGGGTTTTTGCTGTATCATCTGAAACATTCATAAGCATAACCAAGACTCAGTTTTAGACACATTCTTCTTGTTGGGACAAAACACCCAACACCTACAACTTCAAGGAGAGGTTTACTTTGGCTCGCAGTTTCAGAAGTTTCAGTCCATGGTCAGCTGGCCCTAACACAGAAACAGGATGGCAAAGGGACACAGTGGAGGAAAAGGTGCTAAAGTCATGGCAGCCAGGAAGCAGAGAGAGAAGGGAGGAGCTGGGCACAGGAAGACACCCTTGCAGGTCACACACTCAATAACCAACCAGGCCCCACCTCCTGACAGCAGTTCAGCTATGCACTCACTAATAGGTGCGTCCAATGCCCTCATGATTCAATCACCCTGCACACCCAAGAATTTGAGGCTATCTTAGATCAAAATTCTAACATTCTCCAGGACAGGCACAGTCACGCTGGACACCTGTGCCTGTTCAGGGGCAGGGCAGCCCGGCCTCAGTCAGACCTGGGCTCATTCTTCACCTGTGTGCCCACTGATAGGCACTGGACACACTCCCCATTCCTCTCTTCCAGAGACCCTGTCTGCAGTCAGGATCCAGCTGTGGCTGACTGTGGGGTGCAGCCAGAGCATTTCGAGGAGAATTGGCACACAGCCCTCTCCCAGTCCCTGCTAGTTTCTCACACAGGCCAGGCGCAAAACCTTGCTGGAAATACACATCTCGCATCTCTCCAAGAGACTTGGTATCTGGGATGCCCTGTGAGGAATTTGTTTTTGTTTAAAGCTGAGGATGTTTGCATACAAACAGAATCTTTGTTGCTTAGAAATTGATCCACTCCTCCTACTGTGTCTGCTTCCCCTGAAGTGCTATGCTAGTTCCATGTTGGTCACAGGCAAACCAGTGACTGAGACTGGTGCAGGATGGTGGCTATTGGGAGCTCTCAGAGTCCTTGGAGTCTGGAGTTGGGCATCAGCCTGCAGGTGACTCAAGCCCATGGGCAGAAGATGCACAAAGCCCTAGTGAAGGTTTTTTTGGGTCCAGTTAGTTCTGGAAGCTCAGGAGGAAGAGAAGGAGAAGGCAAGACATCTAAGACACAGTCTCTACCTGCAAGGAGCTGTCACCCTTCGGACAGACAGGAGGCCAGCCCAGCCTGTGAGAAGACACGGTGACAGCATACAAGTGAGGCAGTGGAGAGGCTGGGCGCAAGGGGCTGGTGCTCCATTCTACGGAAGAGATATCGAGATGGCCGCAGAAGGCTCTGCAGAGGAGGGATTGGGACTTGATGTGAACAGGGGAGAAAACATAACCAGAGACCTGAAAGAGTGTTTTTCAGGGTCCAAACAGCCAGGGCAAGATGAACCTGTGTCCACTGCAGACAGCTCTTTAAGGAAGTTTTCATGACACTGTCCAAGAACCAAAGTAAAACTGCCCACTTGAAGCTGGAGGAAGCTTTCCAGGTGTCCTTCTCCATGTGGGCTCTGGCCCACTGTGTTCCGGTCCAGATGCATAGGCCTCAGGAAGGATGGAGAAGAAGAGCCTGGAGTGGTCACTCCCCCAGGCCAGCCCTGCCTCTGCTCCAGCCTTGGCTTCCAGAGGGCAGTGAGGTATTTACATCCACATCCCCAGGCGAGCCTGAGCCCCTTTGTCACTCATGTCCCTAATGCACGCTCACCTGAGCTGGGACCTGCAGCAAATGCCCAGCGCTCCCCTCCCCCTCCCTGGTATCCTCTCCCAGCCAGGGACATCCATAAATCCAGCTTTCAGAGCTGCCTCAGACCTCGGTCACATCTCAGTGGAAACAATTGAAAAGTACTTGGCAAAAAGCAGGGGTGATCTAATGTTCAGCAAAGAATACATTTTTCCTCGCCCTCCTTACTCCGAGCCTATGGGAGGGGGAGCCGGCTGCTGTCCAAGCCCTGTCAGGCTGGTGGCCCATGGTCCCTCATTGTCTTGGAGAGCCATGCAGAAGGAGTCGGGCTGGGGTGGCTCTGGAGGAGCAGGCCTCCTGGGAGGCAAGGATGTGGCACTTGGGCCTGTGGAGAGGGCCATATATAGAGCCCAGGAATGTGGGCCCCTGGCAAGCAGCCTGGAATAAATGGCCATGTTCTGTGGGCCAACACCACGCATTATAAATAGCACTCACTGCCCTCCCCTCCCTCCGACTTGCTGTGTGTCACCGGAGGCTTGACAGTTAAATGCAAGAGCACTGAGCAGGGCCAGGGAGCGGGGCAGGAGCGAAATGTCGGCTGTGTCGTGGGATTCATAAGGAAAATGTCGCCAGTTGCGGGGCTGGGAGCAGGGCGCAGGGCAACACAGAATGGCCAGTGAGTGGGCACATGTTCACAGGCTGGGGGAACACAGAGGCCCGGCTCCAAGGCAGGGCTTTAGCAGAGTTCCAGAGATTGTAAAAAAAATAAGAATTGTCCGCCTCAGAGCATGAAAGGTTTCTCTCCAGTTCAGAAAGGTCAGCTGCTCCAGCTTCCACACCAGACCCTACAGCCAGGTGCCTGATGTCCACACCTAGGTGCTAGTGCTCCTGAGAATTCTGTATTCTGGAGGAGAAACAGCTGTGTCTGATGTGTGTTTGTATCTGGGGCCCAGCTACTGGACATTCTTATCTGCTGCCCAGCCTGCCTGGGTAGGAGCTAGACTTCCCCAGGCACTGTGAGGGCCCAGGGTGCTGGGATTGTGCGGAGGGCTGGGCTTGATCGTGGATTTGAGGCCTCATCTGTGCAGCAGAAAGTCTGTGCTTGTTCCATGCCCTTTGGTCCTAGTGGTAGAGCTCTGGTTTCCAGAGCTGTGATTTGGATGTGGGTCATTTCCTGGCTCTCCTGTCCTGTCTTCATAATTCTCATCTCTTACATCCTCTGAGGCAGTGTCTGAAATCAAGTATTAACAGAACATAGGGAGGAGCCTGAAAACCCTGGTATCTTTGGACACTTCTCTAAAGAAAATCCCACGATCTCCCAGATGCAGTGAGTAGAGGGGAGGTGTGAGCAGGTGGCCCCTGATCTTGACATGTAGAGTTAAATTTGGGGTGACTATCAATGGTATCAGTCTTAAAATTGTGCTTCAGGAGAAGGAGGATACCATAGAGGCCAGAGCAGAAAGGGGCCTTCCAGACCCTGCTCCTATGCCAAACAAAGCAGCTCTGGCCTTACCTATTTTAGGAATTAGTTTGCTCTTTCTTCTGTGCTGGGTATGGAACCCAGGGCCTGTGCATGCTAGGCAAATGCTCTACCACTGAGCTATATAACCAGCCCTGAATTGCATTTTTTAAAAAAATGGATTTCATGCCTTTTTAAAGTGTGGAAGCCTATATTATAGCTTCCGCCACTATTTTAGGGCTAAAGAAATGAAAGCCCGATGAGGAAGGTTTGTCCAGGCCAACACTTTGGCCTGGGCTGCTGCCATGACTGTGGCTCTTGTGGAAAGGGGACTGTCAGAAGGTAGGATCAAGGAGGACGTTTTACCCACCCCAGTCCTTTTATAAGTGAGATCTGGTGAGGTGATGGGACTTGTTCAAGGACTGGTCAGCGGCAGAGCTGGGGCAGGATGCCATCCCTGGCGTCCATAGGAGAGGCGTGATAAGCCTCAGGACCCAGAGTAGCAGGATTTGCCCCAGCGGAGACAGCAGCCCCCAAGAAGGGGTCTGAGCTGAGCCAAGAAGGCATCAGTGATGAGGAAGCGACAAAGGGCAGCAAGAGCTCCTGAGTGGGGACTGTGCCATCCTTGGCTCCTAGGAAGCAGGGACTACAGCAGCTCTGTAGAGACAGCCGTTCCCATCTGTCTGAGCACTGGCTTCTTTCTGGCCAAGGGAGGGAACTGGTCTGGTCTGGTCAGGAGCTTGGAAAGGCCCTCTGCAGACACCAAGCCCGGCATCTCTGAGCAGCTGTTCCTGAGGTGAGGCAGCCTCCCTATGGCAAGCTTTGAAAGCATAATGTGCCTCATCCAGTTTGCACTATGAGGAAGTCCAGGCAGCTCCTCTAAACAGGAAGGACACTGCAGGCACAGGTGGTTCACTTTCTGTAAAATTCACCATGGACTCCTTGGGGAGAACATTAGTACCCTTCTTGGGGTGAACGATCCATGGTTACAGGCTGTGCCACCTGGCTTAGCCTAGGTCTTATTCAGGTTGTTGGAGGTAGGATGCTCCCTTACTGAAGGCAGGAGGAGGACAGGTTAGAGACTCCTAGATCTTATAGACCTTGTCATCATCATGGTGCAGATGTGCTTCAAACTTAGCCCAAGTTCTCTGCAGTATGACACCTCAGAGAAGGGCCATTCTGACACTCAGTTCTTACCTGCATGAGACAAGCCAACATCTGCTCATGCCTGCAGAGGCCTTCTCTTCTCACCAGGGTGCAGCACCTTCTCCAGCTCCATGAACCCCACCCCGACCCCCAACACCAAGCAGATCCAGGGCAGCCAAGGAGAGTGTGCATAGCCTGTACCAGGCCTGAAGTTGGGCAGAGCCTCCGGAACACTCACTTCCTGGTGTGAATTTAGAGGAGTAGACT
Organism: Fukomys damarensis; assembly: GCF_012274545.1. Classification (NCBI taxonomy): domain Eukaryota; kingdom Metazoa; phylum Chordata; class Mammalia; order Rodentia; family Bathyergidae; genus Fukomys; species Fukomys damarensis. The sequence goes on from NW_022900917.1 coordinate 66,951,258, forward strand.
TCGAATTCGTGATATTTGCAGCCACCATCCTAGCAGGAGAACATGGGTCCTACTGGAGGTGACAGTATCAGCTTCCTCTTTCAACTCTCCTTATCAGCATTTCTTGAAGTATGATCTGAGAAGCAGTCCTTCAAGAACTCAGTCACAAAGGGGTTCTAGGGGCCAGGGATTTAGCTCAGTGGTGCCACTGCCTGCCTCACAAGCACAAGATCCTGAGTTCAATCCCTGACACAAACACACACACACACACACACACACACACACACACACACACACACTACAAAGGGGTTCTATTGTCACCTCAGTTTGGGAAACATTACTTATTGATTTACCCTGGTTGTTACTCTCACCCTGTGTCTTTGTCTTGGTTACTTTCTTGTTCCTGGGACAAAATACTGGACACCCACAAGTTAAAGGAGGAAAGTTTTATCTTAGTTCACAGTTTGTAGAGGTTTTGGTCTATATTCATATGGTTCCGAGGCAGCATGGCAGAGGGGCATCACAGAGGAGAAATAGTTAATAGCAGAGAAGGCATGAGGCAGCAAGCTGTGAAGGAACAGCAAGAAGCCCCCATTTCCCTTTTATCCCACCCACATCCAGGGTAGGTCTTCCCATTATCCACACCCAGAACAATGCCAAACCAATTTAATTGTCATACATCCTTAATCCCCATATCACACATCCATGATCTAGCCACCTCCCAAACGCTCCCTATGAGTGAGTCTTTGAGGGGCATCTATATACAAGCCATAACATGCCCTATGTCAACACCTCTGAGACCTCTTCCCAGACCGCTGTGACTACTGCCATCCACACCTTCTATCCCCTTCACTCTCTCCCTGCCCTTGAGTGCTTTGCCTCCTGATACTGTATTAATTCACTCTCTTTTATATTACCTCTCCCCCACACCCAATAACCAGCTCCATGCCACAGAGACCCTTGCCTTTCATCACTGTCTCCCCAGTGCCTAGACACTGTAATAATCACTGTGTCAGATGAACACATAAATCATTTTATACACACAAACCCTCAGGACTCCTCCACATGCAATGCTGCTTACTTTAACTTCAAAGGTGTTCAACCCCTCTCTCCTTGTTTCTCCTGCTTGGCTCGCCTCGTCATCTGGTACTGTGTCAAACCTGACTGTGGGAGGCCAGCTCACCACCCTGCAGAAACCTGCTTTCTCATCACCAGCTTTTGTTTTCTCCTAGCACTGATAACCAACAGGAATGCACTTGTTTATTTCTCTTGCTAGCTGTATAGCACAAACTAGGTGATCTGTGAAGAGTGGAGTTTTATTAGCTCATGGTTCTGGAGGCCAGGCAGTCCAAGGCACGGTGCTGACTTTGCTGAGGGCTTCCTACTGAATCATACCATGGCAAAGGGCACCCACAGTGGAAAAGAGCTTGTGTCCCCTCCCCTTCTTCTAACACCACTAATGCCAAGGTAGGAGCCCACTCTCGTGACAGCCTCTGATGATAATTAACTCTCAAAGGCCCCAACTCCAAACACCTTTATTGCATAGGCATCTAGGGGTTAAGTTTCCAGGACACAAACCACAGCACCATTTCACGTGTGTGCCGCTCGGTCCCCACGTTGCTCCACGAGGGCAGTGCCAGGTCTTTGCAGGTCACCTCAGCTTCCTGGTGCCTACAGAAACTGTGATGTTGATACGAGAACAGTATGCTGCCCAAATCGCTCTCTTTTCTGACAAACCCTCACCGGGAGCCCAGGGGACTTCAGTTCCACCAGACACTCTCTGGAACATGCTGTTCTCAGTCAGCCCAGGCTGTGTGTTACTGCCGGTGCAGGAGTGGCTAGTCCTCTCTGCCATTACAACTGAGGAGGACACAGAGAAGGCCTAGCCCAGGGCTCTTCCATTTCAGGCATTTGGAGAGGGCACTACTCCCCACCTTGTCTGTCTCACTCTCCTCCTGTATCGGTTTCCTCTTGTGGCAATAACAAATCACCACAAACCTGGTGATGCAAAACAACACAGCTGTGGCCCTGTCTGACAGCTCTGTGGTTTGAATTTTGAAATGAGTCTCACTGAGCTCAAGTCAGAGTGCAAGTGGAGCTGTTTCTTCCACAGCTCCATGGGATATCTGCTTCCCAGCCTCCTCCAGCTTCTAGATCCCAGTTTCCTCTCCATTTTCAAGGCCATCCAGGTCTAGATTAGTCTTGCTCATGCCTAATGACCGCAACACTGACTCTCCTGACTCATTCTTTCACTTTTAAGAAGTTTGCAGTTGCACTGAGTCCATGGGGTGAGCTGAGATCTTTCCCTCGGTCACATCTGCAAAGTCCCTTCTGCAAGGTAGGGGACATAATCTTAGGTTCTCAAGGAGTCAAGCTTGCATGTTTCAAGGGCGGAGGATACTCTCTGCCTGTTATGCCTACCACCATGTCGTCTGGCCCTGCGTACAGTCACCTTCGTGAGCCTAGCAACTCAGTCAGTACACACGCCACATTCCTGTCCTCTAACTATAGTGGGTTCACCACCTGCCAGCTGCACCACAATCTCCCCATGGACGAGGCTCAGTCACCTTTGGCCCAGTCCTCAGCACAGTCCTGGCGCTCGGTGAGCTGCAGGTCATGTTGCTTGGGCTGAGCCACATCTACCTGCGTCCCATCCTCGTTCTGATGGCTGAAGGGCCCCCCAAGTCTGGGCTTCTGACCAAAGCTCATGGGAGCTGGAGGAGACCCCCACCACTCCTGTGTGTTAGCCTCCTGGCATGATAAAATATGAGAAGATTAAAATTAGGTTGTAAAACTAGTGGTTCTGTAAAATATTTAAATCAAGGTAACATTTATATTTCAGAAAGTACCGTGCAGTAGAATAGTGCTATGTGGCAGGCTCTCACAGGTCTATATATAGCCTCTATGATTTGGGGAATTTTATAGGTGGTGTAGACCCAAACTGAGAGGGCCACACATAGTTATGACTGTGTCAGTTTAAACTCTGACCCCTTAGTGAACAGGAGGCCTGGCTGCAGAAGCCCTCTACTCATGCCCACTCCAGTCCTCTGCTCTGTGAGAGGCTCTGTTTGAAGTAAAGACCGGAGGAAGCCTACAAGATGTGGCTTGGTAGTGAGGCCAGAACTTGAGCAAGTCCTGTCCATCCCCCGAACTGTGCACACACCTCACAGCAGCAATCGCTCGTCCACGACTGTGTCCAGCAGTTTGTCACAGCCTGTTCGGGCTGCTGCAGCTGGTGGTTCCCACAGTAGGCATCTGCTTCCCAGGGTTCTGGGGGCAGATCAAGCCCAAAGCCCAGCGGCTGACAGCTCCAGTTCCTGGTGGCTGCCGTGCATGTCTCTGTGGTAGGAAGTTAGTCCTGCTCTCCCTCTCTCCTCTCCTCACAACCCCACTAGACCCAATGGCCCCCCACACCCCATATGCCATCACGTGCAGCCTTGGGCTTCAGTGTGTGAATCTGGGGACACACTCAGCCCAGCCATTCTCACACTCAGAGGGACCCCTGGTAGACCCTGGCCCTCGTTTCTGGTGCCTTTGTCTTCCTAACAGTCAGTGACAGTTTGCTCCAGCCTGAGCTAGCAAAGATTGCGTCAGTGTCCTTGTGTGGACAGCCACTCTCGCATCATGCTCAGCCTCACAGGGTCCTAGAACATGAACCCTGTCTGAGGCCAGGGAGTGGAGCCTGCCTTCCCTGCATGTCCAGGCTGGGGCTTGCTCCTGACATTTCCACTGTCTCCTCTCAGGCTACAAAGGGAGGTTACTTTTTTCCAATATTGGGGACCAAACCCACTGGGCCATATCTCCAGCATCCTTTCTTGTTGCTGGACTCCAACTTTGGATCCTTCTACCTCAGCCCCCTGGCTAGGATGATTTCTAACTCTGCCATGAGTGCAGATTGAAAAAGCCCTGATAGCTTTCAGAAAGAAAACAGGAACCAAAAAAAACACAGTTTCTGTGTTTATGTATTATGTGCTTTTCTGTACTTGTGTTCTGTTTCATAATAAAATACATTTTAAAATCATAAATAAGCAAAACCAAGTAAGTAGGGTTTCAGGTGTCAGGCCAAGAACACTTCACTTCCTTCCTGAGATCTCTCTGGCCTGCTCTGGCTCTGACACCTCCCTGCAGCCCTGCTGCCCAGCCCAGCCCTTCAGCATGGCCAGCGTCCATGGCCTGGGCTGGCCTGTCCACTCACCGGGGAGAGACAAGAGTTCTGCTGTGTTCCCTGTGTCCTCGTGCCACTTAGCAGAATACAGCCAACAGCATGGCCAAAACACAGCACAGACCCAGGCTCAGCCTCCCTGTCGTCTCACCCTAGGGCCCTGGTCCTTCTTTTGCACAGGAGGTATGATGTCAGCCAGCCTTGCAAACTGAAGTGGGGAGGCTGGGCAGGAAATCGCAGGAGTGCAGTGACTTGGGTGGATGACAGCGCCTGTGCCCAGGCCACAAGGGGTCATGGCCAACAAGCCAGGAACGTGGCCTGTGTGATGCTCATGGTCCTTTTCTATTATTTCAGGGAAAGTTGGAACTCTTGATTTCTATCAGTTGTTTCCAAAATGTTTTAAAAACTTATAGGGCATTATGGGGGTCAACTCCAGCCTCAGCAGCCAATTTTCAAGCCCTAGGCTAACGATGCAGTAGGCTGAATCTGGCTTTCCTGCTGAGAGGTGGCCACATGGCTACGTGTGTTCATTTCCTTTGTGCCTCACTGCGTGTCTCCCTGCTGTGGTCAAGGCATGTGTTTGTGCTAGCAGTGTCCTTGGAGGGACATTAGTTGCTCACTTAATGATAACTGTAAAGGACCTGATATACACTGTGCCTCTGTGACTGGTGCTGGGTGTGCAGAACAGTGCCCAGCAGTGTGTACTTATTAATACCCTGCAGCTGTGACTGTCAGTGACATTTTGGAATTGGTTCTGAAGCAGGTGCCAGAAGCCTGTGGTTTTTGGCAGATGGGTGTAACATTAGGTAAAGAACCTGGCTCACCCTGAAGTCTATGCTAGGAGAGATTCCTGGTCTATAATTCATCTCTTCCTCACGCAGGTGAGAGACATGGGTCCCATGAAGGATAGGACTCTGCCATTCATCAAAAACCTTTGGGCCTAGATTAATTCATTCCTTCAAGCTGTACCTCTGGCTCTCACCCTCTCCCTCCCTCCTTTGTTGCCTTCTCCTCTCCAAGAGGTGTTGACCGAGGACTTTAGGGTGCATCTCACTTGCCCAGTGGGCTGGGCTGGGCAGAAGAGGCCATTCTTCCCCCTGTGTGGGCCCCTGAGGGAGAGTGCACCTTCTGCAGCTCATAGGAGCACAAAGGGCCTTGGGCTGGGGCAGCAGCCCTGCTTCCCTCCCTGGAGGGAAACGGACCATTATTCTGGCAGGCCCCATTCCCACCAGCCCTCCACTTAACCTCCTGTCTAGAGAGGCCCAAGTTTCTATCAGGTTTTGCTGCTGGACACTCCAACAACATATTAGCATATTTTACATTTAAAAAGAGTTTGGAAAATGAATTAAATGATTGGCATGGTGTTTCAAAAGGTTTTTCCAAACTACTAGTAATTGTGTGGTTTTAAAATTCACTACTCCTGCCTGGAATGCCAGCTCAATCAGGAGACATTGTACCAAGCAGGGCGGATTTTCAGGCTCATGATACCCAGTGATTGCTGAATAGTACCTGGAGACTTGCTAAACAGAAACTTGTCCTAGTTTTTCAGCAGTGCTTGCAGTTCATTTTCCTGCCTTCCTGAGCTGAGATTTGTGCCAATTCAAAGCCTCTTTGTAGGGAGGACCTGGGTCAGCCCTTTCACGATCTGCTGAGGCACCAGGCAGCATAAACGGGATCCGAATCCCAACACTGAGCTAATAGAGCCCTGGCTGTGTTCTGCCCATAGGGGCTGTGTGTAGGCAGGCGGAAACCTCCAGATTATGCCTGGGAAAAGGCTCTTCAGGCCCAACATCTTCATTTTTCAGGCTAAGGAGACAAACCAGACAGACTGTCACATGCCTGGGCACAGCTGTTTTGCTCTTCCGTGAGAGTGGGATTTAAGAGTTCCCCATCCCACAGTGTAGATGTGTGAATTTTACAAAGCCCTGGAAAAATTACCAGGAATTAAGGGTTTGGGATTGGGCAGAGGCTGGTAGTCTGAAATAGGAGAATTTAGATAATAAGAAGTGTGGGAGAACCTTAGTCTTTGTAGAATAACAGGTTTTATTAATCAGTAACGATGCTAATAATGCTGTAACTGCTAACATTTGTATGCTTCCTTGGTTCCAAGTGCTGTCTGTGCGTGACTGCATCAGGTTCTCACAGCCACTCAGATGCAGGAAGTTTAAGACTGAGCATCCTTGATCTAAACATCCAAAATCTCAAAAACTCTAAACTACAAAGCTTTGTGTGAGACATAGTAATGCCACAGTGGAAAATTCCATACCATTAAACTTTATTTCATGCACAAAATGACTAAAAGTATTACCTTCAGTCATGTGCACGAGGCATATGCGAAATCTAAGTGCATTCTGTGTTTAACTTGGGCCCGTCCTTAACAGACGTCAGTATGAATATGTAATTATTCTAGTCTAGAAAAATCCAGAATCTGAAATGCTTCTGGTCCCAAGCATTGGAGATCAGGGATATTCAGCCTGTGCCAATATACCCATTCTGCAAATTGAGACTATTGAGAAAGTTGAGACTAATGACACTAAATGACTTACTCAAGGTGGCCTGGACCTGCCTGTCTTCAGGATCAGAACGTTTAAGGAGAAAGTAGGAGAGAATCCAAAGGCAAATGACTAGAAGTGGGAGTTTCCAGGCCAGGGGCACCTCAGAATGTTAAAGCTGGGCAGGGTGCAGACCAGAAGAGCTGGAACAGGACAGGGCCAGGGCACTGGACAGTTATGACTGAGGCTGGGGTGGGGCAGTGCATGGGGATCTGGGGCCTCTGTGAGGGGGCGCGGTGGCTGCACAGGAGTGGCCTTGCCTGAGTGCAAACATGGGACAGGAGAGGATTCCTGTCTCCTTAGGAACTGGAGGTGTAGGGTGTGTGTGTGTGTGTGTGTGTGTGTGTGTGATGGAAGGAAGAGGAGTTGCACACACATCCCAGGAGAGGCTGGAGGAGAGGGGAGTACAGTGAGCGTGACAGCAGAGGCCTGAACCTGAAGTCCAGGAATGGCTTTGCCAGAGTCCCACAGTGGCATCATGGCCTTGGCTGGGTGACCCGCTTGGGAGAGCTTGTTTTCCCTGGAAAGGAAAGACAGAGCAGTTGGGTGCTCCACCAGGGCCTTGATAGCTGATTCTCCTCTACACAGCATTTCCAGGAGCTGGCAGATCCTAATTCATTTGGCCACTAGAAATGGAGGCTGTTGCTCTTCTTTTTTTTTTTTTCAGCTTTAATTGAGTTTATTGGTACATTTTAGGAATACAGTACAGTTACATTCATTGTTGGGTTCTTGTACCTCTACATGACAGGTCTTGGTTCTCATTTTTTCCCCTTGTCCCTGCCCTTCCTTCACCCCCTCCTCCCCTCTCCATCTACAAACACTTTATTTCCATCTTTTCATTTTCTCACATTTTTTTCTTTTCCCTTATTACCCTTCCCCTACCCATCCCACCTTCCCTTCACCTTTAGCCCCTTTCTTCCCATTTCACAATGTCAGTAATCTTATTAGGATCTTATGTATTATTGCAGTTTATTCACACCAGATAAACTATTCAGTATTTACAAATGTGTGACTTATTTATTTCACTTAGGAGTATATCTTCAATAGGTATCCATTTTCCTATGAATGAATCTACTTTCTCATTGTTTATGGCTGAGTAGTATTCCATTTTATAGAAAAACCACATCTTCTTTATCCAGTTTCCAACGGATGGGCAAATGGGCTGTTTCCAAGTTTTAGCTGTTACAAACTGTGCCACTATAAACATGGATGTGCATACATCACTGTGATATGATTCTTTTAGTTCTTTTGGAAAGATACCCAGCAGAGGGATGGCTGGGTCAAATGGAACCTCCAGTCCAAGCTCTTTGAGGTATCTCCATATTGATTTCCACAGTGGTTGCACCAGTCTGCACTCCCACCAACAATGGAGAAGGGTTTCTTTCTCCCCATAACCCCACCAACATTTGTTATTGTGATTTCTTGATAGCAGCCATTCTTTGTGGGGTGAGGTGGAATCTCAGTGTTGTTTTCATCTGCATCTCTTGAATGACCAGTGATGTGGAACATTTTTTCATATATTTTCTTGCTGCTTTCACTTCTTTGTATGAGAAATGTCTGTTCATTTCGGATGCCCATTTTTGGATCGGGTCTTTATATTTGGGGGGACTGATTGTTTTGAGTTCTTTATATATTCTATATAATAGGCCTTTGTCTGAGGAGCAGCTGGTAAAATTTTTTTCCCATATTGTAGGTTGTCTCTTAGTTCTGCTGATGGTTTCTTTTGCAGTACAGAAGCTTTTTAATAAGATGAGATCCCAGTTGTTGATTTTTTCTGCTAGTTCCCATGCTACTGAGCATTTGTTCATAAAGTCTTTTCCTATACCAATGTCTTCCAGAGTTCTGCCTAACTTACCTTCCAGCAAGTTTAGTGTTTCTGTTTTAATATTTAGATCTTTAATCCACTTGGATTTTAGTTTAGTGCATGGTGAAAGATAAGGGTCCAGTTTTAATCTGTGGCAGGTTGAAATCCAGTTTTTCCAACACCATTTATTAAAGAGGCTATCTTTCCTCCACTGAGGATGGTCAGCTCCTTTGTCAAAGATGAGGTAGCTGAGTACATCTGGATTTGTTTTTTGTGTCTTCCAGTCTGTTCCGCTGATCCTCAGGTCTGTTTCTTTGCCAGTACCATGCTGTTTTTATCACAGTGGCTTTGTAGTATAGTTTCAAATTGGGAATTGTTATACCCACTGCCATGTGTCTGTTTCCGAGGATGGGTTTTGCTATTCTAGGCCTCTTATGGTTCCAAATGAATTTTTGGATTCTTTTTTCTATGTTGCTCTCCTTTAAAAGACACTGAAACACTGCATTTCAGAGAAAGTTAGGAAATGTTCACTTAACTCTGAGCCAGAGAATAAATAGAATTCTGTACAAGGGTGCTGGTGCAGGTAATAGACAAAGACAGGGCATTAGGTAAAGTGAGGGACACAGAGAGTGCACATGTGTGTGTGTGGTAGAATAGCACCCAGATGGGCCCAGAGTTAGAGAGACTGAGCAGTTGGCCCCAAATCACACAGCTGGTTAAGTGGCAGAGCCCTGATTCAACTCAAGGCAGAGTTTTCCTCTTAATCCCAGCTATACCAAGCTACCAAGGTCAGTGATAATTATGATACATCTCAACTCCAAACCCACAAAGACTCTGCAAAATGTGCGACTACATTAAACAAAACCTGTCACCTTTTACTACCACTGACAAGATTCAAGAATTTAGAATAGTGGTTAGAGTTGGGTAATGAAACATGATAGTGTTTACTTTTCTTTATAAAGTGTACTTAATGTGCTGATATTCCCTTTGTTAAGACATGGACATGTATGCTTCCATAGGAATCAGAGGAGATAAGGATAAGGACGGTGTGAAAATTCTCCTGCCTCATGGCAGGAGCTGGGGAGAAATGGCCACTGTTTAGGCACAGTGCGGGGACCTGGCATGGGAAACCCAGTTCCACCTTCCAGCACTAAGGGACTTCCTGGGAGGCGACCAAGGATATAAGCAAAGTTGTGTTTCAACATGGCAAAGCAATACCTCTGGTCTTGAGCACCCCACATTTGGAAGGTGCCAGGGTACAAAATAAATGAGCCCAGGTGAAATTCATTCAGATGGGCTTTCTGCTTAGAGAAGGAGTCTGGAGTGGCAGTTGGCATAGCCGTGACCCTCGAATGGAGGAAGGAGAGGGAGAGATTGTGAAGGAGAACTTTGTGTGGTGACAGGCTTTGTCACTATATAAGGAGCGTCTGAACCTGCCATCCTGAGGGACCTCAGACGTGGGTCAGTAGGACAGAACAGCAGCAGGAAAACCCATCAGAGCCAGGGGAGCAGACCCCTCTCTGATCTTCATTTGCTTGTGGCTGGCATAGAAAGTTATTTAACAGGCTGATCTGCTGCAACCCCAGCAGCTTTCAAACTGCCAGTCTGGTTTCCAAAACAAGAGACAGTTTGATGTGGTCACCTGCTGCTGGTCACCTGTTTGCATTTGGTGCTCACAGCTGGTCAGGGTAGAATTCAGCCCAATCCATTTTGCAAATTCCAAGTGGGTTTTACAGGTGGGGAATAGAGGATGAAAATTGGGGGTTTTAAAAATGCACTTCAGAAATGCTGTCATCTTAGAGTTTCGTTTCAGTCCCTTGGGGTGGCCACCAAGTAAACAGCTTGTCTCCCACCCCTACAGGAGATACATAGTGCAGCACTCACACTTGCCAACAGGTGAAGGCCTCCATCTCAGTGCTTTTGGTAGTCAGGCCAGGAAGAAACTGACTTGCTTTTATGGGGCAAAATGCAAACTCAAAGACTACTGCATCCCAGACCTCTCCATCCTACACGGCCACTCCCCCACCCAGCCAACTCCCTTTCGCCTCCCTCAGGTAAATGGCTACCGGAGTGGGGTGGGGAGGGGCAGGTAGGGACTGGATGACAGAGCCTGTGAGCTCCGTGCTTAGAGAGCTGCATTTCTAATAAGCACCAGGCCCGCTGTGCCTCAGCTCCAGCTGCACAGCTCTGCACTGTAGGTGCCTTCAGCATGGCAAACAGCTGGAGGAGGAGAGGAAAGCACTGTGAAAGCTGTAGCAGGCTGAAGACACACTAGTTTCCTGTGTCCCTGCCCGTCCAGGTCCTGTGTCCGTGGAAGGAAAACTTATTAAATAATCCACTCCTCGATTCCAGGACTTATCATTATTTCCCCAAAAAAGAAGCAACCAAGCAGGTCTGTCCTAGCTACTGATGCAGCAGAAAGCTGGGAAAAGGAAAAACAATGTCCAATAATAGATGAGTGGTAAAAAATTCACTGGCCCATGGCCTAGTGGTTAAACAAGTGGCAGAGGCAGGTAGGTTGTGCAGGAAGCACGTTTAGTAATGGGACCAGGAATCCAGGAGGCGCTGAACATAGTCTTCAAAACCACTTGCACACAAGATGAAATGCAGAAAATTGATGGCACTACAAAAACTCCAGTGCTCTCAGCAGAGATGATTCTTTTTCTTCTTTTATTTCTAAATTTATTACAAAGGACTATTGTGGTGTGGCAGTTATAGAAGCTCAGTGTTGACTCGGGAAACTGTCCGGTGCCCGCGCTGGTTTCTCTCTCAGTATCTTGTTGCACACCGCGAATGTGAGTGTTGCTATCTGTGAAACCATCGCCCACTTGCTACCAGGGAGCCACGGCCGAGGCCTGCATGTTGCTAACCCTCCTCACCCCCATCTAATCCTGCACGAGCCTGCTCATGTTTTCAGCTGGTAACAGCCCCTCTGTGGCCAAGGAGTCCCGTGTGTTTTCCACCCAGGGTGTGAAGTGCAGGGTCCTGCCCACCGCATCCTCAGATGGCCTCTGCTGGCCTTGGAGGGTCCTCCCTGCGTTTTGCATTTCCAGCACTGAGAGAAGAATGAGCCCAGCAATTCCACATTCCCACAGCTAAGCCAGCTTGCAGACCGCACTGATTTGGTGGCACTGTAAGACTTGGCATCAAAGGGACCCTGGAGCTTGTTTAAGCCGAAGTTTTCCTAAAAGTCCACATTGGAATAGGCAGTGTCCCCCAAACCCGTGGGAATTGTACGCTGCTCAGTATACAGTGGCGCTGGCTGCCTAAAATACCATGGGGCTAGGCAGGTTTTATTTCGGCTTGCTGTGGGTTGACATGGTTACCCTGCTCAGCTCAGAAACTCCAGCCTCTGTGACGCATGTGCCTGGTTCGCTCATTAATGAGAAGTTCACGAGTGTATGGGACAGACTCCTTAACACTTGGATTGTGGAGAAGACAATTGCCGGTAGGACTCTGCTAAACTGGAGTAGGCCTGTGTGGCCCAGAGGGCAGAAGTGTTCTAGCACTGCCTGGCACGAGAGGAAATGGCCCAGGGTGGTGCCCACCCCAGCAAGGGGTGTTGCACAGGTCTAAGGCCCGGGTCATCCAACTCAGGGCCAGGCATTCCTGGGGCACCTACTCTGCCTTCGGTTTAAACCAGGTTTACTTCCAGAGACTGCTTCCTTACCTTCTTATTTTTATTAGTCCTTTTGCAGTATGTGCTGCTTACATCCTCGTGTGGAGTTGGCACATATGCACGACATATCTGCACTCCTTTGCCCCCCCTTACCCTCCCCACACCATCCTTTATCCTTCTTGCCTGCAGGGAGCATCGGCACCCAGGAAACCAAAGAGGGTTCTTACAGATCTGGGTGTTGGGGGTGGGCATCTCAAGCAGAGACACTGAGGTGGGAGCTGGTACCGAGCCAGGCTGACTCAGCTGCTCGTGGGTCTGACCCTGGGCTCCTGCCGGAGGGCGATGGCTCTGCCCTCCTCCTTCTCATGGGCCCTGCAGTGTGGGGCTGACCCCAGCTCAGGAGGTACTTTGGCCCACGTGTTGTTCTGCTCAGCAGCTTCGTGGGGTCGGTGTCACAGCTGAGACACCGGCCTAGCCGTGCACCAGTATGAGTCCTACTCCTGGTCTGCCTGGCTCTCGCCCTGCTGCCAGCACTGGGGAGAAGTGTGCAGATTTGGCGCTGAGTGTGGAGCCGGCTCAGAGAGGCTGAGGGTACCTGGGCTCCAGGGGTGGGTGTTGCCTTGGAAGAGGGACCCTGCCTTTGTTCTGGCTCTGCCAGTGTGTAGCGGTGGACTTGGGGTGGCTACTTCTGTGGGATGCAGTACCCCTAGTTGGCAAGCACCTGAGCACACAGATCTTTGCTCTTCTCCCTCTCTTGGGCCCACCCCCACGAGGCCTGTGCCCTCCAGCCTTGCCCCAGCCCACGCCCTGGATCTTCCACCACCCAGAGTTCCTCTCCCTGGAATGCAGTAAGGTGCTCTAGGGTGCTTGTTACAAAGCCAAATCCCAGGCCCAACCAGAACGTAAGGAGTCTGACCCTGAGTCCAGGGGAAACAGGCCCGGAACTGCCTTTACCCTAAATTCGCCCAGGAAATTCTGACCACCAGGTGGACTCAGCAGTTGCTGCCTAAGTTCAGTGATTCTCAGACTTTGACAGGCATTTCAGTCATGCAGCGTGCTGGTGCAAGGGCTGGGTCCATCTCCCAAAGTCCTCTTCAGTAGGCCATGGGCGGGTGGCCCCAACATTTGCATTTTTAATAAGCTCTTAGGAGATGTGGGGACCACACTTTGAGAATTGTCATCCCAGCTTACTCCCTAAAAGCCCTGCTAAAAATGAGCAAAGGAGTATTTACCCACAGGCAGTGGTGTGTGTGTGTGTGTGTGTGTGTGTATGTGTGTGTGTGTGTGTGTGTGTGTTTAGTACGTACTGGGGATTGAACCCAGGACCTTTGCCCTGAGCTACATACACAACTCACTTTTTATTTTGAGACAGGGTCTTGGTAAGTTGCTGAGTTCCCCAGGCTAGGCTTGAACTTGTGATCCTCCTGCCTCAGCCTCCCAGCATGCAAAGATTACCAGCATGTGGCACCACACCTGGCTAGCACAGGGCAGTTTTGACAGATTGAGATAATTACAGTGACAACTGCTGTTTGCACTGACATGTGCTCTACGCCAGCCCTGGGCTTCCCCGGGGTTCAGGATGTACAGGAGGCACTGATAAAATGAAGCAGTCACCTAATATCATGCTTCGTATAGAGGTGGTCAGAACTTTCTAAAGAAAAGTCAGGCTTCTTTCTTCACAATACTGGGCCTCTGCCTGCTGTCTCCGCCAGGAGTAACTGTTGCTGTTTTCTAATGCTGTTGACAATGCTGGAGATGATATGGAAGCTTGTGGTTGCCCTCATTTCCATAAGGGAATTCGCTAGTTTATATTTTAAATGAATTCTCACCAGACCTCGGGAATCTGGCTGCTTACTTGGAGTAAACTGGTTTTCTACTTAGGGAAGACCAATACTGCTGAGCTCTGTGCACACCCTAGTGGGGCTTTATCTTTGGGATAATGACGCATGTGTTGTCAGGGTGAGCTTCAGGAATACCCTGTGTGTAGAAATACCCTTGTACCTGGAAAGCACATAATACTGTAAACTATACAGGGTTCAGGCGCAATGGAACCAGAAGCCACTGTAACAAGAGTAAAACCCAAAAGCCCAGTTACAAGTGGGCCACAAGTTTCCGAGCCACCCTTTCCAGCTCACAGAGGACTGCTGTACCAGCCACTACTCGCTCACGGCTGGCCTGCACGGTGGGCTTACTCTGTAAGGGACTGGGGGAGTGGGAAAAGGTCACTCCGGAGGACAGGCAGATGCTGAGCTGGAGGGATGACCCCATCAGGAAGCCTCTGAGGATTCAGTAAAGCACTGTGCATTTCATGCTGAGATCAGGGGAGTCTGGGTGGTTCAAGCAGGAGAGTATTGGGAAGCAAACGTGGAAGCAGGAAGACTGCTTGGGAAATGGCGCAGAAGGAGACAGTAGGTTTGGAAGCAGCTGGAGGGCACAGACAGCCCCATGGCGGGCTGCATGCCCATGGGCAGACAGCAGCAAACCCAAGAGGGAAGCCGATGGTCGGGAGTCTTCAGCAGGAACAGTTTTGAGGGTGGGAGAGTAGGGACCCTGTGATCTTGCAAGGCGACAGCCACCCAGGCAGGCCTGCACTTCTGCAAGAAGAAGGCACCCCAGACCCTCAGGATCCCCTGGAGGAGAGGGGCCACAGCCTCATTCTCCCAGACACAGAATCGGTGCTCCCTGCACACGGGAGCAGGGCAAGCACAGCCCTGGCCTCCTTGGCTATCTGTCCTGAAGTCTGCCCTGGCCCAGAAGCCCTGTATTCCTTCTGCTGCCAGGGAGCAATTAATGGCCCGTCTCAGAAGTTGAGCCTGGTACCAGAAACAAACAAAAACCTCTGATGGCCTACCTTCTAGTGTTTCAGGCTCTGGCTGACTCCTTCTGTTGCCAGTCTCCACAGGAGCTTTCTTTTGCTAATGTTTGAAAGAGATTCTTGTTCTTTTTTCTAACCCTGTGCTGAAGCCTTAAATAACCTGTGTCCTGTGGTGGATTCTGACTAGAAGAACCTAGTAAAATTACAGTAACATCAACAATAATAACCACTGTTAGAGAGCCACTCCACTATGGGCCTGTTACACGCAGGACTTGGCGTTAGACTCCGAGGTGGGATGAGCAGCATTTTACCTCAGGCTGAGGAGTGTAACAGGCCGTGCCTGCACTATGGTGCAGCAGGAGCCCAGCTAGGAGAATACTCCGCGCAGGCCTGGCCGGGATCCTGTTGTTGCTACTGAGGTCGGTTTCCATGAGAGGAACAGGCACAGTGGGGCTGTGGCGCACGCCTCCTGCAGCAGCATCGATTCCAAGCTGTGCACACCCTGGAACCTAGGCCCTACAGTGATCTTGGTCGGCACGAAGACCTTTACTGGGCCTGGCTCCTGTGGATTTCCTCCATCCTCTAGGTGAGATCGCTCGCTTCCTCTCGGGAAATCTCCGCCCTTTTCTTTGGCAACTCTGGCACCTTCTGCCTCCCAAGAGGGCCGAGTGCACCCAACAGAACCACTGTTGCCTGCCGTTGTGCCTCCTCCCACCTGGTGGCCACCTGTCTACCCTCGCCTTCCAACCTGTTCTTTGGCTGAGGGAACCTCCCGCCCCTGCCCCACCCCACCCCGTCCCAGCGCGGTCTTTGTCCAGCATCAGGATCCCAGGCCCTCTTGGACACTAGAGGCAGAAGTGGAGCAATGCGCAGCTCCCTCAGCCCTCAATGCAGGCCACAGGCTGGGAGAGAGGGACGGTGGACGCAGGGAGCTGTTTGAGCCCATGGCTACTTTCCGGCTGGAGCAGCTACATGGGCGTGCTTACCATCGGCCTCCAAATACCTGTTGGGACAGGCGGGTGATGGAGCAAGGATGTGAGGGACGCCTCGTGACTGCACAGCAGGCATGGCATCTGATGTTTGTCCTTGTGAGAGAGAAGCCAGCCGCAGCCCTCTGGGTCCTTTGCCCTGCGTCCTCTGGAGAGACAGCCCCTTCTGTGAAGCAGCCATTGGCCGAGACCACGCCCTCTCATCACCATTGCCCCTTCCTCTGCCTCTTGCCTTCCCCTACAGCCTCCACGTTTCTTCAGCCCAGGGGCTCCCTCCACTGACCTGAATTTAATTATCTGTTCTTTATAAACAGGACACTGCCCCATCCCCTCTGTTCACTGGCACCGCTAAAATGAGCTGACTTCTCATTAAATGTTTTAGGCATGGGGCTCTGTGCGAAAAGACGCTCTGGTGTTCTCAGGCCTCAGACCTCCTTGGCTTGAGGCCCCGCTGTCTGTCCCTATGAAAATAATGAAGATTTGGCAAGGCAGTGGTAGGCAAGGACGTGTTCCCTGAATTCCTGGTGTTCAGCTTTTGCCCAGTAAATATCTTTCTGGGCACCCAGCAGGGAGGAAATGAACAATCGTGTTTCCTCAGAGACCACTCTCTAGCAGCTGGCAGCAGCCTGGGAGTGACCTGTGCCACCTCCAGCAGACTGTTGTCAGGCTCCCTGAGCACTGTGACTCTCTCTCCCTGTTGCTTGGTGTACACATGACTCTGAGCCTCCATTTCTTCACTGACCCCTAAGACTAAGGATCCCTCCTGAAAAGTCACTGCAAATATTAACAGACACTCTCAGCTCTGTTGTCACAGCCAGGGCCAGGTCATGACCCTTGGCAGTCAGTTTACTCCTGTGCCTGGCTTTCTTTCTTGTATTTGCTTCCTGGAGTTGTTGTAAGTGACACCACTGGGGAACTTAAAGGGTAGATTCGCATTCTGTCACATGCTGGAGGCCGAGAAGCCCACAGGTGTGTGCTGGGCCTGCTCCTCCTGCCAGGTGTCTAGAGGAGAATCCCTGCTGGCCTCTTCCACTTCCCCTGGTTGGTGGCCTTCCTTGTACAGTGGACCCTTGAGATACAACTGGCATGACATACAAACAACTTGGGTTACGACCAGAATTTTAGTTTTAGCTTATGAACAAATTCTTGAGTTACAACCCAGATGCTGGCCTCTGCTTCCAGATGGTCTCAGATACAGATTTAGCCCTTGAAGAGTTCTGGAAGGCACATGACAGCATCCTTTCCTGTGCAGGGTTAAGAAATCCTGGACCAGTGCCTCTAAGAACAGTGAGGTCTGCTTGTGTGCTGCAGAGAGACTCTGTGTGCAGAGGAGCCTGGGCCCTCACTGGCCAACTTGAGTTACAAACAGCCCTTGGGAATGAATTAATTCATAAGTCCAGTCTCACCTGCATCCTCACAGCGCCTCTGCCTCCCTATCTCTGGCCCTGTCCTCCACAGGTCTCAGGGACACTAGGCACTGGGCTGCAGGCTCGTCTGGTTAATCCAGGATGGTCTTATCTCGAGATTCTTCACTTGCACAACCCCTGCAAAAACTCTTTCCATGTGAGTTCATGGTCACAGCTTCTGGGAACAAGGGTGTATGGACATCTCGTTTGGGGACCACAGTAACCCCACTGCCCTTCCTAAGAGATGAGGTTGGTAATGGCGCCCACTGCGTATGGAGATGAGATGGGTTAACCAGGCATGCCGGGCTCCAGCATCTCCAAAAGATAACCCCTTGTGCGGCCAGCACCCTCTGCCTAACTCAGGTTCCTCTCCCCTCACTCTTCACTTCCAGAAGTCACTCTTCACTTCCAGAACTTCTGGAAGTTCCCCACCCCAGTGCATCCCCAGTCCAACCACACCCTTTCCAACCGCCCTGCCCCACACTCACTCATTAGGCTTGAAGGGTGTCCTTGAGGTTATGCACAGTCCTCAGCAATGCTGCATTTTTGTTATGTTCAATCCAGGGACTTCTCTCAGCTGCATCCCCAGTCCTCTGTTATTTATTTTTTAAATTCTGAGATAGAGGCTCACTAAGTCAGCCAAGCCAGGCTTGAACTTGTGAGCCTCCTGCCTCAGCTTCCCACAGTGCTGGATCATCAGCGTGCACCAAGCCCAGCACGGCACTGCTCGTTAGGAGAGCAGAAGAATGGAGACAGCTCTCATCCCCCTACATGGGTGACCCAAGTGGCCGTTGCCATCCTCTGACTTGCCCACGTGTGCATGGTCGGCACACTTAAGAACACCTGTCCTCCCCAGAGCTCCTTTCTGAAAACGTAAACCACATCCAGGCATGAGGTACAGGTCTGTAATCCTGGCACTCTGGAGGCTGAGGCATGAAAATCATAAGTATGAGCCCAGCTTGGAAAACTTGGCAGCTTAAAAAATAAAAGAACTGAGAACAGAGTTTAGTGCAAACACCCTACTGGGTCCAGTCCCAAGTCCTAAAAGGGGAAAACTGAAAACTTAGATTTTGTCAACCCCCCCACTGTTCCTCATGTCAGTCCCAGCCAAGGCTGAGGTCCTTACTGGGTCCATAGTGCCCCGTGACCACCGCCCACAGTGCTGCAGCCGCCTGGCCCTGGCCTGTTCTTGAGCTCAACCCACAGCCCTGGTGCTTGCACTTCCCAATGTTCTCCCCCCTGATGCCTTGGGTTAGGGTTAGAAGACTCCCCTGCCCTAGCCAGCAGGGGCTGAGCTACAGCAGCACCCCAAGGGATCTCCACCACATCTCCTGGCTTTTCGTGAGCAATTATTGCTCCCTGACATTTTCCAAGTATTCTGCTGGTTGAGTAGCCTGCACTCCCCAGTCCCCTCCACAGGGACAATTCTGCTGGGGTCACACCCAGTCCTGGCACACAGTGAGCATTTTCTGACCACAGGCTTCACTCGCAGCATGTGACCCGCCTCCAACCACTGTGTGAGGTCAGCAGTGTGACGTCCTTGTTTGTCAGGGGTGTGGGTAGCTCCAGAGCAGAAACAAGGCCCCAGCTTCCCGGCTGGTGAGCAGCAGGGTCTGAACCAACTCGTCTGCCCCAGAACCCACTGTCTTGTACCGTCTACCAGGAAGCAGGGTGGAAAGGCCACAGGAGAGCCAGGAGAACAAGACACACTGCGGCAGGCTCCGAACAGCAGCCATATCTGAGACTCTAAGCAGATCGCCCGGCTGAGTTCCATTTCCTTCCTGCTTAATTTTTGTAAATTTGTATTTAGGGGCTTCTTTATAAAAATTTTAATAGCAATAATAATAAACAATTTTTTAAATTTTGAGAGCTATTTTGGCACCTCCCTAGATGATATAGCATGAGGTACAAAGGCGTCCAAGACAGGTCACTGTACTACTCAGCTCCATCAGCCAGGGTTTGGAAATGGGGCTCACAGGTGCACACATGGGTCCTTTATTCCCCACACAGCCTGGAGATGTTTCTGTCTTTGGTGTATTGATCTTGGTCAAGTATTTCAGTGTGGATGATGCAAGGAGCGCCGGACAGAGCAAGGATCATCCCTGCTCTCATCCGTAGAACACTCATGGCTGCCGCCATCCTGACTCCTGCCAGGCACCTGGCACACTCTGAATGCTCTGTGTTTTGGCCTCCCATCATCCCAGCCACTGCTGGGATGAAGACCTCTAGTTACCCTGACCCATACCGGTTGCAGAGGCACGAGGATGTTGAACAGCTAAAGTGACACCTCTCATAACTGGAAGAGCCAGGACGTGAACTTGGGCCATCTGTCTCCTGAGGACAGTTCCTAATGGCGCTCTGTTGTGACTGGGCTCCTTTGTCTGTAAACTGCGGGGCATGCACTGGGTTACACTTTCTAGCTTGAAGAAGCTCTGCTTTGAGGCTGAGAATCTGGCAGCGGTTTTGAGTCACTGGCCAAATGCAAAGGGAGAGTAGGGGAATGCAGACAGGTCTCTTCCAAGGAAGAGTGAGCTCCTGCTTTCCTCTCACCTTGCTGTGCTACTTTTCTCACCTCTGTGGTGATATTAATAAGAACCCTGGGGCACAGGATTTCGCTCAGTGGTGCCGCCACCTGCCTCACAAGCTCAAGGACCTGAGTTCGATCCTCAATACCAAAAATAAAATAAAATAAAATAAGGGCTCTTGTCACATAGCCCCCTCTGAACACCATTCTGTACTTGAAAAAGACCCTGCGTGGTCCCCTGGTCTTTCTTAACTTCAAAGCCTCTCCTGTTAGTTCACATGGACAGCCAGCGATGTTCCCACTTTGCAGACTGGAAACTGAGTGGAGTTGGAGAAAGCTGATTGTAAGGTTCCACGTATCTCTTCCTGCCTCATCCTCCTGGGGAAGAGAGTTTTACTCACTTAACTGTATAATCGTAATAAACACAGTCTGTGATTCTCCCTGCCTCCTTCCTCACTGATGCCACCACTCCATTTGGAGTGGTGGAGCCTGGAGTAATGGAGCCTGGGCGCGCTGCTGGCTGCCCTCTCTGGGGCTTTGCTCATTTTGTTTCCCTGCAGTGCCGACACCCATGAGATGCATGGCATCATGATGCCCATTTTACTATAGGTGCTGGAGGCTGCCCAGCCATGAGCCAGCACTGTGCACCTTGGCCTCTCTAGGAAGCAGAAGTCAGTGCTGACACTGCCCCTCCCCTGCGCCCTCCCTCGACCAGGCCTCCTGGGACTCCTGGTTCCCAGGCTGAGGCTGCACTGCCCAGTATGGCACACACGCATGCAGCCTGGCCCCAGCTCCCTTCCTCCGCCCTGTGCCCATGCAGCCAGCCCTCCAGGCTGGGCCCCCTTGGAGTGCCACCTGTGCCACCTCTCTTCTGAGCATGACTTCCAAGCCTTCCTCCACAGGGCAGGCCACAGCCTCCTCTCTCCCCCCCACTCCCACTCTGCCTGGGCACCTTCAGGTGACACAATGTCACAGGCCAGCATAGCTCATGCATCTGCAGGACACAGGAGAACCAGGCTGTGAGCAGGACCAGAGAGTGCCCACCCACTGAGTGAATAGTGCATCGTGCCAGCCCTACAAAACATGTTTGCACCCAGTGTCTGAACCGTGGCATCTGCTCAAGGCTCCTGGGAACTCAACATTGTACCCCATGCCCCACATTGTCAGTGTTTGGGGGGGCAGGCAGGGAGGCCCTCCTGGCAATTCAGCATTCTCCATCATTCTGCCTGCAAGTGTTTCCTGAGTCCTTACTGCATAGGTTCCAAGCCTTGAAGGGAAGCGCCGTGTCCAGTGAGTACGAGGTGATCCGTAACTTCAGTCCCGTGACCTGAGGCAGCCCATCTAGACACCCAGAGCCTCACATGCAAACTGGGGACAAATGACACCACAGTTTGCGTGAGGATTGGTGAGGTGAGTGCACACCCACAGCGCCTGCCACACTGCTGCTCCATCCAGGCGCTCGCTCACTGAGTTAGAGCACTGTGCTGGGCCTCTGCAGTGCTACATCCCCGGGGGAACAGCCAAAGCAAGCCCTGTGCACCTGTTCTTATCAGCAAGCAGAAGTGGGAGCAGAGCAGGGATGAGCAGATCAGTACTGTGAGAAGAGAAAAAGTGGTGTGAGGAAACTGAGCTGGTGGTGAGACAGTCGTGCAGGGCAGGAAACTGGAAGGAGGGGCCAGGAGCGGCCTCAGATGGGAGGTGATGCACCAAGAGTGGGGAAAGGAGAGGCAGGGAGCAGCAAGAACAAGGCCCAGTAGTGGGCGTTCAAATGCTGGCCTTTGGTGTGACCTCTGTTGTGGCTGTCAGTGCACAGGGAGTCCTCCTTTGAGTCCATATCGCTATGGGAAGACAAGACTGCTGGCCAGCTATGCAGGGCGTTGTTCCTGCTGAATCGGACTGCAGACTGTGATCGGGAAGGGGCTGTGGAGGCAAGATGCTCAGCAAGGGACTGGTATAGAGGTGCACTCTAAGGGAGAGCTTCGGTTGGAGAGCCTGGTATCAGAGCCCAGTCCAGAGTCGCTGCTTAGGGCCAGGCCAGGCAGGGAGACACCAGATGAGCTCAGCTTGAGCTGACAAGGGCCGCCTCTACTGTCACCATGGGTGGGAGGGAGGTGCAGCCTTGGGCAGGAATCCAGCTTTACAAGACACAGCCAGATGTATGTCTTGTCAGGAAAACTGGCAGAGAAGCAGAGAAGCCAGTCATGATTTCCTGGAAACTTCCTGAGTGTGGGGTGAGGCGGGGCAGGAAAGGCTGGGCCCAGCTGGTGCTCCAGAGCTGTGCCCTCAGGCTCTGTGGCCAACTCCAAGGCCTCAGGCTGCAGATCCAGGGACTTCCATGAATGAGCTTCCCTAGCCTTTGATTCCCTGGCCTCAAAGTGAGGCAGTCCATTGGGAGCTCTCCAAGGTCCCACCCAGCTGGACCGCCCAAGCCTTCCTTCATGGCCCTGCGTAGAGGGAAGAGACTGAGCCCAGGGCAAGGACCTGCTCAGAGGCATCCAGGTGCAGCTGGGGCTGGTGCCCATACCCTGGCCAATCTGCACCTGTGCTCTGACATCCTCCCTGCTCTTCTCCTCTACCTGTGCTTCTCCCAGACGTAAAGCTGCAGCCACAGGGATGGCATTCCCACCTGGGCACGGTGGGCCTGGCTCAGAGCTGAGATGGGGACTCCCAGGGTGTTGGCATTAAGCCAGCAAGACCTCCTGCGGTTGTCCTATCTGAACCTTGCCAGCCTCTGTGCAGTTTAAATGCACCGCTTCCCAGCAGCCTCCCAGCCGCCCCACCTCAGCCCTCCCACCCACGCCGCTTTATGGCCTCTTTTACTTTCTGCATCCATCATGGCATCACATAACTTAAAAACCGTCACCAGATCACCCCCATCCCACCCACCGCCAGCCTCTGTTGGTGCAGTTAGTGGAGCTCTCTCCTGCGGGTGAGCACTCGGCCTGTGGGAGCATCCAGGCCAGAGCCAGGTTGGTCGTGCTTAGCTCCACCCACCCGCTGTGTGACTCGAGCAGGCTATTAGCACAGTGATGCTTCCATGTCCCCTTGTGAAGTGACCCCATGTGCAGATTCTTACTTCCGTTTTTGAGAATACGGCACTGCCTTACAGTTCAAGTTCGGCGTCAGCTGCGTGCCAGACCCTCCCAGGCCTGCATTCAGTCCGTCTGCCTGATGCCTGCCCTGCTGGCTTGGAGAAAGGAGAGGGGAGGGATATGGAGCCCAGAACGCTCCGCTTGTGACCTGGCAAGTTTGGAATGCCTTGAGGAGAGAGTTTCCAGCTATGAGTCAGTACATTTCTGCTCTCACACACATTTTTTTAAAGAAGGATTTAGTGAGAATCATTTATGAGTGTAAAGTGAAAACTTCTGGCAATTTTATTTTGACTCTACAGGCAAGTGATAGTTAAGACATTTAATAAAGGGTTGGAAACAAGATACAGTTGGGGAGAAGGGGAGCCACTGTGCTGTACGTAGGGAAACCAGCTTATGTGGGCTTCAATCGCACCACCTGGATCCCCAGATTTTTGTGAAATGTTAAATCAGGAAATAAGACATATAAAAGAAGGGACCACACAGCTTTGAGATCACCCCACACTATCTCCGTGGTATTATCTAATCCACATTATATCCATTGTATGGGCTACAAAGTAAGGCTCACGGAGAGAAGACATTTTGTCTGTGGACACGGTCTCATGTGTTGAATGCCAGCTCCTTGTGCCCCAAGAGTGGGCTCCCTGCCCCATGGGAGGCAGGCACCTGGTTCCTCCTGGGGTGGCCCCTGTGTGTGCTGACCAGGCACTACCTCCCTTTCAGGTCTCTTCACCACCTCTGCCACACTCCTTGCCTCCTCTCAGTGGAGACCAGGTGGCTCCTCTGCTGGGTTATTTTCTAGCTGGGTCCTGCTCACCCAGGCCTCTCTGCAGGGCTGTCCCGGGAGCCAGGGGAGCCGTATTTCGAGAGCGTTGTTCGTGCCCCTTGCAGCCGCCTGGCTACTCTGGAGCCAGGATCCCCCGAGGCCAGACAAAGGTGACTGGATAATTTCTCCGGGCAAAATCAGGTGGCGTTGGTCTGCCCTTGGTCAAGACCGCAGGTTCCGGTGGCACTTCTCAGATCTGAAGCCAACCTGGAGACAGCAGGATGCAACTCTCTTTTCAGCACTTGTGAGGAACCCCACGCGCCAGGACTGCAGATGCAGGCTCTGGTGGCTTCACATTGGAGGCAAAGATCCAGCTTCTCAAAAGGCCTTCAAATCCTCAGCAAATCCGCCACCCTTTCTCCAGACTCCTGGCCCCAGCCGCCCTGCTGGCTTCCAGGCCCACTGCAGGCCTCCCACCCTGCTGGGCCCTGGTTTGCTGCCCTTTCCTGGGCCTCACCCAGTCCCTGCTCTCACCCGTTCCCCACAGTCCTGCCGCCTGCACTGGGTGTGCTGAGCACAGGAAGTCACTGAAGGCTTTGTTCCCAGCACAGCAAGGCCAGGCTCACCTTACCTCCCACAGCCCAGCCCGCAGGCAGTGCCTGGGGTTGCTGAAAGAGCTGACACAGAGCACCACAGACACCTCCCTGCTGGCTCGGGTACCAGACAACTCAGCAGGGAAAATACGTTCAAGTAAATGAACACCAGTGTGAGAGTGGAATTTGCAGTCGGGTGTTCATGATGCCAAGCTACTCTGCACCGCGATGTGGTCTTGAACTCAGAACTTCTATCTCCCGGGGCCCAAGCTGAGAGAGGGATGCCCCATTTGCCAGAAACTGCAGGCCTGGGTTCAGAGCTGAAGAGACAAACCCCAGTGCTGCACCCTTGTAACCCCAGGCGGCTCAGTCAGTGGTGCTTTGCCCAGGTTCTCCGTCTAAAACATGGGCCCATGAACACGTGCTCATCAGGGCACCATGGGAAAGAGGAGACAGAGCCCCAGCCGAGGGCTGGCGGGAGCTGTGTCCAGGATCCACGAAGTGGCAGTTGTCTGGAACACAGATAAGCAAGAAAGGCTGCATTTCTGGCCTGCAGAATGAGGCCCAAGTGTAGGCTCCACAGAAAGAGCTTGTAGTTTTCTGTCTTCTTTGGCTTTGACCTTCCTGTCTTGTTTCCAGCCAGCCCTGGCTCCCTCCTGGCCTCCAGTTAGTGGATGCTGTCACGGCAAAATGGAAGGACCCTTCGCTAGAGCGGGTCCTCACTCAGGGGCTAAATGCTTGCTGTGCTCTACAGGGAGCGACTTGGGCAATGTCTCTTCTCCACACCCTCGGGTGGCTTCTCCCATTGTGTGGCAGTGGGCAGCGAGGGCTGGACCACAGGGAGACGGGGAGCCTGTGCAGAGAGTAAGGGGAAGTCTTCCCCTGCTGGGGCTTCGCTCCTCTGTGCCGTGTTTTCAGGTGAGCAGAGTACTGAGCCAGGAAGGCAGGAGCCAGGCAGTACCTGAGGGTACTGGCCAGAGCGTCCTCTCCTGGTCTCCCAGGGAGAGCTGCCGTCCCATGCAGAGCTGGACGCCCATCTGGCCTGAAGCGAGGCAGGGCACCCCGCAGCCCAGCATGGGCAGTATGGGCACAGAGCTGGTACCTACACTATGCAGGAAATTCTACTATAAAATGATATAGGCATTTGTGGATAGCCTTGCATCCTGAAAAATTGCAAAATCCAGAGCTGCAGGGTACAGGAGGGTTATGGTGGACCACTCGCAGCTCGTGCAAGTCTGTTACAAAGTCCAGTCCCTGGAAAGACAGCAGCAAAGTTAAACAGCATGCTCACATTTGAATTTTAAAAGAAGCAGCCAGGTATGGTGGTGCACACTTGTGATCCCAGCGCTCTGGCAGGCTGAGCCAGGAGGGTCATAAATTCAAATTCAGCTTGAATTAAAAACTTAGTGAGGTCTTGTATAAAATAAAAATAAAAAGATGTTCATTCCTTTGGGCTTGGACTCAAAGACAGCCACTGCAGGCTACAGCTGTGTGGCCCCTGGAGAGTCACTCAGCCACCCTGTGCCTCGGTCTCCTTGGGATGGACTAGTGATGTGACCCTGGTAAGGATGGGGGTTGAACTTTGGGCCTGGTTGGTGCCTGGAGCCCTCTGGTCAGCTGTCTCCTGCGGGACAGTTAGTCCTGGGCCAATGGGCAAGAGAGGTAAACTCGCTGGAATAAAATCTAATCGATCACTGTGGTCCCTGCAGTAGCCCGAGTCGCCCTGCAGGAAGGAGGCTGGGAAATCCCCAGCCCTTGGCAGGAGGGGCTGCCCCCGCCACAGTGCCTCCCTGCCTGTGCCCTGCCTGCTGGGCCCAGAGCTCACTGCCCTCCTTTGACCATGCCCCACAGTCCTGGCCTGGTGCCGAGTGCAGTGGAAAGGAGTGAGGCTCCAGTCTCGTTTCCAGGGTGCTGACCAGCTGAATGGCATTGAATGGGCCTGCATCCTCCCCTAGAAAAGGGGCAGCCCTTCCCTCCCTCCTGAGGAAGAGCATCACAGACTTCAGTGTGCCAGGGGTGCTTCTTAGAATGCAGGTCCTGGCTCCCTGAGGCTCTGGGGTGATTCCGCCTTGACTAGCAAGAATCTAGCTCAAGTGCACAGCGCCTGGCAAGTCCTCAGAGAGCGCAAGCTGCCACCACAGAGATGCTCTTCACCCCAGCAAAGGCGCTTCTTCAAGAGCAGGGACAAATGGACATAGAAACCTCAGCTCACCTGAGAATTCTTAGGGAAACAAGGAGAAACGAGTTTTGCTCTGCAGGTGCCAGGTGTGGGAAGCCAGGAGCGAGGCCGGCGTGGTCCACAGCGGGGTGCAGTGGTTCCTGCCACGGGGCCTCTGCCCAGCCGGCTACAGAGCCTCAGCACTGGGCTGCACTTGCCATGCTGCAGACAGCCTCAGTGGGGCACAGCCTGGCCCTCCAGCTTCCCCTTTCCCGAGAAGCGTTCAGAGCATGCAGGGTGCGCTTGGCAGGAATCGCTGGGGATATAAATATGCCTCTAGGCCTTTGTTAAGAACGCAGTGTCTTTCCCACTTGAGGCCGAGCACAGAGCTCCCCCTGCACCCTCACAGACATGGAAGCGTGCACGGCCCGCAGCAGCCAGGGGAACAGGCACAGATGACTCGAAGGGACAAAGGGACTCGACTCTGCCCCTGTGTCTCTCTCCTGAAAGGCTTGCCTGCTGTCACTGATGACTCAGCCAGGTTTAGGGGCTTTTCTTTACCCTCTCCCTGTCTCAGAATCAACACAGAGCCCGGAGATGTGGAGTTTGTTTCACAAGCAGCTGTGTCCTTACCCCAATTCCTCCTCTTCATCCCTAACCTCCACCCAGTCTCCCAGTGACCCAGCCTGCTGGAAGAGACGGGCACACAGCAGCTCAGTTGCTCAGGCCTGCTGCTAATCTCCAGTTCCTCTTCTTCACAGGTCTTGAAGCCCTGGCTGCTCCTGGAGTCAAGCTTCAAGGAGATTCCCAGGATGTGAGTGACAGGAGTCTGGTGAGTGAGTAACACTGCATCCGGCTGTGGTTCCTGCAGCCCAGGTTGGATTTGCTTTTTGGTTTTTGTTTTTTGGGTTTGGGGTTTTTGTTGTTGTTGTTTGGTTTTTTGTTTGTTTTGGGTTGGTTTGTTTTTTGTTTTGTTTTGTTTTGTTTTTGGTAGCAGGGATTGAACTCGGGACCCTGTGCTTGAGAGGCAGGCACAGTGCCAGTGCCAGGCTGGAGTTGAAGAAGGGAGGTAGAGCCCGTGCGCTTCCAGGGGTCCTGCCAGTCCTGCCCCAGAAGCACTGCAGCCTGCACAGGACCCGCCTGGTCTTCTGCTCAGTGGACAGCAGCTGACTCACCTCCAGGGGCTGTGCTGGAACTCTTTGCAGGGACCCTTTGGCCAGGGCTGGGGAAGCACACTTAGAGCCCAGAGGAAGCTAGCTTGCTCGCATGGTTGGCAAAGCCCCAAGGACACTGGGCTCCAGACATGACAGGGCACCTCCTTTGCACACCCAGAGGGTGCCGCTGGCCCACAGGAGAGCATCGCTGTCTCGGCCTCAGCATAAGTCCGTGGCAGAGAACTGTGCCAACCAGCAGGAGGTACCGTGGTGAGTGGTGAGGTCCCTGGCACTGGCAGAATTCAGACAGAGGTTGAAGAAATCTCTGAAAACGTTGGAGGGAGCAGCTTTGACAAAGCTAGTGTTCTCACACTCAGTCTCCAGGAGCTGGATACCCTTGAGGGCTGCGTGCCGGCAGAAGGCAGAGACTGTTTAGAGGAGGCTAAATGAGGGCAGCTTTGGGGATGGGCCATGCTACAGAAGCCCCAGGATGAGGGGACCCGCAGGACACCCCAGCACCCACTGCCAGCAGCCGGCTGGACCTGAGCTGGCTGCAGCTATACACCTGTCAGCAGCGTGGCCCATGCACCTGAGGGTGTGACAGGGCAGCTCGCAGGCGTGGTGAGGTCAGGTGTGGAGGCTGTGCAGCGCTCTTGCCTACAGGACACAAAAACCATGACAGGGAGACAGCCCAAGATCCAGACCACACTGCTCAGGAGAGAGGCCTGGGAAGCACATGGCAGAACCACACAGTCCACCTCCCTGCCCCAAGGAGCACAGTAGGGGTGCCCGGTGGATGCCACTGTGGGGCCATAACCTTGGCTTCACTGAGGGGGTCACCATCCTGTGGTAAGGGCAGGTCCAGGGCCACACGCGCAAGTCACCAAACCTGGCCCTCTGGTTTTGAGCTCCAAACCCCAAGGAGCTTTGCAGAGGCCAGGACCGTGAGGCAGCAGGAGGCGGTCTCTGCATGATGGTCTGCTTCCCTCTGTGGTTGGGGGCCCCCAGCCCTGTCCCATCTGGCTGTAGCAGGGTTTCCCCGAGGCCCAGCCAGGTGCCCTGGGAGGCCAGGTGGTATTTTCCTGTCCGGAGCTGACAGCCTGGATCAGAGTCAAGGTGTACACAGCTTGTGTGTGCTGCTGAGAGCCAGGCACTGTGTAGAGGCAGGGTAGAAGGAGGGGAAGGGGACTGGAGGGTAGCTGCCCCCACCAGAACTGAGGCTTGGAGTGACACGGCCTTAGCAGGTCTTCCACAGGGCTTAGACTCTGAGGATAGGAGCTGTGTCCCCACACCAATGGGACCCAGCACACAGTAGGTGCCCAGTAAACGATGGGTCAGGAAATAGAGTCCGGGGCCGAGCCCCTGAGTCAGACTGCAGGTTCAGATGCTGGCCCTTCCGCCCACTGTGGGTCTCAGGCATGGCACTGTCTCCTCACTGAAAAACAAGAGCCACTTCACACCCAGCTGCCCAGCTCCATGCCAGCCCACAGCGAGTGTGCAACAGCCATCAGCCCATGATCTGGGTACAGGCCTGGCACAGTGCTGGGTCCAGAGCCAGCACCAGCAGCCCTGGCACAGCTGCAGGGAGCAGGCTGGGGATGAGTGCTGCCCAAGGTGCTCCGAACAAGCAGGCCTCTGGCACCCCACCCGAGGTGCGGATGCTGCCCAGGTTCAGAGGCAGCTCTGCCATCTCTCACTGCTTATGCGTCTCCTGGAGAGCGGTTGATGCCTCCAAATGTCCGCTTCCCCATCAGTGGGCAGCAGTACCCATCTCCATCCTCCTGAAATGGCCTTAGAACTGAAGGAGCACAGGCATGAAGAGATGCTGCTGGTCCTGGTAGACAATCCTCAGGACCGGTGCTTGGCTAGGAAGGAGTCAAGCTCCCCTCGGCATCACTCCCTGTCCCTTCTCCAGTGAGGTCTGGCTGTCCCCAAGCCAGAGGACAAACCTCTGGTACAAGTTCCCGGAACAGTGCTTTGCTTAGGAGAGGACTAAGGGTTCGTAGCGCATCTCAGGCCATAACTGATCTGTGTTCGCCCTGTCTAGGTCACCCTCTTAGGTTAGTCATGGGCTGAGGCCGTGGAGGGAGCTTCCTGGGTGGCTGCTTTGGACTCCCCTGCCTCTGCTTGGGGTGAGGGTCCAACGTGAGCCACCTTGTCAGTGCCACGGCACAGCCCCATACCTAGAGCGGGCATTCGTGCAGCCACAGACCACCAACGACTCCAGGCGGCAGAGCCTGTGACTCTGGAGCGCGTTCCCTGCCTCAGCCACCAATGTGGGTGACCTTGAGGAGGTCACTAACTTCCCTGAGCCCTGGTACCTTGGTCTGCAGCGTGCCCAAGTGTGCCTGTCCCTGCTCCTAAGACACTTGCAGGAGGAAGCTAGGAGCTGGCGAGCCTGAGCAGGGTTGTTTGTCAGCCTCGCGTTAGCGTCAGGCTCAGTAGTCATGTGTGGTGTCGCCCTGGAGGAGATGCCCAGTGGGCCTGGCACACAGCCCAGCAGTGCCTCCAGGAGGGAGGTTCTGCTCTGCAGAACCAGCATGGGAGAAACCGAGTGGCCCGCGCCACACCCTCTGGCCCGTTGCGGGGGTAGACAGGCAGCCAGGTGCGGGGCTGGGAAGTGACAGCTGTCCCAGAGACAGCTCAGGGACCAAGGACAGCTGGGCCGAACTGCACTGGGTGGCACTGACATTTAGCAGGCAGAACCAGAAGCAGCAACACCTTCAGGAAACTGAGCTCAGCCGCCGTGCCTCCCACCAGTATGAAACGCACTGTACCCTGAGGGAGTGAACCAACCCCCCACCTACACATCTGGTCCTTCACCTGGCGCAGATGCTCGTTCAGTGGCATGAGGGGCTCTTGATCCTTCCCCCAGTGTGAGGAGTGGACCTAGTGTATACAGCCAAGCAGGAGAAATGAAGAAAGGAGCAAGTAATGACACCGTGCCCTTCCCCTATTGTCCACCTTGAACTCCACCCTTTTACCTCCTTGTATTAGTCACCATCTGGTGCTGTGACAAAATACCTGACACACGCAACTCAAAGGAGAAAAGGACCCTTCAGGCCCATGGTTTCAGAGGATTTAATCCATGGCCAGCTGGTTCCATGGCAGGAACAGCATGGTAGAGGGAAGGCGCCCCGGAGGCAGAGAGCTGGGATGAGTCAGAGAGAACCAAGGGGCTGAGGACAGGCAGACCCTTCACCATCACGGCCCGAGGACCTGCATCCTCCATCCTGGCCCCACCTGTCAACTGCACATTCAGCTGCAAAACCAGTCATGAGTTGATGCATCTGTGAAGTTAGTGCCTTCATGATCTAACCACCTTCCAACCCCCCTTTGGAGTGCATTAGCCTTTTGGGAGACATTTATCTAAACTATGTCACAGTTCCATGTTTGGGGTCCAGAGTTTGTTGACCAAGAAATGATAGCACCTGAAACCAGTAGATGATAGTACTTCACTGGATATTTGATTCTATTATTTAGAGTTTCAGTTTCAAGGTAGAAATCCAATTCAAATCGACATAAGTGTGCAGTAAGGTGGTCCGTGTAATCGAAGTCTGAGCTGGTCTGGCTCTGAGCTCCTCCCCAGCCTCACCTCAGCCTGAGAAGGCTGTCCCACCCTCATGTGGCAGAGTGGCCACCAGCACCTGCTCTCGGCAACCCCGTGGAGAGAGGGCCTTGCTTCCTCAGTAGTCCTCGAGGTGCCCAGGATTGGAACTTGGGCCACTTGTCCTCCCTGAGCCACTGCAGTGGCCCAGGGTGGACCGTGCTGACTGGCCAGGCCTGGTCATATGCCCCTCTGGGTAGCAGGGACCACGTGGACTGAGGACGGCGGTGGGGAAACTGGGGAGAGGGAAGCTGACCGATCCAGCACCTGTGTAAGTCCTTCCCGAGCAGGGTGCAGGGGTGACTGTGGTGCCTGGAGGGTGCAGAGCAGACCCGGCAGCCCAAACCCGGTGTAGACCTTCACATCTGAGCTCCGCACCGCCTGGAGTCTAGCAGCAGCGCCGCCGCAGATGTGATGGTCCACGTCCTGTCTGTGTAGCACACCACCCACGGGCCATACGGTGAATGGGCAGTGAAAGGGGCAACTACAGGGGTGACCGAGTGTGTCACCTACTCTGTGCCTCCCGGCCTCTCTGGACAAAACGAGCAGGTTCGGCTATGTGCATCGCCAAGTGGGGGTTAAAGCCAAACCCGGCCCACATCTGCATTCTGTGTATCTTCAGCCCACTTTTGGTGGGAGAAAAGCCCATGTACTTCTCCTTTATCGTGTTGTCCTTTCTCCTCCCTTCCCTCGTAAGGCAGTACAAAGGCCAGCCTGCTATGCCTGTCTCTGTGTGGCCCACGAGCTAAGAATGGTTTCGTCTTTGTAAAAGTGTTGTTAAAACAACATGAAGCAGTGCACAGGAGACAGTGCACACTAGTCCATTTTCTGTTCCTACCACATGCTAGCTGAGGCTGGGTATTGAATAAAGAAGAGGAGTTTGGGGCCGCAAGTCCAAGCCTGGACAGCCCTATCATTCTGGCCCATGGTGAGGGCCTCCCGGGTGGCACCAGTGAGGAACATGCAAGGCCAAAGTCCACGGTCTCCCTGAGGGCCAGGCTTGCCCTGCAGTAACAGTGTGCTGTGTGGGAACTAACAGGGTCCCTGCATTCACTCCTCCCAGGGCAGCACCCAGTGGCCCTTGTCACCTTCCTGGGCGCTAGGTTCTGCCTCCTGAAGGCTATGCCATCTCGACACTGCCAGAGAGGACCAGGCTTCCAGCAGGTGGCCCTCTGGGGACACTCTCCAGTCATAGCAAGCCCACAGTGACCGCACGACTCCTTGCGGCCTCTTGGAGGAGTGTACCAGTGCTGGGAAGAACTAGGTGGGGTCTGGGCGGCCAGGGCCCGCCAGCATCTTTAGATGGTAGGGACCTTGGTGGCATTCTCAGCAGCAGCAGCGTGCTCATGGCAGTAGCTAGTGCAAGGAGGAGCAGAAGTGGTGCTTGGAATCCCAGAGTCTCCTATTCTTGAGTCCCCTTGGGCACTCACTTCAGCTGCAGCCCCTCTTGTGTGTGGACTCAAACCCAGGCAGCCTGGCTCTAAACTTTTCTACTTTGCCTTCCTTTTGTCACCATTAGCGCTCCCTTCAGGCAAGAGAAATTTGCCTTTCTTCCTTTACTTCCTTGACACCCTTTCCCCAATTCTGTGGCAAAATTCCTTACTACTGAAAAGGGGCAACTGAAAAATTAAACCATCAGAAAAATTTCTGACACAAACATCTCAGATGTGGGCTTCCACATTCATTCATTTTTCCACCTATCTTCCCATCCATCCACACATCCACCCACTCATCCACCCATCCATCCATCCACCCATCTATCCACCCATCTATCTACCCATCCACCCACCCATCCATCCATCCATCCACTTATCCACCCATCCGTCCGTCCATCCACCCATTCATCCATCCATCCACCCATCCACCCATCCATCTACCTGTCTGTCCACACATCCATCCATCTGCCCATCCATCTATCCATCTGCCCAACAAACACAACACAGAACCTCATGAGAGCCCACACCTTTGCCACTGAACAATGCAAATCCCAAGCACCTGCATCCTCCAGGTTCCTTACTGCCAGGAGGCCCAGAGGGACACTCTCTGCACAAAACCAAGCACTTGATTAATACACTGCAGTTTGGACAGCATAGGCCTATTGTAGGCCCCTCCCCCTGCCTGGTTACCATGACGACATTATTTTAACAAACAACTCTTTAATATTTAATGAAAATTATGCTTCTGACAGGCAAGCAGAAGAGCAGCCACCCCACAAAGGGCTTAGAGGGTCCACAAGGGCGTTTCTGCCACAGCCATCAGTTCCCCCTGATCCCTGTATGCCGTTAGTTGCCAGAAAATGGAAGTGTTCTGGGACCACAAGCCTCCATGGTGCCAGGCCTGGGAACTGTGCAGCGGTCGAGGGCTGTCGCTTTTCTAATGCTGCCTGTCACGATGGCTCTGTGAGGAGGGGTAGCGTGATCACATTATTAAACACGCCTTTGTACACTGATCCGCTAATTTCACTCAGGCTCACCAGAGACTGCTGAGAGTCTTGTTTGCTTCCTGAGTCTTGATTTGAGTTGGTTGTAAGACAGCGCCATGTGCACAGACAGGGTGTGTGTGCCAGGGTGAGAAGCAGCTCGTATCTCCTCTTTGGGCGTCGTCTGTCCTACCCAGTCAGCTCAGTGCCAAGGAGGCCAGGGACTGGGGATCCAGCCTTCTGCTGTCCTCCACCACTGTGCTGGTCTGAGAGCCGGGCAGTGTGCTAAACAGATTCATCACACACTCCAGATCCCCAGTGAGAAAGATGAAGAAAGTGAAGCCCCTCCTGTGGCCCCTTACCTGTGTGACCCTGGACCCATTACCCTGTCTTTGCGGGCCTCCATTTCCTCATCCCTAAGGTGGGCTTGATAACACTAGAGCAGTGGTGGCAAACCTACAGCACACGTGTTTTTCTTTTAAGACAAAAAATGTTAATGTAGAGTTGTTTTTTTCTGGTTGAAAACCTGTGTCCAAGTTTCGCTGCAGTGTTGGCACTTGGCGATAAATAAGTGAGTTTTGGGTTGCAGTTGGGCATTGGTCTCTAAAATGTTCACTGTCTCTGGTCTATAGGAACAGTTGCCAAGAGGTTTAAAATGCGATAAACACATCAGAAGGCCTAGAATAATACTTAAACTACTTCAGACAGTGGGGCCACAGCGAGCATTACGTAATGCTGACTGTGGGCTTGTGTTCCCATGGCACCTTGCGTTATGGAAAAGGCTCGTGGTGACCGGCCCCGCATCGGCTCTGTGCTGCGGGGCTGCCCTGCCTCCTTACAGCTCCCGGTAGACACTTGGAGACAGACGCCGCGGTCACTTTGCTGAGGAGGAAGCCGAGGTTGGGAGGGCTGGGAAGCTGGCCCAGGTCCTGGGGCTGATGAGAGAGGCAGAGTCCAGTTCATGCAGCGTGAAGAACGACGGCCCCTGTGCCACCGGGCCATGTCAGGGGCACGCAGCGCCTTGCCGTGGGCTCCGGGATGGCTGTGGAGGGGAGAGAGCGTGGCTGAAGGTGGAAAAACGACCGACCTCAGGCAGTGGCCAGTGGAGGAAGAGGGCCGTGTGTGAGGAAGGCCTCGCAATCTGGCTCCGCCACTCAGATAGCAAATTCTTGGCACTGGGTGCAAGCGTGTCTTAAACAAATATGACCCATTTATTTAAGATACATGTATACATCGGCGTTTCATTAAAAAATGGATTGGAAGAGGAAGAGGGAGACAGGAGGGGAGAGCAAAGTTCTAGCGTTTGGTTTGCCCCGTCAGGATTTTGTTGAGAGGAACAATGAGACTGTCTGTGTGGGCCATGTGTGGGGAGTAACGGCTTCCTGCCTGTGCCCAAGAACAAGGAAGGCCAGTGTAACAAAATGGAATCAAAGTCTTCGCATGCCACATTTTTGAAGTGTGTCTGTGTATCGGTTATTCAGGGTCAGGCTGCTGCTGCATAACAAACAGCCATTGCCTCCATGGTGAACCAGATGCATTTGCTTGACTCAGCTGTATGGGGCTCCACTGCACAGTCAGGGGCTCTGCAGCCCCCACTGTCTGCATTTCGGGGCACTGTCGTGCACTGAGGACCCAGCACGACCTCGGCTGGGTGACAGCAGCTCCAGTAGTAGACACCATGCACCAGTGTCACCCAGCACAAGCTCGTGGTAATGACAGAGGAGGACAGAGGTGCCGTGGCTGGTGTCACACCCCTGACGTCCAGTGTGCCAATGCCAAAGGCCTGGCCAAAGGCAGAGGGAGGGCCCCGCGGGGCTGTGTCACTGAAGGTGAGTGCAGGGTGCAATAAAGAACTG
This sequence comes from Fukomys damarensis, assembly GCF_012274545.1. Taxonomy (NCBI): domain Eukaryota; kingdom Metazoa; phylum Chordata; class Mammalia; order Rodentia; family Bathyergidae; genus Fukomys; species Fukomys damarensis. Next base: position 66,986,750 of record NW_022900917.1, read on the forward strand.
GGCTGCGTACTGCAGCCAGAAATGTTCCCCAAGGTTCACCTGATGAAACTGCAAGAGGAGTCTTTGGAGATAGCACCACCCGCTGCCTGGGCATCGCTCAGCTCCATGCTGGGCTGGTCATCCCAGCCCTCACCCTCACCTCAGGCCTGCGTGTGTGAAGCCTCCCTAAGTACCTTCCTTGGCTTTGGGGTCTTAAACTCCAGAAGGGAGGTTATAGCAAGATGAGTGTCTAGATTTTACAGATAAGAAAAGTAAGGTTGCGATGGTGGCACCTGCCTGTAATCACAGTACTCTGGAAGGCTGAGGCAAGAGGATCTCCAGTTTGAATCCTGCCTAGGCAATTGAAGGAGTTAGCAAAAACCTGGAAAGAAAGAAAAAGAGAGAGAAGGAACGAGGGAAGGAAGGAAAGAGGCTGGAGCAGCAAGACTTCAGCTGCCAGCCTCTTGGGGAGGCAGAAAACGTGAAGGCTGGCATTGACTGAAGCTGCTTCCCTGAGCTGGAGAAGAGCCCGCATTACGTTTCAGCATTTGCGCCTGTGTGACTTGAGCAAGACACCTGCTTCTCGGCTCTGCTGGCTCCTCCGTGGAGTGAGGTCCGCCTCTGAGGCAGTGATTATTTCAGGCTTCTCCGTGTCACAGGGTCTGAGGCTCCCATGGGAGCCCTTGGTACCAGTGCTGCCTGCTGGGTGTCCTGGGTGATGGGGATGTGTGCCCAAAGTCGCCCACTGGTGAGACACAGCATGGGGACTGGAGGCCAGCTCTCCCCGCCCCAAGATCCAGATTCCTTCTGCTTCTTCAGGCTATCTGACTCTCCTGAGAAGTTCCGTCCCACCCTGCCCCTGCTCTGTGACCTCGTTATTTTAAAACTACCTCATTCACACCGCCAGGGGAGGTACGCACCTCCTTACAGCTTTCCGCGTGGAAAGTGGAGCTGTGTGCTGGATTCACACTGGCCATGCGGAACTCTCAGAACACATGAGTGAGTGCCTGCTTAATAAGGCAGTCTCCTCCCTCAGCCCACAGGAGAGGGCTGTCTTCGGGACAGTGCCTACCTGGAGTCCTGATTCTAGGAGTTTCTAATTAGACTCCAGTTGCTAGCTTGTTGTCTTAATCTGCCCTGAGATTTCTGCCCTCCCTGTGTAATTAATCTCTCCTTTCTTTGGCCACATTTCAGACAGAGACAAGCACTGCACTGTGATTTATCATGTTGTGGTTATTGTTCCCTGAAAGGAGTGAATAGAAACAACAGCCTTAACTTACATCATTCTTACACACACACACACACACACACACACACACACACACATGCAAATGCACACGTGTGTGCAGGCACACACACAGCCAGCACAAGAGCTCTGCACTTCTGCAGTGGCTGTGACTCCAGCTCTTTGCCTCTGCCCTTGGGGATCTTTAGCACCTTTGAAGGGTTTTTCTTCCTTTTTGAAGACTAGCGGCCCACCCCAAAATGGAAATAGTGCAGTATAGGAAACTGCACCTGCATTCCTCGGATTCCTCCTTCCCTCCCTCCCTCCCTCCCTAGTGTACAGGGATGGAGATGCCACTCTTCCCTGAGCCTGCTCCCCTGCCCGTCCACGTCTGCCACCTCACTGGCCCCCATGCCCCACTCACTGCGTCACCTGTGGTCTTCCCTTCTGCACACCTAGGCCCGAGCTCCAAATACGAACCAAAACTTAGCACTCCCGGGGCTGCAGCCCGCAGATGCCTCTCACCATGCCCTGACCCCTTCCTGGACGTCCCAACCCCAGGAGTTCTCACCCGCTTCCTCCAGGCTGGCTTCCCACCTCCATCCAGTCCCCAGGCTTCAGCCCTGCAGCCACTGCTTGCTCCTGGATGACCCAGAGCCGGAGCTCACCTCGTGTTACACATGTGCTGTCACCTGCTATGTGGGGGAGGCTGTGTCTGAGCCTGGGTCCACTCGGGCTCCTGACACTGGGGGCGAAGGAAGCTGGGAAGTGTGACCCCAGGCAGGAAAAAGAGTGAGGGGAAGGGAAGGGAAGGAGAAAACCAGAGCTCCTGATGCATTGTCAGCCAAGCCATCACATCTGGAGAGACCTGGCCCGCTGTTCTGACACGTGCAGTCAGTCACATGACCAGCAGCACCCATGCTCCTCAGCCAGCACGCTGTGCAGACTATACACAGAACCAGGGGGCTTATGGGCAAATGTGGCCAGGGACATAACAGTAACAAAAAGCAGATAATAGCAGGAACGGGGGTTTAGAAAGTCATAAATGGGGAGTGTGGGGTGCACACCTATAATCCCAAAACTCTGGAAGGCTGAGGCAGGGGGATCTCAAATTCAAGTCCTGCCTGGGCAACTTCATGAGATCCTGTCTCCAAATGAAGGAGGGCATAGCTCAGTGTGAAGGCCCTGTGTTCACCCCCCATGAAAGGGACAGAGAGAGAAGTGAATGTGGCACCTTACTGCGGAAGACCCATTTATTCAAGGACCCAGTGTCAGATGGCTACAGCTTGCAAGTCACTGTGAAGCAGTGGAAAGAGGGTGGTCTCAGACCCCACTTGTAACCCCAGGGTGAATCTCATGGCTCATAGCACGTGAGACATGTGCAAGGGCCCAGGTATGTGTGCACACACGTCCCTTCTGTATTCCCGTGCAGCCGGGCAGAGATTTCTGCACGAGGTCAGGCCGAGCAGATGCAGAGTTCACAGCACACTCAACATGCTCTTACCACATCAGTTGTGTTGGAACAGAACTTTGTTTTCAAGCTTTCTGTCAGAACTGCCCTCCTGTGTCACAGAAAAGTCCATCAGGAATAGAAAGAGTGAGGGACTGACTGTGATCACTGCCTTTCCTGCTGTCCTGGGTCACAGCTGCCTTCCAGCACTGACCTGCTCTGGGCACCTGGAGGCCCAAAGCCCCTGTCTGACCAGCCGGGACCTAAGCAGGGAAGGCCCAGCTCGCCCCTATCATGGGTTTCGTGGTGGCCACGAAGCCTGGGCCTCCTTAGAAGGGAAAGTGTGGATCAGAAGCAGTGTGGATTTGCAGGGTCCAGCACATCTAGGAAGGCGTCTGCAATGCCCAGGCCCACCCTGTTCTGGGCCCACAAGTCCAGCCTGGGCTTCTCAGATTTCTATTCAGAGGAAGAGGCAGAAGGTAGGGGCCCAAAGTGGCAGCCACACATACCTCACCTGCACACTCCAGAGTTTCCAACAGAAGTGGAAGTCCTTGGAGCCAAGGGATATGATTTGACTTGTATTTTAAAACATTGCTCTAGAACAGTGAAAATTGGACTCTTGGAGAACAAATGTCCTAACAGACCAGATAAGAGGCATTGGTGGCCTGGACCAGGATCAGAAACATGGAGAGACGAGGTCAGATCTGGAATCTTTCTCCCTTTGGAGAAAGGGCCAGCAAGAGCCAAGGGTAGATCAGCATGAGCGGAAGAGGGGTGGTGGCCTGTCATGGCCCCACTGCTGGGAACTTCCTGGCTCATGGCAGGATCACAGCTGCAGTCAGGAGACCGCCTGGACCCCTGTGAGCAGAGAGATCTGCGGCAAGGCAAGAAGACTTAAACTCATTGCAATGCTGAATCTGTCATCTCTAAGGGATCTGCCAGAGGCCTGTCTGCATGGTGACAGCATTTGGCTGTGATTAAAGCAAATACAGGCCCAGCAAGAGCGAAATACAGGGCAACAGGTAGCTGTGGACACTCCCTGCTATCCTACCTAGATGTGTCCTCTCCCAGTGGGGTTCTGGTTGGAGCATTTGGAGGCATTGAAAGTTCTTGTCATAGCAGCACTGTTAACAACACAACAAGCAAAACAGTGATTGTTTAGCCATAAAAAGGCTAAACTGCCAGTGTGACAGTGTGGAAGAGCCTTAGATGCTTTGCTGAGAGGAAGCAGCGGTCTGAAAAGCCACACACCAAGTGGTTCACACCTACCAACATCGGGAGAAGGGCAAGACCGTGGCGGGGGGTGGAAAGACCAGGAGTGAAAGGGAAAGGTGAGCTGGCAGAGAACCAGGCGAGTCCCAGGCAGTGAAGCTGTGCGAGGCAGAGGGGAACAGTCACGGTGAGCTGGTGTCGACCTGGTTCCAGTGTGACAAAGGCACCGCCCCGGGCAGGCGCTGACCATGGGCAGGATTGGGAGGGTTCTGCAGCAGCTCTGCGCTTGCTGCTCAGAGGAGATAACAGCATGGCAGAGCAGGGTAAGAGGAGTGTTCTGACCACTATAGCACCCACACATCGTGAGCGCTTCCAGGAGGCTAACGCACCGGGGGAAGCTGGTGCTGTCTATGCCACTGCCAAGCAGACCCTTGAGTTATGACCAGTCTGACATACGGACAACTTGGGTTACAACCAGAATTTTAGTTTTGACTTACAAAGTCTTGAGTTACAACCAGAATGCTGGCCTCTTGTCCTTTCAGATGGTCTCAGATACAGATTGAACCCTTAAAGAGTTCTGGAAGGCACATGACAGTGCCTTTCCTATGCAGGGTTGAGAAATCCTGGGCCAGTGTCTCTCTAAGGACAGTGAAGTCTGCCTGTGTGCAGCAGGGAGACTCTGAAGGCTGTGCGGAGAAGCTGAGCCTTCACTGAACCACTGAGTTACAACCATTTCTCAGGAATGAATTGAGTTCGTAAGTCAAGGGTCCACTGTATAAGACAGGGAGACAGAGACTCAGAGGTTAAGGGGATTTTAACCAAACCCCACTTCCCCATCACCAGGCAGTCCACAGAGATGGGCGGGATGTGTACTTAACGTTGCGCTGTACTTCTCTGTGTATAGGTGTGTGAGAGAGGGAGAATGTGTTTGTAATTGTGACAATGTCCTTAGGTGAGTGTGACTGAGTATGAGTGTGTGACACAGAGCGATGGAGTGGAGATTGGTGGGTGTTGAGTGGATAGAAGGAAGGACAAAGAAACACACCAAACATGAAAAGCTATTCGTATTGCAAGTGCAGGGTGTTGCATGTACGAACATAATGGGATTCGTGTGTTGCGTACACACTCACACACACACACACACGAAAAGAAGGACTGGAAAACAGGAAGGGAATGAGCAGCCCGAGTACCCAAGCTGGGCTGGGCCCTGGGCCAGGCAGGTTTCCCTACTTCCCTGTCCAGTTTCTGGTGCCATCATGTGGGTGTTGCCAGCCTCTGGTATGGAGTGACCCAGCTGGCCAGGGCTCCCCTGCCCCACCACCAGCAGCTGCGCTAGAAGGGGGCTCTGGCCGGGTGGTCCTGGGTACCTCCTCTCATCTCCAGGACTGCAGGTTCCACAGCGGGAGCCCTTCCCCACTTCTCCAGGGTTGCTGCCCCCCACCAAGGGCCGTGAGGGTGGACAGCAGTTGTCCTGCCCTTAAATGGGAGAGAAGCCCAGAGCCGTTGGGCTGCTCTGGTTTCACATGAGGAGCCTGCTGCAGGCTGTGTCTGGATTCATGTGACAGCAAACCTTCTAGACACTAAATGCCAAACTGCAACCCCAAGCCTACTTGGTTATCACAGAATGCCAATGCTGCATCGAACCTGAATCCTGAGGCTTTCATTTAGAAAAATAACTCTATATTAACATCTTTTGTCTTAAAAGAAAGACCCAGTAACAGGCATGCCATTGGTTGCCACCACCAGTCTAGAGAAACCTCAAGTCCTGGCTCCTTAGGGCTGCCGAGAGGGACCTCCTTGCCCCACCCCACCGCACTGCCTGGTGCATGTGTGTCCTCCAGATGAGGCCTCCTGGTGATGAGAAGGGATGCCCATGCTCTCACTGGTCAATGTCCTGACTCAGCCTTGTCCACTCCGTACCTGTCTCAGCCTCCTAACCCCACCTCCACCTGCTCCCAGAGAAACTCACTGAGGATGTGGCTCTTGCCCTGGTCACCCGTATCGCCCTCTGTGTCTGGCACAGTGCATGGCATGGAGTGTGTTCTCCAGAGATGTGTGAACTGCATTGCCCTGAATCCAGAGCAGCCCTAGCTGAGGGGCGAGAGAGCTCGGCATTCCTGCCATCCTGAGGCCTCAGCAATGGCCACTCTTGGTTCTCACGTTGTTTCAGGCACCATAATCGATTTCCCTTACTGTCCTCCCCAAGCTCCCAGTGTGAAGTATTAAATGCCGTTAATGCCCACACTGGTGTCCCTCTGGCTGCGCCTGTCCTTCCAGACTCACAGGCGGCAGCGTATTGAAGGGACAGTAGGAACTGTGTCCCTAGTGCTTGCAGTTAGGTTAGGAGACACTTCTGCCTGTGGAGAAAGTGCCTTGGGAGTGAGGGACAGCAAGGAGTGACGCCTGCTGAGGGGAGCTGGCTTCTCTGCAGATCATAGCACCAGAAGATCCGACCCCCGGGATCACTGGCAGTGAAACTAGCTTTGCGTGGCTCAAGTTTTAGCGACCGATTTCTATAGCCCTTTTACTGCTGGAATTCAAGAGTAAATCTGTACATTCTCACCCGCTGGCATCTTGTTCTCTTCTTACTGTTTCCTTATTCTTTGCACTAGTGACCGGACTATGTCACGGATGCAGAGAGGGTCCACTCACACAGAACACCCGCCGGGATACAGGGCACAGGCTTGGAAGGTGCTGTGCCCACCCTTAGGGTCCCTGCTGCATAGGGAGTGGCAGTTTGATGCTGTGTAGGAAATGGTCTGGCTGAGAGAAGCACAGAGAAAAGAATGTGACCATCAGAACTATCTAACAAATCTCCCATGGTGCCCCAGCCCTCCCTGCCAAGCTAGGCCCTTCCCTCAGAGTGAGCTTTATTAAGCGTTCCAATCAGCTCACTCGTGATTTTTTTTCTCCCCTGCAATCAGTGAGTCATCAGCCTGCAGTTCATTAGGATTCCTATTATTGTCAGTAATGGCACAGCTGGGCACTGGGGCTCCGGGTGGCAAAGGTGGGTGGGGTCCCCCACAGTCCTGGGATGCCTCGAAGGTGGGGACTCAGGAGGGAACATTTCCAGCCAGGGCCCGAGTTCCCAACCCCACAGCTTCCTCTCGTCCCTGGACTCTGCAGCCTCCCTGCAGCAACTTACCGTGACGTGACTCTTAAAGCACCGTTTTTGTTGAAAGATGTGACCTCTCCTCTAAGAATTCTTTGACTTCCTGCCCATTTGGCTTCCTTCTGAAAAAAAAAAAAAAAGAAGCATAGCAAGACCTATCTCATGAGATTCTTGAGACAGTGCGGCAGGATAACAAAAATAAAAGTCTGGCAAAATGATGGGGCACAGTTGCACCTCAGGCTCCAGAGCCCCTACAAAAGGAAAACCCTCAGACACCTGAGTCCCCATATAAAATGGTGCCACATTTGCATATAACCTATGCTGATCCTCCAGATATTTTGTTGCCCACACACCACTCGCGATTCCTGCTATAAATGCTATGTGAATGGTTTTGTATTGTTTAGAGCATAATGGCACAGAAAAGTTCTGTGCATGTTCGGTGCAGATGCACTTTTTGTTCCAAGTATTTTTGGTCTACACTTGGTTGAGTCTATGAATGCAGAACCTGTGGCTATGAATAGCTGACTATAATTATCGATTTTTGAGCACCCAGTTCTATGTTACACATTACACGTTTAGTATCTTCTTTAATCCCTACAGACGAAACAGAATTAAGTTTTTACTCATCTGTTCATTCCTAAAAATATTTGTTGAGCATTTACTACATGCCAGAAGTTGTACAGCATTCTGAGGATCTAGCCGTGAGCAAAACAGACAGGTTCCCTGCCAGGAAGGATGCTACATTGTGGTTGCTGCTGGTGCCCATCCTAGAGCCTGCAGCCCCAAGGTCTGCGGGGTCCAGCCACTTGGCCGAGGTCCCAAGGCCGCCTGCTGGCTCTGAAGTGGTCCCTGCTCTGCTCCACCCTGCCCGAGCACAGCACTTTGCAGTTTCCAAGGCTTCTCCACCCCACTTGGCCGCACTTGGCCTTGTTTTCCATTGTCAGGAAGAGAAGAGGCTGGGGCTTGGGTGGTGGTGCTGTCAGTGGGCCTGGTTCACTGCCTGGTGAGACTGCAGCAAGGAGGGGGAAGCACCCAGGCCTCTGTTTCCTCAACTGTGGACCAGGATAAGTGTAATGCGAGGCTGGAGGGACTGCAGACTTGGATGGGAAGGCACCGGAGGAACTGGGGTGCCAGCGGAGCTCTTTCTTGCACCCCACACCCTGGGGTCTCGGAAGTCACTTCCAGATGCTGAGAGGCCTAGCGGCAGGGTGGTTTAAGAACCTTGGTTAAATTCCAGCTGCCCCCATACTGATTATGTCCCTAGCCCCGCTGTGCCTCAGCTTGTCACCACAGGGTGGAAAGGGTGATCTGCTCCGGCCACAGGGTTGTGACAAAGTTGAAATGACCTCGGGATGGCGGTGACCCCTGGGCCAGCAGCACAGCTATTCTCCCCAAGCTTGGCAAAGCCTGCGGTTCTGAGGCACCGCTAATGGCTGCTTTTCTTGATCTCAAAGTCAGGTCTGCTTGTCCCTAGAAGACGTTATACCCACTGTTGGCTTTGGGTTTATCCCTTGCACTGCGAGTTTTTTGTTTTGTCTGTCAGTTTTGTTCTTTATGTGGCATTTGGAAATTGAATGGAGCAATTTAACTTCCATTTACTGGAGCAGGTTGTCAAAAGGGCAACAACCACAGCTAGGTTAGCATCCAGGTGCCTCACACTCTGGGGCTCTTGTTCTCCTGACAAAGAACAGAGAGGGTGACTCCCTGGCTGGTCTGTGGTAAAGCTCCTCACCTGGCACCTGCTCAGCTCCATGTGACTCAGGGTCAGAAGAGGAGCTGAGGGGTCACCGTCCCCATCTAGGGCGACCCCATCCAGTGTGACGGGACAGACATGGCGGCCTGGTGGCTGAAGGTCACATCTGAGCACAGACCTTTGGGTGGGATTGCACAGCCTGGAATCAGATTCTTAGAGAAGCCCTGGCCTGTGTGCATGTGTCGTCCAGGACAGGGAGGTTTGGCTGCAAAAGAGAGGCCAGCAAGGTACACTGCCTGAGGCGCCCAAGCAGGAAAATGAGCCAGTGCCACTTAGGGCCCCTCATACAAGGCTGCAGTCCCGGGCTCCTGGTCGTTTTCTCCCCAGACTTCATCTCACAGGAGTGAACAGGCTTACCCAAGAGCGCAGCTCTGAAGCTCTCACTGTACCGATAAACCAGGAAAAATGGGGACAAGAAAGCAGTTTATAATCACTGTACTGATAAACCAGGAAAAATGGGGACAAGAAAGCAGTCTAAATAATCTCAGGAAGCTGGTGAGGAGGGCAGATTTGGAGGCAGAGATAGTAGTGTGCCTGTCAGTGGAAATTGTTCATCCTGATGACAACAGTGTTACAAACTCTTCACATTCAGAAAGTATCCAACAGCTGCTTATCAGAAGCAGACGTGGCTTTGATCCCCGCTACCAAGAAAAAAAAAAGAAGAAGCAGATGTGGTGATGCATGCCTATAACCCCAGCACTTGGAGAGGCTGAGGCAGAATGATTGCAAGTTCACACCCAGCCTGGCCGACTTGATGACTTAGTGAGACCTTGTCTCAAAACAAAGTTAAATAGCAGCAAGAGACCCCAGTGGGTCCCATCCACAGGAAACAGTAGCCAGTGCCTGTGAGCACTGTGTGCCCAGCATCAGCCTAGCATTTGCCCGAGTTAGCTCTGCCGAGCTCCACGGTAACCCTGGGGGGCAGACTCTGTGACTGTGATCATTTTAAAGGGAGGGAGACTGAGGCACAGAGCGGCCTAGCCATCTGCCCTGGTCATTTCGCCGGAGTGACAGCCCAGACACACACCCAAGCAGATGGTCCCTGGGGCTGCCTCCTCCACAGGCCCTGGGCCTCCACCTGCTGGGGAGTGACAGAACCAGCCTGGCCTTGCCCATGAGGGTGCAGTGCCATCCACCTGGATGCGCCAGTCCTTGCTTGCTGGACACTGTCCTGATGCTACCAGGTTCTGCGACAGGGCCAGTTCAGGCAGAGGCCTCAGACCGCCTAGCCCCTACTTGAGTGCTCTGCTGTGCCTGCTGCAGCACCTCCTCTCTAGGCCCTGCCTTACCAGCCCTACTCCCCGCTCCTGTTCTGGGACAGCAGCATTTTGTCCTCAATACCAGAGCTTGTTTAGCTCCAAGCAGGTGCTCAGTGAATGTGTTTGCATAGTCGAAGTCATGCACCGAATTGTCTTTCCACTTCCAGCTGAACAGGGATGCTCTGCAGAGGCACAGAGAGAAGCTTCTGAAAGCCCAAGCCCTTGGAGGCTGTGGGAAGAGGTGTGTCCGTTCACAGCCGTGCTCAGAAACGCTGGCTCGGGGTGCTGTCGCGGGTCTTCTGCATTCGAAGTGCCTGGATCTGCATTCGAAGTGCTGTCCGGCTCCTCCAGGCCAGTTCCACATTCACACCTCCCACCCGGCCAGGCTTCTGAGGGCTGGAACATCAGTGTCTCAAGCAGGAGGCAACTAACTCAGAGCGGTTACACCTGAGGTGGGAATTGTGCAGGCGGCTGGATGCGAATGGGGAGAAAAGACAAAAATAAAGCAGTGTTGGCAAATGTGAGGGAACCCATGGGCAGGGCTGCAGCTGCATGAGCTGGGTGTGCAGCAAGCTGTGCCAGGTGGGAGCCCAGCTGGAACTAACACGAGGTCCAGGTTGGCCTTCTAGGAAAAGGTGAATGTTCGTGTCCGTTCTGGCTTTCAGCTGAGATCTTGAGTTTTTGTGCCCTGGGTGTGTCATGCCTTTCTGACACCAGCACCACCACCTAAGAGTTGTAGGAATGGGAGGGGCAGGATGGAAACCAGTCTCTGCGTAGAAGGGCTTCTGCTTCTCACACCCGGACCCAGTCTCTGAGGACCAGGGACGTACAAAAGACACTGGTCCTTAATTTCATCCTAGTGTGGGATCTAAGATGATTCTGGCTTTTTTTTTTTTTTTTTTTAACACTGAGGATTGAACCAAAGCCTTTACACTGAGCAACATACATCCCTGGCCCTTTTTATTTGTTTAAGATAGTGCCTTGCTAAGTTGCTCAGGCTGGACTTGAACTTGCCATTCTCCTGCCTCAGCCTCCCAAGAAGCTGGGATGAGGACAGGGCACCACTCGGCCCTAGAGATAATGACGTCACGCTGCCTCTTTGGGGGCTCTTGCTGACTCACTTCTGCACCTTCACTGCTTCTGTGGGACCCAGCAGAGTCAGCCCCCTGCACAGGAGGTTCAGTTGCCCGCCCTCCCCCGCACCAGACCTGTCCAGCTGCGTGATTCCACCGAGAGAAATGCTAAAGGCACAAGACGCCCACTGACTACTCTTCCTCCTCCAGGAAGCAGTGGTTGTCACACAGCCTGAGCTTGGACAGGAGGCTCCGATCCCGGTGCAGACCTGGAGCCCCCCTGGCTGGGCAGCTGCTGCTGCAGTGCACGCCTCCCACAGGTGCCCTTGGTTGATCTCGAGCAGTGCAGGCTGTGCCGCCTTCTTCCATAGCTGTGCGTCCCGAGAAGGGGGCAGAAGTCTGGCTGCTCAGACCTAGGGCTCTGTGGGCGCTGCTGCCTGGGAAGAAGCCAGGGCACACAGTTGCCGATCGGAGGGGCTGGGTGCTGCCTGCCTGGGCAGCTCAGTGCTGCAGTACAGATCCTAAGGTTGGAAAACTCATGCCAGAACATTCAACTCAACCTTTTAAAAACCGCAGTGCATGTGGCCCATCGGCCCTACCCTACCTTTGGGAGTGGAAGAAAAGGTCCACTCAGATCACTTGGTGTGTCCCAGAAATGCAGACCCTGCTACCCTCTTGGAGAGCATCCACTTCAGCAGGTTTGAGGGGACCTAGGAACCTGCATTTTAGTGTTTCCCAGCTGGGTTTCTGGAAAGAGGTCCGAGACCTCCCCAAAGCCCTGTTTCCGAATGTGCTTCTGAGGTGAGCTTGGCTGGCCTTGCTCTGGAACAGAATGTTCCCTTCTGTGTCTTCCCTGATGGTCTGTGCTGCTCAGGAAATAAAATCCCATAACCCTGATTTAGTTGTCGGGCAGTGCCTCCGTAGCCTGTGCGTGCAGATGTGGGCTGCGTGCTAACTTCATTCACAGCCCCACTGCAGGTTCCCAGAGCTGCTGGGTGTCCTTGTGTTGTAGGTTGCCACAGGGCCCTGGCCTCTCCCCCTGGACACGGGCAGGACGCACCTGTGACAGGCACAGGTGTCTCCAGGCAGTTCCACCAGTCCCCTGAGGAACAAAGCCACCCACCACTGAGAGCCACCGGGCTAGGCTGGCAACTTTCTTCCCTTCTGAGAAACTTTCACAGGACAGCAGGACCCAGAAGAGGCAGCCAGAGGGATCTGTGCACCTCCACTCATGGCACTGAGTTTCCGAAAACTCAGACTCCTAAGTGCAAAACTGCTTCAGCCAGAACAACGCATAGCTGGCTTTGCATTCTCCCTGTCTAGGCCCACGCCATGTGAAGAAAAGAATGTTTGTTGAGCAGAATGTGCAGCCGCAGCCTGACGTGAACCTACTGTGGCAAGTGGCAAACCTGAGGTCTCCAGGCTGGGTCCCCGCCCGAAGGATTCCACTGAGCAAAGTGCAGGCTCCCTCTGCGGGATGCTGCAGGAGCTTGAAAGATGAAATGAGTGAGAGCCAGTCCCTGCCCCAGGGCTTGGAGCCACTGGGAGAGCGGCAAGTGCTAGAAAGGGGCACCCAGGGCCTGCTGTGCCACACTGCCTCGATGCCATCCTGCCCGACTCAGTAGCCATGTGACTTTGGACACACATGATGTGGGGATGGCGCAGTGGCTGGCCCCAGACAAGGCTGTGTTAGGATGCCCAGAGGTGAAGAGCAGGCCTTACAGTCAGGACGCTTGGTCCCCCCACCACCTCCCTCTGGCTTCATCACATGGAGTGGTCTCTGAGAGCTGAAGTCCTTTGTCCCAGAGCCAGGGTGGTCACAGTATCTGCCCTGTCCCATGTGAGTGAGATGGGCCCTGACATGTCCGCAGTTGACACATAGCAAGTTGAATCAATTTAAAGCATTGTCATTGCTGTTATAAACAGATTTATACCAACCAAGCCCTGAGAGACCCACAATCATTTTCTCTGAAGCAGAAAAGGAGAATTCAGTGGGTCCAGATAGCCGTGTCTTCAGGTTGAGTCCTGGCCACACAGATCTACAGATGGGCAGCTAGATCTCCAAACCTTCTAGAGAAGCAGTGTCCATACGGGAGGAGTGTCTCCCCCAGGCATCTGCCACCACTGCAGGGCCAGGGTGCCTCCTGGCTGGGTGGCTGTTTCTCTTAGCCTCAGCAGACATTGTCTGTAGTTTGGATGCTATTGTGGCTTGGTGGGGGGTGTGGTCCTTAGGTGCCCTAAGAGGATCTCAGACATGGGCCCTGCTGGGGTGCCAGCCCCTGCCCATGTCTGGCTTCCTGCCCCTTTCACGCTACCACCCACCAGTGTGTGCTTCCCCAAAGCCCAGAGAATGTGGAGCCAGGGCCCTGAACCTCCAGAGCTGTGAGCTAAATAAACATCTTTTCCTTATAAAGTTAACCAGACTGAATTTTTAGGGTTCCTCTATCAGCATGCCATTCTCACAGAGGCTGAGATGCTAAGACCTAGGCTTTAATCAAGACCCAAGTCTCAAACCAGGTTTCAGTTTTAAAGATCACTTGTATCAATAAAGAGAAAGCTCATAAGACGATTGAAAAAAGTACAACACTAGTGTGATAGAGAAATTACAATTATCTGACAAATACTATAAAGGAACCTCCTAAAAATGCTTCACTGCACACCTACAGACAGAATTCAAACAAAATGAAAACAGTCTCAGCAAAGATATAGGAAACATAAAGGACCACATGGAAGTTTTAGAAATGAAAAATAACCGAAATTAAAAACTCACTGGAGATAACTTAAATTAAAAACTCACTGGTTGAGGTCAGTAGCAGAATACAGGGGAAAATGGAAAAAAATCAGTGAACTTGAAAATAAGAACAATCAAAATAACAGAATCTGAAAAACAAAAAAAAAATAGAATGGGAGAAATAAAATGAACAGGGCTTCAGGAAACTGTGGGATTGTAATGAAAGATGTTCAGAGCTGGGCAGCAAACAATAGGATGCCACAAGACTTTATCCCACTATTAAGAAAGGCTTATAATCGAACATTCATTACTTCTAGAGTTTTTTTGTTTAATGTTTCAGACCAGAATTGACTACGAGTAACTAAAACATGTAAAATAAGCTATGAATAAAGAAGATCTACCACATATTTGACATAAATCCGGGGACTCGAGAAGCTGGGAAAATCCCAAACAGAATGAATATGAAGACATCCGTAAAAAGATATATCATATTCGAATGTCTGAAAACTAAGGAGAAACTGTTACAATCACTGAAAGAAAGGACACCTCATCCACAGGAGAAACAGAACACACAGCAGATTTCTCATTAGAAGCCATGAAAATCAAGAGGAAATGGCACGAGACTGTTAAAAGATTGTCAACCCAGAGTCCTGTATCCATCAAAATACGTATTATTCAGGATGAAAGAAAAATCAAGAGAGTCTCTGGTGAAAAAAGCTTAGAGGGGTTTTGGGCAGCAGATCTACCCTAAAATAATGGCTAAAGGAAGATCTTCAAACAAGAAGAAAATGATAAAAGAAGAAATATTGGAACATCAGAAAGAACACAAAACTGTTTGCTACTTTGCTGCCCATCTTGAAAGAAAAGAATGGAAAATGAAGCAGAGGACGAGAACTTCAAAAAAGGAGAAAAATGAATCTCACAGAGGTCATGAGAAGACAGGAGGGCTGACTCAGCTTCATGGAGGGATGGCCCAGGTGTGGTCTGCTCGGCACCTTGTCATTTGAGTTGGAAGAATGAAGCCATTGCAGCTGCAATAGAAATGTTAGGCCGTCCACCTTCCTCCTTTCTTTGTATTCACCTAGAATCCCATAGCTTCTCCTAGGGACTTTAGGCATGATTTTAATTACCTTATTTATACCATGGATTTCCTGCAAGAACTGAGCGTTGGTTACAGAATGAGCTGGAAGATTTGGAAAAGTAGTACCAGTTCAAAATCTAACCCAAAATTCAATCTAAAACCAGGCTTCAGCGTGGTCCAAAGACTGAACTGTAGTTAACTCCGGCAAGATTTTGTTGTCTGTGGAGTACAGAGAGTGAAACTCACACGCAGACCTAGCTCTGCCACTGAGTTACAGCCCCGGCCCAGCGTCTGTTCCTGGAAGGAGAACTTGCAGTAGGATTGGACTGAGACTCAGTTAAGCAAAGCTGTGGGGAAGGGCTGAGCTAAAGGGCTACCGCCCAAGGATCTGCTTTATTTACTGCAAAGTGTGAGGCAGAGTCAATGAGAAACTGGAGGCAACCCAAGCGTCCAGGCTGGCTGCACTGCTGTCCTCAGGGAAACCCGCCTTTCCTGTAGTCTGAGTCCCCTTGGGAAGAAGTGTGTTGCCCACAGCACCCAGCATCCTGGCACTGGCCACAGCTTGGAAATCAGTTTTTCAGACTGCTAGCAGCTGACACTCTTCAGTGCACCTTCCAAAACTGAGGGTGGTTCTTGGTGCTGTTTTCAGAAGTATGTGTCCCTCTCCACCCCAAGCCAGGCCTCCTGCCTCAGTGGGCACCTGGGAACCTTTGTGATTTCCTCTGTTCCATAGGCACCCCTTGCTTCTAACTTGTTCTTTAATTTGAAACTTTGTCCTCTGGGTTCCAGAAATCTGTGGGCCCGAGGCCATGTTTTCACTGATCACCATACACAAATATCTGTGATGTACCGCGTCCTCCAAATACCATGGCAGGCACAACAAAGGGCCTGGCCTTGAGGAACTTAGGGTCTACAATGAGCCCTTGAGTTACAACCAGCCTAACATGAACATCTTGAGTTATGACCGCAAATTTAGTTTAAACTTATGAACAAAGTCTTGAGTTACAACCCGAATGCCAACCACTTGTGCTTCCAGGTGGTCTCAGATAGTTTTTTTTCTTTTTATTGAGTTTATTGGTACAATCTAGGTATACAATACAGTTACATTCATTACTGGGATCTGTACCTTCACATGACAGGTCTTGGTTCTCATTCTTTCCCCTTGTCCCTGCCCTCCCTTCACCCCCTCCTCCCTTCCCCATTTACAAACACTTTATTTCCATTTTTTCATTTTCTCATATTTTTTTCTTTTCCCTTGTTCCCTTTCCCCTACCCTTCCCACTTTCCCTACACCTTTAGCCCTTTTCTTCCTATTTCACACTATTAATTATCCCATTAGGATCTTGTGTACTATTATAGTTTTTCACACCAGAGAGACTATTTGGTATTGTCTCAGATACAGATTTAACTCTTGCAGAGTTCTGGAAGGAGCATGACAACATCCTTCCCTGTGCGGGTTCACTGAGAAATCCGGGGTAATGTCTCTCTAAGGACACTGAGATCTGCCTGTGTATAGGAGAGAGACTTCAAAAGCTGTGTAGAGGAGCTGAGCCTCTACTGACCAACTTGAGTTACAACCAGTCCTCAGGAACAGATTGAGTTCAGAGAGGCTGCTAACCTGTCTCCAGGCAGTAACAGGAAATACAGTCTGCTGTGTCCACCGGCCCTGCTGGCCTGGGCCCTGGCCTGTTCTGCACATGGGCCTGTCCTCTCTGGGCAGCTGAAGAGCCCGAGCAGTAACATTGAGCCAGCCTGTGTAACAGCTGTGCCAGTCGCTTGAGGATGGACCTGGGACAGAGGTGTAGGTGACAGAATCAGAATTCCCCACAGCACAGGTGGCCCTGGGAGCCAAATCCATGCCCTGAGCCGTACCTGCAGGGAGTCACCTCTTGCCCCTGTTGTGCCCAAGACTCTGGCTGTTCCTCAGTAGCCTCCAGAGGACAGCACTGTGACAGTTTGTTCACAGTGCAGAAACTGAGGCTCAGGACACTCAGGCACAGGGCCTTGCATGGTCCGGCTTAGACCAGAACCCAGCTCCTCCCCCTCCAGAGCCACTCTGCTATCCCCTCAGTGGCTGCCATGTCCCGCGATGTGGTCGTCTGGGAGACCTGGGCTCTGGGTGTGATCAGAGTGAGAGCTGGCAACCACGTGGCCTCAGCCAAGCCTGGGGCAGCAACTGGCAGACAAGGCAGCTGAGGGAGGCCCAGTGCTGGCGCCAGTCCTCAGGCAGCCCAGGCAGAGCACAGAGGCCAAGGCCTCTGTCCTGAGAGCCCCAAGCCACGATCAGCAGCAGTGGACTTGGAGAGGCCCCTCGTGCGGGTGACTAATGGGTCTTTCCTGCCCCATCACCTGCTTCCGGGTCATTTTCAGGACTCAGCTGCTGGTGAGGAGGAGGGTGGATGTGGAGCCCAGCAAGCTCCCGACCTGTGGCTGTGGCTCAGATCAGCTGGGCCCTGGGACGGCCTTTCCTCATGCTGCTGCATGGGCCCCAGACACCCGCCTCTTCCTGCTCCTCCACCGCAGGGTCGGACCCAGGGTCTCCTCTGCCCACTGCTTCCCGTGGAGCTCAGGAGACAGCTGTCCTCCATCATAGCCCATCCCTCACACAGGTGGAGGTTCAGAGAGCGGCTGTGGCTGGGGAGCTGCTGCTCATTTCCTGCTGCCTGATCCTGGCAGCCTCTCCCTGCCAGGCTGGCAAGGCGGAGATGGCAGCTCATAAGCCAGAGGGGACAGCAAAGCACTGAAGGCACTCGAGTGCCACGTGCAAGGTCACCGCCGCACAAATGGTGAAGCGGGTACGGCAGCAGAGGGGCAGCAACTGGAGCAGATGGCGCTCGCCTGAAGCCGACAGCACCAGGCCGGCCGTTCTTTCCCAGCCATCGTGAGTGCTGCAGGGCAGGAGCTGAGTGGTGGGCAGGATCAAATCACCACTGTGGCTTGACTGTGGTCCCCAGAGGCCTGGTGTGCGGTCCCCTGGGGTGGAGTTGATTGGTGGAACCTCTAATAGGATGGTGATGAGAGCATAGGGCTGAACGCCAGCCACACAAAGCCAGCCCTAAGAGTGGGTATTGCCAAGCAAAGCCATCCCCTGCTCTCTGCCATGCCAGCCACATCAGACCCTCACCAGAGAATAGACAGATGGGGACCCTGACCTCAGACTTTAGTCTCTAAAACAGTGAACTGCATAAGCTTCTTTTCTTTACAAAGCACCCAGCTTCTGGTATTTTATTATAGCAAAAAAAACAAAGACACCGACCAACCCACAGGCCCAGAGGCTGTCAGCAGCGGCACTAGCTGTGGCGATGTTTGGGGCTCTGGATTCTCGTAAGGCTCTTCCCTTGCAGATGCCTCTCTGGAGTCAGGTCAGAAAATCCAAGGCCTATAACCCTGCACACAGGGCGCCTCTGGGCCAGGAAGGTGAATGCCCTGCATTAACCCTGCAGCTGCTGCCCACTTGCCCAGGCCTCCCGCAGACTCCCCGCCATCCTGGTGTTTCATACTTCAAAGGACAGTGTGTTCTCTCCAGCTTGGAGATTTCCCTGAGTCCTCCTCCTAGACCATTAGTGCAAAACAACAGCTCCACTGTAAGAAATTTGTTAGTGATCCTGTCCTAATTATTTGAGGCTTTCGTCTGCAAAATCGTCCATCTCTTGCTGCTTTTGATTTCTGGGCTTCATGCTGCAAGCAGACGCTGCTCTCCTAGTTCTGAGTGGTTAACAGGACACTCGGCTTTGGATTCTCGCAGTGCTGCAGAATGTCTCAGGAGGGCGAGGAAAGCAGAACGGGCCCCATTCTTGTCTCACAAAGCAGCTCGCTTTCCTCAGTGCCTCTGGGGTCTTCCTTGTGACAGCAGTACAGAAGACCAGTGTATGGCGCAGGGTACTTCTCCCCACTGCACGGCACTCTCCAAAAAGGTGATGCAGAGTACACACACGGGGCAGAATCTCCAGCCCTCCCTGAGGCAGGTTCCAGGTCCCAGGCTTTGTTGAGCTTCCTCTCCTGCCTGTCCTCCCGCACCCTGGTGGCCAGGCCGTGGCTCACCCCTGTCCAGGCACCTGGGGGAAGGGAGGACAGGCCTCTTGCCTGGGTGAGTTTCAAACCGCCTGCCTTGAAGTGCAAATGGCAGGTGCTGGCTCCTCCAGCCCTTCAGAGCACCCGCCTGGCTCTTCTGTGAGATTACAAGCGCTTTCATCCCTGCTCTGGCCCAGTTTCCCTCCTTCCCAGCAAGGCTCCAAAGATAGGTGGGAGGTGAGAACAAGGAGAGGAGGCTCATTCATAGCTGTGTCCCCGCTGGGCAGGGCGACCTGGCCTGCACATCTTCCAGCCTTGTCCTTTGGAGCCGCTGAGGCCAGAAAGGGGCCGCGGGCCGGGTTAAGAGGGGTCGCAGGAAGTTGTATGGCACCCTGCGATGCTCTGATCGTGCTTTGTGCCCAGCTCTTTAGTGCAGTGGAGGGGCTTCAGGCCTCTCGTTTTCTTTTTCTTTTTTTAATGTAGTGGTACTCTTTTGAGGCTCCAGGCTGAGAACGTTCCACATCTCTTACACTCATGCTTGTTCTGTGTGTGTGTGTGTGTGTGTGTGTGTGTGTGTGCGCGCGCGCGCGCGTGCACACCTTCAGTGCTTTGCTGCATTTGCTTGTAATCTTGCTTTTCCAATTCCCTCTGCCTCCTGCAGCACAAGCAGGGTTTCCTTCACAGGTTGCTCCCAGTGAAAGAAGAGGGAGCTCTATCCTCTCCTACACCCCTATTCCTTTTTCCCTCTACCATCCTGTCCTGTAGCCATCTCTGTCTGTGTGCTGGAAACATGGGTCCCACGTGGGCTCAAAGTGGGGTTCCCAGTCGCCTCCAACCCCTCATTCTGGAGGTCCCCAGGGGACCTTGCTGGTGGTCCTCACTCTAAGAAGCCACCAAATGGCCACTCTCAGCCCAGCAGAGGGAGGCTTCTGGGCTCCTGTCCCTGCCTCTGAGGCACCAGGCTCTGCTGCAGTACCTCAGACTCCCAGGTGCTAGCGTGGGTGAGGAGACTTTCTGCCCCCAACCCATGTGGTATTCTTCCCTGAGGCCCTCGCAGGGCTGCCTCATACAGAGATCTGTTCAGACGGCTCTCAGTTCACCCCTTCTCTTAGCATCAAACTTGGATCCTTGGGATCTGATGAAGATCAGAGCAGCCGCAGTCAGAGCTGCATTTCTACCTGGTGACTAATGCAGTGTTCTCAAGTCAGTTTGTGCCTTCCCTGAGGATATATTAGTTCCCAAACAACACCTTCAGCCATAAAAGTCAAAATGTGCAATTAGCCTGTCTTGCCAGAATTCCAAATGTGCCCTGACATGTCTGAATCCTAAAGCAAACATAACCTAGACCCAGAAGGCAAACAGACCACCATAGCATCTTCCTCGCCCAGAACAGACATCAGTAATCAAATTCACGTAGGTCCTGCCTGGCAGAGCCTTAGGATTCTTCTGCCCAGAGGCAGATCTCACCCCAGCTCTGTAGTCTTTCTGCATCCCCTTGTTAGATGTAACCCCACCTTTCTCATAACTTTTATGGCCCTCAGGACTCAGCTGCCCTCTGGCCTCATTCCAGCTGTAATAACCAAACTAATGGCTAACTCATGTACAAGCTCTGTCCTTGACTGACCCAGGAACTCTTCTCAGTACCTCTTACTAAACTCATGTAATCCTCACAGTCATATGAAGTAAGTACCATCACTGTTCCCATTCGACAGAGGTGGAAACTGAGGCACAGAAGTTACACAGTTCCCGGGTCAGAGACTGAGTCCTGCATACCATCGCCTTTCGTGAGCCAATGGTTAGGCTCCCACTGGCATGAGGCACTGCTGTGGGCCCTGAGGGCCAAAGTCGAACCAGCATGGTGCCCAGGTGCAAACTTAGGGAATCACTCTGACTCTGAGGCAATTTCATGGACAGATGGAAGGAAGACCCAGTTCAGGAAAAGGGTGCTGAACTGGAGACTGAGGGAGTGAATTTATTCAGGGGCGGGAAGTGAGTGGAGAGGAGAGCAGGAAGTAGGAGCCTGACCAACGCCTTGTACTCCTGGCCAGCCTCACCCCTCCCTCCCCAGCCCTCCCAGGCTCCACTAGCAGCTCTGAATTGGTTGAATTGGTTGTGGGTGGGCACTAGCACTGAGGGCTCTGCTTTCACAGACCTTTAACCTCGCTGTTCCAATTGAGCTGCCCTGGCAGGAGGCCCCACCAGGCCTGACTGGCCTGGTCCAGACCCCAGAACCTTAGCCGCCTCAGCAATTTCAACAAAGCTCTTTTGTGTCCCTGTAAACAAGAACTCCATTCCTGGCTTGCAAGGCCGCAGGGCCTCTCCTCATCATCACCACCCTTGGCACCTCACCCATCTCTTATTGGCCTCCCTTTCACTGATTCTGTTACACCCAGGCTACTTCCATTCTGATTCTTGGCAGACACCATGGTTTATTTAGACTTTTGTTTCTTCTCTAAACTTGGTTTAGCCAACCTTTTTTGTAAAGAGCCAGTTTATATTTTAAGTCATCCAGGCCTGACTGTCTCTGTCACAACTCTACTGTTGACCCTGAAATAGGCATAAGCACAGCTTATCTCTGTTTCAATAAAACTTTATTTAAAAAGATAGGAGGAGGGCCACAGTTTACCAACCCCTGGCCCCAGCTATACCCTCTGGTTATCTTTCTGCCTCATTTTGTAACATCTGTTGCTTCCTGTCCTTTGAGGCTTAGCTGTAGTTCCTCCTGAGCAGGAAAGCCCTCTCCCAGGCCCTTCCCACCACCAACAACCTCCACACTAATCTCTCTCCATCTTCCTTGGACTTGTCACTTTGCATCTGTTCTCATGTCTGCCTGCTTAATGGGTAATGTGAGGAGCACATCTTAAATTTCCTCAGTGTGCCATTAGTAATAGCAACATGCTGGACTTATAATCAGTGCACCGAGTATGATCAATAGTTTTGAAGATTTGCATGACTGCAATATTTAAGGGAGTCGTTGGTTCTGAGTGTGTTTCCTCTGCAGTTTTTCATTCAAATGCACTTGCTGAATGCTTGCTACATAGTAGGCACTCCTTTCCTTTCTTCTCTTTTCTGTTAATAAATCACCCACGAGCTTCAGTCTGTTACTAGCTGGAATATGTGAGGCCAGTATGCTTAGAAACAACTGGATTAAGAAATGAAAAGATCCTCTGAGATGATAGGATGGTCAGAATTACATGTCAGGCTGCATGTTCAAGTTTATAAGTACTTCCACATGCACGTCTCACTGAATCTTCGTGACAGCCCTCAGACGTGGGTGGCATTGTCCTGTTTGCCCAGGAACTTAGACATTTGAAGCTTGCCCAAGGTTTGTTTCCTAAAGCAAAGTATAACCATTTTTCTGATTCTAAGCCGAATATTCTAGGTTATTGTAGAAATATATCAAAAATAAGAAAAATCATAGGTAATCTCTATACCCACACATAGTCAATGTTAAATTAATATCTGTGTAGTTTTACAGATGTTTGTATTTCAACTAGATAAAAGTCAGGTCATACACCTTAACTATGTACATACAGACCTGCATATCTCAAATTCAATGAATGACAGGTCAAGAATATTCTAAAAGAGGGCTGGGGATTTAGCTCAGCGGTGCCACCACCTGCCTCACAAGTGCAAGGACCTGAGTTCAATCCCCGGTACAAAAAAACAAAGAATTTTCCAAAAGAAAACTGCATCTGTACCAACCATGTACAACTTATTCTCCTTATCATTAGTCCCCAAACAATTCAATATAACAAGAATTTATACCACATATGAGTGCTGGGTCTTTATTAGAAATAACCTAGAGGTGATTTATAGTGTACAGGAGGGTGTGCGTGGGCTATATGCAAGCACTATGCCACTTTATAGAAGAGACTTTAGCAACTGCAGATTTTTGTATTCATGAAGGGTCCTGGAACCAGCTGCCCACAGATGTTAAGGGAGAACCATGTAAGTTTTATTTATCAATTTTATGTCAATAAGTTTTTATAAAAGCTGAATTATTATAATTAGTGTAGCTACACTTTTTACTTTTCAAAGGTTCAAGTTGCATACAATAAAATGCACCCTTTTTCATGTGCGATCTTATGACTTTTAGCAAAGCTGTGTAGCTGAATAACCACTATCAAAATCAAGAGCCAGAACTATTCTGCCACACCACACTCCCTTGGTGACCCTTGGGTCACACCCCCCATGCGCCCCTGAAGCACTGACTTCTCTCTGTGATGCCGCCCTTTGCTGGTGTCCTCAGTGGGTTGTACAGTGTGCTGCCTTCACTTGGCACTGTGCGAGTATGTTCCCAAGTCATTACATATTCTTCAAAAGTGTTATTGTTTAATGACTGCCTGCCTCGCTTTATGCTACATAACCTCCAGCTCGCCATGGCAGTCTCTCCCAGTGAATAGAAGTGAGAGGCGAAGGTCACACGGGCAAGAGCAGGAGCAGCATTGATCTGATTAGCACTTGTTTCCCTTGAGAGGGGGCACTGGCTTTTCTCTCTTCAGCCACTGTGGATGAGCTCTATGGGGGCAGAGTGGACAATACCAAGTGCAGGACGGTGCTGACTGTGACCTAAGTCTGGGTGATTGGGGCACCATTTGGATTCTTAGGCTCTGATTCAGAATCTCACCAAGGACCTGGAGACAGAAACCCCAGCCCCACCATGGGGCCATTGGGAGGGTGAAAGGAGAGGATTGGGCTGCACTGCTAACCCAGTTTCCTTCCTCACCCTCTCCCCTCCACCACCGTATGTGACTCCAGATCTTAACACCCCAGAAAAAGGAGGCAGTCACTCTTGAGGGGGTGGGTTAACTTCACTGTGATTATTTCATAGGGTGTATGTATATGAAAACATCAAGTTGTATACCTTACTACATAATTTTGTCAATTATACCTCAGTAAATCTGAAGAAAGGAGAGAGATTGAATTGGTATTCATGGAAAATGTTGAAGATAGGCTGTCACCTATTTGAAGCCGCCTCCTTGTGTCATCAAAAGAGTGAAAGACAACTGAAAAAAGGGAGAGCTTCAGAAAGAACAGAACCGCCAGTGCTGTGAGGCAAAGAGCAGGCACATAAGGGCTTCTAGAACTTTCTCCCACCCAGGCAGAAGCCTCCCCTCAGCATGGGAGCAGGGGCCTGGGGGGACACCAGCACCCTGTTAACTAAAATGATTCAAGGGCTCTTCTGCATTTGTTTTGAGCATTGATGGTTTTAAAATGTCTCCCTCCTCCCTTCCACCACATGACATTTTCTTCTCCCTCCCCCGAGTCCTTCTTAGAATTCTCCCAGCAAAGCCGAGTGAGTATCCTAGTGTGTTGCTATGGAAAGAATGGCAGCATCACTGATGAGTTCATGAAGAGAGAGAGAGAGAGAGAGAGAGAGAGAGAGAGAGAGACAGAGAGAGAGAGACAGAGAAAGAGAGACAGAGGAGGGAGGGAGAAAGAAGAGAAAAAATAGGACTAACAGGGTTTTTTAAAAAGTCTTATGAGGGCCAGGGATTTGGCTCAATGGTTATGATGCCTGCCTTGCAAGCACAAGGGCCTGAGTTCAATCCCTGGTATCAAATAATAATAATAATAATAATAGTGTTATGAAATCAGAAGAAAAAACTGTTCCACCACTAAATACACCCACATCCACAGTCAGCAGATGTCCATGCTTATAGGGTGTCGGCCTCTTTGTGAGCATTGCTGTAGCCATTGCTCCTCAGAACTCTCAGGTTGGTGGCTGGAATTTTCCCCTTTGATAAGGACACTAATAATGGATTGGAGATCACCCTACTAACTCCATTTTAACTTGATTACATCTATAAAGCCCTTATTTTGAAACACAGTCAACTTTGAGGAACTGGGGTTTAGGACTTCAACATCATTTTGGGGGGAGATGAACTCAACTCATTAAAGTTGGTAAACAAAGATGGATAGAGCCAAAGCTTGGCCTGCCCCCCTTTTGTCTCTCTCTCTCTCTCTCTCTCTCTCTCTCTCTACTCTCTCTCTCTCTCTCTCTCTCGCTCGCTCTCTCTGTCAAAACTCAAGAGTAGAGGGGCCTCTAAAATAGAAGCTCCACAGGACAGTAGTCCTTGTCCCCAGAACAGTGCAGATATATATATATATATATTAGACCCATTTACATATTAAATGTGTTATTATTTTTAAATGGAGGAACAAATGAACAGTCTCCAGTCAATGGCTGGCTAGCGATCAGACCGAGCAGATGGGCCAACATCCCATACCTTGTGTCCTCTTAAGCCTAAGGGGCTAGGTATTCGTGAGTCACTGAGGTGTGATGTTAAAGGTGTTGAAAGTCTCACGCCTATTTCTGGGTTACTCTGCTTCTGCCAGTACAGAGGGGTTCTCAGTGCTCCCCACTGAGACATGTACAGAAAGGATGGTTTGACTTAATCTGCTCTTGGCTATAACCGAACTCCCAGGGAAGAGGAGAGGGGTCCTGTTGGAAGTATTCTAGTTGGCCATAAAAACAGTCTCGGATTCAGCCTGGCTTCTCAGCACCAGGCTGGTAACTCTGTAGTGAGCTGAACTGATTTGGATGCAATCCTGTATGCAGATGTGGCATGAAGTGCTAGTATTTTTGCTCCCTGTGAAAACAATTGCCAAATAAGGTTCTTAGAGGACCTGTCTTCTGCAGAATGCTTCTGCCACTAAGAGCATATGTTAGATGGAACTTCCAGAGAATGAAAACTGGTCTGCCTTGTCCACTGCCATGTCCCCAAAGCCCAGATCAGAGGCCTTCCTGGAAAGTCACCAAAGGACATCAGAGATGTAAAGAGCCCACAGGGGCAGAAGCTTCGGGAGAAGAGCATGTGAGGCTGGGCAGGGTTGCTGAGGCTCGAAGGGTGAGTTGGATAGGTCCGGTGGAGAAGGCGGCTTTGCAGGTCCTATGGAAAGAAGAGATGAGGAACAACAGAGCAGGAGCTCTGCCAGACACAAGACAGCTGGAAATGGGAAAGTGTGTGCTGTGGTTTGGGGGTGTTACGTGTCCCCAAGGCTTCGTGTGTTGATTTTAATCCCCGCTGTAAGGTAACATGAGGCAGAAATGTGGCCCAACCTTGGTGTTTAGAGGTGAGGCCTTCAACAAATGGTTATATTAGCTGCAGCCACTAGGGTGGAGCCTCATGATTGAGTCCAGGTGGCTTTGTAAGGAGGGGACAGAGACCAGGAGACACACATTCCCCCAACTCTTACAAGGCCATCACCAAATGCAGTTCTTTGACCTGGTGTCTTCAGAAAGTGAGCCACAATAAACCTTTTCGGTATAAAGTAGATTGCATCTGGTATTTCGTTAGAATAATGAAAAATGGACCAATATACCACTTAAGGCAAGAGTCTCATTCCATTTCCATAACCCAGGCAAGGTATGATGTGGCTTGAGTGTGTGCAGAACCACCCGGAACAACGTGGGACAACGTGAACTCACACTGAGGTGCACCTGGCACACACAGGAAGGATGGCCCAGCGGGGAGCATCCAGGGTGCCTGGCTGTGTGGGAGCCTCCCGGAGGAGAGCTGGTCCCCTGCAGATGGCATCAAAGAGAAGAAACGAGGAAGCCAGTAGTAGTTTTGGCTTGGGACAAGTTGGGTTTGCTACAAAGATAGGGCATCCTACTGTTTTTATTATTGGTATCACAACATTATTTTTATTACTTCATTTTTATTGTCTTATTAATGAGTTAACATATACTGGATGTTTGCTATGTACCAAGATGTGTTATGCCAATTCAATGGATGGTACTGCTTGATTCCCACAGCAGTCTTGTGAGGATTCATTCCTGTTAACCCCTTGGGGCACACAGTGCTTAGAATGTTTCTCTTTTTTTTTAATAATTTGTTGTTAAAATGGTAAATTTTATTTTTTTATTTTTTTAATTTAGTTAAGTTTATTGGTACCTTTTAGGCATACATAATGATCACATTCATCACAGGGAATTTGTTCCTGTACAGGATATATCTTGATTCTTTTTTTCCTCATTCCCTTCCCTTCAACCCCTCTTCCCCTTCTGATTTACAAAAGCTTTGTTTCCACTTTTTCCTTCTTTTCTCATTTTTTTCCTTCCTCATCCTTCCTTTCCCCACTCCCCTCCCTAGTTCCCTTACCCATTTTATTTATACAAAAGAAAGGTAGCAGCCTTCCTGTTGCCTGTTTTCACAAACCAGAAGGAACCAGCAGAGAGCTGGGCAATGAAGGCATTGGGATGCATCCCTGAAGAAAACCTCCCTGCAGCCTTCATGGCCTCCTGGGAAGGTGGCTTCTAGCATTTTCCGCTCCTCCTTGGGGAAGGCAAGGCTCCTGCAGAGGCTCCTGCCTGTTACGCTGCTCCACGTCTGCACAGTCAAGACCCAAGGGAGGCCACTCCCCATGGCATTGCTACTGCTGCACTGGTGGGAAGGGATGAGGGCTCTGGCCAGAAGGAGGTGGGGAGCAGGAAGGAGAATGTGGTGACCCTCGAACCCATCATCTCCTTTGGCCTACAAGATGAGAAGAAAAACCACTGTCCAGTTGACTTAGAAACAGGTGCAGCACCAGCCCCCTGGAGATGAGGTCCTGCTCCCTGAGGTACAGCCTTAAGGTCCCACATCCTCCTCACCACAGCACCGAGACTCCAGGCAGGGTCCCGACCCTGCTGCCATCCGATCTCTCAGAACTTGAAAAGGAGGATGTCGGCCCAGGCCTGGGCTCCGATGGCACCAGGATTTCTGCAGCTGGGCCTGTCAGAGTCTCTCTGGAGGACAGAGGTTTTGTGGGAATGGCATGTGAGCCGGGGCCCAGACAGAGCAGGTGACAGGCCCAGGGAAGAGATGGCATGGGGTCAGTGCCACCATAAAGTGAGGGATAGAAGAGTTTGGAAGCTGAATGGGGAGAGAACAAGGCCAGCCAGCATGCGGGTCTCTGAAGACTGTCTCCCTCAACTGGGATCCACACCTGGCTGGGGAAACGTGGCAGGTCTGCCTCGTGGTGGTGCCAGGGCTGGAGCTCCAGCCTTTGTCAAGTCCCAAGGGCAGCGCTTGGCATGACCAGGGCCACGGGAGCTTGGCCTCTTCCTTCCCCAGTGGGCCAGGCCAAGCTGCAGGTGGCTCAGTTTGCCCACCGTTCCCTTGAAGGTCAGACTCCCTGGCCTCCAGGGAGAGCCCTTGTCCTTGCCTCTGCCTGCTGCTTGCTCATGGCTGCCTATGTTCCTCGGTGTGACACCTTCCTCCATCTTTGCAGCAACTTGAGCCCATGCCTTTCCCATCACCACACCTCCTTCTTTGTGCCATCTCTCTACCCCGCTTACATGGACACTGTGGTCACACAGGGCTCACTTGGATATCCAGGATGGTTTCTCCATCTCCAGGGACTTAATTCCCATGTCAGAGTCCCCTCACCATACATCCCCTCATTCCAGAGATATGACTTAGATACCCTGGGATTGGGGCACATTTTTCAGCCTCCCATACCCCGAGTCCTGGGCAGAGAGGTGCAGAGACCCAGCCTCCGGATGCTAGGCCAGTCTGCATGTTTCTGCCTCTCCCTGGCTTGGATGAATGGCTTTGTGGAGGACTTTCTATCCTCAGCCTTTGTCCCAGGCTTTGAGATGAAGGGAAGGCTCTTGGAGGTGCAGATGAAAGGGTTCAAGAGAAAGCCATGGGTTTGGGGACCCAGAGGGTGGGGCTGGAGGCAGGAGAGAGAAAGAGATCTAACAGACAGAATCTAACAGCTGCTGAAAAGCTCTGTCTCGCCCGATCCACGCCAGGGGAGCAGAGAAATCTTGTCCTTCCTGCAGCCCCAGGAAGATGGAGTGAGCACAAACCCCCACAAGAAGGGAAACAGAAAGGAAAGGTTATGCTGGGAGCTGTCAATAGAACAAATCCCGGGAGTCTCAGCCTCTCTAAATGTTTTGATAGCAGAATTTGATGGATTGTAAACCAGAGTAGGCCCATCTTACACATTTGATATGCCTTATTTATTTATGTGTGTGACACATAAAACCAGAATTGATTACTGCTTCCCTCTGGCTCCGTGAGATTTTCCCTTGTGCAGAAACTGTATGGTTATTCCCAGCACTGGTTCCCAAGGCTGTGGGCGTGTAGGTGCTGGGCGCACTTGATGGAGGCCGCTGAATTCTTCCCACACAGAGAAAGGAGGCTTTGCCTTAGGAAAGACGATCACATCAGGAAGTCACTGTTTCAGAATGTGTCTTCTTAATCTTTAGTCTTGTTGCTTTTTGAAAAAACAAGGTTATTGCTAGAGAAAGAGTAAAGGTGTTTAGTGTAATAGATTTGTGATTTGAAATGCAGGCAGGCACACACACACACACACACACACACAAAGATAAGTCCCTTTTAATGCAGAGATCTGAGCTTTAAGGGGTGTTTTCACACATTATGCCACTCAGTTCTAACAATCCTATGAGGTGGGCCATAGCGCTGGGTTTGTAGACAAACCCAAGCTAGAAGAGGTAAAATGTGTTACCAATGTCCTACACCTGGTAAGTGCTGGGCAGAGCCACAGTTAAAACCTAGGTGTGCTTTGGTTCCAAAGCCTACAGGCTACCCACACTGTCTAACTGGCTTCTCTGGGGTCAGGCCAGCCCCCAACACCCTGATGTGCTGTGACACCAGACACAGTCACCCAGCAGACCCCTCTCAAATGTCCCTACTTGCCCTGGGCAGACAGGCACTCACATCCTGTGATGAAGGGAAGAGAAGGGCTCTGCAGGATAGTGGAGAAAGTCAGAGACCAGGAAAACTATGTCATTCATAGTAGCCTAAAAAAGACAGAATACAATACCTAGGAATCAACCTAAACAAGTAGGTGAAAGACCTCTATAATGAAAATTACAGAGCACTGAAGAAATTGAAGAAGACACTATAAGATGAAATCACCTCCCATATTCACAGATCAGCAAAATTAATATCATTAAATTGGCCGCAATTACCAAAAGCAAGCTATAGAGTCAATGCACTCTCCATCAAGATACCAATGACACTCTTCACAGAACTAGAAAAAGCAACCCTAAAATTGATATGGAAACACAAAATACCCAGAATAGCTAAAGCAATACTAAGCAAAAAGAGCAAGGTAGGAGGCACCACAATACCTGATTTTAGATTATACTACAAAGCCATAGAAGCAAAACAGCATGGTACTGGCACAAAAATAGATGCATAGACTAAAGCACACCAAAACAACCCATGCAACTACAACTACCCAAGGGTGGCTTCTCAAGGTTGAAAAACCAGACCCTCTATGTAGCCCAGCTAGCCCACTCTGTTGTACACCCAAAGGAATTAGAGCAACGTCCTGCAGGAACTGCATACCTGTGGTCCTCACAGTAGCCCGGGAACGGAGTCAGCCTGAACACCTGGCAACCAATGGGAGGGAAAGGAGAATGTGCTCCAGTGAGCATTACTGAGCTGTACAGAAAAATGAATCATTCATCTGCAGGGAGACCTTCGTGTAAAGTGAAACAAGTGACTCTGATAGCCTTATCTCCCTGCTATGTGAGTGTTAAAAAGGTGACAGGAAGGTAGGAGGGTCTGCTTTGGATGAGGGAAGGGAATAAGGGAGAGAAGAAAGCATGCATATGGGGGGCTGTGGAGAGGGTGGAGAAGGTCAAACCACATGTGTGTATAAAAATGAAATGTATAAGGGAAAAATATAAAAACTGAAACTCAGTATTCTATAAAAATTAAAAGGCACTAATAAAAATGCTTTTCTCTAAAAAATGAGATTCTAGGTCCTCTTGCAACGCTTGGCGTTGTCCCTTCCAGACCCCTCCTGACCGAGGCTGGCTCAGTGCCCTGAGGGTGCCAGGCCCTGTTCACCGCCCCAGGTGCCCCTCAGTGTGTGTCCAAGTGCAGGTCCCCGCGTCACCTTCACGAGCCAGTGTATGCTGCAGTCCTGGTTTTTATCTATCTTATAAAAACTGTTCGGGCTTAAAATTCTCCTAATTTTGGTCTTGGACATTAGATGGCTTTTCCTTGCTCTTTTTGGAGGCATCGGGGGCTTTCAGTGTGTCTTGTGTTGATCTATACCTGAATTGTCCTAAGTAATGACAAGAAAAGCATTTTTCCTTTATGAAACCCTTGAGTTTTATTTGGGTGCTACTAAGTGAAACACTGTACTTTTCTACCAGTTTTTCAGCACTTTGCAAAAGGATAGCTTAGGGGAGAACAGGAATTTTTTTCAGTACTGGGGATTGAACACATTACCCATCATGCTGAGCTACATCCCAACCCTACTGATTTTGAGACCAGGTCTTGCTAAGTTGCCCTGGTTGGACTCAAACTTGCATCCTATTGCCTCAGCCTCCCAGAGTGTTGGGATTACAGGTATGAGCTGCCACACCTAGCAGAGATTTTTTGAATAGTAACAGGAGAATTTGAAAATTAACCTGCAGCAAATTCAGAACATGTTGATAGCGGTGAGTCTCCAGGCAGAGCCACGCTTCCTGGAGTGCAGGTCTCAGCGCAATTTCCCTTCCTGGGAGGGACAGGGTGTGCTTCCTGCTTCTCACTGCAAGTAGGGCTGCTGCCCAGGCCCTGTCACTTTCACTGAAAGCTCTGCCTGGCAATCGGCACTCTCTGTAGGTTATCTTTCACTTGCTCTGCCTACCCCTTCCAGATCATAAACTCTTTGAGGGCAGGAATCCTAAAACTAGTCACCAGAATCTGGTACATAGCAGCACTAAGAGACAGACAAACGGGTGTGGTGGCACACGCCAGTAAGCTTAGCACTCAAGGTGGCTGATGCAGGAAGATCAAAAGTTTGAGTCTAGCCCTGGGAATTCAACAGCTTAGCAAGACAAATAAAAGTTGGGCTGGAGATGTAGCTCAGTGCAAAGGCTCTGAGTCCAATCCCCAATACAGGTGAAGGAGAAGGAGAAGAAACAGAAGGAATAAATGAATACATGAAGCAGGTGTGTTCTCTTTTCCAAGATTCATGTTTCTGTTCTAAAAAGTGAGAGCCTCTGCTGTGTACCCTTTCAGGGCCCAGGAGTGCTGAGCGTGGAGCTCAGTGGCCTGGGTCCCACAGTTTGCCCGCACCCCCAGGGGGCTGTGGAGACCCAGCAGGAACATGCAGTTCCATTAGGCCACCCATT
The DNA here is from genome assembly GCF_012274545.1 of Fukomys damarensis. Classification (NCBI taxonomy): domain Eukaryota; kingdom Metazoa; phylum Chordata; class Mammalia; order Rodentia; family Bathyergidae; genus Fukomys; species Fukomys damarensis. The sequence goes on from NW_022900917.1 coordinate 67,018,735, forward strand.
GGGAGGGCCATGTGAGGAAAGTGGCCAAAGATAAAGTTCCCAGGTCTGGGAGTGAGGACTCCGGGTCAGGACTCTGGGTCATCCTGGTGAGAAGTCACCCAGCCCATTTCTGAGAGGTCTTAAGCAAGAAGGCAAGTGGATGGCAAAGCGGGCTAGGCTGGGCACAGCTACCTCAGCGAGGGCAGTGGCACTGAAGGGGCAGCCTGTGCAGATACTTTCAGCTGCAGGACAGAGAGCCATGAGGCCGGTTAGAAGGTGGTGGAGAGGCCTGCAGGGTGGGTTGGACACAGCAGGGCAGGAGGGGCGCCCTGGCCTGGCTCTCGCCTCAGCGGGGCTCCTCGCATGCTCCCTGGCACCCCAGCCATGGCCTCGTCTCCCTCTGGTCACAGCTAAAGCCGAGTGTCCCTCGGGTCCTGCCTGCTCCATATAGGGCCCCCACACTTCAGGGGTCACCCTGCCAGGCCAGAGAAGGAGAGTGCTGGATGAGCAGTGCCTGCCCCCAGCAGGCCCAGGCCAGGCTGAAGCCAGGGGCCAGCGAGGCGGGGAGGGAGCAGCCAGACGCCTAGGAATCCAGGGTTCCACAGGACTGTGCAGGCCCAGGCACCTCTATCTGAGACAAGGGACAGTGCGGAAAGATGGGGCTGGGAAGGCAGAGAACAAACCTGGTCCTAGGCATGTTAAATTTGAGGTGCACATGGGACCCCATCCAACAGTGCTCATAGGATCCCTTGGGAGACTCGGAAGGGCACCGTACCCCCAGACATACCTGCTAGAGCAGAGGCACAGAAGCCGCCCTCACAGTGGGAGTGGCTCGCGTGTTTCATCCACACTGTTCTGTGGCTCCTGAGAATCACCTTGGCACTGTGTTCAGTGGAAAGTGGCCGCCCTGCCTGTGCACCATTTCAGCTGCTCCGCTGCATCCCACCTTCCCACTGGACGCTGGGAAGAAAGCAGGGGCTCTGAGAGAGGAGTGGGCCCAGGAGTGAGTTTGGTGGGTGTCCATGGAGGGGCTGACAGCACCCCGAGGAGTGGGTAAGAGGGGCAGGGACCACATTGTGTGGGGGACAGGAAGTGGAAGGGAAGTGAAGGAGGACAGCAGGAAGTGACCAGGGCTTCTGAGGGGACTGTGAGGTGAGCAGCCGGGCATGGCCAGGCCCGGTCCAGCTGGGGACACCGACCCCAGTGTGCACCTTCTCTCCCACGCAGGTGGGCACTGAAGGGGACATGCCTGGGGGCACCATCCCCACTTGCTAAAGAGGTGAGAGGGTCCGGGTATGAATTCGTCAGTTCAGAGTCAGTGAGGCAGCCCTGGCGGAGGCGCACATCCAGAGCCTTCCCAGGCCAGATGGCTTTCTCTGCCCTGAGCACGGAGTCACTCCCTAAAGCTGCAGCCCTACTGACTGCAGGCAGGGTGCCCCACGGCCTCTCAGTACCCAGGGTCACCCACCCATGGCTCACAAGCAGCCACGGGCTCCACTTCATCCACTGCAACTCCTGAGCGAGAAAGGAGCAGGGAGATTTTTCTGCCTAACAGGGGAGCATCTCAAGGTAGCACATTGAAAAAGACATCACAACTCAATTAAAACTGCACCCGCTGCATGCTCCCAGATGGGGAAGGCCACTCAGAATTTGTGAGAAATCCATAGGCCCAGGTGGGGGATGGAATCACTAACCGTGGACAATAGTTGTCCCAAGCCCAGCAGTGGATGTGGAGTCAGGCTTAGCTAGGGGCCCTCCCCAGTTTCCCCATATGTAGAATGGAGACCACAGCCATCCGTTGCTGCTGTGGGAAGAAGAAAGATCATGCATGTAAACACCTTTTTGCTCTATTTTCCTGCCTACAGTTAACTGGAGCAGCCAGCCCCCTCTTTTCTCTTTAAAAATGTGTTGTTTGAACAGCTAAGCGATACAAAAAGTTAAACACACAGGTAACGGGAAATAGCTTCTTGCACAGCTGCGTGCACCTGCCAGCCCCACTGAGGTGGGCTGTAGAGGAGATGTCCGACCCCTGGTAGCTGAGCACCCAGGCCGTCCTGCCCCTTGGAGTGGCTGGCAGTGTGGCTGCTGGCGTCTGTGCAGCACTGAGTGGCAGGGCATCTTGCTGGGCTGGGGGTGTCTGCTCGCCCAGCTCTGTATTGGAGGCTGGTGAGGTCTGGGAGCCACGCTGCCAAACTGGCTGCTCTCGGAAGCACTGTCCAGGCTGGGCCTGGAGTTTGGGTCTCATGAGTCCCGACAGGTGCCAGGCAGTATGGGAGCCATGCTGCAGTCTCAGCCTCAAAATTCAAATTTAGGTTTAAGGTAGGACAGGGAGAAGTCATAAAATTCAGGAAGTCACCCAGGGACACCAGTGACCTTTCCAAAACAAATCCTGCTACACAGGTGAGCAAAGTGGCCAGGACAGGAGAGTCGGGGCTCGAACAGACCGAGGACCCCGCCACACAGCCAGCTGATCCTGCACGAGGCCGCAGAGTCCTCGGGGAGCAGCGTTGTGATTCACACACAAAGCGCTGCTCCCCTCACAAAAGACACGGGGGCGGGGGGCTGAGCAGGGCTGTAGCAGCTCTGAGGATGACCCGGCAATGTCAGGAGCATCCCTCCCGCCTTGATGTCCTGACACGATGCTTCCTTCCTCTCAAAACTCCGAGGCAGCCCCGCTAGTTCCTCTGTCATCCCAGTGAGAAGCTCGGAGATGAGAAGAGGCCTCGGTCTGTCGGTCTGTCCATCCGTCCGTCTGTCCAAGCCCAGGTGCTCCTTCCCTGAGCCCAAGCGGCCACGCTCCTTCCTCCTCCCTGATACCCCAGGCACCCCGGGCTCAGAGGCCAGTGGGTCCCATGGTGTGGCCCATTTCGCCTGCCCCAGCACTACAGGCACTCGGAAGGAGGCTGGACCGGAGCTGCCCTCCTCGCTCAGTCCTCTCTGGGGTGCGGAGCGCAGCCGGGCTCGGCCTGCTGGCCGCGTTCTGGGCCTGAGCCAGATCCCAGGGCGTTGTGCACACGGAGTCCCAGTGGGGCCAGCACGGCCGAGCCTCAAGGTCCACTCAGTCCCCGGGAAGTGACACTTGCTCTGCAGATCCCAAGCCTCGCTGGGGGCTGGGCTTTGGGTGAGAACCAAGGTGTGTCTGCTCCCCATGGGAGGACAGCCTGATGTGAAGGGAGAAACTCCTGACAGTGCAGTGACCTCCTCGGCCACCTATTGTTTCCCTCTTTAATTTTGTTTATTCTCATTCCCTCTCTTCCCTTCCCGCCCCCCTTGTACTCCTTCCTATTTGAACATTTTTTTTCCTACTTCCCAATATCTATCATTCATTTTGGTCCTTATTTACCCTTTGGTTTTCTTACACAAGAGAAACAATGCAATATTTAAACATGTGTCCAATTTATTTCACTTAAACGTATGGTCTCGAGGTGCATCCAGCTAAAAATTCTCAGCTTTATCCTTCTTCGTGGTAGAGTAGTACTCCATTGTGTTAAAACACACACACACACACACACACACACACACACACACACATCATCTTTATCCATTCATCTGTTCATGGGCACCTGGGCTGTTTCCAAGATTTAGCTATTACAAATCTTGCTGCTATAAACATTGGATGTACATATATTGCTGTGGTGTCATGCTTTTAAATCTTTCAGGAAGATACCTAAAAGGAGGATAGCTGGATCAAATGGAACCTCTAGTTTTAATTTTTTGAGGAATCTCCACACTGATTTCCACAGCGGTTGCACCAGTCTGCACTCCCACCAACAGTGAAGCATTTGTTATTGGTTGATTTCTTGATAATAGCCATTAATTCTGGGGTGAGATGGAATCTCAGTGTTGTTTTAATTTGCATCTCTCGAATGACCAGTGATGTTGAACATGCTTTCATATGTTTATTTGTCATTTGTTCTTCTCCATCTGAGAAGTATGTGTTCATTTCAGATGTCCATTTTTGGATTGGGTCATTAGGAGGAGTCTGATTTTTTTGAGTTCTTTATATATTCTAGATATTAGTCCTTTGTCATAGGAGCATCTGGCAAACATTTTTCCCATTCTTTGGGTTGTCTTTTCACTCTGTTGGTTTCTTTTGCTATGCAAAAACTTTTTAGTATGATGTGATCCCAGTTGTTGAGTCTTTGTAATATTTCCCATGCCACTGGGGTTTTGTTCATAAAGTCTTTGCCTGCATCTATGCTTTCAGGAGTTCTACCTATCCTACCTTCCAGTAAGTGTTTCTGTTTTAATATTTAGGTCTTTGATGCATTTTAATTTTAGGGTGCATGGTGTGAGATATGGGTGTAGGTTTAATCTTCAACATGTGGGAAGCCAGTTTTCCCAGCACCACTTATTCAAGAGGATATCTTTCTTTCCAGGGGAGGTGTTTGGCTCCTTTGTCAAAGATAAGGTAGCTGACTATGCTTGGAGTTGTTTCTGTATCTTCTAGTCTGTTCCACTGATCCTTGAGTCTGTTTTGCTGTTGTTGTTTTGTTTTGTTTTGTTTCCAGTATAATGCTGTTTTTATCACAGTAGCTTGGCAGTATGATTTCAAGTCAAGGATCATGATGCTCCTTGCCTTGTCTTTTTTGCCCAGAATTGCTTTTGCTATCCTAGGTCTTTTCAGGTTCCATATGAATTTTAGGGTTGTTTTCTCTAATTCTGTGAGATATGCTGTTGGTGTTTGGATAGGGATGTATCACATCTATTTAAGAATTTCGGAAGTATGACCACTTTCGCTATATTGGTCTGCCTTTCCAAGAAGGGACATCTTTCCATTTTCTGATGTCCTCTTCGATCTCCTTCTCTCAGAGTACTGTAGTTTTCACTGTAGAGGTCTTTTACTTCCTTTGCTAGACGGATTCCTCTGTGTTTTGTTTTTCTTGCTGCTATTGTGAAGGTGTTGTCCCCCTCGTTTCTCCCAGAGAGCTTGGCGTTTGTGTTCAGGGAAGCTGTTGGTTTCTGGATGCTGACTTGTAGCCTGCTTGGTCTTGGGTCTTTTGTCAGCAGACTGGGGCTCGTCGCACCTGCTTTGCAGAGTTGAGATGAAGACCATCAGGAGACTATAGAGAATAGCCATTGACAGCAGTTGCCGCTGTTGAATTTCTAAGAGGAGCGTTGCCTCCCCTGTGACACTCACATCCACTGGTTCCCAGACTGCCCGAAAATTGAATACAGGCTGCCTGGTGCATCATAGATTCTCAGCGCTTCACCACCCGGAGGCTCCTCTGCCCCCTCTCAGAGGGGAGGCCCGACTGCTGCGCCTGAGGCACAGTTGCCACTCCACTCCTCCCTGTGTCTGCCTGCTTGGTGCTTTTCCACTGTCCACTCTTCTTTCTGTCTGTCCACTGCTGGGTCCTCGGTGCAGCTCTGCTCCTGCCAGTGCCGTCTCCTTTTATCCTCTGCATGCCAAGGCTGTGTCATTTCTCATGCATGGTGGGGTTTCTTTCCGATGCACAGGAAATGTCACAGCGGGGAAAACAGAAACTGAGTCAATGTCTGCACACAGAGGAGGCAAGAGCATCTTAGGGCTTCAACTGCATTCTAGGTAATGTGTCCCTGCTGTGCTCCTGTTAGCCAGAGGGCAAAGACCCCACCAAAAGGGCAGCGCCGGGTAGGGTCCTGGTGAAGGAAACACCTCACCCTCCTCCCCTGCACGGCAGGAGCATGGACTCCAGTGCGCTTAGCTCCAACTTGCTCAGGCAGCCCAAGGTCAGGGGCCCCACACACCGCCGACCCTTGGAGTGAGTTGGCCTGGCTGTGCCTGTGTCGGGCCAGACCTGCTGGGAAGCTGGCAGGCACTAGACCCACTATTTGCAGCCGGCCTTACAGGGCATTCGACGCCTAGTCAGAAAGAATGTGTTGGAACTTAGTCCTACCACACGTTGCACTCATTCATTCATTCACTTATTTTTGCCAACTTTGACCAGTGCATATGGTCAAAGACTTTTCTCAAGCACATGAAGCATCATGCTGGCACCAGACCTCACCAAGCTGGAGGCTCACAGGCTTCCCAGCAGGTAGGTGCCAGCATGTTCTGTGCTGCAGGAACCTGGCCCCTTGTCATGCCAGGACTGTGCTCCAACAGTGAGGTTTCTTGACATTCTACCAATGAGACTGAGAGATGAATTCTCCAAAGGCTCTATGTTCTCTGAGCCCTCTCTGGTTTCCTTCTTTCCTTTCTCTGACCCACCTGTTGTATGCCAAGCTGCTGAGTACATTTTAGAAGATACTCTGGTTTGAACCATAGTTTTCAAAACCCAGAGAGGCTCCCAGGCAACTTGACCTTATCTCTTTGGCCCAGTTAAACCATTCTGGATATGAGAAGTTTACATAAGAAAGTTCTTGTCCCCCGGCACCCATTCCTGCAGAAGCAGAGTCCTTTCAAATGCCCCAGACCCACCCATCCTGCTGTGTCAGTAGAGGCTCATGCAAAACCTTAGGATCTTCCCCTTACAGCATTCCTATGCTCATATAATCTCTTTCTCTCTCTCTCTCTCTCTCTCTCTCTCTCTCTCTCTCACACACACACACACACACACACACACACACACACAC
>NW_022900917.1:67025602-67041272 GCF_012274545.1 Fukomys damarensis
CTCTCTCTCTCTCTCTCTCTCTCTCTCTCTCTCTCTCTCTCTCTCACACACACACACACACACACACACACACACACACACACCCCTAAGCATTCAAAGAGGCTTTTACCCTATGTCACCGTGCTCTGTGAGCTGCACCCCGCCTGTAGGTAACCAGATAGAGACGTTGCTATGGGAAGCAGTCTGTTCATCCTGTGGGCCAGTTCTGTCTGGGCCCTGGAGAAGCTGCGGTGAAAGCTTCCTTCCCAGTTGAGCTCCTGTTTCTGGCTCAGTATTGCCCACCAGAGCTTCCTCCAAAGATGAAGGTGTCTCAGTCTGCTTAGCATAGTAGCACCTCACACATTTGGCTACTGAGCATCAGAAATGTGTCTAGCATGACTGAGGACCTGCATTGGTGACTTCATTTTAATTCATTTAAACTCAAAGAACCATGTATGGCTGGCAGGTGCCATATTGGGCAGCACAGTTCTCGGGGAAGAAAAAAGGAATAATGAAGTGAAGAGATGTCCTCCTCATCCGCTAGACACAAACAGGTAACAGAATGTCAGCTATGAATGCACTCTGGGGAAAGCACAGCCAAGGAGGAGCTAGAGAGTGGCTGGGACAGCATTCTCGCAGAGGGGCAGTGGTCAGGACAGGCCTGCCTGGGAGCAGCTCCACTGGAATGTGCTGGCTGAGGCCTGTCATGAAAGTAGTGCTGGCAGCAGCTGGAGGACAGGAGAAAAGGAGAGAACACAGGGGCCAGGACACCTGGCATGCAGGCTGCTAGGAGGGATGGAGTTGCCCTGGTGGGCTCTATGCACAAAGGGAACGCAAACCAGTCTCATCAGAAAGCATCTCTCCATGGCTCTGAGAGAAGAAACCGGAGGCCGGTGGGAGGCCGTGGTAGGAAACAGGCTGGAGGTGCTGGGGGCCTAGACAAGGGCCTGGGTGGCAGTGTGCAAAGGGCTCCAATGCTGGTTTTGTCTGAGGGAAGAGTTGGCAGGACTGCCACTGGGCAGCTGGGTGGGTGCTGCACTTTAGGGGCTTTGGGCCTGGAGGACAGTGGTGTAGCAGTTGAGGGAGAAGAGCTGGGGTGGGGGGGACACAGCGTGCTGGGGAAGGGAACCAAGAGTTTCAACTCATGGGGAGGTGGAAACGGGAGTCAGATGCGGTGGCTGCACCAAACAGGAAGGCAATTGCCCTCTGCTCTGCCTTTTTTCCTCCACCTCCACTGCCCCCGTGAGACCAGAACCCCACTGCTGACTGGCCCAGCCTGAGAACACCAGTACTGCAGTCCTAGAGGGCCAGGCGCTGGGCCTGATGCAGGGAATACCCTCTCCCATCCTACTCAGGTTGTCACCTAAGCACCTGAACAGGTGGCCTGCTCTCCTCAGGGGACTCAGCACCAGGCAAGTGGGAGATGGCATGGCATGGCTCTCTCTTTCAGGAATGTCAGGTACCCTTGACTCAAAACTCTCTCCTCCTTCAGCCACAAAACGAAAAATCCTTGCACCCCTAATGCATCAGGACCCAACATCCCACCAGGCTTTGCTGCTTTTCTCTAACAGCCTTCAAGATTCTCTTCCAGTGTTGGATTGCTAAAATTTTAATTATTATGTAGCATGAAGTGGGGTTTTGTTTTGTTTTGTTTTTTCCTGATCATGGCTCTTTAGGACTCTGTGTGTCTCCCTGATATGTATGTTAAATTCTTTTTCTGTGTCTGGAAGTTTTCTAGAAACAGGTTTGTCTTATGCCCTCTGTGCTGTCTTCTGATTTTTCATTTAATACAATTATTCCTATCTTAGTCTTCTTTGAGTCCTCTAAACGCTGTTGGCTCTGTTTTTCATGTTCTCTTGTTGTTTTTATCTTTCATTAACTGATCGCTAGCCTGTTTTCTAGAACAGACACTGTCCTCATATTGGTTATTTCTGACTTTCCCTCTAGTGTTTAATCTCTTGGGTTTCTGTGCGGAACTTCTTTATGGACTCCCATTCTTTTCTGTGCTGGGGGGTCATGCTTTACTTCTCTTTCTTCAGCTCCACTAGCTGTTCATTGGTGTCTTCTCTAGACTCACTGATCACTTCTTACATTAGGCTCATGATCTGTTTAATTGTGTCTTCTTTGAAGTCACCAAGCCCCTTACTAAGCTGTTGCATTACCTCCACTGATACTGTCAGGTATCTCCGCTGTGTGACATGATTTCTTTGCCCTCAAGGCTCTCTGGACCAGCTTCGGGGAACTGGAAGATTCTGGAGGCATTTTGTTGACTTGTTTTCTCATGTTTCTGTGCTGGGATTTGCAGTCCCTTTGGCCCTGTGCCAGGTTCTCCCTGTTGTTTCCAGTGTTGTTCACAACCCCCAGACAATCCAGATAGTGGCATTCAGAGAAAACCACCTGACAGCACCAATCGTGTCCCCTTGGATATAGCAGTAAAGTCAGTGACAGCAGTGAGGCCAAATATGAACTGGGTTCTAGCAAACCCTAACAGCCACTCAGGAGCCACATTTGGCCAGAGCAGAGCGGTCTATGATTTTAGGGAAGACTCGGGCAGCTCAAACAGTGACCTTCAGTAAATCAGACCACTAATTCCTGCTGGATGCAGGCAGTGGTGTAAAAGCTCAAGTGGACCATGGGACCAAATTCCACCTCCTTCAGATGCACCCCCTCTGAAGGTTACATCAACCACACTGGCCTCACACCATAAATTCGGGCTCTGTAATCTTCCTGGCCTGAGCTTGAACTTCTCAGGACATTTGGGGAGTTTTCTGTCAGCTCTCACTTTCTCCAAGCCTGTCCCCCAGTCTCTGTGGAAGGGGAACACTGCAGGCCCAGAACAAAACTCTCCTCCTCCTCTAGTGTTTTATCTGCATTAAGGATAGTCTTGGTTGTCCCCTCTGTCAGCCTGTGCCTGAAGCATGAGAGGTGAGGCCCTGGTGTCTTCAACCAGGACAGCGGGGTCCTTCTCAGGCACAGGATGCTCCAGGCTCCTGGGAGGAGGGGGTTCCCAAATTAACATTTGTCTAAGGCAATTCCAATCAGAATTCTAATAGGAGTTTATTTTGCAGTTGATTCTGATCTATGAGAATAAAGATCAAAATAACCAAGAAGTGTTTCACAAAAGAAGAGCCATGAGGTGAACTCTCTCTACCAGATACTAAAATGTTCTCTATTATTCAAAAAACTTTAAAAGTGGGATTTAAATACAAAGCTCAACAGCTGGGTCAGGCGCACAGATTAGGTAACCCAAAATCAACCCTAGTAGATATAAAACCTCACTGTGTGATCAAGGCAGTTTCTTACAAATTAGCAAGCAAAGAAAAAAATAATGTAATACATGCTACTGAAAACTGGGAACTAGCAAGAAAGTAGTTAGAACTGTGCCTTACAGCTGGACCCCAAATAAACTCAAGCTAAATGTGAAAAGATGAAGCTAAGACACACATAGGAAAACATAAATTAACATGTCTCAGCTATAAAGACAGAGAATCCATTTTCAAATATGAATGAAGGGAACCATAAGAGAAAGAATGATAAAATGGCTATCTAAAAATTAAAATTTCTACACATTAAACATATAAAGACACCCTATGGAAAACTAAAGGTAAATGAGAAACTGGAAAAGCTTTGCAGTAGATAGAGTAAAGTATTAGTATTCTTTAGATAGAAAGAACACTCGCAAATTAGCACTAAAACCACTGAACACCATAATATAAAAATAATATTAACAGTCAGGTCACAAAATAAATAAGTGGCAAGTAAATCTTTAAGACCAATTCAACTTCACCAGCAATCAAGAAAAGAGTATTGAAAGTTTTCCTCTCCGTAACTGGCAAGGCTCATTTGTTTGCTTGTTTCCTGTTGTTTCCTCAGTACTAGGCATTGAACCTTGGAAGCAGTGATCTACATTCCCATCCTTTTATTTTTTTTATTTTGTGACAGAGCCTCCGTAAGTTGTCAAGGTGGCCTCAAACTTGTGACCCTCCTGCCAAGCCAGGTGTGTGCCATCACCCCGGACCGGGTGAGCCACTCAAAGGCAGTCACTTACATAAGCTGGGCATGGAGCTGGGCCCTCTCGTGCTACTAGAGAAAGGGCCAGTGGAGGCCAACGTTCAGTCATCAGACAGAAGGGTATTTCCAGGCCTTTGTCCAAGAGCAGTTTTCAGAAATAAGGACTAAGAGTGTTTACTGTACTTTTGTTGATAAGAGCCAAAAATTGGAAATAAATATCCAACAAAAGCTGAATGGTTAAATATATTATGTATGGCATTCTTATAGTGTAATAACATGCTGCCACTTTCTAATTCATCGCTTGGTCAATATTTATGGAAATGAGGCGCTGTTAAATAAAATAAAACTACAAAATTTGGAGCGTTTTTATTATTTTTGAGCTTTGTACTTTTCTGGATTTTCTGGATTTCCTATAGTGGTTTTGCTTTTACGATCAGTAGCAACATGTCTGTGATCATTTCTAATGCCACTGGACCCCACTCACTGGCCCCAGGTAAGCGCTTGTCTCATTGCTGATGTGCCGCAAATAAAAGGCAGCCTTCAGGCCAGGCAGCAGCAGCCATCGGCCACCTCCCCGTCTCTGCCCTACTCCCCGCCGCTGGAAGATCTCAGAGCCTGTGCTCCCTTCTGTATCTTTTTGTCTCAGAACATGAAGTGTTGCCCCACCACCACTCCTGCTTGCTTCCCAGGGAAGGAGAAAAAGAAGGTCCCCTCTCATGTGTGGAAGCACCCACTCCCATGCCACTGTTTGATTGGGTGCCCGTTGGGATGGGTCATGGGAGCAGCTCAAAAACAAGTGCTTATTTCTTCTGCACTGTGAAGAGGCACTGACTCTCTCTTTGTCCTTGTCCCACAGATATGATGCTACCCGGTGTGTTTAGCGATTGGTACAGTTGCAATTTTCTGTGCTGAAATAATTTTGAAAACACCAACTGAAGACTTGAGCATCCAAGGGAAGCCAAAGCCATTTGAGGGGGAATAAAGCCAAAAGCCTTTTATCCCGCCTCATCCGAGAAGATCACTACCCCACTTCACTCCCTCTAAAAATAAGCCATTGCACAGAAGGCAGCATGGCAAGCAAACGAAAATCTACAACTCCATGCATGGTTCGGACATCACAAGTGATTGAGCAAGATGTGCCAGAGGAGGGAGACAGGGCCAAAGAAAAAGGAATGGCCATGCCACAGTCCAACGTGGCCAAGGACAGTCGGGCAGCAGAACCTGAAAGCTCTTCCAAAGAAAATGAAGTGATAGAGGTGAAAACTGCAGGGGAAAACCAGTCCAAAAAACTTCAAGGTGGCTATGAGTGCAAATATTGCCCCTACTCCACACACAACCTGAACGAGTTCACAGAACATGTGGACATGCAGCACCCCAACGTGATTCTCAACCCCCTCTATGTGTGTGCTGAATGTAACTTCACAACCAAAAAGTACGACTCTTTGTCCGACCACAACTCCAAGTTCCATCCTGGGGAAACCAACTTCAAGCTGAAATTAATCAAGCGCAACAATCAGACCATCTTGGAGCAGTCCGTTGAAGCCACCAACCACATCGTGTCCATCACTACCCCGGGCCCTGGAAGTGGTGACAGTGATCCCGGGATCCCAGTGAGTAAAATCCCCATTGTGAAAACAGGAAAACTGAAAACAGACACCAAGAAGGCGCCCAAGAAGCCTGAGGAGGCTGTCCCCGAGAGCCACATAGAAGGGACCGCCCGCCTGGTGACAGATGCAGCTGAGATCCTCTCCAGACTCGGAAGCGTAGAGCTCCTCCAAGACACATTAGGACACGTCATGCCTTCTGTACAGCTGCCACCAAATATCAACCTTGTCCCCAAGGTCCCTGTCCCACTGAATACCACCAAGTACAACTCCGCTCTGGACACAAACGCCACCATGATCAACTCCTTCAACAAGTTCCCCTACCCAACCCAGGCCGAGTTGTCCTGGCTCACAGCAGCCTCCAAACACCCAGAGGAGCATATAAGAATCTGGTTCGCAACCCAGCGTTTAAAGCATGGCATCAGCTGGTCCCCAGAGGAGGTGGAGGAGGCCCGGAAGAAGATGTTCAACGGCACCATCCAGTCAGTGCCACCGACAATCACTGTGCTGCCTGCCCAGCTGGCGCCCACTAAAATGCCACAGCCAATCCTCCAGACAGCTCTGCCATGCCAGATCCTTGGCCAGACCAGCCTGGTGCTGACGCAGGTGACCAGCGGGTCAACCACTGTCTCCTGCTCCCCCATCACACTCGCTGTGGCTGGAGTGACCAACCATGGCCAGAAGAGACCCTTGGTGACTCCCCAAGTTGCCCCTGAGCCCAAGCGCCCACACATCACCCAGGTGCCAGAGCCCCCACCCAAGGTGGCAAACCCACCCCCCACCCCAGCCAGTGACCGCAAGAAGACCAAGCTACAGATCGCCCATCTCAAGGCGAGCTTTCTGCAGAGTCAGTTCCCTGACGACGCGGAGGTCTACCGACTCATCGAGGTCACTGGCTTGGCCCGGAGCGAGATCAAGAAGTGGTTCAGTGACCACCGGTACCGGTGTCAGAGGGGCATCGTCCACATCACCAGTGAATCCCTTGCCAAAGACCAGATGGCCATTGCAGCCTCCCGACACGGTCGCACGTACCATGCATACTCAGACTTTGCCCCCCAGAAGTTCAAAGAGAAAACACAGGGTCAGATGAAACTCCTAGAAGACAGCTTTTTGAAAAGCTCTTTTCCTACCCAAGCAGAACTGGATCGGCTAAGGGTGGAGACCAAGCTGAGCAGGAGAGAGATTGACTCCTGGTTCTCAGAGAGGCGGAAGCTTCGGGACAGCATGGAACAGGCTGTCTTGGATTCCATGGGGTCCAGCAGAAAAGGCTCAGATGTGGTGGCCCCCAATGGCTCTCTGCCTCGACTTGACCAGCTCACAGGGGCCCAGCTAGCCAGTTCTCTGCCCAGCACTTCACCAGCAATCACACAAACTCATGAACAGGTTCATCTCCTGAGGAGCACATTCACCCGAACCCAGTGGCCAACTCCCCAGGAGTATGACCAGCTAGCAGCCAAGACTGGCCTGGTCCGAACTGAGATCGTGCGCTGGTTCAAGGAGAACAGATGCTTGCTAAAAACTGGAACCTTAAAGTGGGTGGAGCAGTACCAGCAACCACACACTGCAGATGATCACGGCTATGACACTGCACCCAGGAAGGTGGCAAAACCAGCCGCTCAGAGCCCACAGAGCGAAAGTGAGGCAGCTCCGCACTGTCACAAGGACCCCGAGGCTCTCTGCGAAGAGGACTTGGAGAAGCTGGGCCCCAGGAGGAAAGCAGCCAGTGAGCAAGGGAAAGACTGCTTACCAGCCAGGCCCTCAGAGGCCGCCTCGGACAGGTCAGAGGGCAGCAGCCGAGACGGCCAGGGCAGCGACGAGAACGAGGAGTCTGGCGTCGTGGACTATGTGGAGGTGACCGTCGGAGAGGAGGATGCCACCTCAGACCAGTCAGATAGCTGGAGCCAGACTGCAGCAGAAGGCGCCGCAGAACTGGGTGACTCCGACTCCGACAGCGGCCCCGCCCCAGCCAGCCAGGCCTAGACAGGTAACCCCGCCTGCCCAGGCAGCGGAGAAGGCTGGCTCCCGCTCCTCTGCCTGGCAGGGCTGGCACAGGGGGTGGTAACGAGGTGTGGACTCGGGTGGTGCATCCTTCCTTTTAATCAGTAAGAACTGTCCATGCACAGATACCGATCACCAGCATAGCCCAAAGCTATGGTGACGTGAGGCAGCACAGAGCATTTCATATTCCAGATTTGGCCAGGCATTTAGCTCAGTGGTTCTGCCACCTGCCTCATAGGCGCAAGGTCCCAAGTCCAATTCCCAGTACCAGTACCAAAAAAACAAAACAACAACAACAACAACAAAAAAAAACAATGAGGCAGATTCTGGATTTGCTCATCTTTTGGAATATCTGCATATGCACAATGAGGTGTCTTGGAGGTGGGAGCCCGAAATTCATTGATGTTTTACCTACACTGTATACACACAGCCTGAACTTAATTTTGCATAATATTTTTAATGATTCTGTGCGTGAAACGAAGTTTCACGGCGTGGAATTTTCTATGTGGTTCGCATCTTGCAGCATTTTGGATTTTGAAATTTCAGACTAGGGGTGCTCAGGCTGTGTTCATCACATGCAGTGTGATGTTCTGAGGTGCACACGCAGGGTGTGATGGCTCACGGGATGGTTCCCACATGCGTCACCTCACATGCATATCATTTTGATGACAGATGACTCTTTTTCAAGGTTATTTGAAAAGAGGAGGAAAATAAGGGTCAGTGGTCCCTGTCCTTATTCCCAGGCTCATGAAGGGGGCAGCACTGCCACGAGGGGCTGAGTGAGCATTAGCAGATGTAGTGGCCTCAGCACTCCCGTGGGACCTTATAAACCGTCCTGGAGGTTCTTGCCTTACCTCTCTCAACCTTCGGGCCTGACCTTGCTGGAACCCTGTCACAACTGCTACACAACTCAGCCTCCGTGTGTTTTGTGTTCACTGCTGTAAAAAGCAAACAGCAAAAGGAGATGTCATTTTCTTTTCTTCTGCATTGTAAAAGCGTAAGTATTCAAGCTTACTGAATCAGAAATTTGAGGCTGTTTCTTTTCACCTGAAAGTGCTTCATATTTGCCTTGTTTTGTGGCTAAAGCAAGGTGCCACTCTGCTTGGGTCCCCGAATCTGGAAGAGTCCTGTGTACATTTAGACCCATGAAGAGCCACAGCCAGGGAAGGGAGGTTGCCATGGTTACTAATGGCCATTTCGTCCACATAATGGGACAGGCCTCAGAAGCCTTTGGTGTGTGGCTTCCCAAGGCCCTGCAGGCAGACAGCTTGGGGGTGCTGCTTTGCTGGAAGACTGTGAGTGCGGCTAGGAGCCTGGCGTGATCTATCTGTCCAGGTGGGCTTCTGCAGAGGTCACTGTGAAAGCAGGGAGGGGCCTCTCAAGTTATCTTTTAAAATAATGAGATAAAGGTAAGAAGCTCCAGGATGATTTATAAGGCCCTAAAGGGACTCAGTCACCATGTCTGCTAATGAACTCAGACAACTTCAGCTGGCTGCGTAGCTCACTGATTTGTTTATTCGGTAATAAAAGGCCTGAAACCCCCTCACAGCCTCGTTTTCACCAGCTCCACTGCCCATGAAAGGAGCTTGATGAGCCACCAGCCAGAAGCCTCCTGCCTTCCTAAGGGGCTGCTCCTGGGCTGTGAGGCAGCCCCAGGGATGCCGGTGGTAGGAGGGACTACAAGAGCACTGACTTTGCCAGCAGCTCTGGCTACCCCTCCATCTGGCTGCCTCAGTTTCCTCCTCTCTCTGGCTGCTTTCCTGCCCCTCCTTCATTGGAACAGAGTGATTTTTTCTGCCTTCCCAAGTGCTCCTAGCTTGCCCCGTCCCACCTCTGATGCTCTCCTGTCCATGATAGAAATCTTCATGGTGCTCTCACCATGAAGATAGAAAGAAGTCTTCTTCTGCTCTCACCCCAGGGTAGACTTAGTTCTATTCCACTAGGTAGCACATTCAGAATCCCTACTGAGTGCCAACCATTATGCTTGGCCCCAGAATCAGACGAAAACAGGTGACACAGCCCTCCTTTGCGTGGCACTCGTTTGGGCCAAGGAGGGAGGAAAGCGGACTTGCCTCCACCAGCCAGCACAACCCCCAGGTGTTGTAGGACCCGGCACAGCTGTGTGTGTGAGCTCACGCAGGGACACCAGGCCAGGAGTCTCAGTGGTTCCCCAAATGTGGGGCTGTTTGACCCTGGGGCTGCCTTCTAGGAAGGAGTTGGCCCAATGCACAGAGAGAAGAAATGCTCAAGTGAGAAGAACAGTATGGGCCAAGGAATGGTACACGTGAGAACCAAAAGAAATTTGGTGTGGCCAGAAAGTGGAGTTTTGTTTGAGTGAGAACAGCTAAATGCAAACCAAAGCTGGTCTAAACCAATTGTTTGTTGAATTTGAACCAAAAAATCAGTATCCCAGGGTGGGGTCATACGGCACTTGAGAGTCTACATGGCTGAAGTTGAAGGTTATTGCAGATAGCAGGTCCCAGGGTCCCTGATCTACCTGTCCCATCCCTTCTGTTGTGCTATACACCACTGTCTGTGAGAATGCCATCTGGGTGGGCCGTGACGGTGCCTGATCCCTGCTGAAGTCCAGAGGAAGCAAGATGGAGGAAGAAATGCTAAGCCAAAAGGGGAGACTCTTTGGGGAGAAGTAGAGGCGAGATGAAAGTCTGAGGAGCAGAGGTTGGAGGCCTGGTCTCATTGTCTGAGACAGGCAGTTCTCTAATTTTTATAAACTCAGAAGGTGAGACTCAGAAACCAAGAATCTACGCAGTAGCTTCAGCTGGGCTCAGGGCCCTCACCCTCTACTGCCGTCACTGCCCCTCTTCCTGACTGGCAAAAACTCCCCATTATGTGGACCACTCTCTGCTCTGGGGCTTTTGAGGCTGACCTTTGAGTTAACATCAGACAGTTTAGAGGTGTAGGAGCTGGCCGCATGCCCCCCTCAAACCTAAGAACATCCAGGAACCCATTACCATCCATGCCACGATCATGAGCTGAGAAATAAATATTCCAAACCTAGACACTGAGATCCCCACAGCTCCTGCTGCACCCGAAACCATACACTTTCCGGTCTGGAGATCCATCACTCTGAGGTTGGACCGCCAGAGGTGCTGGTGGTGGCCTGTGAAAACTCTCCTGAATCCTAACCAGAGCACTTGGGGAGCCTTTCAACTGAGAGGGGAAAAGTCCCCTAAATTATTTCACAACTTTTACGAACCAAGAATGTGGGTCTCTTCAAATCCATACTCAGGAATGCCCCTACTAAGACACATGTATTTAGAAGCCTGCAGAAAGCACTACTGTTATACACATCATAATCCTGAAAACGATCCCTAGTTTTAACTTTATAGGAGGTGTTTTATGGCGCAAAGTGGTCAGGGATGTGGTGGAGCAGCTGAGAGGGACTCTAGGATTGGATTTCCTCTGTGAGAGAGAAGTATCTCACCCAGGCGGCCCCGCTCCAGGCTCATAATGGCGTGTGACTCCTAGCCACACATGGGAAGATAAGAAATCCTTCCCAAAACTTATGGTGCTGTCTTAGTTACTTTTCTCTCATTGCTGAGAAAAAATACCTGACACCCAAAGTTAAAGGGGGAAGAATTTTTTTAGCTCACATTTTGTAGAGGTTCCAGTCTATAAACGGCTAGCTTCAAGACAGAGTGGCATCACAGAGAAGAAATGGTTCATGGTAGCAAAAGCAACAAGAGACCTTAAGAGCATCTTTCTGACCCTTTTACCTTATTCAGACTACTTAGGACAGGTAGCACTCACACCCTTAACCCTCGTGTCCCTGGGCCTAACCCTCCATGAGCCAGTCACACACTCCAGATTCAGCCACCTCTGAAAAAGCATGAGGCTCCGGGGGACTTCTAAACACAAGCCATAACAGGTGCTGTTTTGATTCAGTCTCAGAGTCTGAATAACTGTTCAGCCATCATTGAGAGAGCAGTCCTAGTAAAAGGATGAAAAATAAAATTTCAATTCCAAAATCTGCTTCCCCCTACTTAAGCAAGACATTGTCAGACCCATGCCTTCATGTTTGAGCTACTACTAAGAGTTTCAATTCATTATTACATGCTATGTGCTTAGCATTCCACAATGTATGTCTATTAAGTCCTGCCAACTTCACAACCATTCTTTGAGGTAGGTACAGCTTTTTCCCCATTCTATAGTAGGAAAAACTGAGACTCAGAGAGAATCTGTGATTTGCCCTGGGTTCCCCAGCCAGCAGCAGGGGGAGCCTGCAGTCCACCTGTCATCTCAAGTGGTGGCATTACTGCCACAGCCTGGGCCAATGAGCAGGACCCAGTCACTTCTTACTGTGTTTAGGAGGAGAAATGAATGCACCTCCCTCATTCAAGGGTGACTCTGGAGTGCTCTCTGCATGTCGGTCACTGTACTGTCTGTATACATACTCCAGGAGGACTGGGACACAGCTCCTGCCTAGATCTAAGAAATGAGACATAGGGCCAGGGATGTAGCTCAGTGGCGCTGCACCTGCCTGGCAAGCGCAAGGTCCTGAGCTCAACCCCAGTACAAAAAGAAAATGAGGCATGTGCATAAAAATACTGGAAGCCTAACTGGATGGACTATTTAATGAGAACTGTGCACAAAGAAACTGGACAAGTTCAGAGGGCAAATAGTAGCTTTTTGTCCAATGCACATGTGCAGACTTTCACCTTATTTACTTTAAATAAAGAAAACAAAGTCTCAGAAACGTAAAGTAACTCACCAAAATGCACTCAGCCAGTGTCTAAATTCGACACCAAAACTCCAGCCACTACCTTGACAACCTCCCAATTACTGCCAGTTTCCTACTCTTGATGATTAAGAATGGTTTCAGGGAAGACGTAAAATTGGTGAAATGTCAAAAAAAATATTTTCCACGGTTCAGCTATCTTAAACTGTTTAAGGCTGCTAAGTGCTACATCCTGGCACAATGGAAGGTCCAGAGTATGTGTGCCCCGCATTGCGTCCCAATCACTGGTCCACACACGGCTTCCCTTCCTCGCTCCCCCAGCAGACCCTGGGGCAGGACCATGCCTCATTAGTCTCTGAATCCTTGGTGCAGATGCAGGGCAGCTTACTCCTAACGATTGTTACTAAGGAAACAACGAAAAGAGGGTTATTTGGGCTCAGGTTCTGGGAGTCCAGGGCTGAAGGGCCACGTCTGGTGACAGCTTCTTGCTAGGCAGAGACCCAAGCAATGCAGGGAATCGTGTGGCAGAAACAAAGAGTGAGTCTGTCCTATCTCCCCGCAATCCTGGGGATCCATCCCAATGACCTTCTTGGTCCCTAATCACCTCCCAAGCCCCCCCACTAAACACCTTGGTGGGGTTAAGTTCCCACCCTCTGCACACCTCCAAGAGGGCTTCAAATTCCTATTGAAAACATAGCAGCAGTTTAATGAAGCAACCTGAGAATTAACACTCTTGTTGTTTTTCAATTATCCGGGATCTGTATTTGGATCCTTTTTCCTCCCCATGGAAGACAGCAGTCAGAGGAAAGCATTGGGCATGGTTAGCTTTCCATGCTTGCAAAGCTCAAGGGAGTCTTTTGGAGAATCTGTCAGCAGACACTCTGCTGAAGTGGGTGACACTTCTCTGGAGTCCATTGCCTCCCTTGCTGTTACCTAACGGGGTGTTAACTACACCACTTCCAATTACCTAATTTTGGAGCTTCTCAGCCTAGCAATTCTCACTGTGCATTGGGCAGCTTGTAACAACCTAGCAACCATGAAATCCAGCCCCCTCATTTTCCAGGGGAGATTAGAGGCCCCAGGGAGATGAAGTAAGCAGTCCAGAGACTTTCCTAGTAAGTGATGTGGTTCGTTCACCTATCAGGCATCTGTGGAATGTGTCAGTGAGCGGGGCTCTGAAAGCTAGTGGTGTTCCATAGCCTCTGCCCTCATGGGGCTCCTGGTCACATGGGAAAGGAAGTATTAATCAGTCTTACAAACAGGAAGGGATGTTACTGTGCTGGCACACTTCTGAAGGAGAGGTAGATAGTCTATTAGAGTACAAAGTGGGGACCTGGTTTAAGAGTCAGGGAAGCCTTCTCTGAAGAGGTAATGAATGAATTGAAACCCAGAGCTCTAAGCCAGTACAGAGCAGTTGGCTTGGGGGAAAGAACAGAGAAGAGCATTCCAGGACCACACGCTGCCCTGGGGGACTGTAAAGGTGGCTGTTGTATCTCTTACCTGAGTCCACACTTCAGAGGAGTGTGGTGGTCAACAGCCAGGGTTAGATGGATTCTCATATGGATATACCTTGTTTTATCACTCTTCACTTTACTATGCTGTGCAAACATTGCATTTTCCTTGCAAGTTGAAGATTCCTGCAAGGCTATAGATACCATTTTTCCAGCAGCCAGAGGTCACTTCCATCAGATAGGTGACACATTCTGGCAATTCTCCCAAACTTTCAAGCTTTTTCATTACTACTATACCTACTGTGGTCACCTGTGATGGGTGACCTTTGATGTTACTATTATCTTGCTTTGGGGAGCCATGAAATATAGCCATCTGAGACCACAAATTGAGCTGAGAAATCCTGTGTGTGCTCTGATTGCAACCAGTTATTCTCCATCCTTGTCCCTCTCCTCAGGCCTCTGCATGCCCTGAGATACAAACTATTGAAATTAGGCCAATAATAACCTCCAGTGAAGGAGCAGTCACATGTCTCTCACTTTAAATCAAAAATTTAACATAACAAAACTTAGAACACCGCAATAGGTGAAGGCTAGGCCTTTTAGCGAAAAGTTCTCAAGTTCTCGAAGGAAACTGAAATCCAGCTCCAGCAAACTCAGGAATGTAGGCAAGGGAAACAGTCTTGTTGCTGATATGGAGAATGTTTCCGTGGGACAGACAGAAGAGAGAGCCAACAACAAGGTTCCCTGAAGCCAGAGCCTAACCCCGAGCAAGGCCTGACTCTCAACAGTTCTGTGAATACTGAGAGGTGAGGAACCTGCAGAAGAAAAGTTTGAAGTCAGCAGAAGTTCATGGGGTTTAAGAAAAGAAGTGATGCCCATAACATAAGTGCAAGGGAAGCCTCTGGTACTGATGGAGAAGCTGCAGGAAGTTACCCAGAAAGAAGAACTTTCATAGCGAGCAAGGAGATGGCCAAGCTGACTCTCCTTAGCAGTTGATGTGGCTGGTGACTTTATACGGAAGCCAGGCCCATTTGTCATTCCAAAGATCCGGAGCGCTTAAGAACTGTACTAAATCCATGCTGCATGTGCTCTGTGAGTGAAACAGCAAAGGCCACAACAGCACATCTGGGCATAACTTGCTTCTCTGAGCATTTTAAGCCCACCGTTCAGACATTCTGCTCAGAAATAAAGATCCCTAAGGGCTGGGAATTTAGCTCAGCAGTGCTGCCACCCGCATTGCAAGCACAAGGTCCCGAGTTTGAGCCCTAGTACCAGAAAGAAAAGTAGAGAGAAAAAGATGCCTTTCAGATATTACCGCTCAGTGACAAAGTACCTGGCCTCCCAAGAGCTTTGATGGAGTTACATGAAATTGATGTTGCTTTAATACCTGCCTATATAAGATCCATCCTGCGGCCCATAGAGCGAGGGGTAATTTCCACTTTCAAGTCTTAAAATTTAAGAAATACATTTCACAAGACTACAGCTGCCAAGCCGGGCATGGTGGCACATGCCTGTAATCCCAGCACTCGGGAGGCTGAGGCAGGAGGATTGCTGTGAGTTTGAGACCAGCCTGGGCCACATAGTGAGTTCCAAGTCAGTTTCAACTACATAGTGAGACCCTGTCTCAAAAAACAAAACAAAACAACACAAAAAATAAATGAAATAAAATAAAATGTTCAAGGAATATGGTACAGCTGGGTTCATCTAGAAGAGCTGCCAGCAGGGACCCTGCAACAGGCTGGGGGACCTGGTGCAGATTTAAGGTGAGAACGTGTGCAAGGGCTGAGTCTTCCCAGAGAATCATGAAAAGAAAATACCACAGAGGGAAACGAAGACTGGAAGCTACTGAAGAGTGTCCAGTTTGAGGCTTTCCAATAGCAAAGGAAACTCTGTCCTTTCTTCGAACGACTCCTTGCTCCAGAAAGATG
>NW_022900917.1:67041361-67081610 GCF_012274545.1 Fukomys damarensis
AAAAAAAAAAAAAAAAAAAAAAAAAAGACTACAGCTGCCATAGGTGATGATTGTTCTGCCAGCTCTGGCAGAGTAAGGTGGACGTATGCACCATTCTAGATGCATTTGTGTTTCATGGGAAGAGGTGGAAATGGCAACTTTGACCCTCACAGAAAACTCTGAGGGTTTCAAAACTTCAGTGAAGAAATACTGGAATGTGGTGGGAACGGCGAGAGAACTAGAGTGAGAAGTACAGCCTGAAGATGTGATGGATTTGCTGCCATCTCGGGATGAACTTAGCGGATGAAATGCTTCTTGGGGATGAGCAGAGAAAGTGCTTTCTCAAGGCCGAGCTCCTCCTGGGGAGACTGCCATGAACACTGTCAAAATGACCACGGAAGATTTAGAATATCACAGACAGGTGACGAGGCGGCAGGGAGATCTGAGAGCACTGACTCCAAGTATGACAGAAGCCTAGAAGTGAGAGAGATGCTACCAAACAGCACCCCATGCTACAGAGAGACCTTTTATGAGAGGAAGAGACGATGAGTGTGGAGAACTTCATTTTGTCTTATTTTAAGGAACGGAAACAGCCACCAACTGAGCAGTCTGCTGCAGTCAACACCCAGGCAAGACCCTCCACCAGAGAAAAGCTGGGAGGCGCTGTGAATCATTAGCATTTTTTAGGAGTAAAATATTGTTAAATTAAGGTGTGCACATTTTTACACATACTGCTATTGCATACCTGATAGGCTACAGTATGATGTAAACATAGCTCTTACATGCACAGGAAAAACAACTGATATGATTTGTTTTATTGCAATATTTGCTTTATTGAGATGGTCTGGAACTGAACTTGTATTTTGTTTTGTTGTTGTTGTTGTTGTTGTTGTTGTTGTTGTTGTTGTTGTTGTTTTTCTGTACCAGGTATCGAACTTGGGTCCTTGTGCTTGCGAGGCAGGCAGTGGAACCACTGAACTTGTAAAATCTACAGCCCTTGCCTGTATATTCTAGTTGTCCTCTGAAACTCCTCTAGCTGACTATTCTGTGCACATAACCCTATAAAGTTTGAGCTCCTGAGGTATTTGAGAAAAGAGTGGAAGAAAAGTCAACTTGCAAATACATGCTCAGATTTCTCTACCTAGTGATAAAGGGAACCTGGGTGGTGGAAAACTCCACAGCACCCACATGCTCATGCATTTTGCTCTGCTGTAACCTCAGTACTTACCCTATTAGTCTGTCACACTGCCATACAGAACCTCAGGGCCTAGATGGCTTAAGTAAAAATTGATTTTTTTTAAGGCTGGGGATTTAGCTCAGTAGTGCCACTGCCTGCCTCACAAGCTCAAGGACCGGAGTCTGATCCCCGGTACCAAAAAAAAGGAATTTTATATTTTTTCCACAGTTGTATTAGTCCAGGATGAAGGTGCTGGGAGCATTGGCTTGGAAATAGCGGTCTTCTCCCTGTGTCCTCACAGAGGCTCTGCACTGTGTGTTCACACTCCGGGGGTCTCTTCCTCTACTTGTAAGGACCTAATTACTCCACCCTGAATTACCTCCCTGAAGGCCTTATCTCTCTCCCCTTACAGTCACACTAAGGGTGCGGGGTTCCACATATGAATTTAGTTGGTTGGGAGGTGACACAATTCAGTCTGTAACTAAAAAAGCTGTGGGATGTCAGCGTTAAATGAGGTAATAAATGAAAGCCCCAAGTTCTGCCATTAAAATAAGATCCTCAGACCTGAGCTGCCTCTGAACTCACTCATGGCTCCAGATGAAGAACTTGGCTGCCTGCTTCCTGCCTTTCCAAGTTGACTGGTTCTGCTGGTTCCCACTCGTCCAAGCTCATGCCATGCAGTTTTAAGAGGGGTGGGGACAGGCCCAGGGCAGTGACAGGAGTACCTTAGCTGTATGCTCACCACACAGGCACTGTCAAAGGGTTGTACACATGCTCACTAATCCTCACAGTAACTCTGAACTGGAATTAGTGTCTTCATTTGTGGCTAACGAGAATGCAGTGAAAGGTGACTTACCCAAGGTCATCGGGGCAGAAAGTGGTAACACTGGGATTCAAACCCAAGCCCACAAGCATAAGTGTTCTGGGAATCTGAGGTTAAGATACAATTGCATGCGCTCCAATTCTATTGCACGCCACTGGACAATGCCCATGATGGTGACAGGGCAGGAGGAGCTGCTGGTCCCTTTGATGCCTACTGCCTTGAGCCTCCCTGAGCCGTCCTGGTGGCTTTGAGTCTCAGCCAGTTCTCCCAACTGGAAGCTATCTTACCCACCACCAGGAAAGAGTGGGTGGGGGGTGACTGGGGAGTAGGAGGGCTTTTCCCCTTCACCCGGATTTCTCTTAATCCTGCCTGCCAACAAAATCTCCTTTTCTCAATTCTACTTAAAATCAAACTATAACTATGCCCTCTACTCTCAATAAAAGCTTGACTCTGAAATATTATGGGGTGACATAGAAGTGGACAATAGAAGAATGTCTTCCAGCCCCGTGGGCGGGGGTGGGGAGCTGTCCTGTGACCAAATAGCCGCAGTTGCGCAGGTTAAATTCCCAAAATCTGAGCATAGCAAAGCATCTATAGCTAACAATAAAATGTTGTGCACTTAAACTTGTGTTGAGGAAGTAGAGATCTCATGTCAACTGACCTTATTACAAAAAAGGAAGGGACAAGTGCAACCTTTGGAGGTCCAGACAGTTTCATTCCTAGGTCGTGGACGTAACAAGTATATGCAGTATGTCTGGATTCACCAAACTGTATACACTCATTATGTGTGGCTTTTTGCACACCAGTTATACCTCAGTAAATGAGGACAAAAGAAAAAATAAATAAAGCATGAAGAGAGAAAAGACATTAGCTACAGAGGAACTACTATTAAACTGAAGGCAGATTTCTTTGCAACAAAGACAGAAGCCATACCAATGGGGTGAAACAAGACAACAGGCCCTCAGTGAGTAAGCAACGAGCCCTGCTCCTCTGGCTTAGTTACTCCATGTGCATCTCCAGGTGAGGGGTCAAAATCCTGGCCCCAGAACAACATTACACACCCTGAGTCAGGGTCTCCAGCACAGCCTGGACCACTCATTCCAGTGTGGCCTACTATGAATCCGATGTGCCTGTTGGTTTCAGAACCTGGGTAGGTGGGCCCGGCACCCTTTTTTTGCTTCTGCCCTGCATGCCGTGTGGCTAACGGTGCCTGTCACTGTGGAGTCTATAGGACTTAACCCTCCCACAGAGGCACCCTGAGTGTCGGCCCCTCCCCTGTCCTCCCAAAAAGCACCCTCCATTTCACTAACTGACAAGGACTGCCCGAGACTGGGCTGCGGCTCCCGCATAGAGCACCAGAGCGTGGGCCTCCTGGGGGTGCCACTGTGGAGCAGGGCGTCCCTGGGAGGAAGCAAGGCTGAAAGGAGGATGCCGAGGGGAGCGGGTGCCTGACACGTGGAAAAAGCACCTCAAGAGAGACATGGGCAGGCAAGCTTACCAGTCATCCCTTCTTCACACAACCGCCCATCCTCCTTGCAATATTATGGGGAGGAAGACAGCATAAACGGCAAATCACATGGCAGCAGCTACAGAGAGCCACAGACTTCAGATTGTACCTCCAGTGTCACTGGTAGTCAGTTACTGCTATAACAGAGAAGTGTGGTGGTAAAAATAAAGAAGAAATGCTATGGAAAGATAATCACCACCTCATGTTTGCTTTTCTGTTGGTGGAGTGCAGTGTTATTCCCTCCCAAGTCCCCCGGGCCTTAGGGAAAACCCTACAGGGAAAATGAGAAGCAAACAAAAAGCTGTCACATGGAAAAACAGTTTAATTTTTTTTCATGTTTCCCTAACGTATAAAATACTAGGGGAGCAATTTTGCTAAAGATTTAAGCAGTGCTTTGAACACAGCAAGTTGTTCCCATGTAGTTGTGGGAAGTGGGGATTCCCATCGTGGGTCATGTTCTCAGAGAGGATGGGCACCCTAGAGGTAGAGATGTCCTGGCAGGAGCCGATGGCCTCGCAGTTTCCTTCAAAGCTGAGATCTGGTGCTCTGGATGAAGTGACCCATTAGGGCATGGTGCTCTGCCGGTCGAGTGTCTGATCAAGTGATAGGACTCCTAGAGAGGCCCAGACAGTCAAATTACAGGGATAGTCTGGACAAAACTAAGCAACAGCCACCACTGCGACAGCACCGTGCTCGTTCCCAGTTTTCATTCAGCACAAGCATGTTGAGTGTCCTGCATGGGCTTGACATTGGAGGGAGAGGTGGCAGGGCTGGTAGTGGACATGACAGGCACAGTCCTCATCCTCCCAGCTTCACATCCACATACAACTCCCTGGGCTGTCTGAAGGTGGCCTGTGACAGTCATGCCTGAGAAGCCCCAGCATGAGAACATTTCATCTGATGGCATCTGGAACAAAAGTCTTCCAGAGGGAGTGGCATGCAGGTGTTTGTGAGATCTGGGGGACAGGTGCCCATGTGATGATGTTCAGGGACTAGAAGGAACCTGATGCGTGTGCAAGAGAATCATGACGGTGGAGTAGACACAAGGGAGAGTGTCCCCCAGCAAACCCAAGCTGTGTCCTGGGGGCCTGGGCAGGAGTGGGCCTTGTTCCCAGGCACCTGGTGAAGGCAGTGGAGGGGTAAAGCAAAAGGACACAAACATACATCACTCTGCAGTGTGAGAGGATGGCTTGATATGCAAGGGCCTCTGCCTGGAAACCTGAGGTGGAAACACATTCAGAGAGGAGCAGCCATTGCTGGTGAAGAAGAGAATTTGCGAGCCAAAGATGATTTTGTCTGTGCTGCTGCTTTCTAAGTGCACACAAATGAGGCCATGAGAGACATCTGCCCGTGTCTGCACCCAGGCACTGCCCACAGAGTGACCTGCAGGACCCTTTCAGTGGACAGGAAATCAGACTCGCCTGTAGGGTACACTGCCAGACACTCCTGAGAGCGCTCAGGCATCTTTCCAGCCTCACTCTGAGAGTCTGCCAGCTCCCACAGCCCAAATCCTGACCGCTGCACACACCCTGGGAAAAGTCAGAGGAGAGAATTCCAGTCCAAGTGGTTCCGAGGGTGCTTCCTGGGCCTGGAGCCACCCACCCACCCACACCTGCAGTCTCTGAAAAAGCAAGCAAAAAAAAATCGACTTTGTCTCCCTTCTGGGCCCCCCTTCTAGCCTTGCAATCATTTCAGCATTTTTCTAAACTGTCACATTTGGTTGGAGGATTATGCATGTTTGTCCGTAAGAAATTACCCAAAGAATCATGAAGACTCTTTGCTAAATGGAGAACCGCCTTCAAATTGAGGTTTACCTGAAAAGCAAGAGATTTTGTCACTCACTTAAACAGGCTGGGTCCAGTGTCATTTATAAGGACAGAAAATGCACAGGAGGACATGTACACGTGTGCACACAAACACACACACACACACACGCACACACACACATACATACATGCAGGAGTAAGCTCACTTATACCTAAGGCTCTGAGTTTCCACTGAATCCTTAGGAAAAGCTAAGCAGTATTTCTTGAGCTCCTGCCATACCAGGACCTCGGCTTTGCCTGCTTTGTGTGTAATCCCCGTGGTCCCACCAGCTCTGCTTATCAGAAGTGAGGCTCAGGAGGCTAGGGAACCAACCTTGGGACCCACAGGAGGAGGCAATGATGGATCCCAGTCTTCTCAGCTCCTCCGCAGCTCTTTCCTCTGCACCGCTGTCCTGGGCTGGCCTGGCCAGGCCAGCAGAACAAAGAACAGGAGCTGTCTGTTCACCCACTTGGCACCTTGCTCCCCAGGTCTGAGGAACTGTACAGTTGATATGCAGCCGGGGCAGCTCCCTTCCAAACACAGTGAAGGACCCTGTCCGCAGGGAAACCTTGCTCAGCCAGACAGGGGAGGCTGCTGTGGTCCACTATATCCTGCCCAGTGGGTACATTTGGCTCTGCCTGGATCAACAGTAAGGGGTCCTAACTGGGTGACACAGCTCCTGCCTCAGACACATATGTGCCCCTCATTGGCTTGGGGGTCTGTACAATCACCCAGTGGGCAGAGGGGCTCTTGTGTAGAATCGACTCCACCACTTAGAAGTTGTCTGATGCTAAGCACAGGGTTGGATCTCAGTTTCTTTGCCGCTAGGGGGTCTACCGGGTTTCTGTAAGGAGTGATAAGATGATGCCTGTTATCCGTTGGCACTGTGCCTGGCTCATAAGTGCAGCAGAAATATCAGCATCTGTCATGATCATGGTCATCTCTGCTCTGACTGCTCCTGGGCAGTCCCGAGGCCCATGAGGGTCTGTCTCACTCATGCAGTGAGTAATGTTAGTGATGTCACCAGTGAGGACCCCGCCAGCTCTCCCATGGTGACCCGCTGGATCAGTCACATGTGGAACCAGACCCCAGGGCCCCCTGCAGTCTGGCTGTATCCACAAGACTTCTACAGTCAGTTTCTTAACTCCAGTAACCCGGTCTTACTCCCAGGGAATGTGGGTGTGTTTAACACCCAGACTTGAGAAGTGAAGAGCATTATGAAGGGTCTGCCAGTACCTTTGGCTAAGAAGTTTCCTCTTCTTGCTCTTGGTCCCTACTCAGGTCCTTCTCAGCCAGAGTGGCTGAGCAGTAATGTGGCTGTCCCAGTCCCTTTCTTCATCCCTGTAATTGCCCACAGTGAGCCACCTCTTCCAACTAGGCCTCAAGTCCTAACACAGTCAGCTAGCTAATGCCGCTATAATCCAGTCACCTTCCAAAGGCCCTGCCTTGACTACATGAGGCTTCAGGGGACACCTAGATGTCATCCATACCAGTGGCCTTCCCAGGAGGGGGTGCAAAGGAAAAGCCAGTGGCTTCAGGGGTCCACAGAACAGGTAAGCCTCTCGCCTGTAAGGGAACACTGGCTGCTTCCTTCAGCCCTGAGCCTCTCTTTGGATTCCCTTCTCAGGACCTGAGAGCTGTCTGCTTTCCTAGAGCTTCTGTGAGGTACCCCAGTGTGGGTGGCTTAACCCATGGTTCTGGAGATGGGCCAGGTTGGCTCCTCTCAGGGCTGAGGAGGAACCTGTTCACTCTGGTGCCAATGCGTGTCTGGGTGGGCCTGGTGTCACACAGAGCCCCCTGTTTGGGGCCTCACATCTTCCTCTCCTGTGTGTCTCCTTTCGTGAGGACAAGGGTGGTAGTGGAGTGGGTGTGCCCTCATGACCTTGGTGCAGTTATTTCCAGCTCTGAGTACTCACTGAGGACTAAGACTTCAATGCGTGCACTTGGAGGGACACCATTCCACCCATTTCAAATCTTTACACTTTTTCATTACTTCCGAGTATAAGAATTAAGTACCTCTCCATTCTGACATAATGCATACTGTTTGTTAAGGGCACAGACCCCTGAGTTTGAGTCCTGGCTCCACCTCTTGCTAGCTGTGTGATCTTGGCTAATTTATTTATCCTCTCTGTATTCAGTTTCCTCACCTGTAAAACAGGAATAACAATATCTACACTTCGTAGTGCTGATATGAACATTAAATAAAAATACATTCTAAGTGTCTCATCATTATCCTAGTGGATCCTATCACTGGGAAAAACAATGCAATAAAACCAGTGAAAGCTTATAGTCTACTCCAGGTCATTGCCAGGCCCTACACCACACCCTCCTGTAAATACTTGATTGCCACAACTCAACAAAGGGGGCGCCAGCATCATCTCTG
Source organism: Fukomys damarensis (assembly GCF_012274545.1). Taxonomy (NCBI): domain Eukaryota; kingdom Metazoa; phylum Chordata; class Mammalia; order Rodentia; family Bathyergidae; genus Fukomys; species Fukomys damarensis. The sequence goes on from NW_022900917.1 coordinate 67,049,037, forward strand.
TGTTATGGAAACGTAAACCAGTCCCTGCAGAGCTCAAGTGGTGGGAGTACAGCCCCACAGCTACCTAGGGAAAAGGCAGGCTAGGATCCCCAGAGTCATGGGAGGGGCTTATGCTGAAGCACTGCCTTCACTTTCCCAGGACCATGTACACCAGAGGCCCCACTCTGCCGCCTGCCCGCGGTGCCCACTGTGTTCAGGAAATTTCTGCCAACAGGCTCCTGACTGGAGGGTGCCACTCCTCCTCTCAGCCCTGGGGTGGTCTTAGAAGGAGTCCCAGCACCAGAAGGGCCGGTGAAGCTAGCCCTGTGCTTTCCACCCCAGGCAGGAAAGGTCCTCTCCTTGACATTCTCTCTCTCCTTCTCTGTCCCCCTCCTAGGCGAGTCCTTCAGAACTGCACCATGGTAGGGACACTGTCTTTGAGGAAAGAGAACTTCCCTCTTCGCCGGGGGCCACCCTCACCAGTGACTCCGAGTGGAACTGCCGAGCTCACTAGTGCCTGGAGAGCTTCCCACGCACTCCCGGAGCACGGACGGGAATCGTTCACAGTGCCAAAGTCCTACTGCTGTGTTTTCAATGGGTCCTTCCTTGTACATAGGTGGCTCCTCTGACCCAGGCCTGCCTCTTGCTATACTGGAACTGATTTGTACTCTATGGGAATTTTGTTACCTTTTTAATCAAGGGCAACTTCCTTTTCCAGCACTACCACTGCAAGGTTTTTTCCAGGAGCGAGGGCTAACCACATTGCTTTTCCTGTTTTTATTTTTCTCTTATTAATTTGGGGAAGGGTGTGCTAGTATTAGTGCCATTATAGCTACTGGATTTTAAGTAGGGAGAATTTATTTCTAAATGTAGCCTGAAATTTGGAAGGTTTCTTGGTGGAAAGGGCTGGGTTAGGCTCTTTTTCCACTCTGAGTGGGTCTACAGGTGGCAGACCTCCACATCAAACTCACTTCCAGTTCTTCTGGGCTGCTTGGGGACCCCTGTGTGACCCACACACAGGCTTTCCATACTGCCAAGAGAGGGGTCAGGCTTCTCCACTACGTGTCTCAGGCCGGTGTGGCCAGCAGCGCTGGAAGGACTGGGTAGCAGGTAGCTATTCTCTTTAAGCACCTTTTTAAATACCAGCAGGAAGGGCTCCACATTTATTAGCGCCATCGTTATGCTTATGAAGTTAAACAAACACAAGATCTCCCTTTCTAGGTGGTACAAAGACAAACCACTTTGGGTTTTCATTTCTGTTCTTAACTGCCTTTTCTTGGTGTGGAATTTGAGAAGCATTAGCTTGAAGCCTCACCATGAATTGATTGAGTGTGTGTGTGTGTGTGTGTGTGTGTGTGTGTGTGTGTGTGTGTGGTGGGCCAATTTTAGATACCTGAGTGCACTTTTTTTTTAGTTAGTCCTAACTTTTAAAGGAAGAAAACCAAGAGACACGTCCAGTGTAAATGTTGCAATATGATTTATGTCTGCAATCCCCTTTCCCCACTTTTGACCCCCACTTCTGTTTGAGTACACTGCACAAATAAAATGCTAGGGAGTTTGAATAAAAACCAATTTTTCTAACTTGTTGCTCATTTGTTGTAACTCAATAAAGCAAAGACTAAACGTTTTTATAACCTTTTCTTCTGTTCCTCGCTCTTCATTGCTGCCGGCTCTCACAGGCTTGGGGTTCTGACCCTTTTCTCCCTGCCACAAACCATCTCAACCTCACCTCTCATCTTCCATCTGGGGAGGTCTGACAGCTCATGTGGGGCTTTAGAAATAGGCTATTGTTGACATAGGACTCTTCAATTGAGTCTGTGGCACAAAGAAGGAAGTTCTAGACCCTCCCTTCTCCAGAGTAGTCACAAATTCTTAAAAATTCTGCAGAGAGCATGGAGTGGGAATGAGAAGACCTCCGTGCCAGGTCCACTCTGGGGTGACTTGAGGTGCATCAGTGTCCTTCCCTGGGCTGCTGGGCCACTGGCATTGCTCAGAGGTTTGCAGTCTCTTGTATTCACACATGATACTCATCTAGACCCATAGTTCTCAAAATTGAGCAGGCACAGAATCAGCAGGTCTGTGTGGGGTGCAAGAATGTGGCTGCCAACAAGGTCCCAAGGGAAGCTACTGGTCCATGGATCCCACGTTGGGAACTCAGGTAGGAAGGTCTCATTTTTACAGGGACTTGCAGATTCAGATCTAGTTTATCAACTCTTCAGACAAGGGAAAAGACCCTATTGCCTTCCCCACAATTCTCAGAACAGGAAAAATCAGAAATCCTAAGAGCCTGGCCTCCCCTGGAAGACACTCTCCATCTTCCTCCTCAGAAGTTCTTGCTTCTTCCGGTGGGCTCCCCTGACACCACACTCATTTCTTATCAATACAACTTTAGGAGTCATTGAGTCAGCTTTACAACTGCTCCAAACTGAGACCAGGTCTATAAAATCTCCATAACTGTATATCATCTCTAAAATCACCCCAGTTCTCCTTACCAACAAAAAATTAAATATAGCTAGTTATTCAAAAATAAAATGATACCTGTCATATTTTAATTGGGCACCAGAGAGAAAGAGAGAGGAAGGGAAGGAGGGAGAGGGAGAGAAAGAACCAAAGGATGTATACATCAGGAAAAGAGAAACTTGTATAAATATTTCAATACTACATTTATTGAGATATCATGAGATGAATACAAGTTACCTTTGGCCTCTACAATTACAAGAGGTGCTCACAGTGGTGGCCATGAGCTCCCAGCATCATTTATTAGTACAGCAAACTGCTAAAGTGTGAGTACATTTTTTGGTGGAATTATATATATAAAAAACATTTTCTCATTTGAGTTTTACAGCCTCTCTAAGATAGGTAACCCCATTTTACATGTGAGAAAACAGACAGGAGGTTTGGTACAAGCCAAGTCATGCAGATTCTTAATGACTGTCATGAAAATCTACCAATATTACCTCATGTGTGTCCCTTCCCCACTTCTTGTAGAAACAACCCCTTTTCTATAGGAGCCACCCTCCCTGTTCATGACATTCCAGTGGTACCATTGGCAGGACCTGCTCCAGCACGTGACCTAATCATGGCCAATCAGCCCCAGCTGCGGGCCCCTAGTGATGCCATATTGGACCAGGCAGGGGAAGCTGAGCCTCTTCCTGAGAGATGGTGCTGGGTGAGACAAGCTTGTTCTTTTTATTTGGGTGGCTAAATGAAGAAGATGGGGCCTGAGGCTGACTGCAGTTATTTTCCTGGCCGTGGGGAGGAGACTATCTGCACAAGTTAAAAACTCAGAGAGAAATCAACTATTTTAGAGTATTGTAGTATCATGCAGTAGGTAAGCTGCTTTAACAAAGGAGTCCCAAAATGCAGTGTTACAAACAGAATACTTTGTTCCTGTTCAGGCAATAGTCAAAGGTGACCTATCAGGTAGTCCATACAGCCATCCAGGAACCCAAGATGGCTGACAGCGCTGCTGTCCTCAGAAGGAAAGAGCCTTCCATCTCTAGGTCAGAGCTTGTTGCTCCAGTTATCCTCCTCCACATGGCCAAAAGCACTCCACAGTCCACTTCTACATTACAGTCCTTGGGAAATGTGGAAGGCAAGCACCTTTTAGTTCTTGAAACAGAAATTGTCATTTGTTCATATCCTGTTGGCCAATACCTGGTTCACAGCAACACCTAGCTGAAAGGAAAGCTGGCTAGGTGGCCAAAAATCAACAGGTGAGTGGCTCTGTCCCTAGAAAGAAGAAAGGGAGAGAGGATATCAAGGACAGGCACTCTTTGCCAGGAGATTCAGATGTATCTGAGATTTCAAGTCCACCTTCACATTTCCCAATTTCATGAGCCTATAGTGAACTATTTTTTTCATTTCATCCAGTTTAGGAGTGAATTTAAAGAATCATGATCAGTATAATCCTGAAGTTAAAATTTCTCAAGACTTTCCAAGGCACAAACCTTATTACCTACCATATAAAATGAATGTTTCCAAGTGTCTAGGAAATAACATTGTCTGTCAGTTCCTGACTGGATGTCCACTCTTATGGTGAGGGGTCAAGCTCAGGGTTATGGTTTGGATCTAAAGTGTACCCCAAAAGGCTCAAATATTCAGAAATGAAGATTTGGAAAGTAACTGGATTATGAGGACTTTTAACTTTATCAGTGGACTAATCCACTGATGAAGTCATAATTTGATGGCTTTCTTGGGAGGTAATAGAAACACTCTGGTGTCCTGATTGAAGTGGATGGGTAAGGGGGTGTGACCTTGGAAACTATAGTCCCTTCTTCTCTGGCTGTCTCTGGCCACCATGAGATGAGCAACTTTCCTCTGCCACACCCTTTGACTACATTTCTGCCTCATCTAAAAGCGATGGAGCCAGCCAACCACAGCCTGGAGCCTCTGAAACTGTGAGCCAAAAACACCTTTCCTCCAAAGGAACTGCCTTCTCAGTTACTTCATCAGAGCAACAGAAAACTGACTGGCACACTGGAGAAGAGCCCCAGTAGATGCTCCACTGTATTTGCTGGGTGGATGGATGGCACAGAGTGCCAGCTCTCCAGTCAACCAAACCTGAGTTTAAGACCCAGCTCTCCTGATGATTATTCTGTTGGATTTACTTGACTTCTGGCACTGTAGTTCCTCATTTAAAACCTGGAGATGCATATACCCACACTATAAATCTGGTATGAGTTTCCTGAGTTCATACCTGCATGGTATGCCTCACTCTAACAGGTAGTGGTCTTGAGCCAGGCAGTGTGATGGCTGTACCAAAGCTAGACCAGATGTTTGTGTAAGGAGATAGCCAGCCAGAGGGTGCTGGATCCAGGTCTAGGAAATGATATTCCAGACATGTGCCTCTGGCACTGGAGACTGCCATACATAGAAACATCATTCTTGTCACCCCTAAATTTACTATGATTAGATTCTCCCTCAAGGCCTCAAAATTCCAAAAAGTCCAACTTGTACTTTTCTTATTAAGTTAAAAAGCTTAGAAGTGACCATTCCTCTATGCACTCACTGCCTTCCCTGCCTGTGCTGCCAGCACCTGCCCCTCCACATTCTCATCACTGCCATGCTATCCTGTCCCTCTAACCCATTAGTGAGCTTTTCCAGCACTTCTCCTTCTGCAGGTGGCTGCCTTCCCCTCCTGCCATTTATCACCCTCACCTTTAAGCTTGCCACTAGGAAGCTATGTAAGCAAATTCACCAAGCAAGGCAGCTGCCATCAAATGCCTAATGTCAGAAGAAACCAAACACAAAGCCATAGTGAGAATGAAAAACATGGGAAATATGGCTATGCTCTTCTAAACACCCAGCAAAATATGTCAAACGGTCTTTCTCTGCTGAGAATGATTAAAGAGTAAAAGAAACTAGGAGGTAGTTTCCTAAGGAGAATACGAGGAATACAAGAGAGCAGTGAGTGGAGGGACCATCTGCTGCCTCTGTCTGCCCATACCTCTTTGGTCTCCTATAGCTTCCTTGAGGGGTTGCTCCTCTTCCCCTCCACTCATCTAATTCTGGAGACTGTCCATCCTGATGACTCATCCCTCCACAGGGGAGAGCCATGTGTCCTGTTCACTAAGACAGGTACAGTGGGCAGTCAAGAAAGACTGGCCTCATACATGAATAACTTGGGTTACAACCAAAATTTTAGTTTTAACTTATGCCTAAAGTCTTGAGCTGTGACCCAAATGCCAGACATTTGTATGGTGGTAAAGAAAGATTCATGATGCCAGAAAAGCATATATAAGCATACATAAGCATCAATCTGAGCCCAGTTGTGCATGTTTGTGATGTTTGTGATGTTTGCAGATGTGCATGTGTATGTGATTTTGGTCAGTGCTTTCTATAATCACTATGATTACTGCTATTAAGTGTTCCCAAAAAAGCTAGAAAAGAAACTAAGGAAAGAAGAGAAGGTAAAGAAAGCAATCACAATTAAAAAGGAAACTGTGGAGAAATATGAGAATGGCATTCATGTGACCAACTTCACTAATATGTACGCAATGTTGAAATCCACCATCTCAACAAGTGATTTGTGTAAGGAAGCTAGTGATGCTAAAGGTGTTACTCAAGTTAGTAAGTCACAATCAACAGGGTTAAATGTGGTAGAAAGGCTGTTAGTGTGGATAAACTAAAGGCATATCACAGGTTTTAGCCTATCTGAGCCTATAATTTGTGAAAAAGGTAGGACTATATATATGCAGATCTCATAAAAGGTAATCTATCAATGAGTGATAATGGTGAAACATTCCATGCCAGTAAGGGGTGGCTTCACAATTTTAAAGTGAAAACTGGGGTTCATGGTATAACTAGGCACGGTGAAGGAGCCAGTGCTGACAAAAGGCCTGCTGAAAATTATATGCACCACTTTGAAACAATGACACAGAGAAATGTCTTTCGCTCTCATCAAGTTTTCAACTGTGATGAAAATGGCCTTTTCTGGAAGAAAATGACCAGGAAAACATATATTACCCAGGAAGAGAAGAAAATGTACACATAAGTCTAAGAAGGATAGGCTAACTTATTGCTATGTGCCAATGCGAGTAGTGACCTCAAGATAAAGTCTCTCTTGGTTTAACACTCTGAGATCCCCAGAGATTTTAGAACACACAAAGTCATAAAGAACAGGCTACAGGTCATATGGAGATCTAACACAAAATGCTGGGTTGCAAGATTATTTTTTCTTAAGTGGATCAGAGAGGATTTCTGTCCGACTGTTAAGAAATATCTAGAGGACAAAGGTTTATCATTCAATGCTCCTGCTCACCCATGAGATTTGGAAGAATTGACTAAAGAATTCCCATGGCTCTCAGTCAAGTTCCTCCCACCTAATACAACTCTATGTAGCCTATGTACCAGCAGGTTAGAGCTAACTTTAAGAATCTATACACCAAAAAACTGTTCCCGAAGTGCTTCTAGATAGTCTCAGATAAAGATTTAACCCTTAAAGAATTCTGGAAGGAACATTACAATATCCTTTTTTGTGTGGAGTTAGCTGTGAAATCCTAGGCCAAGGTCTCTCTAAGGACACTGAGATCTGCCTGTGTCCATGAGAGAGACTGAAGGCTGTGTAGAGGAGCCTGCACCTTTAAATGACCCTGTGGTTGATGACGCTGTCACTATAGCAGAGTGCATAGGTTTGCAGGTACACTCAGAGGAGCTGTCTACAGAGGACCTCAGCAACTTCTGGCTGAGCAACAGAGAATGGCAGTTGAGGATGAGTATGTTTGCCAAGTGGACAAATCAGAAGAAGTCAAGAAGAAGAAGAAATAAAAAAACATATGTAACTTCAGGATTTTAAATAGCAGGATTCTAACAAGCAGTCTTTAATGAGAAGAAATCATCAATTCTAAACAACCAATTTTTACAACAAAATCATCCTGATTCAAACCCAGTCTTAAAGAAAAATATTATCTACTTGGAAAGAACCTGAAAAACAGCCAGAATTAAGCTACCTCCTTGTATAATGGGAAATAAAAGCGGTTTGAGATTTCCCAAAATAAGTAACATAGCATAGGTAAAAGATGTAAAGTGAGACAAAATATATTTGAGGTCTTTCTCTTGGACTTGCTTCCTATAACTGAATTTATGTCATAAACCTCAGAATCAGGTCCCTACCTCTGACACAGGTCTTCTGGCTGATGGATGAACACTCCCAGGGTTATTTTCTACCCTTAGAATGCCTACATCTTTCCCTTTTCTTGCCTAAACTTCACCCATTCTTCCAATCCCTAAAATCAGCTGAAATTTCACCAGAGCAAATAAAGGTAAATCTACTGTGACAGGAAAACTGGATTCAAGAAAGACATATGGGCTGAGGCAGGAGGATCACTGTGAGTTTGAGGTCAGCATGGGCTACACAGTGAGTTCAAGACCAGCCTAAACTACATAGTGAGATCCTGTCTCAAAAAATAAATAAATAAAATAAATAAAAAAGACATATGTATCTCCACTGGCTTGCAGGGAAACCTGTGCCTCCAAATTCCTGGGAAAACTGCCACCATCAGAACATACTTCATTCCAGCCACACATGAGTTTAGAGGCTTCATCTTATGTAAGGCTCCTCCAGTTCAGGAAGTGGCTGAACATCAGTTTTCATCTAACCACCATTGTAGGGAGCTACGTATGCTTCTAGACCATAGCTCTAAAGCTTCTGAGCAAAGATGTAAGCTGCTGGGGGAACTTTGGAAAATGTGCCTAAGTAAAGCAATGGGAGGGAAAACCGAAAAGTAGGCTGTTGAGGAATATTTACCCAACCCCAAACACATTCTACATCTCTCCTCAGCCAAGCCACATTCACAATGGCATTTACTAGAGACACAGAAAGTCTTTATTTGGGGCATTTACCAGCTGCTCTGGAAAGACAGACTCTGCCTCCAGCCTGTAGAGCTGGGAGAAATCTTCCAGGCACCAGCACAAGAGCCAGACTAAGGGCTGCATTGGCCTTAACAGAATGAACCTCTCTCTAAGGGATTTTTTAAAAATTTATTAGCACATATTTTCAGTGCATAATGTTTACATCCTTTGCGGCATTTTTAAATCCACGTATGCTCCAGAGAAAGCCTTACACAGTGCATCATATTGTGTAAGAATGGTTAGGACTCCATGAAACATTGTAATTTTGACCTCTGCATTGGGAAATTGCATAATTCCCCACATCAGAAGAGTCAAGTTTGGATTTCAGACTTCCTCAATATTGGATTCAGGAATCTTCCCAACACCATACAACTGCTAAGTGTCAGGGCCAGGATATAAACCCAGACTTCTCAAAAGACAAAGCCTATGCTTTTCACCACATCAGTCCAGTCCTTCATCTGGTGGCTGTCATGGGTGGGAACAGACTACAACATTGGAAACATCACACAGGCTCACACATGAAAGTGGGTTGACACATGGTCTATGTGCTCCCAGTGTGGTATCCCCTGAGGGTTCCTCCACACAGCCCAGGCCAGGAGAGTAGTCTCCTTTCTAGGAGTCTGCTTTCATGTTTGTGGTCATGGAAGGCTGACAGGAGTGGGGATAAGGGCTGGGTAGAGCTTTTCAAAGCTATGAGGAGAGAAAAAATAATCTTTAAACAACTTGGGGAACCAAATGATTTTAACCATCAACTGCTGTTTACTCAGAATAAAGACAGGGGACACTGGGAATTTGAAGTCCACATAATGACTTGTAAAGCTTTGGTCTATGTACAACTGTTTATCCACCTGCCTTCCTAGACTTACTCTGCTTCTCTTTTCTTCTTCTCATCATTTGAAGGAAGTTGCAGTGTGGAGGAATGCCTACCACCCTTTCTCTCCAGCAGAGTACTCAGACACTATTTATGATTACCTAGCAATGTGATTGTTCCTTTCACGAAAAGGGGGTCCGTGGGGCAAAGATCTGATTTTATTCATCTTTATATCCCCACTACCCAGCAAATCATGAGGTTCTTAATAAATAGGAAGGAGGCAGGAAGGCAGGAAGGGAAGGAAAGGAAAGGAAGGGAAGGAGGGAGGGAGAAGGGAGGAAAGAAAGACAACTACAGGGAGATAAAAGAAAACAAGGATCTGTATAACTCATATAAAATTAGCCCACCAAGACTAGCACACAAATTTAAGGTTTTTTCAGTGTGATTCCTGGTCTTGACCAGATTCTATCCCAAATAGTCCAACTGTAAGAGATATCTAGAGGCAAATGGAAAAATCTGAATATAGATAGATTATAGATGATAATATGAAATTATTATTAATTGGTTATTTTAATGATATTGGAGTTATGTAAGAAAATGTCATTTTAATGATGTATAATTGAAGGATACATATAATTTTATATACATATATAATACATACACATGCATTAAGTATACTTATGATTAAAATTTTTAAATGTTTCAGAGAAAAAGAATGTTAAACTAACAATCATCAAATTTAGGTAGTGGCTATACAAGTCCCTTATTCTGTACATTTGAAATTTTTCATAATGAGAAAGTCCAGCAAAGCCATCTTCTAACATAAGCATGGTGCAATTATCAAATTCAGGAAATTGTCATTGCTGTAGTACTGTTATCAATACAGTACATAATCCAATTTTGCCAAATGCCTAGTCCTGCCTGCCCTTTACAGCAACATTTTATTTCCAGAATCCAATTCTGAACTGCATTTTGCATTTACTTGTCATGTTTCTTTGCTCTTTCAATCTGAAAGTTTCCTGGCCTCTCCTTCTCTCACAAAATCGCCGCTGTTAAATAAGGGTTCACTGTTCACGCAGTATCTGCTTACTGCTCCCTGTCTGACTGTGTCCTCCTCACTTGGCTCCTGAACACTACAGGATTTTGGCAGGAATACCATATGTTTCTGCCCTATTTCCCCATTGTAAATATACTTTGTTACCCTTTATGAGTAATCAATAATCTATGGAGAAACCTTGAGACTATGGCAATTTCCTGTTCATGCAATGGTTTTAGCATCCCAATAATTCTAGCCTGAATCAATTAAGACTGAATGATACAAAATGGTTATTTTTAAAGTTCCAGCTTTCCTTTTTATTAGTTGGTACTCTCCTGAAGACATTGCTCTTCTCCCTCTGCCACTTAGTATCTGTCACATATTAGTATCAATATGGACTCAAAGTTTTTTTTTTTTAATATTAACCTTTCCAAGGAGATTTAGAAAGGCACATTCTAAGCCAAGCACCGTGGCACACTCCTGTAATCGCAGTACTCTGGAAGGGTGAGGTAGGAGATTCACAAGTTTAAGCCCAACATGGGCACTTAGCAACTTAGAAAGACCTTGTCTCAAATAAAAAAGAAAGAAAGGGCTGGAGACATAGCTCAGTATGAAAGCCCTAGGTTCAATTCCCAGTACAAGAAAGAAGAAGGAAGGAAGAAAAGAAAAGAAAATGAGAAAGAGAAGGAATGTTCTACATTTTAGCATTTTTAGGTCTTAGCACCACTTTCTTCTGATTCTAACATTATGTGCAGCATCAGCAGGATCTAGCTCAAAGCCTACTTGTGAAAGAAACTACATCAATTTTACCCTTTCCTCCAGCATCTCATTATTGGTTCATTCACTTATTCATTCAACAAACATCTATAGATTGTGTAGTAGGGGCGAAGCCCTGGACCACTGTATTAAATCTGTCGGTGGCCCCACTAATGAACTTCACTACTGATGAAGTTAGACAAATCTATCTTAATGAGAAAAGTGCTGTACTCTGCACTACAAGAAAGGAGATAACAGAGGCTTCACCAAGGAGATACAAGGATGAATGGGAGCTCCCCCAACAGGAATGGGGAGCAGGCCTTCCAGTCGTGTTGGAATTAGTGAACAGTCAGTGGGCCCGGAGTCTGGACTCTGCAGGGTTGCTGGGTGGGACAACACAGAAAATAGATAAGTTTTTATTTAAACAGCATCTTATTTACTTTGTTCCTGGGACAAAATATCCAACATCCAGAAGTTAAAGGAGAGGGGTTTTTTTTGGGGGGAGCGCCCACGGTTTATAGAGGTTTCAGTCCATAGACAGCAGGTTCTAGGGCAGGCAGCATGGCAGAGAGCCATAGCAGAGGAGAAAGAGTCCATGGCAAGGCAGACATGAAGCAGAGAGAGATCCAGGGAAGAGGAGGAATATACTATAAATCCCTCCGGGCCACACTCACAGAGACCCACCTCTTCCCATCAGGTTCCACCTCCCAATTTCACAACCAGTATAAACCCCCAGTGGACTAATCCAGTACCACACACCCATGATCCAGCCACTTCCCAAAGCCCCATCTAGGAGAGAAAGAGGCTCTGGGCGCATCTACATTTAAGCCATGATAAATGGCACCCTGTCCTGTACAAAGTTTTATAACCTGCTCTTTTCATCTACAACTTACTATGAACACTTTTTCACACAAACAAATTCAGATATGTTTTAGTGCATTGTTATGTTTTCTCTGTGTGATGAGGCCATGATTTACTTAAGCAATCCTTTAACACACATGTAAGTTGTTTCCAATGTCTTTGCTGTTATAATAAATATCCTTTCTCTCTCATTTATCTGATTATTTCTTTAGCACATATGTGGGTGAGGCTTTGGCTTCCAAGATCAAAGCTCAGGCAGGATTTAAGGCCTGAGTCACAGTCAGCAGGACTGGCTGGCCTGCTGTCTTTCCTTCCCTGTGCCTTATCCCTGCACAGGATAAAGGTTCTGAGGATGCTGCTTCCCCATCTGAACTGACCGGATAAAACAGTGATGAAACTTCCAGAGTTTTCAATGGCACAAACAGCCCCCTCAGCCTGCGTGCCACAGATTTGCCATCACTGGTATAAAGCATGAAAGCTGGGTTTTAACTAACAACACACCAATTATTGGCAACACAAGTGATGTAAGACTCCAGTAGACACACTACATTTTCTAGACATGAAAGTAGAGGCTACACAAACTAATATGCTGCCCCCAAGATGCCAAAATGAAAAACAGACAAAGAATGAAAAGGTTCATAAGCACTCTACCGAGACAGGGCAAGCGATGCGCCTAGAAATACTGTGAACGGTTAGAACAACTGACCATAACAGCTGGCGATGAGCACCATCTGTGAAGCTGGTGATTCACACCCTGTAATTGGGAAAGGTTCCTTAGCCTCTCTGAGCCTTATTTCCCTGGGTGTGAAGTGGGTAGGTGATGCCCACATCAGAGGATTTGCTCTAGGTGACGACTGACACACTGACATGGTACTGGCAGTCAAGGAGACCAAAAGGAAACTTCACTCCACAGATGGGTCAGCTGAAGACTCTTCACTGGAGGGACTTCTTAAACACATGCGGATGGAGCAGAGGAAACAAGCAAAGGATGGCAGGTACACAGAGACTAGCGACAGCAGAAAGCCAGGGCCACCGGGGCTACAAAACAAGTGGAGAGAAGAGTGTTACCAGAATCCAGTGGGCAAGCCATGGAGAAGGACCAGGCCATGCAGCCGTGGTCGTGATGGTAACTACTCTGGTGAAACACTAAAGCAGAGAGGAAAGGAAGAAGTACTGCCCTATACACCATCTTCTCCTGCCCTCCAACCTGCTGCTGTGCCTCCATGGCTGACCCCAACCAGAAGCAAGCTGATGGGGGACTCTGGGTAAGGCAGCCACTCGGACTCACATTTCTATTTTGACTGTCATGGCATCAGGGACACTGATGACCTTAGCAGTACATGGAGCAGAAAGCAGAAGTCCTGCAAGGTCACAGAGGAACAGAGCCGTGAGTTCAGAGATCCAACCAAAAGCTCAGATAGAGTTAATGAACCCAACACAGGCTGCTAATCAATGCACTTACTCCTGAAGTTGCTAAGCCACAAAAGATGGTTCCTAAATGCTGCCCAATCTAAGCTACAAGAAACCAGAGTAGTGTCCTCTTTTATACGTTCAAGTAGGATCTTTGGCTCTCAAGTAAAAATGAGGGGATCAGGGATGTAGCTTGGTGGTACAGCACCTTTCTGGCAAGTGCAAGGCCCTGAGTTCAATTCCCAGTACCAAAAGCAAAACAAAACAAAAAAAGAGAGATCTGGGGATATAGCTCTGTGCTAGGCATGCACAAGGCCCTAGGTCGACCCCAACACCACAAAAAGAATATTAACAATATTAATGAGGAACAACTCTCCCTCAAAATTCAAATGAATAGCCCAAAAGCAGACGGAAGCTTGACGGGAAATAAAGTTAAGTAAACTTAAAGGTGCTGTTTGTTGTCATTACTGACTTATTTCATTTCCCTTACTACAAACTGCGCGTCAGTTTCTTGATATTTATTTAGTGCTATGCTATAATCTGTAGATACCTGGAAAAATAAGATTCTTGTCCTCAAACCATTTACCTCCCAACCAACACTTGTGTGAGCACATATACACAGTCTGTGTCTCTGTCTCTTTCCTTCTGTCTCTCCGTCTCTCTCCTACTCCAAGAAGCACTTATACCTTTCAACTGGTGATAAAATCAAGGATCAATCCCACAGTGTGCTCACAAGCATGAATTTACATCACATCCAACCGTTTTTATAATTATATCTGTATAGAGATGAGTGTGTCTTCATGCTGCCATGACCAGGACATGATTGTTCCTTCCCCCAATTTCCATAGCTCTTATGTTGGACTTTGGTTATGGCATTTATCGCTCTGTCTCCATCAGACAGAGCTTCTCGGGGCAAGAGACATAGCCTCATCTTTGTAGGCCCAGTGACCTAGTGTACTGCTTGGCACATAGTGGGTGCCGAATACATTCCTATTGATTGAGTGGTGAATGGATGGATGGATGAACTGATTGTGAATACATGAGTGAGTGAATAGATGAGTAGGTAAATGAGTTGATACAGATATTTGGGTGTGTCAACATCTGGATGGATATTTGATTGAATGAGTAGGTGGATGTTGGGCAGATGGTGAGTAGATGGATGGATGTTTGAAGGATAGGTAGATGGTGAGTGGTTGATAAATGAATGGATAAATAATTTTAAAACTATTTATCTTCCTTCTAGCTTTAAGATAAAATTTACCCTGCCAACCTTCAATGGTAATGCCATTAAAAGTAAGAGGTTACAATAATAACTACATAGTGCGGTAGGGGGAAAAACACCTCTGAGAAGGCCTTGGTTCTACTCACAGTTTGCCACTTGGTAAGCTGTATGTGACCTGAACAAACCCTTAACCTCCATGCCACCCTCTTCGGTTCTCCAGTGACAGCGCCCGGCAGACAGTGCCCCACAATTTGGTGGCTATTGTGGTCATCAAATGGGATGGTGCACTGACATTTGTGGTAGTGTTTTGTCACAGGGAGCGATGATGGTTGTGATGAAGGTACACAGGTGCTGTCATCCAGCCACTGTCCACAGGCAGAAAATACAGCATCTCTCAAGTTAAGCGTTTGCAGTCCTAGACCACCACCATCCAGTTTTGACATTCCTCTTCCCTAGTCTGGAGTCCCACCTACTGCGATCCACTTCCCCATCTGTCTCCTTCCCAGGATTCAGTTCTGGGTCTCAGTCCACAGCACCTACCTCTAGACCTGAGCCCACTGTTTTTGGGGGAATGTGGAGGTTACAGGCAAGGGCACCCAGAGGGGCAGTTGGCAAAGGTGCCACTGATGAGTTAATTTCCAAAGTCCTCCTGTATTTCTTTTTTTAGAAATTTGAGAACTACTTGTATACCCACAGTGCAAAACTATTCAGTAAATAGTCACTTATCAAGTGCTTACTTTGCATCAAGCACTGTAACTGCTGTGGAAACAAAACTAAATGCTGGCTCCTGCCCTCAACAGACCCCACTATTCTGTGCCCCAACAGATTGTAGGCCACTCCTGGACTTCGCCCAGGCGCAGGGCCAGCACACAGGGA
This sequence comes from Fukomys damarensis, assembly GCF_012274545.1. Taxonomy (NCBI): domain Eukaryota; kingdom Metazoa; phylum Chordata; class Mammalia; order Rodentia; family Bathyergidae; genus Fukomys; species Fukomys damarensis. Next base: position 67,064,340 of record NW_022900917.1, read on the forward strand.
TGTCAGTCCACTTCTGTTGATTAACAGGAGCTCAGCCTGGTGGAGGAAGGGGACAAATTAATCAACAACTCAACTGGACACACACAAAGAGAGCTAGAAAAACAGCAGAGAAGACACAGTGCAAACAGCGGGTCACAGTCAGCTTCCTAGTGGAGGTGGCACTAGGCTGTACCCCAAGGCAAACCAGAATAAACCACAAGAAAGTAGATGGAGATAGTTTGGAAGAAGCAAGCTCCTACAAGCTTAGCATTTTCTCTCTTCTGGCATTCTCCTTTACTTAATGTCCATCTGCCTCTCCCTGAACAGTGGAACAGGCCTTTATCCCCCAATGGGAAAAGAACCTTCACAAATCTCGGAGGATCTGGTGTGAAGGCTGCTCAGGCACCTTCCAAGAAGCACCTATCTGAAGAGCAGGTGGGCATCCCAGGGGCATTCCTGCTGACCTGACGACTGAGACAGAGGGCCTTAGTGCTGATGAAGGTAGGAAGAGGGTGCAGAGGGCGCCGGCAGAGCAGCTGGCACACTGGGACTTGGCTCCTGCTCGCCGCAGAGCTCAGGGCTGGGGGCAGAGAGCTCAGAGTCCCACAGGGGCCCCTCCCTTCGGCAAAGGTTAACACCAGGTAAAGGCACAGAGCCTTACATGCCTCAGCTTCCAGAGCAGGTGACGCAGCCGCTCTTGGCACTGGGTGCCTACAAATCAGTCTGGAGCTGGGCTCAGAGCCAGCTGCACGTCTCCAGGGCAGGGAATGCACCCTCCACGCTGCTTAGGACAAAGCTAAAGCCTCAGCACTACGTTTATCAGCCCCCACTCTTACTCACCACCCCATCTCTTCCCAGCCTCACACTCTGCTCCAGTTTCCCAAATACCTTACTGCTCTTACTTCAGCCCTGCTCCTTTAGCTGGGTAACTCTTGGTCTTGAGTTCCAGAGTAGAAATCCCTCTTTGAGAAGGTTCCTGTGTTCCACGCTCAGGTCCAGATGAGCTGCCATTCAATTCCCACTGCTACCTACAGCTCCCACCACAGCCCGTCACACTGTAACTGCCTGACACGTGCTCCTGTCTCCCGCTCAGCCTCCTTCAGGGCCACGTCTTTCTCTGTACCCCCTAGGACCTGGCAAAGTGCCAGTCCTGTATGAAAAGTGCCAGTCAATGAAAAATTGAGTGTGCTCTCACAGAAGCCACTGAGGAAGTCACTGTGGTCCGGGGTGAGGAAACCAAGGTTCTGCCTCAGCTGAAGAACTTTTCTTTGGGGTCTGAGCTTTTCTCACTCCCACAACACAGAAAAGCAAAAGCAAGAAAACCACACACAAGCACCTGTCTGTTTAACTTCTCCACCTCCACCTTGCAGGTACCTACTAACCTATCCACTTTGGTATTGACCAAATATGATTTAATATGATTTATCAGTCTTAGTGGCAGAGAAAAAGATAAAAGAGCTGGTATGGAGCTGAACACCAACCAACAACACCTGATACACCAATAGGACCACAACAATGTCCCCAAAAGGCCGTTATTAGAAGAAACATAAGCAGGACAGACCTTTGTCATGGTTTCTGGCTCTCACATTCCTTTTGACAGTCCTCTTACATTATGTTCATGACCACAGCCATCCCAGTGGTCCCCTTAGTTACCCAGTAATCTTTTCAACAAGCATTAAAACCAAAGAATATTGCCTTTACAGGAAAGCATGCGAATCATAAGTAGATGGTTCAGTAAGCTTTGGTAGAGTGAGCCATTGCTATATGAAAGTAGGACAAGTAGAACCCAGCACCCTCAATGGGTGCGTGAGTCATGAAGTACATACTGTTTTGTACACAGCTTCTTTCATTTAACACTGTCTCTGAGATTCGCCAGTGCTCCTATCTCATGCAGTATTTTCTTTATGCTCACAGATGTGTATTACTCCATGGTATAGGCAAACCAGAATCTCCCCATTCCACTGCCATTGGACATTGAGCCATTTGTAGTTTAAGTTGATTACAAATCAGTAATGCTGCTGTCTTCTGTGCACTGGAGTACGAGATGGTATACAAGGTGAGGCAGAAGAAGAGGAGTTAACTCTGAGTTTCCTAGGAATAAAGGTGATTATTTGACAGATGCCCCCCCCAGCTGACTTTAAAGCAAGTAGAATCACCCCAATGGTGGAGTTTGAGGATGATCCCCTGGGCCCACAGCACCCCCATTACTGTCACCACACTGCTGTCAGACTAGTGCTGCATGAAGCTGTCACACCTCAGTGCAGTCAGACAGAAGTCACTACCTCTCTGCGCCTGTTTCCTCATCAATAACAACACCCACCTCAGAGGCTATTGTGAGAATTGAACTGGTGATTGGTCCGAAGGTGGGGAAGAAGGTGGGTGACACTTGCTGTGGTCAGTCTCGGTTCCCAGTGCTTCCAGACATCAGCCCCCAGGTCCTCTCAATAGTTTGGGGGACAGGACACATTCTTCTCCTCCTGAGGCAGAGGAAGCCAAGCTTCCCGGGGCTCGGTAAGTATGCTAGATGCCATCGAGCCAGATGCCCTGGCCCCTGCTGAATGGACACCATAAAAGGGACTGAGGTCCTGCATCCAACCAGTGAGGGAGGCTCACTGTCCTCAGCCACACAGGATGACATGGCCTCCCAGGGGACCATGAGAAGGAAATGGGTGCATGGTAGTGAAAGGAAGCAGAGCTACTCAGGAGAGTTGAGTGGTTTATACACATTCCCTGACTTCATCCCACTGTCCTTCCCGTTAGAACCCATGTAGGACTGTTCCGGTTCTCCTCATTCTAGTGTTCCAGGAGTGCTGGGAATGGGTGAGTAAAAACACTTACAAGGACGCCACCCGGGCTGCCCTGCTAGCCTGGGAGGCTCTGGGTTCCAGCCCAGAGAGAGGAGCCTGCAGGGATCCAGCCTGCAGAGTGGACAGAGGAGGATGGCCTGCTGCTGGTGCACACAGAGCCGTAACCTTCACACCGCCTTTGTTCCTTAGACATACATGTGCACCCCACACACACACATAGACACGCGCAGACACACATTCTGTCAAGAAACCCACTGTCAAATGATACTCAAAATACTCTAAATGCTAAAAGACTGCTTTTTTCTTTTTCAAGAGCCCCTTCCTAATCACAAGAGGCCACTTAGTCTGAGTGGGGCCCAGCAATGCTGATTAATGATTATGCATTTCTTGTGAGAGTTGGGAATGCTCAAATCTCAGCACCTCCCAAGGTGCACATCAGTCTGGACGCGCCACCGAGCTGCCAGCACCATGACTAGAACCTACTGGCTGAGACTCAGGGTCCCTAGCGCAGGGATCCCTGTTAGGTTCCACTGGTCTGGGCCAGCACCCGCTTCTGTGGCCCACCCTGGCCCTCCCCACATTAGGGAGGGTAAAATTTGCCACCTCAGCCTTGACTTCTTGTAATCACACACCATGAGGATTTGAATATTAATAAGATTCTGCACTCCTCCAGATAGTTCATCTTAATGATCTTTAAGGGCTTTTATTTAACTGCTCTCTCTGTGACAGATACAAAAATTATTAATGAGTGACTGTTCCCAGCTTCCCTCACCCACCACTCTCTGTTAAGGAAATTTATCTTTGCATATTCTAGCCTCCACCCAACATCTTTTCCCACAACCAGCATTCACTTCTCTGTGAGGCAAGTTCTCTGACCAGGCCCATACCCAAGCTTGGAGGATGCAGGACAAAGAGAAAGGGCTGAGCCACCAAACTACAGGGGAGAGAATACCAGGAAAGGCGGTTAAGTTGAACTGTAAGAATTTAAGTGTGGGGTGTTTTCTTAAAGGTGGGAAGTCAGAGATTCCAGCAAGACCTCAGATGTAGAGAAAAAAATGGAGTAAAACTGAATAAGAAGCATGGTAGGGCAACAAGTCTACCAAGCATGGGCACTTGCACACACACCACTGGAGTGTATGTAGACTGGGATTATCACTTTGGAAAACTTGATCGTGTCTGGTAGTTTCTACTATGGCGGAACACGCTCATATCCTGTGACTCAGCTATTCCCACTTGTAGGAATTAGGTACAATAGCCATCAGACATGTATCTGTAGACTCAGCAAAAGATGCACACTGGAATGCTCACAGCAGTACTGTGTGCTGTACCATGAATCTACCCAAATACCCACCCACAGCAGAACAGATAAAGAATGGTGCATTCACACTGTGGACCATTATGCAGCAACCAGAACAAAAGCACTAGCACTACACACAACAGTATGATGACTCCCACGAACACAAGGTTAAAGAAAACAAGCCAGACACACAAAAAGCAAACACAGCATGGTTCCATTTATATAATACTCCAAAACAGGCACATACTAACCTCGGGGTTACAAGTCAGGATAGTGACTCATCTGGGGGTGGTGAAGGAAGAACATTCCAGGGACTTCAGAGAAGCTGCTGACTCTTAATTGAGGCAGTTATATAGACACAACCAGACCAGTTTATAAAAATTCATCAAGCTGTCCACTTAGGATTTATACAATTTTCTGAGTGTACAATATATAATAAAATCTATTTTTTTAAACCGCCATAGCACAGCAGTGGATCTATTTAGACTTCTTCAAGTCACCGCTCCTGTTGGCTGGGTTGTATGAACGTCAACATGATACTGTGTAGAACCACACTTTGGATTCTCTAACCTTTATTTTATTTTCCCCTAGGCACACAACAACACTCAGGTTTCCGAGCGTCCCCCTGGTTAGTTAGGACCACATGATAAGTGCTGCCCAACAGGTGGTGAGCAGAAAGGATGTGTCGCTTTCATCCTGGCCTCTACAACCTCCTACACAATCTTCCACTTACCCTCTCTTGTTCAACCTGTTCCCTACCTGCAAAGAAGTCAGTGAGGGACTCAGTCCTAAGAGATGGTGGAGCTACTGGTAGTTCTTACCACAGCACATAAAAATGTTTTTAGAAAATCCTGCATTAGCCAGAGTCCCTGAATACCTGTAGAGAGAAGACCCCTCCTCATTTCCTGCCCCCGCCATTCCTACCACCCCACTCACCTGGGCTGCAATTTGAACAAGAACTGTGTTTTCAGTTATGCTGTGCAGTGAAGACTGGGGACTGTCACTGTCATCAGTCTAACTTATCTGCAGCACACAACATGCCTTTCTTGGGTCCTGATCTCCAAATAGAAATTTGTCCTGTAAATGGAACTAGCAGAAACACCCTTAGGGAGAAATAGTCACTCTTCATTCCTTGCATTTCCAGACAGGAGATAAATTTTCCAAAAAGAAAAAGGAAATGTAAAAACAATTTTTCTCCCAAGAGGAATGCTTACATGATCAGTGAGTAAAGGAAGAACTGAGCTTAGCCTGTGAACACCCACAGCCTCAAAAAGCTACCCTCTCTGCCCCGCCCCTCCGTGAGCTGGCAGCAGTAGAAATGTCCCTACCCAGCTGTGCTAGTGTTGGGGAGTCTTTCAAAGTCTGGGGTTCAGTTTCAGGACTTCTACGTGACCACACCCTTAAATTATACCTTCCAGTCCAGCCATCCCTGGTAATGAAACTAACATTTCTTTCTCCATCTAACAGCTGTGTTTATCTCTCAGTTGGTTCCCAATTGAGGAGGAAAAGAAGAGTTATTTACTGGCCCCTAAAAACTGAAAAAAAGACTAGGAAAGAAAATAGTCTCTTTAGCAGTTACCCATAAATGAAACCAAATTAGAAAAAGAAAAATCCTTTGTAACAGAAGTCAGGAAAAGTACAGAACAGAGGCAAAAGGGACTGAAATGAGAGTGAGGCTGGAGATAAAATATACTGACTCCCAATTCGGATCAGCTCCACTTTTACATAGAAAGATTTGAGGTTTTACCTTAGCCAAGAGTTCTATGTCTAAAACATAGTTTGAAAATCTCTTGAATTAGATCATCTCTTAGGTAGATTCTGGCCTAAGAGATCTTTGCACTTACATAAGAAACCCAGGACTGGGGATTTAGCTCAGTGACACTGCGTCTGCCTCACAAGCATAAGGTCCTGAGTTGATCCCTGATACCACTTAAAAGAAAAAAGTTCTGTTTTCATCATGTTTGCCAGTGACAGCAGACCCATACTGGGCTGCAGAGGAGCCTAGGGACAGCTTCTAAGATAAAGCTTTTCCAGGGAGCAAAGGGGAGTTCCATGCAGACAGCCTTGGACAATTTCCTTCCACACTGGGCTCCGCCTGATGACTCAGCTAGAGATGAAATCTGATCACCAACATCCCCGCTGGCTGGAGACAGAGTTTCGAGAGTCCTGGGGGTGACAAGCAGAAAGGGACACACTGACTTAAGGAGCTGAGAGGAGATAGTCTATTGCAGTATTCTAGGGGATGCATTCATTTCCTAGAGCTGTGGTAAGAAATTACAAGCCTGATGACACAAAATAAGATCCTCCCAGTTCTTGAGGCCAGAAGCCTGACAGCAAGGTGTGTGGGCTGCTTTTCCTCCAGAGCTCGGAAGAAGTGTCTGTTCCTTGCCTCTTCCTGCTTCCAGAAGCCATTCTTTGCCTTGTTTGGCTTATGACCACCTTGCTCTGGTCTCCACCGCCATCTTCACATCACCATTTTCTCCTCTTACACCTGTCAAACCTCTTGTGTCTCTCCTAGGACACTTGTCAGCAGGATGACATCATCCCCAAGCTCTCCATTCGGTGTTTTCCTAAATGAGGTCACCTGTAGGTCAGCTACAATGGGCAGGGCAGAATGGGGGTGAAGGTACAGAGGCGATACTTTTGAATATTTTTAGAAGTCATCTTCTTCTGAGGCCCAGAGTCTTGCTTCATATCTGCTGAATCACTGATTAGCTTGTCTGCAGGGCTTTGGTTTTGCTGCTTAGAGGTTCAGGGCAAGAGCTAAATCAATGAAGGCACTGGAAGAGACTGGAAAGGGCACATGGGGAAGATGGAAAGGAACTAGTTGATGGCTTAAGAGAATTCAGGTTATGAAATGTCTTCATTCCTTCAACAAATATTTATCTCAAAAAGCCTACAGTCAACCTGTGTGCTAGATACTGAGGACGTGACAGTGAACCAGACACAGCAGCTTCTGTCCAATGCAGGCGGCCACTTACCCTGGGATGTCCAATGTCAATCCTCTCCGCCCAACATCTTTAATAAGTGTGCACTGCTTGCTAATGCTCAGTAGATGAGGCAGCAGGAGGGGAGGAAAACTCTCCTTCCAGGGATGGAATGAAGCAAAGCCAGAGGCTCCTCCCAGGGGGCCAAATATGTGGTTTACATACACTATTGGCCAGTCAGGGCTTTTTAGGCATCCAGTATCTACTTTCTCCTCCTTACAGCAAGAGCACTTTGATTTGCTTTTGGAAAATGACATCTCCCCAATTGTGGGTGGTCATAATGGTACTGCCAGTCAAATGTTTTTCCCTCAATTCCTACCCACAAGAAAGCACAAGGTCCAAGCTCCATCAATGAGACTCGGAGCTGATTCCTAAGGGGAGAGATAGAAAATCCGAATCAAAGGCAGAGGTAGCTAGTTTAGCCCAGCCAGAGACGTGAATGAGATCAATGCTGCTCCCTGGATCTCTGGCCCCCATTCTGCATGAGGGTCTCAGCAGACCCTCGGAACCAGTGAGCTATTCTCTGTCTGTCCACAAAATCCCTTACTTGGTGCATGTGATTATGAAAAGCCCCAACACCACTACAGGGGGAGAGCCTCTGCTCTAGAGGTGAGGAGACCTGGCTGAGAGGGCAGATTTATCTTACTTTTCTATTGAGAGTTGGTACCAATCCAAAGGATCCCGTAAGCTACCAGTGATTGCTCTGAATTATCAAGAACATTCCATAGGAAAATGGATACACATTGAGGATATACTCCTAGGTGAAATAAATAAGTCACACATGTATAAATACCAAATAGTTTCTCTGGTGTGAAAAACTATAATGGTACATAAGATCCTAATGAGATAACTGACAATGTGAAATAGGAAGAAAAGGGATAGAGGTGTAGGAGAAATGGGAAGGGTAGGGGGAAAGGTAATAAGGGAAAAGGAAAAAAAATGAGAACATGAAAATAAAATATTTGTAAATAGGGGAGGAGGGGGTGAAGAGAGGGCAGGGATAAGGGGAAAAAATGAGAACTGAGACCTGTCATATAAAGGTACAAGATCCTAATGATGAATGTAACTATACTGTATACCTAAAATGTACCAATAAACTCAATAAGAAAAAAAAGAACATTCACTGTGTCAGTGCCAGCCCTCAGGAATAGGCCAACACCCTTAGGGAAGAGGTGGTCAGACCCATCTGGGTCAGGTGAAGGTCCCCATGGCCACATGAGCTTAGCACGGACAGCCTTAGCAACCCCATGCCTCTCTGTACTTAAGGGTTTCCCTGCCTGATACGGCCAGGGGTTCCTGCTTCTGAATACATGTAAATTCAAACAGGCCATGGGGGAATGCTATCCAGTTTATCTTCCCAGATCTTCCCGCCTCCCTTCCGTCCACACCAAGTCTTTCCACCCCCAGCCACCCCAAGTGCTCACACTCATCAGCTGTAACTGCTCAATGTGAACGGAAGCTGCACTGCCTCTCTCAAGTACTGAATCCACTCTTCCCATTATCTCCCAAACTCTTCACTTCAGGAGTCGGTGATTCCCTTAGTGAATAAAAAGTCCTTTCATGTTTCTGGGAGGTTAGGCCATTAGCTCTCTCCCCAAATTCCAACCCAAATCACTACCCAATCCAAATTTGCTTGGTATAAAAAACAAGCATGCAACTGGCCATGGCTTGGATACAGCCATGAACATGCAGCTCCTGTCCTGAGGCAGCTCAGACCACGGGAGACAAGTGAGCAAATGGCGTGACTGGCACAAAGCAGACACCGATGACAGTGCCTCACAGGGAAGCCCTGAACCCCACCTGCAGGTCTGGATCGGTCTCCCCTGAGAAAACTCTAAGCTGGGGCCCGAGGGGCAGAATGGAACCCAGAGATTGCTTCTGCTTCACGGGTCCTTCTGCAGAGCAGGCCCCCATTTTAGGAAGTTATGTTCTAAAAGTTCACTTTCAAGTTGATGGGCTTGAAGTTCATAATGTTTTCCTCCCCAGAAATACATTTACCAAGAGTGGCTAGGTTTTCAGGATGGGCCACCAGCACCAAGGCATGGTACACATAAATGCAGTGCCCTGGCCCATTTCGGGGGGTAAAATACACTGAGCCCCAGTGTCCACTGAGACCCCTCACATGAGCCCTATCTTCCTCATTAGGTCTCAGCATTTCTCTCAGGGCCTTCCCTCCACCCAGCCCATCCCACTGCCTTGGTTCATGCCAATCTCACCACGGCAAGGACACAAGACACAGTCACCGTGGTGACTTCTCCTTGCCCTGGCCTTCTCCAATTCCCATACTGCAGCAAGCAGCTCTGCATTAGTTCCCACTCCAATTACAGCACAGGTTTGTCAAGATCATACCCCAGTCTACCCCTCCAGCCTTTCCCCACCACATCCTAGCTGCATTCTGTATGTCCAGCCACACAGATGTCTATTCCCGAATCGCTAGCCCTTGCGGCTTCCTCTGGTGGAGTGAAGGGTTTCCTTCATCTCATTCCTTCATGCTTCCAAGACCAAGCTCTGCCAAGACAAGCATCTGACTTACTCCTTGGGGTCTGTCAGACTGCAGTTAACTGCTTACCCAACAGATGTGTGCACACCCTGCAGGGCCAAGCCTCATGGAGGAGAGCCACACCTTGAGGGCCAGCCACATCCTCCACTGAGAAGCAGCACTGATGGTCCAAACTCAGAGCTGGGCTCCCAGCACACCACACACCACCAGCACTTTCCAACTGCCTGCCTTAACCAAGTGACTTCGTCTCTGTGGGCCTTAATTTCCTTATCTGAAATAATACCTATTTCACAAGTTTGTTTAAACATGAATTCTCAGATCTAGGTGGACATCAGAACCACTGGGAACTTTAAAAACAGGTAGAATGGGAATGACCAAGATTTTTTCACTTCTTAAAAGTCCCAAGTCCTTTTCACACAAAGCTAGGTTGGGAAAGCACAGGTGAGAAGCCCAATCATTTGCAAGGGCACTGCACACTAGTGTAAGAGCAAATGTGAGGTGAGACCAGATATGAGGAAGGGAGTGTGTGGAGAAGCCTCAAGACATAGCCCCGGCCAGAGCCCCCAGCCCAATCCCACAGCCACTCTGGAAACCACGCAAGAACTGCAAGCAGACACATTCACCCAGCCCAGCCTCCCAGGATCCAAACGTGAAAGTACAGGAAGACAAGAGTAACCTTCCCAAAGGCCAGGCCTCATTATTCAGAGTATGTGGTCACTACTGAAAGTGCGAAAGGGACCTCAGACAACAAAGATGCTGGCAACTGCCACACTGCCTATTAGTAGACCAGCGTCGTTCTAAAGGTAGCTTAGAGACAGGCACAGTGGCACAAGCCTGTAATCACAGCACTCAGAGGAGGCTGAAGCAGGGAGATCTTGAGTTCAAAGCTGGCCTGGACTACTTAAGTGAGTCTGTCTCAAAAGGCAAACAAAAGGTAGCTCACAGCATCATTTTATTAGCAATGTGCTACCCTCCCAAGTAAGCGGGATCTTCCCTACTGTTTCAATATTTCTCTGGCATCAGAATAGGGACACACAACTCCATTGCTTCTTGTCACCCCATAATGAAATATACAAGTCACGATTCCTCAGACAGGCTCAGACGTTCACCCTCAGGACAGAAAAGGCTCAGAACGTCACAGCAGCTGCTTTCTAGTCCCTGTGGATGACATGGAAAGATTACATAAATTCTGCAGTTCCAGGGCTCAGACCCAAGAGCCAAGGCTACAGAAATGCCATAAAGGGCACTACGGTCAGCAGAGCTCCAAGCCCGCAAGCCAGGAACACCTGCTTCCTTATATGCAAACCCTTGAACTCTTCTCCTAAGAATCAGCCCAGAGATTCTCAACACGCACAGAGGTAATCAGAGGAGGGCTGCTGCCACATCCCTGTAGGCACAGAGAGCATGGATGAGTCCAAGTGCTCATGTCAACTGTGCAATGTCTAAGACAGCAGAGCAGGGTACAGAAACTTAACACAGACAACTTTCAAGTTGCACATTTTAATTTACAACGTTTACCAATTAAAAAAAAAAGATTAGTTACAAAAGGGGACACTGTCCATACAAAATATGGATTTTTTTTCAGTCATTAAGAGAAGGAAGTCACTATTACATCTTACCTTGCTAAGTCAAAACTCAAATATAGCTTGTTTTGGTAAAATTATACCAGAAACACAGGCAATCCAGACAAGATCAATATATAATCAGCTTCCTAAATGTAAGAGAAATAATTTAATGAGCATTTTACCTGAACTGAGGAGTTCTAAATACATACCTGTAGACCTTTAGAAAGCACAGCCATTCTCAGGCAGGTTTTAAGAGGGCCAAGAGAGGCTCTAGCTCGCTTACCATTAAATCTTCCAGTTTCCACACCTGCACAGTGACTACATATGCAACACAAAGCCATCGGAACGACAGCTTCTATGATTTTACAAGTGAATTTTATTATGGCCAGAGTCTAGGTTCAGACGCTCCCCGAGTATGCTTTTCTCATGTAAATTACCTATGGAGAGGTACACCCTACTGCTCTCTTCAAGCTCCCATGTCACAGTATAAGACACAGCACTGTTTAGGAAGAGTGGGGGAGAGAGCAGTCACACTGCTAGGACATGTTTTCTGAACAGGAACTGATCAAATTGTTCAAAGCCATTCTAGCTGACTCAAGTGTGGCAGCCACTCACCACTGCTCCCAGCAGTCTGCTCTCAGAATAAAAACAAAGTCTGTAGCCTTCAAAAAAACTTTATTTGGTGATGAGCCAAGCTCTAATGGAGAAAGCCCACCTATGAAATGGTATGCTGGGGTATCCAAGCTGGTCTGATTCACAACACATGTACATTCATGACTCAAAATAATAAAAACTTTTAAATGCAAATTATTCTAAAGCCCTTACAATCCAAAATTATGTGCCATTCACTCAGATGTGCTTATATTAGCTTTAAAAAATGATCTACCTACAGAAGAGCTGCACTTTCCTCACAAGTACCTGAAACACCTGACCCAAAAAGGGCAAGGCCAGAAGAAAAATGACAACTGAAACAGGGTCTGAGGCCCTCCCTCCCTCCTGCAACAAGCACACATGCAGAATGAGTGTCAGACGGTTGCCAAGCAGGAGCCTCTGCAGGGAGTGGCACTCTGTGGCCTATGTAGGCAGAACCTCCTGACATAACACAACTCAACTACTGAGTATCCAAGGCCAGCGTGCCCTATACAGGAAACACAGGGGGACAAGCAACACCACTACAGTGCTGATCACTCGGCTCAGGAAAACACTGCCTAGCAACAATCCTCATTAATACCAATCTGGGCCCTCACTGACTTTCCAGAAAAACATCTGAATAGACAAATGGCTGTAACTGCTGTCGGGCTGACACAACCCCAAAAGCTGAGAAAGTTCTTCGTCCACTGCTCAGTCTTCTCCCCTATCACAGTCCTGCCACTGAGGGGGAAACAATTGCATGAATAAGTTCTTGTGACCAAGCTTTGGCAAAGCCAATAAATATGAGTTTGTCAAAGGCAGAATCATTTCGTGAGCAGCCGCCTTTGAGGGCTGGGAAAGCAGGAGGGAGGCATTTGTGAAGGAAGAGCTAAGATCCTTCACTGGGGTTGGGTAACCCAACCCTAGATGCCCAGCTCGGTGCCAGCAGACCAGGGCCTGCTGACACCAGTTTTTCAGATGGAAAGGGAAGAAGTGAAAACACCAAAATAGAGTCAGTTTTGAAATTTGCACTGTTGATATTTGTTCTTCATAGTAGTAAGGACTTCAATGAGAATCATGAGACTTGAGGAACACTTGTATTTTCCTTCAAGATTTAAAAAATTCTGTCTCATACTGAAAGACTACATTCGGTGTGGGTCTGGTCCAACAGCGCTGGTGAGGACTCGGCTGTGAAGCACACCCAGCACTGGCAGGAGATATCGCCGAGTGTAGCAGCTGGTGGGCAGGCCCGAGGGGACTCGCTCACTGGTCTCCAAGTCGAAAGCCCTGGCCCCAGTTGTGTCTCCCACCTCCTCCATTCTGGTCGGCAGCACGTCTCACGCTAGCAGGGGGCACTCCGAATCCTGACACCCCTCCTCTCCTGCTGGGCAGCCAGCGGTACCTGAAGCAGAGAGGGGAACAAAGGCAGAAGAGAGAGCAGTCACTTCCACAGCCCCTAGCCATTCAGCACTCTCCCTCTCCCATGTCCCCATGGCATCTGTCACGCTGACAAAGGCCAGGGACAACGTCTCATTTAACTGTCTTCTCAGCTCTTAGCAAAATGTCTGACCACAGAGGGCACTTGCTTTTCATGTTTCTTAACTGTCTCAAGCTTTCAGTTAAATTCCTACTCTATTATACTGATTATAAAATAATATGCAGAATAGTATAGAAGCAAAAAGAACACGCACAGGCAGAAAGAATGACGGAGCTCATCTTGGTCTATCTAAATATGGGCCAAACAGGATAAAAAATAGAAACTAAATTTGCTTCCAATGGCCAATCCACAGGCTGTATGTGTTGAACCCTGCACAGCACTTCCACGACCCTCTCAGCTGAGTCCACCATGGGAGACTGGAAGATGGCTTTCTGTCTTGCGGGTTTGGGTATGTTTTTAAAATCTACTCATAATCTGTCTCTGACTTCTTCCTTCCTGTCTCCTAGCTGGTGGGTAAACGGGGTCCAAAAAGGTTAAACATAAGTAGGAGTCACAGAAAAGCAAGGAAAACTTAAACCCAAGTCTATGCTTTCAATAGCATTTTTTGACTATTTCCCGACTTGCCTAGAAAACCAAGAATGTGTTTAAATCTATTCCATCTATCAGACCCTAGTGTTTACAATTTTGCTTGAAGGCAGAGGATACGTTGATACCCCTAGGTAAGCCCCACTCAGAACCACAGAAAGTGGGGACAGGCAACTTCCCACACAGAGCAAGCAGCTCCAGTGTGATCCTATGGGTCAGCAGTAGCCAGAGCTATATATTCACCTCATCCGACCCACACAGCAGCCCTGTGAGCCAGTTACTACAACAGCATCACTCCTGCTTTCTAAACAGAACAGTGGGGCAAGACTGAGTGAAGCTCTTCAGGAGTGACAGGACGCAGACCCTGCAGCAGCCTGGCTCTGAAGCCTGCACTGTCCCCACTCCCTTCCTGTCCCCTCCGGCTGGGACAGGACAGAAGTCTTATCTCCTGGAGCCCTCCACACTCCTTCCAAAGAAGACATCGGCCCCTTCTAAACAGAAAATTAGCTGTGTACAGAAGAGAAAATGGAACTCATTTTCTAAATGGAATACAGAATACTAATCATCTCAGAATTCTATAACTCATTTCTTACCCTTTAAACAAATTCAGCTTTATCATTAAATCAAAGTGTATCTCCAAGCACTGGGTTCTCAACATCAACAACATCTGGTACAATAATATTCCTCCAAAGTACATAACAGAAGAGAGCGCTTGAAAAAGGCAACACTAGGGCTGTCTTGCTTTGCTACTTACACTAAGATGATATGGAAGCCACCCCTCACCCCTTGCTTAAGCGGACAGTGAAATTAAACACAAGTAATTAGTATAAAAAGATACCCAATTATATATAATCAACAAAAATGTATGGTAATTTCAAAACAGTAACGCTTTTGCAAGGAGCTACATTTTGTCATCTGATCTTTATGCAAAATTTAACAGAAGGCCTTTCACCAACAGAGAAAGCTCAAGTGAAGGTAGGCTCCAGTGTGCTGCTGATTCTGCCTCAAGAATCGTGCTCACTTTGTTGTCCACAATTAAGAAATAACTGTAAGCCGTTAAGTCAGAGTGTGGCTATTTAAAGTAAAATAACTCTTGGCTACACCCCAAAGCACATGTTTTTTTTTTAATTGATGCATCTGTCATCCTACTTGATAAACCTAGATCAGAAATTCATTCAAACCTGCTGTTATTATGTCCTTTGATAATTGGAAAGCAAATTGGTCATTTGTTTTTTCAGCCTAAAGGCAACCCAAGGCTCAAAGAGGAACAAGTTTCTTTTTATTCTCTTAAAAATTTTTTTTAAACCTGCATAATGATACTATGCTTTTCTGTATATTACAGTTCACAATAAACATTTGCACAAACATTCCCCTAGAGTGTGAGGAGGAGCAGAGGAGCATTACTCAAGTTCTGCTGCCCTCACTGACCTGTTGGAAGGACAGCAGTGCAAAACATTAAAATGAGCAACATGTGAAAGGAGTTTTTGTTGTTGTTTTTTAAGCTTTTAAATGCAAGCCATTACTGCATATTCCTGACACGAGATCAGGAGTGATTGTCAGGCAGGCTGTGACACCCAGATGGCAATTTAGCTGGTTCCTTCTCCGACAGCCTTTTGCTTGGCTGACAGAACGGTCTGCTTCTTACATGGACACATGTGTCAGCACCTCCCCTCGGTGTGAGACACACACACACACACCACTCAGGACTTGCTCAGCACTGCACTCATCTCACCTAGCCGTGCACTAAGGCCTGTGGGCTAGAAGTAACTTTCAACACCAGTGCTTTGGCCTCTTCACTTGAATCAACCCTAAAAGCAGATAAAGAACAGGCACACAACCCTAGGGGGTTGGGACTACACAAACCAAACCTCCTGTTTTTTATTTTAACTTTGAGTACTCCTATAAAATTTCAGTCCTAAAATATCAACTGCCCCTTCCTCAACAGAAACCATGGGTGGAGGTGACACTGCAGGTGATACCATCTCCTAGGGCGCTCCCTGCTCGCCCCCAAGTCACTGCTTCACAGCATGGAATGGTATGGGCTGTGCTGTGTTGTCTGAGCTGAGCCTAGACACCAGTGGTCCTCAGCTCAAGGGCATCACGAACAGAACGAGGTGGTGGCTTCCATCCCTTGCTTCCTGCGCCTACGTGACTTGGCAAGTCATTTATCACCTCAACCTCTCCATCCGATGGGAGGTAAATCAGAGCCCCCATGACACTCCTGTCAAGATACAAGAGAGCATGGGCAATACAATAACTGTTCAACGAGGGGAAAAACACTTACAAAAACTGAGGTGTAGACAGAAAATTTCTTCCTCCCAAATCCATTGGGTATCTGAACATTAGGAAGAAATAAAGATGTCCAACAAGATTTCCAATTAACTCATTGATCACCCTGCAAAGAGAACCAATTAAAGACAGTCAAATGATGAAGTGAAACACACCTAGTGTTAAATAATAGCATGGGGACGAGTTCGTCACTGAAGCCCACTTACAGTCCCGGGAGTCCGTGACAGCTCTAGAGCAGGCCCTTTTTATGGTCAGAGTGACAACACATTCTGAGGGACAGAAAAGAGACTGCTGAACCAACACGGGCCATGGCTCTGCAG
This sequence comes from Fukomys damarensis, assembly GCF_012274545.1. Classification (NCBI taxonomy): domain Eukaryota; kingdom Metazoa; phylum Chordata; class Mammalia; order Rodentia; family Bathyergidae; genus Fukomys; species Fukomys damarensis. Next base: position 67,080,737 of record NW_022900917.1, read on the forward strand.
GCCAGCAGCTCCTCTGCCATCTCTTTTAAGTCTAGCCCGCCTCAAGATGCTGTTTTTGCTACTCTTGGCCTCAGGAGTGAGGGAGGCTACAAAGCAGACTCCTGAACACTTTCAGTCTGAGTACTGTGTGTGAGAAACACAGGCAGGCAGGCTACCGAGCAGAGCAAGGACAACACAGCTGGCTCCCCATTCCTGGACCCACTGCATGCTCTCTCCACCCCTTGTGTCCTGGAGTGTCAGGAAAGTTGACCTTGGCCCTGAACACTAAAACACTGAGCTTCCTCAGGTTCCCATGGCCAATGGGGAGGTCATCTCAAGACCTTACGGATCCACTCTTACTATCACTGCCCTCCATCTTGCACCTCCAACACCATTCCTGTCAGGGACAAACCAAGGCAGCTACTTCCAGACTGCCATTCTGGGTGAGACAGCAGCTAGAGCACACCTGGAATGTGCTGTGCCACAGACTAAGTCTGCTTGCTCCATTCATCCACTTCTCTGGCAGATGCAGAAGTTGGGATCACACAAAGCAAATGTATCAGATATACGAAGAACTAGCCTGTTAAAATCATTAAAATCTCAAAAATGTTTTATAATGCACAATAGGCAATCTTAGAATAACTGCATCCTGATATACTTTTTGTTCCATTACAAGGGGGCTGAACCCAAGCCTTCAGACTAAGTTACATTCCCAGCCCATTTTTTATCTTTTAAAATAGGGTCTTATGCTGGGTGTGATGGCACACGTCTGTAATCCCAGCACTCGGGAGGATGAGGCAGGAGGATCACTGTGAGTTTGAGATCAGCCTGTGCTACATAGTGAGTTTCAGGTCAGTCTCAACTACATAGTGAGACTCTGTCTCAAAAAACCAAA
>NW_022900917.1:67081714-67088543 GCF_012274545.1 Fukomys damarensis
AAAAAAAAAAAAAAAAAAAAAAAAAAAAAAAAAAAGACAGGGTCTTGCTAAATTGCCCAAGCTAGGTTCAAACTTGCAATCCTCCTGCCTCAGCCTTACAGCATGATGGGATGGGATTATAGGTATGCCTGGCTGTTATCTCCCCTTAAAAACTCTGACAGGATACATTAAAGACTTTACTAAACCTCAGTTCTAATCACAGACCAGCAAACTAGGAATGCTCTGCTTGGCCAAACTTCTGCACCATCAAAACCATTTATAAAACTACTTTCCACCTGAGCACCTACCTATTGATAGTGAGTAGTTTCTAAGGCATTCTGGAAATACCTTAAGAATGAAAGACTAATTTTATGGACAGCTCTAATAGAAGTCAACTCGGACACAAATTAGGTGTCTCTGCTTGGTCTGGACGGTGAATCCAGAAACACATGTTTTCAAACATAACATAAAGCATAGTATATCTACTGATGCACTAACAAAATCATAACCACTCAACATCAAATATGCTTAAAGCCCTGCAATTTAACCAATTACATCAAAATGTAATTATTAGGTTCTAAAACATCAATATTAAGATTTTTTAAAAACTTTTATAAAGATCAGAGAAAGAAGACAAAAAAGTGAATGGAAGTTTTCCAAGGATTAGTTTCCAATTAAATAAATCTAGTACCACTTACGAGCCTCCGATGATATAGTTGAATCCAAGGATAACCCAAGGTAAATAACAGGCCTAGGAAAGAACATACACAAACATAAGCAGCCACACGTGAAGAGGACAGAGCTGTAAAGGGACTGAAATGGAAATGGATACACTGACAAGGGCTTTACATAAATTCTTTGGGAGGTCACTATAACCTTAGATCAATCCAGCAGCATTTTTACTATACTTAAAACTTCATAATTAAAATTGTATTTATTTGTGTACTTGTAACTGGAAAGCAGAATGCATTCCCCACAGTCCAGAAGCAGCACAGGCCCTGCTGGATTCACATTAACAAGACTCAGAAACCAGACAAGCATCTTATGGATGCTACCAGAAATACAGTCATGACAGAGGCACAGGCAGACTCCAACCAGCAAACCATAACAAATACTTACCCTGAATTTTTAATTCACTACATAAGACAATTCTGTAGATGGTATTCCACATGTGGGACACCTATTACATTTAAGACCTGATTATCAAAGGCTAGGGATGTTGCAAGGATCTTCACAAACCAGTAAAGAGTTGCACCTAAATAACTTAGGTACTCAGCTAAGTACTACAAGAACAACACAGGGCAAAAGCCCAAAGCCAAGACTAACTAGCTCCAGGCAAGAGATGAAAAATACAGTGTATGTTCAGGGCCATAAGGGGTGGGACATATACAAGGAAGAAAGAGAATCAAAAAGTTACAAGTTCAAAAATTGTGAGATCAGGTATAAAGGGAAGTGTTTAGAAGGAAAAAAATCTGTTTTGCTAAAATGTTAAACACATATAGGAAGTAAAGGAATAAGAACGGATTTTAAATGGCAATGTTTCACACACACACACACACACACGCACGCACGCACGCACGATCACTAAAGGACATAGCCCTGAGGGGCCTGAGAAGCCAGGGAAGTGACACAGTCAGCTTCAGCAGAGCTCTGAGTGACCACAGGAGGAAAGAGGCCTGCCTGTGGTACACTGCTCTGCAGTGCCCTCTCCTGGCTGAGTCAGGAAGTGCATCTCTGGACTTCAAGAGAGCTGCAGACAATGAAATTTTTCCAGCTAAGGTCAAGTACCTTAAATCTTGTTCCAAACCAAAATGACACAATCATGTCTCTGTTCAGCTGGGCCCAGACATAAAGTACTGACATAATCAGAGGAATCATCAGCAACTGCAAAAGAAGTGACAGGTAAAAAACCCAGCTCCAACAATACACAGTTTGAAAAAAGGCTTACCATGAATCTACTATGCTTTTTATTCTTCCTCTCCAAAAACAATTTCTCATATGAACACTCAAAAAGAAAAAAAAAAAATTCAACCCATAAGAATTATAAATTGATCCCATTATTTAACTTATACAAAGAGTGCTACAAAGCCCCATAATAAATTACAATTACATTTTTAGATGGACTCATAAGACAAGCTGTTATTTGCACAAAATAGGCTTTACTTGCCATGTATCTCAATTTTAAAGAATCCTCACATATACTTAAAAAATATTGCATGCCCATTAATTTCAATATTCAAACATAAAACAAAATCCAGAAATGGAGCAAGAAAAACAATGATTTAGATAAGTCACATGAGCTTCAAAAATTCAGCTGACTTAAAAATCTTCATAATTAAACATCATTCTGCAAGATCAAAATACCACACATTAATCACACAGTACCATTTCAACTTCTAACAAAGTGAGCAAGTCTCAATCACATGAAAGGCAGACAGTTTAAAGGGACACTTACCTGCATATCCATTGCCAAACCAGTTATCTTGAGTTGTGAAGTTAAAGATCATATAATAAAATATATTCAGTACCTAGCCAGTCTGTTATTTCCCCATTGAAACATTAATTCTATTCCAATGTTCTCAACGAAAACAGTTTTCTGTCATTCAGGTTACTTAAAACATCTGAGAACACAAAGGTTCTAATCATCTTAATCATGAATACTCCACTAGACTATACCACAAGGAGATGCAGAAATGAACAGCCTCAGCATGACTCAGTAAATCAGGGGTCCTCTTTTCCATGCTTGCCACAGTGTTTTAGCATCTCTCTCCTTCAAGTAGAGGGTGGAGATAACTGTGCACCTGAAACACATAATGACTCAACTCACACTCAGGGCTCTATAGCATAGTTGAAGGCCAAAACCATTTTTTTTTCAATTCTTTCAAAGGCGAGGAAGGAATATCCAAAGTCCTAAGTTTTTTGGCTCTTGGCCAACTTAAAAAAATAATAATAATAAAAGCTGAGTCCACAAGCAACTATGAGCTCACTAACTCTGCCCAGGATGCGAGCCACCGAATTCTGCTGTTTGCACCATCTGCAAGAGTCCCACAGTTGGAAGGGTGCTGACAACTGTGGTTGATGCAAAGCAGAGAAATGGACTGTGGCCAAAGCCTTGTGTTTTCACAGGGTACTTTACAGGAGGAATGAATTACTACTGAGGACCCCAAAAGAAAGAAAGCAATAAAGTCAGAAAATGACGCTAGTATAAATTAATTTTCTGATAAGGACCACAGGTTTCTAAAGCTGTCTCACAGCACAGAATCTCTTTGTGCTTCAATCAACAAGCTGTCACCCCTGAGAACACAGAGAACTGAGAACAAGAAGGAACAGTAACAAAACTCAGCCAAATGTGAAAAATTCCCACAAACGCAATGGTGAGAGGATTTATCATTCATGGTACATGATCTACTAGCGCTTTTAGAACTTTAATTATTCTTGTTAACTGTAGTAAACAAAGAATGAATACTAATTTGAAATTTTTATAGAATACTGTCTATTTCCCCAAATCTGGGGGAGAAAAAAAAAAGGTCCATTTCTGACCCAAAATGACAGGGAAGGATACCACGATGCAAATCCAGTTAAAGAGAAGCATGAATAAATAGTCTGCTGGCCTCCCATCAAAAGCTCCTGTAAATAAAAATAAGCCAACATCATGGTTCAGAATTTCAGAGCAAAGTAATGTCTACAAAGAAAAACACTTCAAACACTTAAGAGAAAACTATACTGAGAATATATTTTAAATCACTCCTCTCAAGAAAAGTGAATTTTTGCAAACATCTAAACCATGTCAATAAGGCCCTGAACCCAAAGCATCTCAGTAAGGCTCCCCGATGCTCTCCTGACTTCTCAGTCACACACTCTGACTACCATCCTGATTCCAGAGCTACTGACCCCCAGCCCAAGCATGGTGAGGCCCCCCTGGACTCCCTCCCACTCTGTTGGCCCTTCCTCTGTGGTCCTATCAGGATGTGATGGACACGTGACTAACTGGGTAATGCCTGTCTTCCACCCAGGACCATACACTTCTCAGGAAGGAAGCACATTTGTCCCACCTACGACTGTATATTGTTATCTCCTCCAGCATGACTATGCTGGAACACCTTGTCACTACTTTTACTTCTGTCAGACATACACACACATACACACACATGCACACACGCAAAAACACCCAGCTCCAGGCACAGCTACTGAGAAAATTCCACCTCTCTCTTCCAAGTACTTATGTTCCAAGAAAGGGAAGTGCTCAGAGAGGAAAAGAGACACACTCAGCCATACCTTTCCACAGAGTCACTGCCAGACACAAACTATACCCCCTTTTACAGGAAAGCAAGTAGTCACACAGCTACTAAAAGCAGAGTAAAGTCTAACTATTGGTTTACTGCTCTGTCACTGCACCATTAAACAGATTCTGTTTTATTAATGGCCAAAATAATCAACAGCTCAGCTCTGTCTTCTGTAGATGACTCTTAATGCCTTCAGTTCAAAGGTTTTAAGAGAAGCAAAGAAACAAATAACTGTAAGATCACTCTAGCTTACAAATTTCCTCTCCTCTGCTCCACACTCTACCACAGTTACATGATAAAGCTAGTCAATAAAAAAAAAAGCCTGAATAATCAGACAGATGGAAGGGTGCAGTGCCTAAAAAGAGACCAGGTTTCCCACAAAAGCTCCCTACTCTCCTTTGTTTCTTCCTTGTTACCTCAAAGGGACACCTCAGCCACATGAAGGGTGCTCACTGCTGAAAGGTCACTGTGACAGATCAGAGCTGAGATTCCAATGCTCCAATCCCTATATAAAATGGTATATACCACTTGAATACAACCTGCACACATCCTCCCACATATATTAAATCATCTCTAGATTACTTACACTACCTAATACAATGTAACAGTTTTATAAATAGTTGTTATACCACATTAGGAAATAATTAAAGGAAAAAAGTCCATACACAATCAGTTTGGAATTGATTTTTTTCATTTGTTTAAATATTTTCAACCGCAGTTGTTGAATCTGAGAATGTAGAACCCATGAATTCAGAGAAGCAACTGTCTATCTCGTTAGAGTTGCTTTCAAAATACCTTCAGACAGGCATGATGACCCACACCTGTAATCCCTGCACTCTGGGAGGCTGAGACACGAGGATCCAAAATTTAAAGCCAGGCTGGGCAACTGGCTGAGACTCTGTCTCAAAATAAAAATAAAAGGATTGGGGATGTAGCTCAGTGTGGACCCTGGGTTCAATCCCCAATAAAACATCACAAAGCTTCTCAGCTCAAGCATTTCAAACTGCTCTGTGGGCAGGGAATAAAGAACGAGAGGGCAACTTCTATGAATCAAAGTAAACAAAAGAGGCCAGTGACCTAATAATACCATGGATTTTTCTTAAATGTTATTCAGGTAGAATAATATTAAAAATTCAGTGTATTATCTAGTACAGTGTATTATCTAAGTACTAAGTAATCAAGAAAAAAACAAGTAAAAAGTAGTCAAGGAATTACTGCAATTTAGATTTAATCTTAAAATAGTATTAGAAAGATTAATTTTCTCTATTTTGGAGGTAAATACTGAAAGATTTACAAATGCAACAACATCATGCCCAGCATTTTGTGGCAAGAAACAGAGGTGAGGCAGCCATCAAAGACTTGCTAGAACATAACAGACGTAGGTGAGAGTCAAAGGGGTTCGCACATCACAGTGTGCATGAGTTAAAACTATGAAAGCAGTGAGTCACAAAAGGCCAAACGAAATGCCCAAATAGGCAAATCCACAAAGAAGGTAGATTAGTGGTTGCCAGGGCCTGGAAGAGGGGAAAGCGGGAACAGAGAATGCCTGCTTAAGAGTTCTGAGGAGTGCTGAAAGCATTGTGGAATTAAATTGTGATGATATTTGCATGACATTGTGAATATACTAAAGATCACTGAATACATTTTAAAATGGCTAAAATGGTGAATTTTATGTGAATCTGATCTCAATAAAAAGAAAAAGGCTCACTGAACTTTTTCTTTATTTTTATGTTTAAAGGTTTGCTATAGTAAAGGTTTAAATAACTGGTCGCAGATCATCCACACTTAATCTATAGTTTACTACTTTTTTTTAATTACTCTGACAACTTAATCCTCAATTATACCAGAAAAGCAAAATGCTAAGCAAATCAAAAGCATAATCAGATACTGATGGAAAAAGGGAGAATGAAAATCACTATTCTGACAGACTCAGATCAAGCCTGATATGGTTTCCTCTCAGCTGACCGAATAACCTTCCTCAAATCTGCTCTTCTGTAAGGCTCAGAAAGCTGGTTTGATCCCTCCCCAAAGGGTACAGTCTATGGCCCCACATTTTGTATTAATGTAGTGATTTCTTTTCTTAAAATAAAACAACTCATACCTAATGTCAGTTTAAGGAAAAGTTAATTTGACACCAATGCTCATCCTACTATTTCCCTACAGTTGAGACTAATTCACAATTTTCAAACATATGAGCACTGAGTTAGCATTAAGAGTCAGAATTCCCCAGCCTAAGCTAACAGCCAGCAGGCTGAGTCTCTGAAGTCAGCTAAACTTTTCAAAGTCATTTCAGCTTAACAAAATCACATTCCCACTAAGACAGTGTATTTATTGATTTATTGCTTCTTAGTATAAGCAACTCAGGATGGCATATAAGGAAGGAACTGTTGGAAATAACAATTCAGTAAGATATTTTTAAGAAAAGATTTTAACAGGTTATCCATACATCATACTGTACAACATACATCTGATAAACTACCATATTATTAAATCCTGACACACTCTCTCTCCTCTCTCTCTCCCTCTCTCTCTCTCTCTCTCTCTCTCTCTCTCTCTCTCTGTTCTGG
>NW_022900917.1:67088655-67093026 GCF_012274545.1 Fukomys damarensis
CAAACTCAGGTCCTTGCACTTGCAAGGCAGGCAGCAGAACCACTGAGCTAAATCCCTGGGCCCTGACTATGCATTTTAAAGTTGAATGTTTCAATTATAGAAAATAAGTCTGGGCTTTTATTTGCACAGAGTAACATTTTCAAACTAAACCTGAGAAATACATACCCTCCAGTCCAATGCTGCATCAAAGGACAAAGACTGCTCTATGACAAAAAATAAATAAAATGGCCACATAAAATGAGAAGTGTGTAGCTCAGCCACTGAGGAATTGGGCAAAGTATGCAAACTTCTCATATGCCCTTTTCTTTCACCTGTAAAATGGTGACAGATACTTTAAACTTCATGATGTTCTATTACAGTCAAACAGTCTAAGTGCCTTAGATTACTGGTGGTCTTAGCACAGTTACTGGGCAGTTACACTATCATCAGGCCATTTTTCATGAACTACTACTGACTACCCTTAAAATTCCTCCATGGAAGTAAACACATGGATTAGTAAATTAGAAAGAAACAGTACTTAAAACAACTATCAAAGACATACCTGCTTCTATCAAAGACATACCTGCTTCAAGTCGTGTAGAATACTGATATAAGAAATATAAATTGACCAAATAAAGAAATCCAGTTCCTGGACCCACAGGGAAATAAAAGGTGGCAGTGATTGGCCTCCAAATCTGTCCAGATCAAAATAAACACAGTTGTTAGTTTCTCTAAGCCAGGTTAATTGTTTTTTCTTTTAACTAAACAAGACTAACCCTTGCAAAGCAAAGAGTTACCCAAGTGAAAGCATCATTATGATTTGAGAACTAAAAATAAGTTCATACCAAGTATAATCATCAATTTACAAATGAACAGAATACAGTATCATAAAATAAGCGATAAATATTTCTAAAGATGAAAAATGTCAATACTACAGAAACATAGTCTTTTTACTGACAGGCATACACCTAAGGTTAAAAGCCTAAGGTCAAAAACGAACTTCAAAAACTTTGCAATAGTAGATCTCTTAGGAAAAGAACATACTGGGATGACTTTATCCAAAACTGTCATATTCAAAAAACAGAAATAAACCAGAAATTTTTATTCAAAAAATATGCTAAATAGGTAACATGAGCACATGACTTAAACAGCATTATCCCCAAAGTAAGAAACACATAAGCGTCTATGTTAAGAAAGAACCATGCTTCTGGGCTTCTGGCCCCCATCTCTCAGTCCATCGTCATGCAGTGACAACTCATCAGTTTCTTGCACATGTTACCATTATGCAGCCTCCTGGTGCACTTCACACTGTCCTGTCTTACACTGTGTTTCATCCCGGGACAAAATATCTCCACTGGCTTCATAGCATTCCATTTATGTGAACATTCAAACTTCATTTAAACCATTACAATGCCACGATGACTGTTCTTAGTATGCACATACAGGAGAAATTCTTGTGAACCAATCTGCTAGATCAACTGATACATATGATTATTTTGTTAGATATTGCCAAATGCCTACAGAAATGTTTAATCAATTTATTCTTCCTCATAAAATGATAACGAGTGCCTATCTTCTCCATACATACCATTCAGTACACTTTATATTCACCAATTTGAAAATTCTACTTGCCTCATGAGAAAAACAAAGAGTACCTTTTCATGTATATCCTTTCACCATTTTTCTGCTAGGTTTGTGTTTCTTTATACACCATGGAAGTTCCTCTTCTTCATTGCAAATATCTTTTGGTCTATCAGACTTATAGTTTTATGGTATTTTGCTGTAATTTGGCATATAAATGTTTAATCTGTAGACAAATATATTCATCATGTATCACACTTAAGAGTTTTTTTTGCTCCAAGAACAGAAATATACTCTCAGTTTTACTATAGTACTTTCATAGTTAATCTAAGGAATGCAAAAGAAATCCAACTTCTTTTTCTAAATGGTCATTAAGTTATCTCATCCCTGTTTGTAAAGTAACTCACATTTTCTCCAATTATTTGAAAAGTGGCTTTCACTGGATATCTAGTCCCTTTTGTAAGGTCTAGTTTTTCACAATTCTGTTTGGCACTGATGCCTACACTAGTATCAACTTTTTTTAATGTTTAGTATTATAATACATTTTAATATCTGATAAACAGCTAAGTCATCTTTCTCCCCTATTTACTTGACAGTAACAGTATTTTTTCTAAATGAATCAAAGCTAACATCTATATCAATGTGAAACTGATATAATTCCCAACCAAGAAATCTTTCATAGCTTTTTTATCTTCCTACTGAGCTAAATCTATTCCCTTTTATACCTAACTTTCAAAGCTGTTTGTCATATTTGAAAACAGCCTCATACAACCCTATCTGTAAATAAAATTTTGTATGTTCTTTCTTTCTTGTCTGATTCACTGGCTAACATCTCCAGAACATTAAGTAACAGTGAAGTAGACTGACTTCCCAGCCTTCTGGATGCTGGCTTTGGCTTGAAGGCTGTGTGTTTTATGGCATACTACCGTGTCCAAGAAAGCAAGAGTTGGCATAAGGGAGGGAAATTTTGATCTTGGTACAAAGTCCCAAGAAGATGTAAGAGCACAATAAAAAACAGGTCTGCTAACAAATTCAGATGTAACTCAAAGGGAGGACATCAGTCATGGGGCCTAGCCAGATACAAAGCGGACCAGTTACACTCTCTAAGTATAGGGCTGTGACCATCAGAGCTTAATTACCTGTGGAGGAAAAAGCAGGGTACATAACAAAAATGACTGCAGATCCCTGTATGAAGCCAGTAAAGCAAAACAGGTTTAACATTCATCCAGACTTATTCACAACTTTATCATAGAAACAGTATAATCTGATGAAAAGCACACTGTAGAAGATATGAGAGGACATGGAACTTGTCTACTGCCAATGTATCACTTCTTAGGGCTGGGGATTTAGCTCAGTGGTTCCGCCTCCTGCCTTGCAAACACAAGGACCCAAGTTTGATCCCCAGTACCCCCCCAAAAAATTTTTTGATGAAATTTATCATTTCTTAGCCTCAACTTTCCATCTGTACAAAGAGAAGCACAATGCCCTATTTAATGATTTTTTTAAAAGAACAAATTAGTGAATTACTCGGTTTATTTCTATGCACCAATATATGCACCAATTCAGAAGACTGGTTTTTACAGATGAGTGAACAGCATGAGAAAAGACTAATAGCTAGTAATTGGCAGAGATAGAATTTTGTCTATCTGACTCCAGAATTTGTGATACTAACCCTCAATTTTTTACAATGCTTTTCAGAAGTGACATCAGTATTATGACATACAATTAGTAAAAAAATTCAGTGCAATTATACCTGTACATGAACCTGCTTATGAAAAGCATTGAGAGGACAAACCAAAAGCAAGTATTGTCATGATTCACAAGTAACCATGGAACCTTAGAAGTATGGACTTTAGAGTTGGCTTTATCTACTCAATGACATCCATCCTATAACTACTACCTTCTTTATCTTAGAGTTTGCAAAAGGTTGGGCTTAAAAAGATGTGTTATAAAAAAAAGAAAGGGTCTGTATGTCTGTGTTTGTATGAGAGAATGTTACTACTATCATGATTTTTACGGGACATCCACTGACTTGGTTTTATACATTTAAATCACCCCCATATCCCTGTACGTTACTCAAGGTCTGATTTTAGAAAAGAAACCTTAGGGGTTTTTTCTGACTACATTTTCTCTAATGCTGATGACATAACACTATTTTTAGCCACTGTGTGCACCTGTTCTTTAGAAATCAGTGTCTGTCAAAATACCTCACTTCTTTTCCTTATTCATTAAGCTTACACTTCAGTTATACTTGGCTTTCATTGATCTGAGACTTAATATTATTTTTGTAATACTTTAAAATTATAATTTGAAAACACTAGAACTCATTTCTTCAGAAGTATACTATATAATATAACACATTTCTGAAATCCTCTTAAGTCGCCTTTTCTCTGACACATATAATCAGGATAAGGAAATTCTTTTCATGAGGAAAGTTGGGCCCCAGAGGTCAGGTACTACACCCAAAGTTTCTCACTTAACAAAAATAGACCACTAGTTCACTGCCATGAGAACCCTGCAAAAAGACATAGCACTTAGTTACTAGTCTAACAGTTTGTTCAGTGTGGGTTGCAGTCATCCTTAACTAAAATCTGAATAATCTGCTGAAATAACTGCAAATGCCATCCAGAGGCTAGAGGGTTTTTTGGGGTTTTTTTTTAAGGAGGAAAAGCAAAATTTTTTCTGAAATATAAAGGATCAGTTGGATTCAAGTTGTTTATGACTCACCAAACTAGAAAGATGACCAGTACCTGTATGCCAAATGCCAAAGTAAACTATTGGTGGTTTTTTTTTTTTTTTTTTTTTTTTTTA
>NW_022900917.1:67093323-67164555 GCF_012274545.1 Fukomys damarensis
CCTTCCGTTTTTTTTTTTTTTTTTAAATGAAAGCTACCCAGCCAGGCACGGTGGTTCATGTCTATAGTCCCAGCATCTAGGCATTGAGGCAGGAGGACCACTGTGAGTTCAAGGCCAGCATGGACTGCATAGCAAGGCTCTGTCTCAAAAAAAAAAAAAAAAAAAAAAAAAAGCTACCCAGTACCTCTTTAGCGCTTAAAAACAAAAAAGCAATCAGAATCAATAAATTAGTATCTTATTTTTTTTATTTACATGTAGTTATTCAGGAGATTAATTCTACTCCATTGGTTATATTCCTAGGTATATACGCAACAGAAAAGCATACCTATGTCTACCAAAAAGTACCTATGTTCACTAAGACATGCACCAGAATGTTCACAGTAATATTACGCAAGATGGTCCAAACTGGAAACTATCCAAAAGCTCTGTTAAATAAACTGTGGTATATCCCACACAGCAGATCAAGGAAAATGTACAATCTATGGCCAAATACAATGTGGGTGACTCTCCAACTGCTGATAAAAGACCGACCCAAGACTGACTGCTGTGCAATTCCACATAGAGAAAGTACAAAACTTGGCAAAAATGATCTATAGTATAAAAGCCAAGGCTGGGCGTAGTGGCACATGCCTTTAAATCCCAGCACTCGGGAAGCTGAGACAGGAGGATCGCTGTGAATTCAAGACCAGCCTGAGCTACATAGTGACTTCCAGGTCAGTCTCCACTACATAATGAGACCCTGTCTCAAAAAAACAGAAAAAATAAAAAAACAAAATAAAAGCCAAGATACAGTAGTAATGACTTTTGGAGGAGCAGTGACTAGAAGGAGCAAGAGGAAGGTGTGATGGTGCTGGAAATGTTCTGTCTCTTGAGCAGGACGATAGTTTCTGAAAACTCAACAAGCTATAAATGTATAATACATTTTCCTGTTTACTGTTTACTGTAACTCAGGAAAAAGTTTAAAGGCAACGCCACGACCAAATGGGCAACCTTATCTACAAACCACAACTGAACTGTCTCATGTGGACAGGAATGCTCAGAAAAGAGTTCCAAATGTTCATACCAAAACATTAACCACTACAGTTCTAAATCCAAGTCCTGGAGATATTTCCATGCTCAACCTACAGTCCAAATTCATTCTCCTTCCAGTTATGTATGCGATAACTCTTTCTCATATTATACTCTTAGGCTGACCTGTTAGGTAGGGATGCAGTTGGTGGGTTAACTGTGATAATACAAATATAAGCACCAGTCTGAGTCACAGACATGGTTAGTTCTATATTTTTATTCCTGAAAACAAACTAGAGAAATTGAGGCCATGATGTCCCAACAACAATAATCTAACAGTTATATTTCTAATTCAAGCACAAATTAAAATTAAAATCTAGCCAGATGTGATGGTGCACAGCTGTACTATCAGCACTCTGAGAAGCTGAAGCAGGAAGAACTGAACCCAGCCTGGCAACCTGGCAATTTAGCAAGACTGTCCCAAAATGGGGGTGGGGGCAGGGGATATAGCTCAGTGCAATTGTCCTGGGGTCAATACTTGGTACTGGAAAATAAGAACAATTTAAATCTTATTATCCATGGTGTTATGGTTGGGATCTGAAATGTCCCTGAAGGTCCATGTGTTAAAGGCTTGCTCTCCAATGCAACAGTGCTCAGAGGTAAAACCATTTGGGGGTGGCTAGATCATGACAGATCTATCATCACCAAAAGATTCATCTCTTCATAGATTCACAACTTAATGAGGTACTGGGAGGCAATGCTAACTCAGAGGTGGGGCCTAATTAGAAGAAGCAGATCCCTGGGGGGATGTTCTTGAAGAGTATATTTTGTCTGCAACCTTCCTGCTTCCTGGTCACCATGAGGTAAGCACTTCTGCTCTGACACAAACTCTCCACCATGATGCTCTGCCTTACCACAGGCCCAGAAACAATGAAGCCATGTACCAAAACATCTGAAACAGTGACCAAAACAAACCTTTCTTCTTTTAAATTGTTTATTTCACATAAAAATGACTAACACACGTAGAGTGCAAGAAGGCAAAAATTATTAATGACTGATAAAAACGGGCAACTACTTTTGAATAGCTTCTCATTATAAACACTTCTCTTTGTGTTCCATTTTAAAAAGGCAGAAAGTAGTTAACATCTCCTCAATTTGAAGATATTCATTTTTTGTTTCTAAAATTAGGATGTATCTCACAATTAATGTACTTTTTTTTTCTATCTCTCATCCAAACAAAAGCTGCATTTAAACTGATGAAATATGGGTCAGGGATTTAGCTCAGTGGTTCTGCTGCCTGCCTCGCAAACATAAAGTTCTGGGTTTGATCCCTGGTACCATTAAAAAACTGATGAAATATGATATAATCAATGAAATATTAGGAGAGTAAATATGGTTTATATCTTTCTCAGTTTTATTTTATTTTTTTTCAGAGTTTAATGGTACATTTTAGGTATACAGTACAGTTACATTCATTATTGGGATCTTGTACCTTTAGATGACAGGTCTTAGTTCTCATTTTTTCCCCTTTATATCTTTCTCAGTTTTAGATAAACAAAGAGAAGCTCAGAAGTATAAACCATTTGCCTAAGGGTACACTAGTAAGGAGCTAAGGCAGGCCTTGAGACCTTGATTCAAATTATTTGAAATCCTATGGTCTTTCTAGTCTAACAGAAAAGGAAAAATAATATTATAATTAATTTGGAAAAAATCACTTTCCAAAATGTTTTACTAAACACTAAATTATTTTTGGTAGATATTATGCAAAGGAGCTATACAAGATAACTAAGATCTATTGTCAACTCACCAAAATAGAAACTAAAACTGCAGCTGCCTAAAGAATGGACTAACAAAAACTATAATCGTAAATAAGATCTTAATGGTATAACTAACAATGTGAAACAGGAAGAAAAGGGCTAAAGGTATAGGGAAAGTGGAGGGTAGGGGAAAGGAAATAAGGGAAAAGAAAAAAATATGAGAAAATGAAAAAATGGAAGTAAAGTTTTTGTAAATAGGAAGAGGAGGGGGTGAAGAGAATGCAGGGGAATGGGGGAAAATTGAGAACCAAGATCTGTCATGTAAAGGTACAAGATCTCAATGGACTAACAGTTATGTCAGGATGATCATAGATTTGAATGAGATAACATATGGAAAAACACAACACAGATATTTTGTGCAAAGAAGGTATGTCACAGTGCAGTCAGCCCTGGGAGAAATAACCTCAGAACGTTAGGCAGCAAGAAACTGCCACCTCTCTCGTACCCAAAAACCAAATGAGGACACTTCATCGTTATGAACTATTTGGCTGATGAGCATTAAGACCAAGGTATGAGGAACAGGATGGGGACAACTATGTAGTGAGTCTTAGCATACACGTGTGACCTAACCAAACCAGAGAAGTAACATCTTAAACCTTGACATTCCAAACCATCAAGCTATACTGAGGAAACCTATGGATAAAGAGAAAAAAATGACTTTTGTCACTTCCAAAATGAATGTACAATGCTAAATCAGTCATCTATTAATTTTTTTAAGCTATTATGTATCCAGCTTCTAAAGAAGAGGTGTGTCTCTTACATAAACTCCACAAAAGCCTATACACTGTCCTGACAAGTACACTGAGCCCGCAGATCCAGATTTTCCTCAACTGCATCACTGGGAAACAAGTTCCTCCAGGTGGATTTGGTAGCTAATCTTGTGTAGAGCAAGAGTCACAGGAACACGAAGCAGAGACAAGGCACAGCTACTGGTCTTTTCACACCTTGGCAGTCAGGGCACTGTGTGGTCTCCTGCCAACAGCTTCTCTTAGTCTAAGGATAACAAACCTGGAAAACACAATGCAAGGAAGATGGGGAGATCATGGAAGTTGTGACATGAATGACGCCTTTTTCTAATCAGGTCATCAATTTAACATTACATCTTCAGCCTGACTAAAAAAAAAAAAAAAAAGAGCTTTTTAATGTCATTTACTCTATTGATCTGACTACACAATTGAGGAAGATTTTGCAAGAAGGGTCAAAGAGTCAGTTTGGACTAGGCTTTTCTTACAAACAATCGCTGCTACCCTTGCACACACATTACCCAACATGCTGCTAGGCACAGAGTGTACAACACGTACTCTGCCAACAAATGTCTGCTAAAAAAGTAAATAAATAGAAAACAGTATGCAATTCTGGCTGTGCTCCACAATCATGTTCTAACATCTAACTTTCTACCTGATCCAACTCCTTACTTGGTTTCTCCACCTGGATCCTAAAAAGCATCTCAAGACTTAACAATGACGAAAGCATAACATAACCATTCAATCACACACCCCAGTGAACCTGAGCCTCCCTGAACATACCCAATCTCCATAAAGGGCTGTACTATCACAAAGGTAGGTACTCCATGAAAACACTGACATCTTTCCTTCACCCATTTTCCCTCCATATCCACTCATAAGCAATCATGTTCATTCCAAATACCAAGTCTATCCATTTTCCTCTATCTTCACAGACACCCTGGTCAAAACCACCTTCTCTCTTGCCCAACTTGTGTGCCTCTCTGATCCCATCACCTAGCACTTCCCCACACACCACATCCACTCCAGAGAGTAGTCAAGACAACCCATCAATCCTCTATTCAAAAGGCTCTCAAACTCCATAGTGCCCTCAAAGTTCAATGGCACAGCTGTGCTGGGCCCTGTCTTCAATCGCCAGCATAAAAAAAAAAAAAAAAAAAAAAATCTAAATTAAATCAAATCCAAACCTCCTAACATTGTCTGCAAGGCCCTCTATGTTGCCCCAACCCACTATTCTTTCTTTGCTTTCTTGCATTCACCCCTGGCTAGGTCCCTGTCCTTGTCTACTGATCCTCACCCCTGTACTTAACTTTGTACCACCCAACCCATCTTCCTTTCATTCCTGTCTCAAGTCTTTCACTTACTATTTCTTCTTTCTGGAAGGTGGTGCTCAGTGCCAGATCTACCCAAAGACATTCTTCAAATGTCTTCCAAGGCTTTTCCAGAAGACTCAAAAATATTACACACCCTTAAATCCCTCTCCATTAAGTGTCTCTATTTTCTGCATATGAGCAGGCACTATTTCTGTCTCACTTGTTATTGTATTCCCAATGCCCAGCACATAGTGAGTGTCCAATCAATGCCACAAATTCAATAAATATATAAGTACCTACTGTGTGCCAGGCACTGTTCCAAATAACAAAGAAAGGACATACAAGAAAAAGATGTGGCTCTCACGGAACTTTATTCTCTGAAGAGAAGCAGGCTAACAAATACGAAGGGATGAAATACTGCAAGAAAGTTAAGGGTAAGGGGAATGGAATGAAGGACAGGCAATATTTTATGTAGGGCACCAGAGCATTTGCACGGAGACCTGAAGGACGTAGCAGAGGCAAATGTGTGAGCAATGGTTACCTCCCACAGACAGACAAATAACACAAAGGCCACGAGCAGGGATCCAATTAGGTGCTGAAAAAACAGCAAAGACTTCATCATGGAGCCTGACTTACAAGAGACAAAACAGTAGATGAGATAAGAGGAGCAGTGCGGAGCCTTGCAGGCCACTAAAAGGACTTGGATTTTATTTATCAGGTTGAGAAGACACTGGAGTATTCTGGGCAGGATGACAGGACTGATTTATGCCTTAAAAGAATCACTCTAGCTGTTCAGTGAAAAAAGATCAAAAGGAACAAGGATGGAATAATAATGACATGCAGTGGAGGATAAGAAGGGACTGTATTCTAGATTATGTTTAAGATACAGTCAATAGAACTTTCTGACAGAATTGGGGTATGTGAGAGAAAAAAAGCAAAGATGACTCCCCACTGTTAGCTTGAGTTCCTACTAATGGAGCTGTGATTTACTTCTAGGGAAAAAGCAAATTTGGTTTCTGGCCACATCACGTTTAACTGAAATGTCTACTGGTCATCATCCAAGTGATGATTTCCAGAAGTCTTATAGATGTATACATCTGGAAATCAAGAGACAAATATAGGCTACAAATTTTATACTTATCTGATAGTCTTCCATTTATATAAAATATTTAAAACCACAAGGCAGAATGATATCACCTTGGGCTAGCGAGAGTCTTATACAAAGGGGCCTATAACTGATTCCTGGGACATTTCCCAACATTTAAAGATCACAAAGATGAGAAATCAGCAAAGGAGCCTAAGAAATAATACCCAGTGAGATAAGGAGCCAAAGAGTGTTATCCACAGGCCAAGTAATATGTTGAAATTAATGTCTCTTCTTGGAATTTAACATCAAGGATTAATTCTAAATTACAGAAACTGGCCAATAAAGAAATTCCAGAAAATCAACATTCTCTTGCCATGAATGAGAGTCTACACTCTTAGTTCACACTTAAGAAAGTAACAAGGTCTTCCACTTTTTAAGTAATTTACTCTTTACTCTGTCCTTGCGCTGAATTACTACAAGCCAAGACAAGGTTAGGGGTCCAGCGAAGTAAGTGCGCATAAGTAAATTCACTCTTTGTATCTCTGGCCTTAAGTCACTAAGAGGGGCAGAGGGCCCCAAGTAAGATGAAAACAAAGTCAAGTTGACAACACTGATTAAACAGACACGACTCCATCCACATGGGTGACAAGTCGTCAAAGGGCACGCTACATCCAAATGATTGACAGCAAACACTGACTCACCTCATTGCCTCCTTCAGAGGCGCAGGGCGGGAAGCACAATCTTACTACATAACTGAAAGAAGTCCCTTCCCACCAGGCCGAACCCACACCTCCAGCTCCGCAAGCCCTCTCTACAGACCCCTGGGCCTCCCGGGCCCACAGGACCCGCCCTCAACCGCTTGAAACCGACGCACCACAAATCCCACCAGCCATCGCGCGTCCGCGCCATTCTGGCGCCCGCTCCGCCGCCGCGGGGCCGCCTGGGGCCTGTAGTCTCCATTTCCTAGCGCCGGCCAGTACCTGGAAGCGATAGAGGAAGGCTTCGGGCCACAGGAACAAGTAAGCCGGGCTGATGAGACCGAGTTTGCCGACCAAAGGGACCGCGATGCTGGCGGCGAACCAGTAGCGCGTGATGGCCGGGATGCTTCTGAACCAGTCCCCGATGTCCGACATCTTCGCCTCTCAGGTCGCCAGGATGCGCACAGCCGCCCTTGTGACTGAGCCGCCCCTCTCACGACACAGCCGGCTTCGCGAATGGAAGGTGTCGAGGCGGAAGCCGCGGGAGCCGAGGTACAGAAGGCGGTGACCGGCGGACGTGGCGCCACCGAATTCGGACCAGCGAAACGGCTTTCCGAAGCGAAACTTCCCCTTCCGGCGGCCGCGGGCTACGTAACCGGAAGTCCTGCGGTTTAAAGGAAAGGAAAAGCTCAGGTTTCAGGTGGGCTGAGTCTCGGAGCCCTGGGGCGGGATCCGACGAAAGGGGAGGGGCGTGCCACTACCTGACTGGTTGGAAATAGCAGTTGCCAGGATCAACGGCAAAAACTCCAACCAATGGTGTGACTGAACACCTTCCACCTATTTCTGGCCCGAGTTGTAATTCCCTAGGACCTCCAGTACGCAAGTGAAAGGGGCAGGGGGCGGATATGGCCTTTGCTCAGTTATTTGACAGCTGTTGGCCCCACAGGTCTCTGGATCTTCCGTTCTCGGGGGAGTTGTGTTTGGGTGTTTTTTGTTTTGTTTTGTTTTTTAATGAGCAATGGAATAAGGTAGTTTCAGAGAGGGGTAAGAAAATAAAACACACTGGGGCGGTGGTGGAGGAGAGTAGGGAGATGCTACCGTACGTGGGCACGGGCAGGTCCCGGGAGGTGAGCGGAGCCCGCCGGGCGAGATCTAGGGGACGAGATTTCCGCGTAAAGAAAATAAGCGCTCTGACTAGCGGGGAGCGTTGCAGGAACGGAAAGCAAAAACTGATGTTGACTTTTAATCTAGTTCATCGGGCAGGACTTGCATTTACCAGCAGGTGAGAATCCATCCTGTTTTTAAAACAATCTGTAAAATGATACTGACTAGAACTCTGTTGTTTTAGGGTTAGGACCTATGATTTGGGATTGACAAAGCCTTAAAATACAGAACACCAAGGGCCTGAGATTTAGCTAAGTAGTACCGCACCTGCCTTGCAAGAGCAAGGTCCTGAGTTTGATCCCAGTACCGACAAAAAAAGAAAAAGAAAGACCACCAAAACATAACAAAGTAGTCAACAAAAAAGCTCTATTTATGAATTTGCTGCAGGGAGGGAGATTGTGGTTCGGAGGGCCCATCTCCCTACACAAAAGGGTCGTTATTGGATTAGGAGGAAAGAGAGTTGTGATAAAAATTAAATAAAGCAGTGTTTTGATGGACTCAAAGCAAAGCAATGTTGTATGCAGAATCAGATTAACATTAGACCTGGGCTTGAGCTGAGAAGCAGACTCAAGGTCCTTGTTTTTTCAAAAGCTCAAAGTCAAGATAAATGTGGACTTTGAGGTCGGAAATTCATTATCTAAAGTTTTGCATTTGGATTGAAAAATCACGTGTCAAAGTGACCTGCGTGGCTCAGCTCCTTCAGACAAGAATGGATATTCCACTCACACTGATATCATTTGAACAATTTCCAACACTTACTGTTGTAGAGAACATGGGTCAGCACCGTGTTCTGGATGTTAATTAACAAAAGCACTTTTTACACAATAGAAAGACACTAATTATTCCACAGTTTGATGAAAGGATACATTTGAAGACTTAATGAATAGCAAGCATAGTAAATATATGAAGAAACTCACTCATACACAGCTGGTGGGAATACAAATTGGTACAACCTTAGAGGGAGGATAACTCTTAACATAAAATAAAAGTAGATAGTTGTATTGGAACAAATAATGGAGATACTACCTTTACCTCCCCTCCACCACCACAACCACTACCCAACATACAGTAAGAGAAACAGATTATCTAGCTTAGGCTGAAAGGTGAAGAGTTCCTAAGAACATGTGCATGAATAAATAATAAGAACACCATCTGACAGTATTCATTTCTAGGCTGTGTTCTTGATTTTACAGAGTGAGTGCTCTAAAATTCAACTTGTCTTTAGAAATACTGAAGTTTATATCATGGTAACACCAGCTTTTATGATGTTGTAAAAATTACTTAATCTGGCCAGGCGTGGTGGCACGCACCTGTAATCCCAGCACTTGGGAGGCTGAGGCAGGAGGATCGCTGTGAGTTCAAGACTAGCCTGAGCTACATAGTGAGTTCCAGGTCAGTCTCAACTACGGAGTGAGATCCTGTCCCAAAAAACAAAACAAAAAAAAAAATTTAACCTAGGACTGGGGATTTAGCACCACACCTGCCTAGAAAGCACAAAGTCCTCAGTTTGATCCCTGGTACCGAAAACAAAACAAACAAAATTACTTAACCTCTTGGAACTTCAGTGTCTTTGTCTGTAAAATGGAACTTGGTAATAATAGTATTGGACTGTTTATATCTAGTACTGGAAGCAATATCAATGTTACTATTTTTTTTTTTGCTTAGCTATCTTTTTCAGATGTGTATTACTTTGTAATTTTTTAAAAGTTAATTGTTAAGGGTAATTGTCTGCCTGTAAATTATCCTGTCCTAAGGTTAGAGCAGTTGTTTTCAAAAAATCATGAATCTAAGGACCAAGGAGGACTTAGCCCATCCCTCACAATTCAGGACATTTGCCGCAAAGATGGGTTGTCCTTATTCATCTTAAAAAGAGAATGTGCCTAATCTCTCCAGGTGGTTTGCCTGGAACTTAATCATTTCCTTATAAAGAATTTCCTGTTTCTGCCATCAATACAGGCCGTTGTTAAAAACATGGGTAGCCAAGCTAGCCAAGCATGCTGATGCATACCTGTAACCTACATTCTAGAAGGCTAAGACAGGAGGAAGGATCACAAGGTCAAGCTCAGCCTAGACAATTTAGCAACCTTTAATTTTTTTTTTTTTTTTTTTTTTTTGTACTGGGGATCGAACTCAGGACCTTGCACTTACAAGGCAGGCATGGCTCCACTGAGCTAAATCCCTGGCCCAATTTAGCAATTTATTAAGCCCTGTCTCTTAAAGGGGAAGGGTCTAGCTCAGTGGTGTAGTGCCTTTCTCACAAGAGCAAGGTCCTGAGTTTGATCCCTGATACCAAAAAGAAAAAAGATGGGGGGATAATTCAGTACCAAGGCCCTGAGTGCAATCGGGGGAGGGGGGTGCAAGTCAACAATACTGAGCTAGATTCCAGAAAAATATGGTAATGTAGAGCAAATAACTCATGACTAATTAATGAGACTATGTATCAGTACAGCCTCTATAGCAAGTGATTGGTGATATTTCTAGGAATTTAAACTTGGACAGACTGCTACATTTTTAATGTACAACTAATCATTGCTGCAATTTTTGAAATAGAAAAGTAAGGAAACAGCTGAATATCTGCTAATAAAAAGCGGAGTAAGTAAAGTACAGTATGGTTTACTCAAAGTAAAACTTTGCAGCCTAAAAAAACCAACTTTTTATACCCCTAAGTGGAATGATCTTTAAGATAGTGTTAAGATGTTGTGGACTCTGTACATGGTATGCTGTTGTTATGCCACTATGTATGGCACAGAAGGCACAAAAAAATTACATACAATAGTTGTTTAAAGCAGTAGTAGAGTCTAGAATGACTCAGAAGCAGGGAGATGGCTGGGAGGGAGATGTTTCATTGCACATCCTTTTGTACCTTTACATTTTGTCCCATAGATATATACAATGTAATAAGAAATAAAATTTTAATAGAACAAGGTTCATTTAGAAAAAATAACTTCCAAAAAACTGGAAAAGTCAAAAAGATGCCTGAACTGTATCTTCCTTGCCATGATTGAAACATATTTCCCATTGTATCTCTCATAAACAGAACTTAGAAACAAATTGGAGGGAGACCAACAGTCAAGAGTGCAGTGTTGCCTAGGACTAAACCTAGGCATTGCAGCCCAGTGCTGCTGACAGAGCTGCGACTCAGATGTTCTGTCACACAGTCTACCAGAAGCCACCCCAGGGGGTGCCTGCCAGGCAGTGCTATCTTTCTTCAGGAGTTCAAAGCACAGTGAAATGGGACCCAGTCCTCATGTTAACAGTCAGGCATGTTCGTCAACCACACCTTGCAGGTGAAGATGCCACGGTAAGAATAATAACATCGCCATTGTACCTGGCAGAGCCAATCCTGCATTTTAGTCACAGCCTGGGAAATTTTTCAAGTGTTTGTTTGTTTGTTTGTTTGTACTGAGGATTGAACTCGCGGCTGGAAATTTTTCAAGTTACAACGCTTGGCTGGGAGGGTCAACCTGTAAAGGAAACAGGCTGGATTCCAATCCTTCCTCTGTCCTTTGCTGATTATGTGACTGTGAGCAAATCACTGACCTTGTGGCTGTCTTGTTCAAATGGAAAAAAATAGTCTTACTGCCACCTGCACTGAGATTGTTTTAATCGACAAGGTCTGTGCTTGTACTTCGCATGCTAGGTCTCCTTTCACACTTATAGTAACCCCCATAGGTAGGTACTTACCAAAGAAAAGGTGGTGTGGATGAGGGGAAGGGGGAACTCAGAGGCCTTGCGGTGGGAGGGTGCTGAGCCCAAAGGCCATGAACACACATGGATGAGGTAGGGAAGCCAGATTAGGGTTATGGGAAGGAGAGGGGCACCTGGAATCATGGAGAACATTGGACGTGCTGACAGGAGCTTGTGCTTTACCTGTTCGTACCCAACAGAGCACATTGCTTCTGAGTAATCCTGTTGAACTCATTTCCAAAAGTAGGACTTCAAAGGAAAAGGATGTGAACAGCTTCATGGTTAACTCCCAGACTGTGCTTGTGAACCTTGTTGAATTTAGGTCACAGGGCCCCTCATTTGCATAGACTCTTCCAAGGCTCCATGCAATATTTTTATACTCATGATTTTATATTCTTTTTACTGTTACCAAATGTTTGTTGTCGTGGTAAATACTGCAATTATAAGTTACATCATAATACATGGAGATTAATGAAAAGCCAGTGGTGCATTTTTCACTAAAAACACATGGAGGAATGCAGAAAACAAGCTATGGCCAAACTGTCTGTACTCAGCAGTGAGGAGTCAGGTGGAACAATGGTCTTCCCCCTGAGGTTTGGAGGACAGTGTCTATTCAGAGGACACGAGAAGGGAGTTAGTGTGTTATTCGGCAAGTCGAGTTGCCCAGTGTCTATCTCAGCTCTCTCTCTCAAGTCTGCTGCAAGATGATTGTAGCATCAATAAAAAACACGGGAGTGGCTTTGTGATTTGGTACTGAAAGAAAGGCCAGAGATCTCCATTCAACCAGCATGTGATTCACTCATCTTCATAATCACTTCTCTAATAGCACCGTTCTTTACAAGGGGTAAATCATCTTTGGGTAGTTCATCTCCTGTACAGAGATGCCCATCTTCTGGGAAACCTTTCAGAGTAATTTATTGTCCAAATCAAAATGGCTTCAGTTAAGACATAACATGATTGCTGTACCCTAACCCTGGAACACACTTTTCCCAGAAGGGTTATACTCAGCCCTATCAGACCAAATGCCCTCTTTTTAAAACAAATACTTGCTAAGGCTAGAGATTAGCTCAGTGGTTCTGCTGTCTGCCTCGCAAGAGCAAGGTCCCAAGTTCAATCCCTGATACCAAAAAAAGAAAAAAAGTTGCGATACCAAAATGTGAAGCACAAGTTACAAACAATAATTCCAGTAAAATAAATGCAATGTTGTAATTGTCATATAAATGATATATAAATAAGGGAAATGAATTTATATTATAAAATGTATTTTAAGGGCAACTCATTTTCCGCTCCCCCTTCTGTCTTTCTTTCCTATTTTTTTCCCCCCTCTTGGTACCAAAGATCAAACTATGGCCCTTATACTTGCAAGGCAGGCGGCAGAGCCACTGAGCTAAGTCCCCGCCCCCCACTTCTGTCTCTCTTAGACAGAAGCTATCTTTCAGTAAACTTTTCCTACTCTTAAAAAAATGTATTTTAATATAATATGGACACAACTACATTAGCAGATGTAATGAAAGAGCCTGATGTTTGCAGTTACAGAGTTGCAGTGCATAAACAGGCACAAAAGCAAATGGATACCTGTGTGTTGTACGGTGACTTGTGCCAAAACATTAAAAGATACTAAATGGTCACAGATTAGACCTAGATGTCCCACCAAAGCTTCGTGTGCTCTGGGGAGGGGGTCAGGTTATGAAGCTGTGACACTCATCAGTGAATCAGTCCACGATGAGTTTAGACTAAATGTGGTGCTGGGAGGAATGGGTCACTGAGAGCATGCCATGGAAGACTATGTCTTCTTTCCTCCTTCTTGAATCACTATCTGCTTCCCATCTCCAAACCATGAGCTGTTTCTCCTCCTCTACAACACCCTGCCTTGGAGCCAGCTGACTATGGACTGAAACCTCTACAAGCTGTGAGCCAAAATAACCCTCTCCTCCATTAATCTGTGGGTGTCCAGTGTGTGTCTCCGTGATGAGAAAGTAACTAAGACCTAAACTTTTCTTATAATAAGAGAAATGCACATTAAAACCATATCAAGCAGGGTATGGTGGGGCACACCTATAATCCCAGCACTCTGGAGGTGGAAGTAGGAGTACTGCTGCAAGGTCGAGGTCAGTGTAGGCTACGTAGTGAACCCCAGCCTAGTCTGAATTACATAGTGAGACCCTGCCCCCGCAAAAAAAGAAACATTCAAAATGCTATTTCTCAACTATCAGACTGGTGAAAAATAATACAGCCCCTAGGCGGAGAATTTATAACAAAAGAAGCAACATCCATTACTTTTTAACCCAGACATTAATTTTAGTACTTTACCCTTAAGTTAAACCTGTAACATTGTAAAACATTGTCCCAAAACGTCAGATACTTAGTTATTTAATGTTGCAGTATATGTAATTGCAACACATTGGAAAGCATCTAAATGGCCATGTTTAGGAGTACCGCTATAATACCTGTACTCTGGGAAGTTGGGAAGGCCGAGGCACAAACACCACAAATTCTGGCCCAGCTTTGGAAAGTCAGTGACTTACCACAACCTGTACGAAAAAATACAAGGCTGCAGATGTAGCCTAATACAAAGGCTCTGGGTTCAATCCCCAGTAGTGCAAAAATAAATAATAAATAAAACGAAATAAAAAAAATTTTAAAGGACTGGGAGTATAGCCCAGCAATAGAGCACTTGCCCAGAATGCCTGAGGCCCTGGGTTCAATTCCTAGTAGAGAGCAGAGGGAAGGCAGGATGTTAGAATGTAACCGTAGTGTCATGAGGAGTAGTGCAGCTTACCTGAACATGAAGCCTTAGGCTTAAGAGGAAAACAAGTAGTTTGAGATGGTTCAGTAAAGTTGGATTGTAGCCACTTTCAGTCGTGGGACGTTATCACTGTCCATGTAGACAGACTGTGCAAGTGTGCATATGCTTAACTGGCAGGGCATCTGAGCCCGAAATGCGACATCTGTCACATTTGTTGGAAGCCAATGCAAGCAGGCATTTGGAGAGCACTGAGAGAATTTTATATCTTGTACATACTGTCACAAGCAATAGGGGGAGATGCGTTGGGAAGAGGAACTGTACATACTAAACAGTCAAAATGGTGGTGCACGAAGAGGCCTGCAGGGTTCCTCATCAGGGCACTGCTGCCCAGGCTGGTTTGCTCTTTGCTTGCCAGGGACTGTCTCATGCATTCCTGGGCCACCACGTGATTAGCAGCATCCTGAGGTCACCACAGCATCACCCCTGGCCCAGTTACAACAACTGTCAAATGTCAGATGTCAAATGTCCTCTGAAGGGTAAAATCTCTCCTGATTGAGAACCACCCAGATATGTGATGCTTATTCACTCCCCTCCTTCTTTCGAAACTACTTATAAATCTCAGTACACTCACACACACACACACACACACACACACACACACACACACACACACACACACATACATCTACACCCACCTCCAGGATGGGTCCTAGTCAAAAAAGGATATTTTATTCCTGTGTATACTCCTTCCAAATGTGCCCCTGGGATTTCCTGTTCTCATCTGTGGTCAACATTACCTGTGTAGTCACTAATAAAACATTTCTCAGGATTCAAGTGTTTCTGCAGTTCCTTCCTACATGGAGTCTGGTCTTGACCATGTGACTTCTTCAGCCAGCAAGACACTAGCATGGTGAACAGCTGAGGTGTGATAAACACACACGCACTCTCAGATATGTCCCACAGCAGCAATGGCGAACCTTTTGAGCACTCAGTGGTAACAGTCCATTGCGGCACATGCACCGTAGGTTCACCACCCCTGACCTACAGTAACGTTCCTCTCTTAGACACTGGTGTTGTGTGAGGAGCTCAGGCTGGACCACAGATTTGGTGGGGGGTTGAGACAGGGTCTCACTATGTAGTTGAGTCTGACCTGGAACTCACTATGTAGCCAAGGCTGGTCTCAAACCCCCAGTGATCCTCCTGCCTCAGCCTCCCGAGTGCTGGGATTACAGGCATGCGCCACCATGCCTGGCTCAGGACCACAGAGATTTGGAGCCATGTAGAGGCAGTGCCAAGGCGAAGCCACAGTAGATGTCCTGACACAGCTGAGCTACAGCCAACGTAAGCCTGAGAAACTCCACTGCACTGTGGGGAGCGGAGCTGCTCCGCTCAGCCCTGTTCACACTGGGAACTGTGAGAGGCAGGAGAACACTGATGTGTGAAGCCAGGGTTTGAGTTAGTTTATCACAGCAGAGATTATGGAACCACTGTCAAATGTCAGCGCTGAGGATGGGGGGGGGCATGTGGCACAGTTGGAGCCAGCTTGTTCCAACTCCCAAGAGCCAAATGCTAATTTTCGGGGATTTTCTGCGAAGTTTGACAAGAATTAAACACAGCTGCTATTAAAATTTAAATTACATAAAACTTGCATTCAAAGAAGGTATAAAGGGTAGCGAGTGCTTCTAATTATTGTACTACATTTTACTATTCTTTATGTCTCAGGTTACTGGTACTTATCACATCTGTGCAGTACACTCCTTATGTCAAGTCAGTCCAATGCTTCATGCGGCGACGTCACATTGATGGCTGGAAATCAGCCACTGTAGGAGTGTTCACCCCACAGAAATCACCAAATGATACCCATCAGGGTGTTCAGGCTTGCGTCTAGGTGTCCCCCCAAAGTTTCATGCAGTTCTGGGGGAGCTTTTCAGAGACGGCTGTGTCTAGGGTGTGATGCTGGGATTTAGGGTGTGTGATTCCTAATTAGTTCACTCATTGCCATGACACAGTTCTGGGTAGAATTAAGGCTGCCAAAGGGTAGTGTGGATAATATATAAGGGACAGAAAGAGGATCACTGTTAGTTGCTTGCTGCTTGTTGCTTTGCTTCTTCACTACCTTGTTGCCTGCTGCCTGCCATGGCGTGTTTCTCCTTTTCAATGTGCTACTCTGCCTTCCAACTAGCTAACTATGGACTAAAACCTTTACAAACTGTGAGCTAAATACAGGATATATAAATCCTTTAACTTGAGTGTCAGATATTTTGTCTCAGCAGTGAGAAAAGTAACTAAGACATGGGCTGTTCTTGGCCCCAAGAGCCAGTTGTTAAACATCCATAGCACAGTCCTGGTGCTCTCCTTAAAGTTGGATTAAGAAGAGCTTCAATGATAGCCATCATTGAAGACTTCCAGGTGCTAGGGACTGTTCTGAAGTCTGAACAACTCTCTGAGGTTGGCACTATTATTATCCTGGTTTTATAGATGAAGTGATCAGTGCACAGAGAAGTTCAGTATTTTGCCCAACATTAGAACACTTGTAAGCGGTAGGTCAAAGAATGCAGGCATTTTGGGTCTCATGCCTTTACATATATTACCCAAACCATTTCTCAGGGAACATGATCTGACAAGGGCAATCGTATTGAGGAGGAAAACAGGGCAGAAGATCTGAAAGAGGAGCTCTGTGTTCAGAGTACCCATGAGGTAAAGGTTTCTATTTAATGCAAAATTAAGATCAGGGTGTTTATAGGATTCAAAAACAAAAAGCAAGCAAGACCAAAGAGCAAAACATAACAAAGGGATAAGTAGCTAACACACACCTGGTCCAGAGGCCCAGTCCATGTTGGGCCCACTGCCCCACCCCCACACATTCATGCAACTCCGAGCCCCACTCTTCTATGATTCGAGGTTAATCAAACAGCCCATTGTGCATTGCTGTGCATACCTGTCCTTCCTCCCTTCCTTACTTTTTTTTGGCAGTCTTGTGGAATGAACCCAGGGCCTTCACACTGACCTACTGCATTCCCCACCCCTTTAATTTCTTTTTTACATTCTGAGACAAGGTCTCACTGGGTCCTTATCTTTCTTCCCTCACTGAGTTACTTGCAATGTTCCTCAATGCACCAATACAATAAAAATAACAATACTCTGGAAAGGTGGCTTTACTGCTGATGAAGGCCACAGAGAAGATGAGAGAGACGAAAGAGCCAGATGCGACGTGACGAAGTTTGCTGAGAAGGAGCCTGCGAGGCGCTCATTTCTTCCTGAGCATTGTATGTGGCTCAGTGGCCTATCTTTGCACACTGCTAGTGTGTGCTGGGGGAAGGATGCTGAGCTGTCCTGGATTTACTTTACTGGCCAATAAATGCTTTGCTCATGCACTTTGTTTTCTTCCTTCATACAATCAGAAGCATTTTACTCATGGTTTACTGGCATCCTGTCATGCTGTCACGGAGGCCATAAAAGTCCTTAGGAGCCTGGGAATCAAGAGGTTAATTATGCAGTGCCATGGGAGACATTCCCAACGTCCCAGACTCCACAGCCCTCTGACCTTGGAGGTCTTTGGGACAGGCCAGTACCAGCAGAGGAAAATGTGGAAATTTTAAGCTTGATCTTTAAAGTATTCCTGAGATGGTTTATGATAATACCTGCAATAACACAATTAGACCTTAATTTCTCTGACATACAGGTTGCAAATAGTTTTTTTAAAACTCAACTGCCAAGAATTTAGGAATTATAAAGTTGTGCTTCCACCCTGAAATGGAATATTATGCAGTCATAGGCAAGGTCTAGGGGCTCCTTACAGAGCTGGCTTCTCAGGTCAGCTTTAGATGTGACTGAGGTTGATAATCCCTCACCATCTTCCTCTATGGCATGTTCTGTCAGGGAGTAGACAGCTGGCCCTCTGATCTCGCCTCCCTTTCTGGAGAAGGCCTTCTAGAAACCCTTATCCATGTCAGCTCATTTCTCATAGTACATGGGCATTAACTTGCCACCTCTCGGATGAGCATCACGTTCCTTCCTCTCCTGATAACCATGCTGTTTCAGCTGCAGGTGCCAAACCCTTCGGGGTATACATGAAATGCTGCCCTTGGTTGCTTTCATGTATGTATTAGGAGAACACCTAGACATGAATATTTGTTTAAGCAGCTTGGCACTCACCCCTTTGGTTTCTCCTGTTCTAATTCATATTAGAGGGGCAAGGAGGTACCCTACATTACAGTTCCCCTGCGCTGGCTTCTGCCTTTCCTCCCTCTTACAAGGTCAACTAACAGCCTTCCAGGAGGTGCCTTCCAGGAGGCCTGGGTTTGCATCAATTAGCAGCATGACACATGCCAGTGAAACAGAATTGTTTCTACTTTCCTGCGCGATATGTCAATACACCCTTGTCCTCCAGCTGTTGCTTCTCTGGATTCTTCTGCAGTGAGTGGCTTGGCCAACTCTTGTCACTTTTTGTCTCAAATGGGACAGCAGCTCCTCTCCCCCGCATTCTGCCTCAAGCCTCAATTTTTTTAACTCCCACTATAGCCAGAGGGTGAGTCTAGGAAAAAGGGGTTTCCCTGAGAGCATTTCAGGATAAAATCCATACTTCTTATTAGAGTGGAAGACTGGATCCTTTTATACTTGGACTCTTGCTACCTTCTACTCTTATCCTCTTCCCATTCATCCATACAGCAGTAATCACTGGTTATTGTTAGAGTTGTCAAAACTTTCTGAGTGTTAAGCAGTTTGCATGCACCTGGCATGACTCCTGGACTGCACAAAGGCCGGTTTCTGGAAGACATCATGTTGCTATCAGTCTCCCTGCCTTTTTAGAGGTTCTGTTTGCTTCCCTACCTCTGGAACTCATTCCTGCTTCTAGCCCAAACTCAGGTATAGCTATCTCCCAAAGCCTTCTTTCACTCCTTTTCTCCCCAATTTCATGTACTTTAGAAATAAAAGGCAGCGTTCTCACTTAGGCAACCAGAGTACAGGAAAGACAGAAGGCCAGATGAACTTCTGGGGTCGTTAGAACAGGGACATAGAGGTTGCCAGGATGTCCTCCTCCCATCGCTTTCCCTGCTTTCCCCTGACCTTTGGCTCTGCCCTCTCACACTCACTATCACATGGACTAGAGCTATTTCTTCTGGCATCTCCCTGTCCTCGCTGCCAAAGGACTAAGACTTGCTCTCTGGTTTCACACGTGAAATCCCAAAGGAATGTTCTGATTGGCTCAGCTGAGTCTTACCCATTCTTGGTCCAATCAGAAGCTAAGACCTGGTCTCAGCCTCTGGGGAAGGTAATGCAGTTCAGGGCGGGTTGAAGGGTTTGTGAGGGAACTAGAGTGCTGGGCAGGCTAAACCAGCCTCAATTAGTCTTCCCTTCTCCAGCCTTGCTTCTTTTGTGCTGTTATTTTTTAAAGTGATCTCAACATGGAGATTCTCTTTGATTATCTTTTAATCCTTATAGTATTCAAATAAACACATTTTCACAAGGAACTCAAACAGAACTGTGTTATAAAAGTTCCAAGAGATTTTTAAGGGGCCATGGATTTATCTCTGTGGTGCCGCCGCCTGCCTAGCAAGAGATTTTTAAAAACTCAGGCTAGTGATCAATCCTTTCTTCTCTATTCATCAGGTCATTGGAAGAATTATAGACCACACTACCTGGCCCAGAGGACAGAGAGGCGTAGACCAGGCAGGCTAAGGAAACCAGCTCCGTCTACATTTGAGTGTTAGTTTAGTAGCTATACAACCCTGGGCAAATTAGAACCACTCCAGGACTCAGTGTCTTCACTAGTAAAATGGGGACCAGATTACTGTATTAGGTAGGATTCTGCTCTTTATAATGAGTCAAGAACAGCCAGGTGTGGTGGCGCACACCTGTAATCCCAGCACTTGGGAGGCTGAGGCAAGAGGATCACTGTGAGTTGAGACCAGCCTGGGCTACATAGTGAGTTCCAGGTCAGTCTCAACTATGCAGTGGGACCCTGTTTGAAAAAAGAAAAAAAAAAAAAGCCTCATACCAATACCCTTGTAACAAAAGGCAGGCTAGCAAGAGGAAAGCATGACAAATATACTAACATGCAAATTTATGCATATCCAGGAGCTATATGGAATGTGAAACTCAAATGGGAGGGCCAGGTAGTTGAAGTTTAAATATATCCTTCCTAGGGAAAAAATCTAATGGGAGGAGCAACAACAAGGTCTGGAAAGGAGAGGGGAGAAAGAGCACAGTAAATACAGTATCTTTATTTTGCAGATGAAGCCTCCCAGGTATCTCTGGGGACTGCCCTGGAAAGAAATGATGGAAAGCCTGTTTGAGTATTGGGAACACCTCAGTGGTACAGAGGATCAAACCAAGGGCCTCAAGCCTGCTAGGTGAGCACTGCCATCTCCACCTATGGCGAAGCCTTTTAGTCTCTTCTCAGGTGGTTAAACTTTCCCAGGTTAGTATTAATGAGACTTCCAGGAGGGACTTTAAGATAATTGAATTTCCTCTGAAAGAAATTTTCTCAGGTACAGGAACTTCAGGGACAGCCCTCCATCCCATGCCTAGGGGAGAAACAATGACCATTAGAGAGACCTGGATTTTGAGACTGTATTTCAACTCAACACGTGAAAATGCCATGCTTTGTGGGATTATTTTCTGAGCCTCAATAACTACTTTCTACTGCGAGGACAAGAAAGCTTCAAAGCTGATCCTTTCTGTGCACACAGCCTTCTCCACCTCAGTCCTTCCAGGCCTCTTCTCAAAGGTCATCCCTTTTTCACATCTCTGTCCTTCCCAGAGATTAAATTGCTCTCTTCTCTGAAATTCTCCATACCTTAATTGTAGCACTGATCACATGGTACTGTACTCAGACATCTATTTCTCCCTGTACCTGTCCTTCATCTTAAACTGTGAGCTGTCCAAGGACATGGAGCCCGGCAGCCACCGGTCCCAGAACGGGGTCTGACAAGTAGCATTCAGAGTATTGAGTGAATGACCAGCTGATGACAGGATAGGGATGAAGGAGAGACCAGGACACAGCCTGCTGTGGACAGGAGACAGGTTCATCCAGGCTCTTTTCCAGTTACAACAGAAAGAATTTCACAGGCACAATGTGTACAGTAACTCATAAATGTTAAGCCTTTCAATAGCGTTAAACCAGTGTTTGGGGAGTCAGTGAACTGAGCAACTGTTTTCAAATTGTGACATCAAAGTTGGGGTATCTGGGGAACACAAAATACTACAGAAGAGTGAAAAAATAGGTATCAGGATTTTCTTTTATTTAAAAAAGTCAAGGGCCAGGGATTTAGCTCAGCGGTTCGGTGGCCTGCCTTGCAAGGGCAAGGACCTGAGTTCAATCCCCGGTACCAAAAAACAAACAAACAAATAAAAAAGTCAAAATGAAGCAATATATTCTACGTGTGTTGGAAGAAACCTCAGCAGCAAAGGGGAAATAAGTTAGGAGGGGAGCTCATCTCCTAAAAATAAATACCATTCAGAAATTTTAAATTTAACATTGATCATTTCATGATGATTATAATGAAATGCATCCATGTTTTTTTGTATATCAGGAGGAAAGCTTGTATGTAGGCAAGAATCATATCTGGTTGTGGCTTTAGTTTAAATAATAGCTCAGATAGTCAATAAACATGTTTGGTGAGTTTAAGTGCCTGGCACTGTGCCACATGCTAGAAAGTACAAGACAAATAAATTCCTGTACACAAGGAATGTATTTTGTCCTCTTTTTTTTTTAAGAGTAGGAAAAATTTATTGATGGAAAGCTTCTGTCTGAGAGACAGAAGGGGGTCCAAAAAGTGGGTTAGCCCTATTTTGTCCTCTTTACAATGGCAGGCTCTATGCCCAGTTCTGGGGCACTCTCTGCCTTCACAGAGTTAACACTGCTGTTGCAGGCAACATTATTCAGTGAATCATGCCATTAGTGAGTTTGTGACAGTGACAGGAAAGAGATTAAGTTCTATGAGTCTGTAATCTTCCCAACATTTTAAGGAGTGAAGATTCTTGTTTCTGGCTCAGGTCCTGGGATCAATTTGATTGTGCAATTACTGTTAATAGAGAAAAAAACTTGAAGAAGCAGAAAGACAAAGTTGCATTAAATAACAAAGAAAGAAGAGATACTAATCCTGGTGCCTTATGGGCTCTAAGAAAGGTTTTAGAAAAGAAAAGGAAGCCAGGCATGGTGGTGTTTGCCTGTAATCCCAGCACTCTGGGAGGCTAAAGAAAGTGGGGTGGGGGGTCACAAATTCAAGCCCAGCATCGGTAATTTAGCAACTTCATGAGGACCTGGACCAAAATAAAAAATAAAAAGGGGCAATGTAGCTCAGTGTAAAGTCCCTGGGTTAAAAGGGGGGGCGGTATTTTAAGTACTGAGAAAGAATGATGGTGTTGGAGTTATTGTTCACCAAATGTCTTGGTTTTCTCCCCCTTCCAAACACCTAGTAGGTATTAGAGATTGCATAAATCATCCTCATTTTCCACTCCTCTCTGAAACTTCTTTAATGTTCTCCTGCAGTGAGTAGGGAACAATACTCTACCCTGGGCTCAGCAGTGTAACTCGTTGGGCCACTAGAAGAAGATGAAAGTGATGATGTGCCAGCTGCAAGCTGTAGATGTTACATGACTGTCTTCTGCTCATTGTTCTGCCATAAGAACAGGTCTTGGCTAGCTTTCGGGAGGATTAAAGATGTTGGAACTGAGCTGAGTTTCCCAATTGCAGACAGCTGCTGACCCCAGACATGTGAGTCCAGCCAAGATCAACAGAGCCACCTAGCTGATCCCAGTTACAAGAGCACTAAGGCTTATCGTTGAATGCCACAGAGGTTTGGTGGTTGTTTTTCGCAGCATTATTGCAACTACACATAACTGATTTAGTAGAATCAAACCTTTTAGCCCTAGCATAGGACCCTAGTTCTGATAGTGAGGGAAAAAGTAATAATGCCATTTGGGGGCTGAAGCATTTAATTGCTGACTCAAAATTCTCTAAAACTCTCTTTTCCCCTAGTATATCAGCAAAAAACTTTGGAGTGGGGGCTACTCCACTATCTGGGTCCCTGAGGACTAACATGAGCTAAATATCCAGCCACAGGGAGTTGTTTTGAGCTACTGAGATTTCAGAGTTGTTAGTTTTTATAGCTTAACAGGTTAGACTGACAAAATGAGGTGGGTGGGGAATTTTAGAAATTTGTGAAAGGTTAGTGTTGCTTCCTCTTTGATGCTTTTGGAGAGATTGCAGTAAATACTTAAATTGTGTTTTCAAATTGTGCTTTTGCTTAGTGTGCTATTTTAATGTGTTTGCCAGCTACTGACCAGCCTAAATTTTGGAGGAGTTATACAATTACCTTCCAAATATCTGGCAAGTTTTCCCAAATAGAAAAGAGGCTCAGATGTTGGACAACCCAAATATCAATTCAGCGCCAACAAATTGGAAAAATTTCTTCTCTCTCCAGATCCATAATATCACAGCTAAAGGATGGCTATCCTTTTTGTAGTGGGTGAAAGGGCAAAAAGACAAGGCTTTGCAAATCAACAACTGAAAACTCCTTAGCTATGTACAACTTTCCAATCCTCTCAGAATGTATTTGAAATACACCAAAAGAAGAAAACAAAAGAGGAAATTTTCGTGACCTTATTTTGTACTTACAGGATTGGTGGCAATGTAAAATGGCACAATTACTTTAAAACATTTCATAGTTTCTTAAAAAGTTAAAAACCTATGACTACCACATATGACCCAACTATTCCACTCCAGGACTTCACCAAAGAGAAATGAAAGCATACATTTATACCAAGATTTATATGGGAATTTTCATAGTAGCTTCATATGGAAAGCCCAAAAGCTGGAGACAACACCAATGTGTATCAACAGGTGAATGAATAAACAAACTATGGTATGTCGGTAATATGAAATACTACTCGATCATAAAAAGAATGAGCTAGTGGAATCCCAACAACACAACTGAACTTCAAAACAATCATCTCAAATTCATCATAGATGAAAGAAACTAGGAGTTAGTGTGTGTGTGTGTGTGTGTGTGTGTGTGTGCGTGACAGAAAAAGAGATCTATCAACTCATTTATATAAATTTCTAGAAAACAGTTACTTATCTAAGGGATGGAAAACAGATCAGCAGCTGTTGAGTGGAGATAGGAACAGAATACTGAGACACCCGACGAAATGAGCGTGCTTTCAGGTCGTAGACGTATTCATTCAGCGCTAGTTGTTGATGATGTTATTGACTTTCTGGACTGTGATTAGTAGAGTGGACACCATAAAATAGGAGCCTCTTGTCAGATTATGTAATTGATTAATCATAAGGACAGTGAAATGGTACAGAGGAATGAATTATTCATCTATAAGGCTATGTCCCAGAGCCTGAAAGTTCTAGGAAAGGAACATTTCAATTCTCATTGCGCTTGGCTCCTTGCTTCTTTTTCTGTATAATTCCTTAATCCTTCGAACAAGTTTAGAACGGAATGGAGGGACCACAGGATTGAATGACTTTTGCTGCGTCTGGTGAGAGCCCAAAACTTTGAGACGTCCTTAGAGTACAGAATTCTCACGGTCCATCCGCCGAAAACTACGATTCCCAGGAGGCCTCGGGTCCGGGGTACGACCCTCGCAAAGGGGCGGGGCCTAGAGAAGTGTCGTTGGCCGATTGCACTGCCTGGAGCTCAGACGCCTTCTGGGCGGAGCTTGGACAAAATCCACTTTCTGATTGGTTATAAACAGAAAGGGGCGTGACGCGCAGTCAGTACAGTGCGCAGGTACGGGTACCGCCGCGTCCGGCACTCGAATTTCCCGGGCCTGGCGAGCGGGGTCTGCTGGGAAGGCATTCGACAGTTACTCGCCGGCCCTCGACTGTTTTGAGACTTCGATATGCAGAGCACGGACCTGGGCAATAAGGAGAGTGGCAGGATATGGCACCGCAAGCCCTCGCCGGCCACTCGGAACGGGTAAAGACGGTCGCGGAGGCCGTGGGCTGTGAGACGCGGGAGGCTGGCGAGGCGCCCGAGAGGCGGGCTCGAGTGTGAGCCCCGGGATGGGCTCGTTGGCGAGGGGTGGGGAACGCGGGAGCGGAGGCTGCAACGCCGCGCTCCGAAGGGCCGCTGGATGTCGGGTCCTGCGGCGGAAGCTTCCAGGCTGAGGCCGCAGGACTCGCCTTTTCACTGTGAGGGGCGCCAGGGTGGCGCCGTCGCTGGGTGCCCGCTCGGGAGACCTCAGCCGTCGCAACTGGCAGCAACTGTATGCGGGAATTCGAGGAAGAGAAGCTGTTTCCCTCCGGCCTTGCAAGTTTGTGCATCCTTTATCATTGCATGTACAATCATAACTGCGTTCGCCTACCATTTGGTGATGGCTGCTAGGTGTCAGGACGCCTGTAAGCGCGGTGTTGAAAGAGGCAGAAAAGTTTTGTTGAAATAAGTGTTGGTTTATTACCTCCGTGACCATGGGCCAGTGAATCACTGTAAATAGGGACAGTTACGCTTACCAGACACATTTTTCTTACATTAAGTACTCAGTAAATACTTGTTGTTTTCATTATGTTTAATACTGAGGAAATTGTCAGGCTATCTTGAAGCAATTGAAAAGAAATTGCTCCAGAATGCTTGTATGTGATTTATGTGAAAAATCATGGACATAATGTAGCTATTAATCATTACATCTGTGTGGTAGGATTATAATCACGTTTGTTTTCTAGTATTGTTAAGTATCTTCCACCTTTTGAACAATGTTCATCTAATTTTATTATCAGAACATGTCATGTGACAGGAAAAAAAACTGGAGGGAAAAGGCATTTGCTTTGTCTTAGTTACCAGGCAAAGTTTTGATGTCATTGCAGAACATTAATTTTTGTATTTTTAAATCCCCGAGGCCCACATAGAAGTAAGCAGTATAAAGTTCAGTAATCCTGTAATTTAGGAGGCTACGATGGGAGAATTGAGAGTTTGAGGACAGCCTGGGCAAGTTAATGAGATCCTGGCTCAGTATAAATAATAAACTAGACTGGAGTGTAGCTCAGTTGTAGATCACTTGCCTAGTATGGATGAGGACCTTGTGTTCAATCGAGAGTGCCAAAACAAAGAAAGTGTCTTAGTTACCTTTCTCATTGCTGAGAAGAAAAAAAAATATCTGATTCCCAAAGTTAAAGGAGGAAAGGTTTATTTGGCTCACAGCTTGTAGAGGTTGCAGTTCATAGTTGGCTGGCTTCAAGGCAGGGTGGCATTGCAGAGTGGCATCACAGAGGAGAAACAGTTTCTGTCACGCAGAAGGCAGCAAGCAACAGCAGCAGTCTTCTTTCTGTCCCTTATATTCTGTCCACGCTACCCACCCTTAGAGCAGGTAGCCCTCACACCCAGGGTGGGCCTTCCCATTATCCACTCTTAGAACTATTCGGAAACCATTAGTGGACTTAGTAATCACACACCCTTGATCCCAGCATCACACGCTCTAGATCCAGCCACCTTTTTCTGGTACTGGCGATTGAACTCAGGACCTTGAGCTTTCAGGGCAGGCACAGTGCCACTGAGCTAAATCCCTGGCTCTAGCTATATATTTTTAATAAAGTTTATCATTGAAAGTAGTATGTGAGAAAAAAATAGTATGTGATTGTTAACAAATATGTATAAAATACAGGGAAGTGGGAAAAAGGGGAAAAATCACCCATATACCTATTTCCTGCAAATCAATGCTATTTGACGTGTTCATCTTTTTTCTTATGTAGAGATTTTTCTTCCACTTTTTTCTTTTAATTGTGTGTGTGTTTTTGCATATGTATTTATCAGCTGTTTAAAATCCTAAAGTTAGACTGTTTGCATTTTTATATAGCTTTTTAAGCATTCTGTATGTTCCTATAGGATAATATTGAAAAATAAACTTCCTTTCTTAGTCTTTGAACAGAATGATTTAAAGCATTTGTGTCTAAAACAGGCATATTTTAAGTAGTTGTTCTATACTGTGGGCCAGGTGCAGGAATACAGTTAGCAAGCAATAGTCCTTGTTTTTACAGAACACACCTGCCAGGGTATTATGGTAGATCTGTTAGCAATGAAAATAGAATTCATGTATGCTTAATTCACTTGGAAGTATTTTACATCATGGAAACAAAAGTGTATACCATGTTGTCTATCACCTAATCATAATTCATAATATTTTTTAATGTGTGGTAGGGTTTTTTTGTTTTGTTTTGTTGAGACAGTCTCTCTTTGTAGTGCAGGCTGGCCTTGAACTTCCTAGCCCAGGATGACCTCAGACTCACAGTGTTCCCTCTGTCTTAGCCTCCAAAGTGCAGGGATTACAGACACATGGTTTTATTTAAAGTGTTTTACTACTAAGCTGTAAGCTCCATGAAGGCATGGACAATGTCTATCAGTTATTCTTAGCTCCTGGCTTGCTCAGTGTCTAACATACAGTAACTTTTCACATATTTGATCAATAAATGAACAGTAGCTACTTTGATAATGTCTATGTTTCTGAACTATTTTTCAAAAATCCCTGTTAGGATTGATTTGGGGAGGAGAAGGAATAGCAACAAGAGGAGAAAGAAGAATGGGTAGGCAAAAAAGGCTTCAAACTTAGTATATACTGTAAAAGCTGTGTTTGTCATATATCGGGTAACACTTGACCGAATTTAATGTTTAGGTGTTTTGTTTTGTTTTTTGTTTTGATAGAATTATAGTGAACATCATTCATAGTACTTCTGATTACCATCCAAAAGTTCTGCGATTTTTGAATGTGGCTTTTGATGGCTCAGGAGACTGTTTAATTGCTGGGGACCATCAAGGAAATATATATGTTTTTGACTTGCATGGAAACAGGTAAGCAGATGTTTTTAATATTTACCTTATTTCCAAGTTATTAATTCACTGGTTTAGTACCTGCTATTATTTGCTCAGAGAAAGCTTTACTAAGTTCTATATTTTAGGTACCTCAGAAAACAGTCCTAAGCAATAAAGCAAGAAAATAGGAATGGATGGATTGGTCAATTACTTTTAGACTATGAAAGTACTAGACTGAAAGTACTAAGAAACTGTATTTCTAGTAGTTGGGTTTTTGTTCTTAAATTTAAAATATCATTACCAACTATTAATTTCTGGTACTTCATTAGGCAATTTAAAAAGAACATAATTTCCTTTGTACATTATTGTTACAGTGTTCTGGATTTAAGAATTTTAAAGAATCTCCATTCTTCTCTCTCTTGCTCTTCTCTTCCCTTGTGGAATGATTTAGTCCAGAAGCAGTTAAGTAGGATTGATTTGATCAAGGTAGGTATCCATACAGTAGGACTTTGGGGAAGGGAGAGCTGCAAGAAAGACAGAAATAAAAGCCCTATGTGTGTAAGAATGAGTGAAATGTGCGCACACACTCCCTAACTTCATCTACTCAGAGGATAGGGAGCAACAACACACGAGTAGCAATGAATATACCCAGTCCCCAGTTCTTCTACATACCATTCTTTACTAAAAGGAATCACATGCTTGTAGAAGTGGCCAGTTTCACATTGAGAGCAGGGATAGTACGGTCTAGTCTGACATTTTGTGATCAGAAATAATTTATTCAGAAAATGATGAAAATGTATCAAAAGAACATAGATGCCAGTTTGAAGGAGCTCCTTCTAGCCACACTGTGCATAATTTAAGCATATAAATAAATAATGTTAGTAATGGGCTATAATCTCCGGATTAAAATAAAAATCCATAAGTTCCTGGTGTAAGTAACAAATAGTTTATTAAGAATGGAATAGGAGGGCCGGCAATTTAGCTCAGCAGTTCAGTGGCCTGCTTCGCAAGCACAAGGACCCGAGTTCTATCCCCAGTACCAAAAAAAAAAAAAGAATGGAATAGGGTATCACATAGTCACAAAGTACCTCCTAATAAGCTTATTAATTATAGAAGAAAAGAAAGTAAGTTTACAGTGAAGAAGCCTAGTAAACTTGTAATGAAATGATCACAGTTAATATAACCAGTAATAGGATGAGTTGGTTTGTGTGCCACCTGCTCAGATCCAGTGAACATAGCCTCACCTCTGTGATATTCCAGCCAGAGAGAGGTTACATTATTCTAATCAGTGGAACCCTCAGTCAAAGCTAAATTAGAAATACTCAGTAACTAAACTATCCTGTAACTTTGGTGAGGGTCACAGTCATGAAAGTTGGTTAAAGATTGAAGAACTTCCAGATGGAGGGAGATTTGAAGAGCCATAACAGGAATCTCTAATGATCCTTTTGCTGTAAAGGAGCATTTAGGACAACTGTCAAATCCTGGATGGGGCCTGGGGGTTTGATGGTAGAAATAAAGAAATTTAATATTTTGATGGTTGTATAGGAGCATTTCCTTGTTTGTGGGAAATGTAATCTTGGGGACTTGAAGTTAATGAAAGTAGTTGTATTTATTTATCTGATTTATTAGGTAGGAATCTGCTAATAATTATTCTTGTTCTGAATTTTTTTGGCGGGGGGCAGTGTTGAAGATTGATTCCAGTGCCTTGGCACTGAGCTATATCCCCAGCCCATATTATTTTTTATTTGGAAACAGTCTTGCTGAGTCACTGATTTGCCCAGGTCTTGAACTTACAGTTCTCTTGCCTTAGCCTTCTAGCGTGGTGGGATTATAGGCATATGCCACCACACCTGGCTGTTTTTGCTTTTTACCAAAAAAAGTATTAATCTCAATTTTCACACCCTTCATTCCCTAACCTACTCTGTGAACTTCCAATCATAAGTCAGCATGGCTGTCTCTTCTTGGCTCCTCCTGCTGAACAAAACTGGTTGATAGATTCCATTATAGAATAATAAAATTCAACTTCAGGGATTCTCAATATTTCATTTACTTATCTGGTCTTATTTACTTTTCCCATTCTCCACTGAGAACCTTTGTGCAAAACTTTTACTAATTTATTTGCCTCCTTGTGTCGGACACAGCAATTGTTCTGACTTCCTGGCCTCCTAATTCATGACAGAACAAGTGCCTTCAGCCTTCCATTCCTTCTTCCTTATAGCCTCAAATATGTAATATAAATTCAATACCCATGCTTTTCACTTAATTTATAAAATAGGTGGTCATACTTTCTTCCTGTTCTATTTCCTGTCTTCTCCAAGGACTTTGCACCATAAGAGTTCTTATTTTGTTCATTATCCCTATTCACTATCTTTTGTAGGGAAGAAAAAAAAATCATTTTTCCTGTGCCTAAGTTTCAGCTGGGGCTCATGTAGTACAAGACAGCTTAGCAAGGAGAAGATGAACAAGTTACTAACATGGATAGCAGTATATCACATGAGAGTAAGGCAGGGCTAGGGATTTAGCTCAGTGGTTGCACTGCCTGCCTTGCAAATGCAAGGACTGGAGTTCAATCCCCCATACCAAAAAAAAAAAAAGAAAGAAAGAAATGCCTGTCTTAGATTCTAACTGGTGACATCTTGCAACAAAGAACAATAATACATTTCTGGAGAAGTAAAAATACAAAGGAAAAGGACCTTGATTCTTGAAGGGCAGTGAATCATGAGAAGGAAAACATATGGGAAGGTAAGGAAAGACCAAGACTAGTTAGTAAAGTCTATTATGTAGATTCCTATGGTACCATCTCCAGGATGATAAAAACCTAAAGTTATGGATGGTAATTAGCTTTTGTCTTTCATAAATTTATACACATTATGTACACTTTTAGGCGTGGAAGGGGAAGACAGATCTTTTCTTGTATCTGCTTAGTTTCTTTCAGCTCAAAATAACCATTATGCCATAGTGGTATCTCTTAGGATTTCAAGCATGTTCTGCCACTTTTCATTGAATAAGCATGGCTGAGATGAACCACAACTTGAAATCAAACATTATTATAAAGTGTTCTCTATGGTATTCCCTCAAAATCTTCCTAATTGCCCAATTTGATAGCCTCCCTTTTTTATCTTTTTTTTTTTTTAATTTTTT
Organism: Fukomys damarensis; assembly: GCF_012274545.1. NCBI lineage: Eukaryota > Metazoa > Chordata > Mammalia > Rodentia > Bathyergidae > Fukomys > Fukomys damarensis. Next base: position 67,124,482 of record NW_022900917.1, read on the forward strand.
ATCTTTGTGAGACAGGGCCTTTCTGTGTAGTTTAAGTGTCCTTGAACTCTCTGTGCAGTCCAGGCTGGCTTCAAACTCACAATCCTCCCTCAGCCTCCTGTGCTAGGGTTATAGGCATGTGCCACTGTTCCTGACTCAATAGTCTCTTTTCTTTTTTAAAAAAAATGTTTAATGAAGCTTTATTAAACCAAAAATCTGCATACCACTCAGTTTACAAACTTAAAATGTAAGAGTTGTACAACCACAACTACAACCAAACTTAGATCATTTTTGCCATCCCACATCAAAATACTGCCTACTAGTCGTCATCTCCCAACCCCTCCCCTTAAACTTAAGTAACCACTGAGCTACTCTCTTTATAGATTTTCCTCTTCTGGGAATTTACTTATTTTTTTCTTTCAAAATAGACAATGCTCTTAAGATTCTAATAAGATTACTGACATTTAGAAATGGGAGGAAAGGAGCTAAAGGTGTAGGGAAGGTGTGATACGTAGGGGAAGAACAAAAAGGGAAAAGAAAAAAATGTGAGAGAATGAAAAGATGAAAATAAAGTGTTTGTAGATGGGGAGGGGAGGAGGGGGTGAAGGGAGGGCAGAGGTAAGGGGAGAAAAATGAGAATCAAGACTTGCCATGTAAAGGTACATGATCCCAACAATGAATGTAACTGTACTGTATCCCTAAATGTACCAATAAACTCAAAAAAAAAAATAGACAATGCTCACAACAAAAATAAAGACTAACATATCCAAAGAAATGTAAATTCTGCAAAGTAAGCTCTCACACCATATTAGAGTGAAATCAGAGACTGACAATAGAAACATACTTAGAATATAATTCCTGTTTTTTCTCTTTTCTTTCTCTCGTCTTTCCCATAAAATTTTTCATATAAGGGAAACCATACAATGTGCAAGCTTGTGTGTCTGACTTGCCTAACTTTGTGGTCTCAAGGTGCATCCATTTTCCTACAAATGTTTCAAATTTGTTTTTCTTTTTTTTTTTGGTACCAGGGATCGAACTGAGGTCCTTGTGCTTGTGAAGCAGGCGCCAGAACCACTGAGCTATATCCCTAGCCCCAAATTTATCTTTCTTTAATGGCAGAGTAACACTCCACTGTTCATAAGTACCACATTTTCTTTATCCATTTAGCTATTATGAATTGTGCTTCCATAAACATAGGTACACATACATTGCTGTGGTATGGTGACTTTTTTTGGGGGGGGTGTTCATGAATTGCTTATTGATTGATTGATTGATTGATTTTTAGACAAGATCTTGCTATGTTTTTAAGGATGGTATTGAACTCACTATGTAGCCCCGGCTAATCTCTAACTCTGCTGTGATATGGTTTTGGGGGGTTTTTTTGTTTTGTTTTTTGGTTTTTTGGTTTTTTTGGTACTGGGCATCAAACTCAGGACCTTGTGCTTGCTAGGCAGGCAGCGGAACCACTGAGTTAAATCCCTGGCCCTGATAGGTTTTTAACTCTGTGGGGAAGATACCCAAAAGGTGAATAGCTGGGTCAAATTCTAGTTTTAGTTTTTTTGTTTCTGTAGTGGTTGTATCAGTTTACACTCCTACCAAAAATTAACAAGGGCCCCTTTCTCCACAGCCTCACCAGTATTTGTTATTGGTTGATTTCTGGATGATAGCCATTCTTTCTGGGGTGAAATGCAATCTTACTGTTGTTTTAATCTGCATTTCTCAAATGGCCAGTAATACAGAACATTTTTCCATGAATGTATTTACCAACTATATTTCTTCATCTGAGAAGTATCTATTTATTTCAGATGTCCATTTTTTGGTAGGGTCTTTAAGTGGCAGGGGCATCTAAGTTTTTTTAGTTCTTCGTATTTTCTAGATGTTTGTCCTTTGAGGAGTAACTGGCAAGGTTTTTTTCCCTTTGTGTAGGTTGTCTCTTCACTTTCTTGGTGGTTTCTTTTGATATTTAAAACCTTTTTAATTTAATGGGACCTCATTTGTTGATTCTTGGTATTATCTCTTGTGCGACCAGGATTTTATTCAGAAAGTCTTTGTCTAAGCCTATGTCTTGGAGAGTTTTGCCCCTTTTTTCTCCTAGCAAATTAAGTGTTTTTATTCTAATGTTGAGACCTTTGATCCATTTTGATTTTAGTTTAGTACATGGTGAGAAGTATGGGTCTAAGTTCAATCTTCAGCATGTGGCAAGCCAATTTTCCAGTACCACTTATTAAAGAAGCTATCTTTCCTCCAATGAAGAGATTTGGCCCTTTTGTCAAAAATCATGTAACTGAGTCTGCCTGGAGTTGTTTTTGCATCCTTTATTCTGTTCCATTGATCATAATTCTGTATATTCAGGGATGTTCAAGTCTTTTTTTTGCCAATATCGTGTTGTTTTTATCACTGTAGCTTTGTAGTATAATTTCAAATCAAGGATTTTGATGCCCCCTGTTTTACCCTTGTTGCCCAAAATTGTTTTGCTATTCTAGGTCTCTTCTAATTCTGAATGAATGCTAGAATTGCTTTCTCCAGTTCTGTAAAAAATGTTATTGGTGGGGTCGGGGATATAGCTCAGTGGCACTGTGCCTGGAGTTCAATCTTTAGTACCAAAAAAAAAAAAAAAAAAAAGTTATTGGTATTTTCATTGGGATTGCATTAAATCTGTATAACAGTTTTGGAAGTATGGCTGTTTTGACTATATTGGTTATACCTATCCTGGAACATGGGATGTCTTTCTTTTTTTTATATTCTCTTCAATTTCCTTTTTTAGAGCACTCTAGTTTTCATTGTAGAAGTCTTTCACTTCCTTGCTTAAGTTAATTCCCAAGCAATTCCTTTTCTTGGTGCTATTGTGAAAGATTTTTTCCTACTTTCCCTCTCTGAGTTTATTGGTATATAGGAACACAATTGATTTTTGAGTGCTGACTATATCCTGTTACATTACTAAATTTGGTCATTAGTTCTAGGAGTCTTTCAGTGGTGTGTTTAAAGTCTTCTATGTAGAGGATCATGACGTCTGTGAATAATTATTTAACTTCTTTCCCTATCCATATTCCCTTTATTTCTTTCTCTTGTCTAATTGCTGTAGCTGGTATTTCAAGAACTATGTTGATCAAAAGTGATAACAGACAACCTTGTTTTGTTCCTGATTTAAGAGGCAAAGTCACCTTCTCATTTAAGTGTTGTTAGCTGTTGGTTTACCATAGATGGCCTTTATCAGATTGGGATAAGGACCCTCTATTCCTATTTTCTTGAGAATATTTATCATGAATGGATTCAGAATTTTATCAAATGCTTTTTTCTACGTCTGTTGAGATGATCATATGGTTTTCATCTTTGCATCTTTTTTCAATTTTTGTACAACTCTGCAGATTTTTCTGCCTCTCTGATCTTTGTATTCCTTGTTTTGCTGAATCTTCTTTCAGTGCCTACCTTGAATGTGCTACCTGGGCATCTATCTGTCCTTGTCCTCCATATTCTAGTTCTTTCTTTGATAATCTCATCTCACCAAGCCTCAGGCTTCAATTGCCATGTAAAGACTGTTGACTTTGATATCTCACCTACTAGTGGTCTCTGTTGTGAACTCTGTAATGGTCACTTTACGTGTGGCTCTGGAGCCTCTGAAAGGTGGCTGGCTCATCCCGATTGAGACGTGTTAGGTGTAAAACTAAAGTACTCACTGGATTTTAAAGGTTTAGTATGAAAAAAGAATTTAGAATTTGATTAAAAGTTGAAATATTTTAGACACATATTGAGCTAATGAAATGTTAAGATTAATTTTACCTATTTATTTTTATTTTTTAAATGTAGTTCCAAAAAAATTTAAAATTACACATGTAGACCACATTGTATTTTTTTGATTGCATGGCTCTAAATGTTTTACATGAGGCTTAGTCTCAACATGTTTAAAACGAGATGTAGTATTTTCTGCCCTCGAGCTTATACCCTTTTGCCTTAGCTCAATGCTTAGTTTTTTAATAAACTCTAGCTGTGTATCAAGTGCTCTACTAAGCACTTACTGAGTATTATTTAATAATCGAGACAGCCTTATAAAATCTCTATTCCTGTCTTTACTTGATATGTGAGACTTTGGATTTTTTTCTTCTGCATCCATATTTAATGCATATATACCATGTCTCTTTCCACTTAACTTCTGAAACCTCTGTTTGTCCTTTCCATTATGTACCCATATCTCTGAATCTCTGATTGGGATTTTGTTTGGCAACTTTTTTTTTTTTTTTTTTTTTTTTTTTTTTTTTTTTTTTTTTTAGAATCAAATTCAGGACCTTGAGCTTGCAGGGCCGGCAAAGCCTGGCTGAGCCATGTCCCCACCCCAGGGCAGCTTTCTAAATGAGCTTCTTTTTGCCTTGTCCTTCTACAGCCATTTGCTATTGCTGCCAGGGTCATCTTCCTAAAAGACATGCCTGATCATATGTTTGCTATGCTAAAAATTTACAATAGCTTCCCCTTTAATGTAAGTGAAATTCAGTCTTCTTACTGTGGCACATAATACCTTTTATAATCTGCTTTTGGCCTACTAAAATGGCTAACTTTTTTAATGTTATTTTCTTTACCTTTTTTTTCCTTTTCCTTTTCCTTTTCCTTTTCCTTTTCCTTTTCCTTTTCCTTTTCCTTTTCCTTTTTTTTTTTTTTTTTTTTTCAACAGGGTCTCCCCACGTAGTCCAGGCTGGCTTTTTAACTCACTGTGTAGCCCATGCTAGCCTTGAACCCATGGGGATCCCCCTGCCTCGGCCTTCTAAGTGCTGGGATCACAGGGATGTACCACCACCCCACCAATTTTCTTTACCTTTAAGGGGTCCACCAACGTAAAATTTTTGATTATTGGTAGAATTTCTGATACTAATACAGTGATCTCTCAATAGGTTTAATCTTGTTCAGCGAACAGCACAAGCTTGCACAGCTCTGGCCTTTAATCTTCATAGAAAGTCTGAATTCCTTGTGGCATTAGCTGATTATTCTATAAAATGTTTTGATACAGGTAAGAAGTCCTGTTTGTCCTTGAAACAGAGTAAATTATATACTAAATTATATACTGCAAGAAGTATACTGATCTGTACAGTTGAGAACAGCTCCCAGAAGACTGTCTTCCTTTCAGACACTGCCCCAAGCCCACTTCACATTGGCTGCTTACAAGTTCAAGGTTCTCCCACTACTTGCAGGTCCAATAATTCACTAGAATAACTCACAGAATTTAGAGAAAGATTGTACTCATGATTATAATCGTAATATAGCTCAAGGATACAAATTAGAGCCAGACAAAGGAAAAGATGCACAAGGTGGAGTTTGGAAAGCTTCCTTGTCCTTGGGGATGTGTGACATCAACATGCAGCAGTCTGTACCAAATACTACTGACCCCAAAAGTTGACCCAGGCTTCTGTGTCAAGAGTTTTTATAGAAGACTCATTTCCTAGGCACAGTTGATTGAATTATTACCCATTTGGTTGAATTGTTTCCAGCTCTCCTTCTCTCCCAAGAAGTTAGACTTATAATATCTCCTAATTGAATGAATGATTTTCTTGGTGTTGCCAGTCCTCACTCTGAGTCTTCATAACATTAACAATCTCTGCATGGTCTCACTCATCATGAATAACACAGATACTCCTCTCATGGGAAGTTCCAGAGGTTTAGAGGTTGCCTTCTAGGAATCTGAGCAAAAGCCATATATTTTGGAAGAGATTCTTTGCTACAAGGTATTCGTTAAAATATGTATATAGATATAGGGATATAGAGAGAGAGAGAAGAGAGAGAGATCTCCTTTGGTGTTGAGGTGTAGCTCTGTGGTAGAGTACTTGCCTGGTACATGTAACACCATGGGTTCATTCTTCAGCACCATACACTTCCACATTCAAAATACATACCTGTGTATTTTATGCCACATCTTTTTTTGTTGTTATTGTTTTTGTTTTTGTTTTGTTTTGTTTTGTTTTTTGAGACAGTGTCTCACTATGTAGTTGAGACTGTCCTGGAACTCACTATGTAGCCCAGGCTGGTCTCGAACTCACAGTAATCCTCCTGCCTCAGCTTCCCGAGTGCTGGGATCACAGGCATGCACCACCACGCCCAGCCCACATTATATTTGTTAATTGGAACTGTAGAGTACTGCAGACTAAACTTCTTACTCCTAAAAAGAAGAGAGGGATCTCAATTGTATTTTTTTTTATTATTAAAGTAATTGGTGTTATAATAATTAGAAAGGTATATAAATAAAAATAACAGTAATGATAGTGACAATAATCTGGGTATAGTGGCACACACGTGTAATCCTAGCACTCTGGGAGACTGAGGCAGAAATTTGATCCCAGACTGGGCAACTTATTAACTTAGTAAGACCCTGTCTCAAAAAAATAAGAAAATTGCTTGGGCTGTAGCTTAGTGTGAAAGCCATGGGTTCAATTCCCAGTGCCTCAGAAAAAGTCACAACAAACACTTATGGTATTCTTTGCCAGAAACTACTCTGTACCTTTATACATATTATTTGATTTTAATCATCATCATAGCCAGCTGAGTTGGATTTTATTATCACTTGCAGATGAGGAAACTGAGACATAGAGGTTAACTTGACCAAGGCTCCATAGTTGTAAGCAGTGGAACCAGAATACCAACCTAGAGTTCTGGCTTTTATGCTCTGTATGCATAAGAAAAAGCATTCATCCTTTAATGTAATGCCCAGAGACAGTGTTTTATGACAAGTCTCTGTCTTTCTAGTCTGTTTTCTATGAATATACTTTTAAATGATCTAACAAATACATAACTAACCCTACCTAAATTGTTTCATAGAATCATTTTACCTTATGAGATTCATATAATCTATTATAGAACAATATATATAATATACTGTGTAGATGCTTATGGTACCATAATTATTTATGTTGCCTATTATTGGACTTCTAGACTGTTTTCAGTTTTTGGTATTACAGACACTACTGTAACAGAAATTTTAAAGAAGTCTTAATACCCATTTATGATTACTTTTCTTAGATTCCACTATTCTCTTGCTTTCTCTTCTCTTCTCACTGAACCCCTCCCCATTGAAGTCCCTTGCTTAGATGCTGTCTCCATCTCCCTAACTACCCAATTTACCTTTTTCTTTTCCTTCCGTGCCAAATCCTGCTTCCTCACAGCATCCTTTGATGAATTCTAACTCTTATGCCTCCTACTCCATTCTACTGAGACTTCTGTCTCCAAGGTCATTAATAACCTCTGGTTGTTTAAACGCTGGACGTGTCATCCTACTTCTCAGTAGCGTGTAACACTTGGTCTTAGGTATAAGTCTTTAGTTTCCATTCTATGGCCTCTCTTGGTTCTCCTATCTTTCTCACTGCTTAGCAGTCTCTCCTGGATTGAGCGATTTTCTAGACTTTTGGATTTTCAGTGCAACTAAAATACAGTAATTCACTTAGTCAATTTTTAATTTGTTAATTGACATTGGAAAAAGCAATGTAATTTTATTTTCTAGAACAAAGGATTTTTTTTCTCAGCATAAAGTTGGAGAGACATAAAGAGTAATGCTTTAAATTTATCTTCATGAAAAATTTACTACATTATTTTTATCATTTCACTGAAGACCAATGAAAAATTAATGCCCATCTTTGGACTACTGTTTAGAAACCACTAAGTAACTTATTCCTGTGTCTTCAGTTTTAACGTTCTTTGCATCGTAATGTTTGGTAGGCTTGTATCTTACTTCGACTATTCTTGGTTCAGTCCTTCTGGGGAAGGAATTCTGATTATAAAAGTAAAATACAACTGTAGAATATTTGGAAACATAAAACAGTATGTATGAAGATAAATAAAAATCATTTATATTTTTATTACCCAAAGACAATTATCATGAACAGTTTTGGAATTTACCTGTCAGACTGTTTTCTCTTGCTTACAGATGCACCTCTCAAAATAGATTTTTTAAATCAAATTTATTTTTCCTACATTGCTGGATCTATTCCTCCTCACATATTAATAAGTTAATAGTGTTACCACCTGCTTATATAACTAAACTAGAACCACTGAAGTCTTAACACTTCCTTTATCTCAATACATTGATTTAATTTCTAAGCCCTTTCATGCTCACTTCAGTGCACATATACTAAAAATACTCTAAGCCCTTTCATATTCAATGAATTTGTTCATTTCTCCATTTTCCCTTTTTTTAGTTTAAGCCTCAATTTCCTACCTGGATTATTACAGCAATATGTAAATGAACCTTCTTGTTTAATCTGTTTCACTCTTCTAATATATTCACCAGATATGTTACTCTTCTACATAGAATTTTTACCCACAAGAATTCCCAGACTCCCTAATGTCATATGTGAGGCCATTTATATACCCCTGTGGGCCTTAACTCCTGAGACCTCCATGATACACATGTTACTAACATGTCCCATGGTAGATAACATGTTAATGGAAGTGCCTCACTTGGTATTGTATTTTAGTCAGCTTTCCCTTTGCTGGGACACAATAACTAACATCCACAACTTAAAAGACAAAAGGTTCAATTTGGCTTCTGGTTTCTGGGGACTCAGTTCATGGTTACCTGGCTCCAAGACAGAAACATCATGATGGAAGGGTTTGAATACAGCAGAGATACTTCAGTTATGGTGGCCAGGAAGCAGAGCAGGGGAACATTGCTAGAGAGGAAAGGGAGAGGAACCAGATCACACACCCATGACCCTCCTCTAGCCACACCCAGTAGTGTGCTCCACCAATCCCCTGGGTAGCTCCCAAGCCAGTCAGGCTTAATTGTTACAGAGATTTAGCCATCAGTTAATCTCTTCACGTAGTGTTTATGTATAGTATATATATAGATGAATAGTATTTTCATTGTATAGCAATTTTACTTTCCCCACAGTCACCAAGGAGCTGGTTAGCTGGATGAGAGGACATGAATCATCAGTATTCTCAATATCTGTGCATGCATCAGGGAGATATGCCATCACTACTTCTTCTGATACAGCGCAACTATGGGACTTGGACACCTTTCAGAGAAAAAGAAAACTGAATATTCGCCAGTCTGTGGGTATACAGAAGGTGAGTAATGGGATGTCGTGGCCTGTTGGGCTTCTCAGAGTAGTTTCCTGATGAGCAGAATTTAAAGATAATAGAAGCATAATGATTTATTTTGTCCTTTATAGCTATCTTCTCATAACTCAGCAATAGGCACAGCAAAAGGCTGACATAAGTAATGATGTTGCCTGTGACTACAATGTATAAGTTACTGAGCTTTTTTTTCTGTTTTCCTTTCTTGTTTATTATTATAGCTATGAAACCTCCACTCTCATAAGGTGATAGTTTTTATAATTTTAATACTTTAACCACCACAATTTTGATAGGAAGAATTTCAAGCATAAACAGATTTATAAGAATTTCACGGTGAACACACACACACACACAGGAGTGGGGTGTCCCTCCTATGCACAGTTGACAGGATTCTGGCTGTTACTAGAATCTCATGCCCATTGATCTGACAGGAGATGGAACTTGGTTGGTAATGCACGCAATTGGGAGCAGCTGTAATACAGGTAATGCTGTGCTTGGTTGCCCACCACCCACCTTCTTTCATATGACCCTGTCCTAATAGTCTACAGACCAGTACCAATCTGTGGCCTGGCATTGGGAACCCCTGCTTTACATGTTGTTTTGTTTTCTTTTGTTTTGTTTTTGAGGAGGTTTTTTTGAGACAGGGTCTTACTATGTAGTTGAGACTGACCTGGAACTCACTATGTACCCAGGCTGGTCTCAAACTCACAGCGATCCTGGGATTATAGATGTGCGCTACCACACCCAGCTCCCCCGCTGCTTTACATGTTACTGTACTATGTTACGGATCTTTCTATCCCTTTGAAAGTTAATTCTCCCACTCCCCCGCTCCACTCGGGATCGAATTTAGGACCTTGTGCTTGTGAGGCAGGTGCCAGAACCACTGAGCTAATCCCTTTTGATCATAATTCTTTGTGTATGATGTGTGTGCTTTGAATTACAGGCATTGATGTGTTCTCTGTAAATTCTTACACCTATATTTAATTGATTGGTTCAATAGTATTTGTTGATGTAGGATTTGTGTCTTAAGTGTTCCTTTAAGTTCAACGCATACATACCCCTGTGCAGACCTAGCATTACTAGCTGTCATCCCAGAAGTTTCCACCATGTCCCTTCCTGGGTAAGCACTACTCTTGATGTTTTTTTACCATTGATTGGTTTTGCCTACTCTAAAATGTCATGTAAATTAAAATATTTAAATGTTTTTGGTAAAGCTTTTTTCACTCGGCATGTTTGTAATTATTTAATTAATTAATTAATTAATTATTTTTGGTGCCGGGGATAGAGCTTGTGTCCTTGCACTTGTGAGGCAGGTGGCAGAACCACTGAGCTAAATCCCCAGCCCATGTTTTTGAAATTTATGTGTGTTATATATATACATCAGTAGTTTGTTCTTTTATTGCTGATTAGTTTTCCATTGTATAAATATACCACCTTTTAAAAAATATCCATTTCTCTTGTTTTTAAGGTTTAAGTTTTTTCTATTTGATTAGCTAAATACTATTTTCAGGCATATCTTAGTTACCCATATGAATAATTGCTTTAGGCTGTATTATATATGCAGTATTGTTTTTAATTTGTTAGCTTTTAATATGAACAGCTAGTAATGCATGTCGACCAAAACTTTATTTTATAGTCTCCCTGGAAATTCTGGAGTTCTTTGGTATACCTTTAATAATTAAAAAGAGATAAAAGTTGTAGCAAATTTATTCTTAGGGATTTAGTCTTAGTAGGTCTTTTCTTTAATTGTTTTAGCTTTTAAATTGAATTTTAAATTCCAAAGAACAGAGCACTGGGAGTTTAAATCACAGTGGAAGCGGAGTTATGGAACAGTGATACAAAAACCATCTGTTCTTTTTGTCATGAAATTAAAGTTGTAGGGCTGGGGATTTAGCTCAGTGGTTCTACCACCTGCCTCGCAAACAAGGTCCTGAGTTTGATCCCCAGTACCAAAAAAAAAAAAAAAAAAAATTAAAGTTGTATACACTGGATAGTTGCCAATGCTAACCTTGCTTGGTCATTTGGACATTTTATTCTAAAACATAGGACCCCAAATATTAGCAGTAAAAGAATAAAATTAAATTTAGAAAATGTATATGTAGAGTGATATATGCATATAAATATATTCTGAAATAGAAGAACACCATGATCTGGAAGTTACCAGCAGACTTTGTAGGCCAGCAGCAAAGCTATATACCTGTTTAAAATGTAGCCATTTAAAAATATAAGACATTTTTAGCTCCTGGGCTGTATAAAAATTGGAGATAGGCCAGATGATTATCACCAGTGGCTTATATTGTTGAAAATAGGAAAAAAATGTGATTTTAATCTTAAAGTAAAATTTTTTTTCAATTTTTTACTAAATTTGTATATTTATTCCAGGTTCAGAGTCTATATTTTATTTTGTTATTAGTTTTGGTACCGGGATCGAACTCCAGACCTTGCACTTGCAAGACAGGTACTGGAACCACTAAGCTAAGTCCCCAGCCCTAGAGTCTGTATTTTAAATAGAACGTTTATTTGTTTGTTTATTCATTTAATTAGGAGTTACATGGATGCCCACGAAGTAACTTTCTATAAGTATTTTGCTATGAAGCTCATTTTATGATAGGAATTTAAATACTGTCCCACTTTTTGACTTGATTTTTTTTTTTTTTTTGAGAGGCCATTTGTCTAGGAAAATGACCCACATTCTGAATTTTTCCTCCTGTTTCTTATTGTTTAACTTATTTTTTTTTCTCCCTTGCATTTCTTATAAACTAGAAGTTAGCTAGAAAATTTGAGTAGATTTATATTAAACTTCCTGATAAGCTGTTTACCTATGTGTTAGGTGAAAATAGTGATATCTGCTTTGGAATTGATTTCAGCACTAATGTGTGCATAGCACTTAGGATGGTGCTGATAGTGTAATAAATGCTTAGTAAAGTAGAAGTTATGTTGCCAGTCGTGGTGGTGCGCGCCTGTAATCCCAGCACTCAGGGGCCTAAGGTAGGAGGATTGATATGAGTTTGAAACCAGCCTGGGCTGCATAGTGGGTTCCAGGTCAGTCTCAACTACATGGTGAGACCCTGTCTCAAAAAAAAAACACAAAAAATCAAAGTTATGTTGCTTCTGTTATTGTTATTATCAAGATATATTATGAGGGTTTTTTTCAGTGCAATTAGATGTGTTCTTAAAAAGCTATAAGATAATGTTGTTAGGGCTGGTGATTTAGCTCAGCAGCACTGTGCCTGCCTTGCAAGTGCAAGGTCCTGAGTTTGATCCCCAGTACTGGGGGAAAAAAAAGTTGTTGTTTTTTTTTTAACTGCCTTATCTAGGTGCACAGTTCTGTGTTAGCAAGTCAAAACTCCAAGGTTTTTGTTTGTTTGTTTGTTTGTTTGTTTTGGTTTTTTGAGACAGGGTCTCACTATGTAGTTGAGACTGACTTGGAACTCACTGTGTAGCCCAGTCTGGTCTCGAACTCACAGCGATCCTCCTGCCTCAGCCTCCTGAGTGCTGAGAGTACGGGTGTGTGCCGCCACACCCGGCTCAAGGTTTTTTTTGTTTTTGAGACAGAATGTTACTTTGTAGTTCAGACTGGGCTCAAACTCACAGCAATCCTCCTGCCTCTGCCTCCCAAGTGCTAAGATTACAGGCATGTGTGCTGCAAGGTCCAGTTTAAAACAAGTGTTTAACCATTGGCAAAATATGGTTTGGCCTTAGTTGTTTTTGTTTTGAGACAGTCTTGGTAAATCTCTAAGTCTCTGCCTAGGTTGAGCTCACACTTGGGATTGTCCTGCTTCAGCCTTCCAGAGTTCTGGGATTACAGTCCTGTACCACCATGCCCACTTTCCGTAGATTTTAGGGTGTAGTAACAGCAGTAATACTAATATATCAGTTGTTGGGTACCTGTTTTGCACTTTGTGTAGTTATTTTTCAGCTTATATAATCTTAAAAGGTAGACATGATCTTCCCCTTTTATAGAAGAGGAAACCATTGTCCAGTATATTACAAAGAGAGTTGCAGTTTGAATTCAAAGCTGTCTTAAAATCATTGTATTACATTACTCTTCCTTCTTAGGTAAGCCAGTTACAGAGTTAAATTGGTAAATTTTAATTCTTTGTTGATTGTTTGAGGTGGAATTTTCAGTTCTTCACTGTGCACTTTGGAGTGAATGGTGGGATTTGTGATTACTGTAGTCCCCTATGTATGGGAAAGCATTTGTGATGGATATCAGGCAACAGTTAATAAAGAGTGCTGCTTTTAATTGAGTCTTTGTATACATTGGGCACTCAATTTTTACCCAATTATACATTTGACTTTATCTTGCTGATAATACTGTCTTGGAAGACAGCTATGCTAACCACTGTACCACCAATGCCTCCCGATAATACTGTCTTGGACTCTTCTTGAACTTTGATAAGCGCTCACAAACCTCTCAAAACTGAATTGGAGCTTGGGATTTAGCTCAGTGGTGCCGCTGCCTGCCTCGCAAGCACGAGGTCGAGTTGGATCCCCGGTACCAAAAAACTCAATTGGAAGCCAGGCATGGTGATGCACACTTCTGATCCTAGCACAAGGAAGGCTGAGGCAGATTGCAAGTTTGAGTTCTGTCTGTGTAATTTAGCAAGACCCTGTCTCAAAATGAAAAAATAAAAGGGGATTTAGCTCACCGGGTTTGATCCTTGGTACTGAAAAACAAACAGCAGCAACAGAATTGAATTAGTAAGTGGTGAATTGGATATGGTTTGAGAACGCACGCTGGGAGCTTGGTCCTTGGTGTGGCTGTGTTAAGGAAGTGGTAGAAGCTTTGTAAAATGCAGCCTTCGCTAGGGGCTCCACCCTTGGGAGGGATTATAAGTGTAGAGAGTTGTAAAAGAAGCAAGCCTGGCTCCTGAATCCCTGTGGCTTCCAGCCACTCAATACTCCCACCATGATGCTGTGTTGTAATGTAACTAGAAGGCCCTCCCAGCGCTGAGCAGAAGGAGGCACTATGTTCTTGGACCTCCAGAAGTATGAGCTAAATAAATAAACCTTTTTTCTGGGTGCTGGAGATTTAGCTCAGTGGTGCCGTGCCTGCCTCATAAGCTCAAGGTCCTGAGATTGATCCCAATACCGAAAAACAATAAATTAACCTTTTCTTTATAAATTGTTAGCATCAGATATTTTGTAATGGCAACAGAATAACATAGAAAGTTTAGGATTTTCATATTATTAAAGGACAAGCTACAGCTCCATTAACTAAACCCACAGAAAGTATGTTTTGTTAATTTTTTGAAGTTTTGCATAAGATTTTTATTTTGTCTATGAGATGACATTATGGCCCTGTGGGCTGAGTCATATCTGCAATCTCAGCACTCTTGGAGGCTCAGGCAGCAGGATCACAGGTTCAAGCCCAGTCTGGGCAACTTAGTGGCTTTACAAGACCCTATCTCAAAGTAAAAAACAAAAAAGGACTGGGAATGTAACTCAGTGAAAAGATCACTATGTTCAGTCCCCAGTACTGGAAGAGAGAGAGAGGCAGAGAGAGAAAGAGGGAGATATGACACTATGTAAATAATAATGACATGATTCATTAGGAACAATTTTATAATCATTAAAATCTGGCAGTTAAAATCACAAATCTAGTAATGAATAATCATCAAGCAGTAATCTGTCACAGCCATATCCCAAAATAGCAGATGATGCTCATTAATTTTTAAGCTTTTGCTTCATCCAGTAGGAATAAACTTTATAAGTTTTCTTAAAAAAAAAAAAGACTTAGTTATAATAAGAATTTTCTTAAGTCACTTTGACATTAATTTTGAAAGTGTCTTAATGCATTCATATACAGTATATTCATTAGAAAATATACAGTATATTCATTACAAATTCTCTCTCTCAGACTCCCATATTATAAATCTTCCTAACACAATGACTCCTACCCAGGTCTCTGTCTTAGTTTCTTTTGGCTGCAACACAAGACCTAATACCCATAACTTAAAGGAGGAGAGATTTACTTTGGCTTGCAGTTTCAGAAGTTGTAGTTCCTGGTTGGTAGACTTCAAGGCAGAAATGGCACAGTGGAAGAGCACCAGTGGAGGAAAGCTGCCCATGTAGTGATGGCCAGGAAGCTCAGAGCAAAGGGAAGAACTGGGGAGGGAGAAGCCCCTCCAGGTCCTGCTTCTAATAACCTGCCTCTAACTAGGTCCCACCCAACAGCAAGCCAGCTGCGACACTTGCAGAATGCAGTCTCCTCTCAAAGCCCAACTCTGATTACATGAGCCTTTTTGGAGGACACTCTAGATCTAAACCATAAGAGTACCCCAGAGCTTGTCTTTGGCAAAGTGAGTCAAAGGCAAAAGTGAGGATCTCAATCAGGCTCTTGCCTGATTTACCAGTATCTTATGTAGTTTAATTACCGTTTTTATTGTGTCCCATTGGTATTAATCCATTTACATAGTTTTAATTACCTGGTATGTTCCAAGATGACTTTTGGGTGTGTTTGCACCATTGTCACCACAGACCTGAGTGGTGGATTGTGCTGCAGCCTCGTAGTGCTGTCATGTCGCTGGTCAGCTGTGCTCTGTGAGACAGCAGAGAGCATGAGGAGACAGGTGGCTGCTGGCTAGTTCATAAGTGTGTGTTAGTGAGTGTGAATGTACAGATAGTTTGTATACATATATGACATTGATTTTATACAAATTTGATACTTAAAATGGAATCTCACTTTCGTGTGAATTTTTTAATAAGATGAAAAAGTTTATATTATTACTTGAATTTTTTAAATTGCCTACTCATGATAGTCACCTGCTTTTATATTTGAAAGGGTTTTACCATTTTCTTTTACTTTGTTATGGTTTATGAAATATAACATATGTAGTCATATTATTAATGCATTTTTCTGTAGTTTAAGATCATTTTTTAAAAAATCAACCACTTGTATAACTTTAAATTTAAAAGAACCATCTGAAGCTTATGTAGAAAAATAACTTTGTGTGTCCTTCTCTCTAGGTTTTCTTCCTACCTTTAAGTAATACTATTCTCAGCTGTTTTAAAGATAATTCCATCTTTGCCTGGGAGTGTGATACTCTTTTTTGTAAATATCAATTGCCAGCTCCACCTGAAAGCTCTAGTATCTTATACAAAGTATTTGCTGTGACCAGGTAATGTATGTTTTAAGACTGTAGGAATTAAGAAATTTAATTTCTGCTTTATAATTACAAATTTCCATTCCATATCTTCTTTGCCATATGAGAAAACATTTCCTTCAAATTTAAATTCAGTTTGCAGGGGCCAGGAATTTAGCTCAGTGGTTCTGCTCCCTGCCTCGCAAGCTCAAAGACCCAAGTTCTGTCCTCATTACCCACCCCTCAAAAAGTGTTACTAAATTCAGTTTGTAGACCTTGTTTTTGTTTTTACTTTACATTGCAAAATTTGAAATACACCCCAAAATAGAGTACATGAACCTATAAAGTACCCTCATCATCTATAGTGATCATTAATTAACAGCTACTCCTATTTTTATCTATAACTGCTTACTTCTTTTGTGTATTGTTCTGGAGTAAAACTTAAGCATGGTGTTTCATCTATCAGTATTTCAATATATATATCTCTAAAAAATAAGGGCTCTTTTAAAACCATAGTTATTGTTACATGTTTTAAAAATTAGCATTTAGATACATCATGTAAAGGTCCAAGATCCCAGTGATGAATTAACTATACTGTATACCTAAAATGTACCAATAAACTTGGTGGAAAAAATAAAATTAGCGTTTAATATCATCATATAGTCATTGTTAAAATTTTCCTGATTTGTCTAACTATTTTTTAATGACAGATCTGTTCCAAGTCAGGAGCAAAGTTCCCACATTGTATTTGTTGATACTTCCTTTTTCAGTTTTTTTTTTTTTCCTTGTAATTTAAGTGGTTGACTCTCCTGGGTATTTTCTATATTCCAGATTTTGCTGTGTCCATGTGGTAGTCTTTAATATGATCCTCTGTCCTTTATGTTGCCTGTGCACTGGTTAAACTTGCATTTCCTAAAAACTATAGAGGCTTAATTTGAGTCAAGAGCAGGAAAATAAGTGATTTCTGTACTTTGATCAGGAAGAACCTAAACATTTCTCTTTGATTTGAATGGCCTTGATGATCGTTACCTAGATACCCAGAATTGCCTGAAAGGGTTGACACCGTGGTGCTATCTACCACTTATTCTTCACTTACTAACTAGTTCTAATTCTGTCACTTATTAGTTAGGAATCTAGTGCAAAAACAAAGTTTCATCAATTATTTGGTTACTTTGATATACAGTTTATAAAGGAAAGAGAATAAATGCTTGATTTCTTCCCTTGTTTTTCTTAAACCAATTTTCAAAGTAATGAATTGGTTTATTGGCATCTTACAAAGGTAGCCTTGAAGTTTTTCATCTTTAAATTTTGCAAACATATGATTTAACATGTTGGCAAGTTTTAATTCATTGCAGCTAGTATTCTTAGTATGCTCCCATTCTCTCATCATCGACCAGTTGGATCCTCTTCAAATTCCCTTTTAAATACTTTTGATATCACCTCAGTTGTCTTGGTAGCTTTTGTGCTTTCTGGTATGACTAGATGTTCCAAGTTTATCTTGTATACATTTCCTCTCTCAAGCCTGAAATCAGTTATTTCTCTAAAGAGTGTAAGTTCAGTTTAGTGGAAAATGGCACTTGAAGACCCTAGTCTGTAGCTAGGGGTACTCTTTGATTGGGCTGATAATTTTTTCTAGGCTTTTTCAGTGGAAAGGGCTAGGAAACATATATTGATTTCTCTTTTTTCTCTCCCTTTATCAGTAAATCCTATCAACTCTACCAAACTATAAAATTGAGCAATTCTTTGTCCATTGTCACAGATCTTACCCTAGTACAAGCAAGCCTAATAGCTTTCAGACTACTGTAATAACCTCCTTGGTCTCCATTTTCCATTTCCTAGAAATCAGTCTCTGCCGCAGGTGGAGTGGTCATTGTAAATCGTTAAGCCAGTTCATGTCACTTTTCTGTTTGACTCCCTTGAAAGGCTTTCCACTACACTCAGTAAAATCTTCACTCCCCAGCAAATACCCTGATGCCTTCTTTCACCTGCCTAGGCTTCCCTCTTTATCTAACCTCCTTCCCCTTAATCTGCTCCAGCCACACTTGAGTACAGCTTCTTACTTTTCCTAATGTACTAACCTTATTCCTTTTGCAGTCCTTCTGTGCTGGCCATTCTGGAATTCTGACCAGTATAGAATTCTTCCTCCAAATTATCCTATGTCATTCAGGTAGTAGCAGATCTTCCTCCTTTCCCAGCTTTCATCATCTCCTTTTATAGTACTGTATAGAATTTGGCACCAGCTGGGATCATCAGTTCATTTGTTTATCTTCCTCTAAAAAGAAATTCCTGTGAGAGCAGGATTAACTAACTTGTCCAGTCTTATCTGACATGTTTATTCCTCTGCCCCTGGATCCTGGAATGAAAGCTGGATTATATTAGTTACTTTACAAGTCCTTGTTGAATAAGCAAGCATCAACCTTGCAGGTCAATGTAACTTACTCGTTGTGTACCTACCTTATCACGTAGCTTTCTAGAGACAGGGAAAATGTTTGGCCTTTTTTTTTAACCAGTTCAGTATAATCATATATGAAATGCAGAAGGTTGGATAATGATAAATGACATTGAGATTGTGGAATATATATATATATCTCCCATGAGCTGTCCTATATATAATAGCCATTGGCTACCTGTGACTAATAAATATAGAAAAGCTTAATTCTCTCAGTAACACTAGCCATGTTTTTAAAGTTCAGTGATCATATGTGGTTAGTGGTGCCCATGTTGACCATCATAGATGCAGAATATTTCTGTCATCACAGCAGATATTACTGCCCAGTGCTCCCATAAAAATTGAACTAACTTTACTTTTTTACCTTCTTGTTATATAGAGATGGCCGAACCCTGGCTGCTGGAGGCAAATCAAACCATCTTCATGTGTGGTGCCTAGAAGCTACACAGCTCTTCAGAATTATCCAGATGCCTACTAAAGTGAGAGCTATTCGACATCTGGAATTTCTTCCTGATAGTTTTGATGCTGGTTCAAATCAGGTTAGTAAGAGAAATCTAAGATATGCTTTTCGAGAAAGATCGCATCAATTTCTGAACTGTATTAGCTCTTACATATTTAAATTATACCCTGACTGATAAGAATCTGAAGTTGCAACTACAACTTATTTTTGTGAAGAGGCTGGAATTGAAAAAGTTTCAGTCTTTTGTTCTTTATATTACTGACAGAAATTACCTTAACATTCTTATTTTAAATTGACTGTCATGGCTCTTACACTTCAACAAATTATATACATGTTTTTTGAGGTTTAATAAAAAATTATAGTGAATTTCTAAAAATATTTTAAAACATTACAGTAAAAGACACATTGCCGCTTGTCTCCCTTTAAATGTGTTTTTACTGTAATAAATTTTTAAAAATTAAAACATTAGGGCTGGGGATTTAGCTCAGTGGGCCTGAGTTCGATCCCTGGCACCAAAAAAAAAAATTAAAACATTCACTGTTTTTCAGTCACTTCTTATGATACATAAAAGCACATTCTGTATGTATACATATATCTGTTTTACTTGAGTTTTTGAATAGGCTCTGTATTCTCTTGGTTAAAAATCTAAAACATGGACCACGGATTTAGCTCAGTGGTTCTGCCAACTGCCTCACAAATGCAAAGTCCCAAGTTCGATCCCAGTACCAAAAAACAAAATCTAAAACTTACAAGAAGGCACACAGTGGTAAATCTCTCACACCTCTCTCATTTGTCTAGTTATTCATATGCCCTGCCTCACAACCACTGGAGGTTTATGTTTCCCTTCATTTTTATGCAGCTTTGCACCTTTTTTACACTTAAAGTAGAGATTATTCTGTAATAATACAGAACTTCTATTTGTAGCTGTGTAATGTTTCATAATTTTTTGTTTTCAGCCAGTCCTCTATTATTCAGTATTCAAACCTATTTTTAGTCTTTTTCTGTTACAATTAGCAGTAAATAACCTTTGGCAAATGCCATTTTATACTTCTTATTTGTAGAATAAAATCCCAGAGTAGAGATAATAGCATAAAGATTCTGTGCATCTGAATTTGGGTGAGATATTGCCAAGGGGTCATATCATATCAACTGCATGAGGGAATTTGTTCCTATCACCAGGCATGTAGAATAAAATGGATTCTAGACTGTCACCTTTTTGTATAACAAGCAACATTGGCATTTCAAGCAACCATATGGTGGTTGTCTTAGTTTTCTTGTTTCTGAGACAAAATACCCAAAGTTAAAAGAGGAAAGGTTTATTTTGGCTCAGAGTTTGTAGAGGTTTCAGTCTATAACCACTGGCTCCAAGGCAGGGTAGCATGGCAGAGGGCCATCACAGAGGAGAAGCAGTTCGTCACCGGCAAAGGTAACAAGCAACAAGGGACCTGAGACCCTCTTTCTGTCCCTTATATCTTATCCAGTTTACCCACCCTTAGAGCAGCTAGCACTCACACCCAGGGTGGGGCACCCTTACTCCTGCCCAAAACTATGCCAGACCAATCAGTGGACTGATTTAGTGAGCACACACTCCAGATCCAGTTATCTCCAAAAAGCCCCACCTATGACTGCATGAAGCTTTGGGGGGACACCTAGATACAGACGATAACAGTGGTACTGCATATAGCCACTAGGAAGAGGTTTTATTTTCTTCATCTTGTTTATTACATGCTCTTAATTTTTCAAATAATATGAATTAAAATTTAAATTTTTCCCTTTTAAAAGACTAGCTTTGCTTCTCCCCCTCTACCACCCTGGCAGCCCACAATCTTTCTCTGCTCTGCAAATGTTAGTTATAATAGCAGAAGACAGGCAGGCAGTAGGGTGCCTCACCAGGAGTCACAGGTTTGTGAGGATAGCAGGGAGAGGAAAGCAAACCCCTACACTCTCCTTGCTTTTGACAGTCATTGTGGTGTACAAGTTAGGAGCTGTCTGATTATCTCTGTCCCCTGTGTACCACATCAGTGAATTTGGCCTGCCTGAGGAAGGGAATGTTCTTAGGTCACTTTCCTATAGTCCCTCAAGATGTGTTCCTTACTGGTTCTGGTTAGAGCTAGACTTGTCTGGTTCCAAACAGGGCAAATCAACATGAGCCATACTTAGTTACTTAAAAACTTATCATAACCTTTGGAGAATAGGATCTCTTCTAGCTTCTCCCACTCAAATTTTGTGTGTGTCACACACATGCATAGAATATATGTGCATAGTTTGACTTTCACACATTCACCTTTCAGGTGTGTTTTTAAGAATTCATTTCTCTCTATTCTAGGTTCTTGGTGTGCTAAGTCAAGATGGTATTATGAGATTTGTCAATATACAGACTTGTAAACTTCTCTTTGAAATTGGGAGCCTTGATGAAGGAATTAGCTCATCAGTAATTAGCCCACATGGACGGTACATTGCATCTATTATGGAAAATGGAAGTCTGAACATATACTCAGTTCAAGCTTTAACACATGAAGTAAATAAGGTATATTATTAACTTCCTTGGAACTTACCTATTTTTTCTGTATTTTATTTTGTTTTTCTACTTTCAAAGCCATATTTCCCTCTGTTTTGTTTCTTACATTACTGCCTTCCTGAAGGACATCTCTGTTTGGTGTCCCTGTCTTTTTCAAGGTGTCTCTCATGATCTTTCCCCAAAGAGCTTTTCAAATGTATTTCTTCATTTCTGACTCATTCTTTTTTCCCATCTTATAAACTGTAAAGCTCTATAACCATGCTTATTTCTTTACTTCCTAAATCTAGCCAATTTTAAGTTGTTTGACTTCTTAAGTGTGAAATACCTGAATACATGCTGCATTTCTCCATAATGGCCTTCCTCCTATTGGTTCCCGTGAACTAACCACTGCTGAATAACAGTAGTGTATTCACGCCATCTTCTACATAACATTTTTCTAAAATAATGCTTTCAGCTAGGTGTGGGGCACATGCCTGGAGTCATAGCTACTTGAGAAGGTAGATCACTAGAGGGAGGATCACTTAACTCACAAGTTGGAGACCTGTCTTAGCATCCTAGTGAGAGTCTTTCTCACCAAAACCAACAAAACAAAAAGCAAATACTGTACTGTATGCCTCAGTTCACAAGCACTTCTGTTTGTGAACCAAATTGGTGAGGCATCTGGCAAAATTTTGCTTCCATTCGAGAATTCTGCATCAGGTGATGAACACACCCATGATCATCTTCCCTACACAAACACAAACGTGGCCATCTTCCCCAAAATTGTGGAACAAATTAAATTCACGAACTGAGGTACCACTATAAAAGCAAAGACTGCTTTCATCATTTATTTCTGAAGTAGTGCTTAAGGCTTCCTTCCTTTTGCCTGTTAAGTTCAGATTCTTGTAGTTGGCTCTCATGTCATCTTGTCACCTCTCTACTGATCCACATTATTTATTCCATCTAAAAGAACCCCTCTACCCATCTTCTGTGATTGTCTGAAGCCCCCACTAGCTGACAAGTTAGATTTTGTGCCCCTTGCTAGTCTGGGATTGTACCATAGTGGCGCTAACAATGACTTCAATGAGCATCTGGTCTAACCCTTCAGTTTTGCAGAGGAAGAAGTTCACACACCAGCTTACTCACACAGGTAGCCCCAGTGGGAGTGGGTGTTCTAATTCTTAATTCAGTGCTCTCTTTTCATGTGTTCTTTTCCCTTTTGTTCTCTTTTATCTTTTTATGCATAAATAGTGTTTCATCACAGGAAAACATCAAAAGATACAGGTAAACAAATAGGTAAATAAGGATTGCTTAATATCTTTACATTTTCAGATGATTCTGATACATACGTTCCTCAACTTTTTTTTAATGTGTGTAAATGTATACATTCACTCATTCATGGGTTCTGTATTTGAGAATTTACCTACTCACTAAAATTTGTGACCCTGAAATCAATATTGTACACTGCAAGATTGTACTAGTGAAAATAAATAAATAAATGTTTGTGGGACGGGGATTTATCTCAGTGGTGCCACTGCCTGCCTTGCAAGTGCAAGGACCTGAGTTTGATCCCCAGTACCAAAAAATAAAATAAAATAAATATTTGTAGTGCTTTCCTTGTTGTTGACAGACATGGAGTGAAAATTGAGTCAGTCTGCCCCTACTCCCAGCTGAAGTTGAACAAGGCAACACTTTGCTTTCTTGTCTTAGCTCTCATACTACAAGTTAGTGTCCCTTTCCTCTTCTTTAGTGCCGTGTGTTTTGCATTTTCAGGCTTTCTGTTGTGATTTTACTATTTAAAATGACCCCTGAGCGGCGCACACCTGTAATCCTAGCACTGAGGAGGCTGAGGCAGAAGCATCACCGTGAGTTCAGGCCAGCCTGAGTTACATAGTGAGCTCAAGGCTAGCCTGCACTGAGGCTTGTCTCAGAAAATAAATAAATCAAATGACCTCTGAGCATAGTGCTGAAATAAAGGCTGACTTGTACCTAACACTGAAAGTATACTTTTTTTAAAAAGTATACTTTTGAAAAACTCATTTAGGCATGAGTTATACTGCAGTTAGCTTTCAATTCAGGGATAACATATCAACAGTTTATATTAAGAAAGATGTATTCATACAGAAACACATAAAACAAAATTAGGTATTAATCATTTAATGAAAATATAATTAGAGACTCAAGAAAGTAACCCTGTTTCCCCTACAATGAGTGATTCAGTGTTTGAGGTAATTCTGTAGAGCTACTATGAATAAAAAAAAAATCAACTAAATATATATACATTTGTATATAAATATGTGGCTCTTTCTATGCATTCATTCCCTCAAATGGGATTATACTCTGCTGTTTTTTTATGTCATTGTATATTTATATGTAATTGTAGTTTAATATTTGTTATATATTAATTCAAAAAATATTAATAAATTATCTGCTCTGAATAAGGGAACTTTAGCTTCTTCAGTCGATTTTACTAGCTAAGCCTTCTTAAAAGAGTCTGGGACAGATCTGAAAAAGTCGTGGTAACAGTGAGTCATGGAGTCCTTCTGTGCTGTAACTGGGGAGTAACGTGAGATTGCATTGAAAAGAAAGCCAGCCTAGGAGTAGAGTAATCTTGGCTGAGAATGTAGCTCCATGGCAGAGTGCTTGCCTAGCAAGCATGAGCCCCTGGATTCACTCCCCAGTACAAGTAGACCCTTAATAACAAGGGTTTGGGTTCTAAGTTGTGCGGTCACTCCTGCCTCATAAGCAGTTGATATAGTGAAAAACCAACAGCCATTGCCATGCACCTTTAATTCCAGACAGAGCAGGAGCTTTGTGCTTTCACAGGAAAATCATTGGCCACTTCCTCTCCCTCAGAAAAATCTCACTTGAGCGCAGAGAATGTTAGGGTGCTTCTTGTGGAATTCTCATGGATCATATGCCTAAGGTTGTCTTCTCTGCCATACATTATCACTATTGTGCTAACTTATCATGCAAGGGTAAAAATGGTTTGTGGGTTATATGACTTAAGGCTAGCTTTCAAGGAGTAACTAAATTTTACTTACTGCTGTTGTTAAATCATGTATTTTTGTTTTTCAAAGTAATTTACATATATATTTTCCTTTTAGCCTCCTCCTCCTTTAGTGAAAGTAATTGAAGATTTGCCTGAGAAGAAACTGAGTTCCAGTAATCTTAAGATGAAAATAACATCAGGAAGAGTGCAGCAGCCAGCAAAATCTAAAGAGGTCAAAATTCAGAGTACAATATTAGAACGAGACCTTACGGGTAATTTTGAAAATAAAGAGGTGAGAACTTGTATATGTCACACATTCAGCCATAGACTAGTCTTGTGATTTCTAGGCTATCATCACTCTTTCTTTCTTGAGACTTAAAGGAATAGAGAAGAAAATTATAACTGGAATTTCTCTATGCTTTTGTGCTTTTAACATAAATGTAGCATGTTTATGGTTTTTCAAAAAGCCAGATAGTGCATAATTGCACTGTCCAGTATACCAGCCGCTAGCGTGTGGTTGATGAGTACTTGAGGTGTGGCTAGTCTGAATTGAGACACATTGTAAGTGTACTACACTTGGTAAGAAAGTCAAAAAACGTAGCATGAGTAAAAAAATTAAAATATCTGTCAGTTGATGATTTTATATTGATTGTATGTTGAAATGATATTTTGATTATATTGGGTTAAATTATGTTGCTAAACTGAATTTTACTTTTTTTAATCTTTTCTAACGTGGTTCCTAGAAATTTTTAAATTATATTTGTGGCTTATGTTGTATTTCTGATGAACAGTGCTAGTATACAAGAGTATACTATTCCATTTATCATTCTCTGGGGGTAACCAAGATACTAATAGAATTACTTTTGAGAGAAGGAATTTCATTGAGTTTTATTTTCTCTTTAAATTTTTTTTAAATTTTCCTAATTTTATGGAAAGCACATACATTACTTTTGAATACAAAGAAAATATTAACAGAAAAATTACTAATGTTTTCAAAAAATGTTTAAGAATTTTATTGATAATACCCACGTGGAAAGTACATGTGAGTATACAGTGAATTTTTACAAACTAAACATACCCATTTTACCAGCACACATACCAAAAAGTAGAACATTACCAGCACCTTCTCACTCCCTGCTAGACAACCCTCCCCCTTGCCTCACTGGTTATGATGATTTTTCTGGGAGAAATGGAGATACTAGAATTAAACTCAGAGCCTTGCTTACACAAGCTTGCTTTCTACTGCTGAGCTACACCCTTAGCCATGGATAACTACTCCTGATAATGCTGTAGAGTAGTGTAGTAAGGACTGTCAGTTTTCCTACATGGTTGATTAAAGCAGTATGCATTCCCACCAACAGTATTCAAGAGTTCTAGTTGCTCCATATTCTCACAAACCCTTGGTATGTTTCATAATAATTTTAATAACTTTTTCATTAGGCAGTTTAAAATTATGAAACCTGTATATACAGAAGGCAGATCACAGCTTAATGAAAAAGTAGAAGATCACATACATACTTGCATTGAGTAGCTCTAAATCCATCTTCACATTTGGCACTTTGTTAGGGTCAACACACAGTCATCTTCATAGTTATGATGCAGGGAAAGAACACAACAGAGAATCAGCAGATGAAGGGGCATCCTCCTCAGGGAGCAGGCACAGGCTTCCCACTGAGGCCATGGGAGTACTCAATCCCCTCCTCAGCAGCTGATTGTGATGTTGTAGTAAGAACATTGTCTACAGAGGGGAATTATTAGCAACTCATTGCCCAAGGCCTTGACCTGAGGCTGGTTATGTAGGCAGCTTGTTAAACATGTTTCAAATTCCAAACTCCCAGAGGAAAAGTGAGTACGTAGCACACATTGTACAAACTACACGGTATACTTTAGACACTCTCAGCCACCCTGACTGGTTCTAGAGATGATGGGAACCTCCTAAATCCAGCTTCTAGATACCAGCCACAGGTCAGCTTGCAAGCAGACTTTCTAAGGGTCGCAGGTCCAGACCTGCTGTGATAACTTTTTCCTGCATGTACCCATTTCTACATTAAGAAAGAAAGCATTAGCAAGATCTTTGGAGCTCTCCTTGTGCTTATTCCCAGTTATATTTTTCTCTCTACCCCACAGGTATAATTGTTCTCCTCCTTTGTATGTTACCTCGCTTGTCCTTGATTTTCTTTTTTATAGCTTCTTCATATAAACCTAATGAAAAAATAATTGGGGAGTTGAGGAAAGATCTAGCTCTGTAGTCCAGGTTGACCTTGAACTCACTATATAGCCCTATATATGGCCTTGAAAATGTAGCAGTCCTCCTGCCCCAGCCTCTCAGGTGGTGGGAGTACAGGTGTACAGGTGTACACCACCACACCTGGCTTACAAAATAATATTTTTTTAAAAAGTTGAATAGTGAGGAAAAATCTAAACCAAAGAGATTGGGCAGTGTTGCTGGTATTCAATAAGTGCTTTAATGGGAAGATAAACTGAGTACTATCTGAGTTTTAACCTGGCATCAGCTTTCCTGAGAGTTTACAGGAACCTTTTCTGAAAAAATTAAAGGCATGATCATAAATTATTTTATCAGTACTCAGGGTTTCTAGCAGCACTGTAGTGTGGATGAAATCTAGATGTCCTACAGAAAAATGTTGGGGAGTAAGGGAGCTTCTAAGGAACCTATAGCCGACCGAAGGAGTAAGTCACAGAAGGAACACTTTTGTGGGGTGAAATGCATGCCCTCAGTTATCGACATCAGAACACACAAAGGGAAATAGGAAATTCATCACCACCACCTCATGACCAAGGCAAGAATAGTTAAGGTTCAAGCCAGAATCACAGAGCATCCTGTCCTTTATTTAAGAAGAAGTTTCAGTGACAACAGTGTCTCCGACAGCAATCCACATGTCTCTCTCATGGATCATGCTGCTCCAAACTGGACTGGTTGTCCTCTGCGTTTGGTGCATGGCACTCAGATACTAATTTTTGTTCACCATCACCTTGTCCTCTCCCTTTACACCTATTTATATCAGATTACCTATTCCTTGAGGCAAAAAGAGCATTGAAGGAAACAGAAAATTTGGCTTTGAGTTTCAAGCCAAAATTTAGCCCAAAATTTTTGTGACTGTGAATGCTCCCTCCTCCTCCCCCCAATAGAGAAGGAAAGATAACATTCCATCTGTTTTAGATAGTTGTTAGCATCAAAAGAGATAATCTAGTAAAACAGCTTTATAATTCTAAAATCTGTATTTTTTCATTAAGACGAAAATTGACTTGAAAGTTTTAGATATGAGGGACCATCGTCAAAATCTGATGTGTGTCATCTAGTATTAAATGAACTAGATAAGTTTTTCTGCCAGACTTGTCTTTCATGCTCTTGTGCTATAAGTTGTCCAAATTTTCAAGAAAAAGGAATAAAGAAAACATCAGAATGCATTGCTTTTAGTTCAGAGACAGGCAGATGCCAGCCTGTGTGGCCTCAATCAGGTTATACAAGCCAAGAATAATTACATTTTTTAAATGGTTACATTTTAAATGGTTATTTAAGTATCTGTGCAGTAGCTTTTTCTCCTTTGTTCACGAAACCTGAAATATTTGCTAATTAACTGCACATAGAAAATGTTTGCCAAAGTCTGGTCTAGGAAAAGTAATAATATGATGAACTTTAGTTGCTTTCTACATAATCGTTTTTTGTTGCTGTTGTTTGTTTGTTTTGATTTTTTGAGACAGGGTCTCACTGTGTAGTTGAGACTGACCTGGAACTCACTATGTAGCCCCGGCTGATCTCGAACTCACAGCAGTCTTCCTGCCTCAGCCTCCTGAGTGCTGGGATTACAGGCATGCGCCACCACGCCCGGCTGCTTTCTACATAGTTAATGCTTAAGGAAAGAAAGTGTGTGGTATAAAGTATAAAGTCCAGTAGAAGGAGTATTTCTTACTGTGTGTTCTGTTCTAAAGTTGGAAAGCCATTTCAGACCAGCTTACCCTGTTTTGAATTTCATGTTTATGTACTACTGGTACTGTCTTTTTACAGAATTTGTCAGATGGATTAAACAAAAAGCGCTTACAAATCTTATTAAAAGGCTATGGTGAATATCCAACAAAGTACAGGTAAAATTTGAATTATTTTATGTTATATCTAATTTATATCAAATAAGTTTTTAATCCAAAATTATATCTTAATTTCAGGATGTTTATTTGGCGTTCTCTACTACAACTGCCTGAAAATCATACTGCATTTAGTAGCATAATAGATAAAGGTACTCATGTGGCATTTCTCAACCTTCAGAAGAAATATCCCATCAAAAGTAGGAAATTACTCAGAGTATTGCAGAGGTATGTTCAGTATATTGCAACAATGTATATGAAATCTGTAATAATTGCAATCCTTTGCTTATAAAATATTGTTTGATCAGCTTTGATTATCCTTAGGTGGTATGTTGGTTTGTTTTTAAAAACAAGACATATATACACATGTTTACATAGGAATATTAGTTTGTGCTGTATTCTAGAAAATATCAATCAGGTAATCTAAAGGAACAAAAAGTAGAAAGAGCTTTGAATTTAGAAGTAAAAGAACTAGTTTTGAATCCTTGCTTCACCACCTAATAACTTTAGTATAGCACATGTCATTTTATTTCTTTATCTTAATTTTCGTTTCTGAAAATGGGGCTCATATCACTATCATAAGATTGTTGGGATAATTAGGTGAGAATCTTTTATGTTTATACTATTGTCCAATTCATAACAAGCATTCAGTAAATGTTAATAATAAAAACTAATGCTTTAAAGTACTTTTTGTGTGTTAGGCACTACTAAATATACTTATAAATTATTTTATAGGTAAAGAGACTGAGGCATAGACAGGTTAGGTGCTATAATCCAGTCACTCAAATGTAGAGGTATAATTATGTGCAGGCTCCAGAGTCCAGTTTTTAAAAATTACTTCTACTATGATAAATTATAATCATAAGTGAAACTAGAATACCATGAGGTATCCTCATGCCCATCACCTGTCTTTAGCAGTTGCCAAATCTTGGCCCCTCACACTTCCCACTTACCCCACCCTGCTATGTCTCACCCTTCCCCCTGACAAACACACTGTCTTAGTTACTTTTCTCATTGCTGAGACAAAATACCTGACACCCAAATGTAAAGGAGGAAAGGTTTGTTTGGCTCACAGTTCATAGAGGTTTCAGTCCATAGTTGGCTGGCCACAAGGCAGAGTGTTATAGCGGAGGGGCGTCACAGAGGAAAAACATTCCATGGTAAAGCAGGGCAGACAGAAGGCAAGAAGTAGCAAGTCCAAGTAACCTTCGCAGCTTCTTTCTGCACCTTTTATATTCTGTGTAGGCTACTGGGCTTGGGTGGGTGCCAAGCCAATCAGTGGACTGATGTAGTAATTACAGACCCTTAATCCCAGCATCACCTACATTGGATCCAACCATCTCCTAAAAAGCCCCCGTTGCCTGCATGAGGCTTTGGGGGGACATCTAGACACAAGCCATAACACACACCCTGCTAAATATCTACATATGTATCCTAAAAAATAGAGACTTCTATTCTTTTTTTGGTTCCAGGGATTGAACTCAGGTCCTTGCGCTTGCAAGGCAGGCCACCGAACCACTGAGCTAAATCCCCGGCCCGAGACTTCTATTCTTTAACACAAGCACAATACTATTAACTCAAGAAAGAATTAACAACTTTTTAATATCCTTAAATGTCCATTCAGTGTTGCCATTACTGATTTTTGTCTTAGGAAATTTTTTTATGATAAGCTTGTTCAAAATATGGTTTACATGTTAACATTTGGTTTGTATCCCCATAAGTCTTATAATCTACAGATTTACTTTCACTCCCTCTTTTTCTCTTGACAGTTTATTTGTTGAAGAAACCAGGAGTTAACTTACAATTTTTCATATTCTGAATTTTGCTGATTTAGTCCCATGGTGTATTGTTTAACATGTTTATTTTTCTCTGGACCGGTAATTAGAGTTAGGGCCCTAAGCTGGTTCTTGAGTTTTATTTTTGTTTTTTCCCCTTTATTGTTTGTTTCTTTGTTTTATAAGAAAACTTTATAGGAGTTTTTATGTATTTCTGTTAGGAGGTTTATAACTGGTTATCTCTCTTCTGATGATGTTACTAGTTAGTGATGATTATTTCCTACATCTATTGTTTCCTTAGAGATTAGCAAAACCCTGTTAATCTAGTTCTGTCATTCCTTTTCTTCTTGTGAACTGGAAAATTTCTACAAAGAAAAACTTTATCAACTATTCGGTTACTGTAAGATACTGTTCACTAAGGAAAGTGTATTAGTCATTTTCCTATCACTGAGACAAAATGCCTGACACAACTTAAAGAAGCAGTAGTTTATTTGGCTCAGTTTCCACTGGATTCACTTGAAAGTTAGCTGGCTGCAAGACAAAAGCTCATGGTGGAAAGGCATAATGGAGAAAACCTGCTCAACCCATGGCATCTAGGAAACAGAGACAGGAGTGAAGACAGGAATGCACCCTTCCAGGTGATATTCCCAGTGACCCACCTCCAACCAGGCCCCACCCCCTAATGGCTGTTGACATCATAAATTCACTGATGCTGATGAGTATAGCACCCCCATGATACAGTTTACCTTACAAATGCATAAAGCTTTTGGGGAACATTTTAGATCTAAACCATAACATTTTACCTCTAGGCCCCAAAGACTCATCTCTATCTTGCTATGTAAAATTCACTTAGTACATCTCTCTAAGAGTCATCAAAGTCTTAACAATTCCAGCACTGCTGAAAAGTTCAAAGTCTCCTATGAGACACAAGGCAAACTCTTAGCTGTGAGTCCCTGTAAAAATAAGAAATTTAAATATTTCCAGTATACAATAGCAGGAGGCAACATGTCCATTTAAAAAGGTACAACTAGGTACATAAAAAGGAAGTGGGCCAAAGCAAGACCAAAACCCAGCAGGGAAGTCGTTTAATCTTGTAGTTCCATGTCCAGCACCCAGGGCAAGTTGTAATGAGATGTCAACTCCAAAGCCCTTAGGCAACCCCAACTCTCTAGATTTAGACTACACCACAGAGCTTCCTCTTTGGGCTGGCTCTGCTCAGTGCCTGTGGTTTGCCTCAGCAGATGATCTACATTCCTGGTATTTCTAACTCCCTAGGGTTTCCACTACATCTTAGAGTTTACTTTCACATGTTCACAAACTTCCCTTGAGTGGCAAATTGTCTGGCCTCCCAGATATCCCTTTGAAATCTCTGGGGAAGACTCCCTCACCCCACAACTGTTGCATACTGCATGACTACCATGAGCTCAGGCAGCAGTGGATGGCTAAACACTTATGAAACAAATCCCAGGGAACTAGATCCCTAGGAGTTCCTTCTCATGCAGGCATTTCAGGAACTCACTTCTCAAATAAAAGCATTACAGTTTTTGCACCCTTAAGCCTGTGAAGGCTAGGGTATTGCTTTTAAGCCATTTTATTTATTCTCCTGATCTAAAGTGCTTGGCTTTAAATAATAATAATGGGCCAGGTGTGGTGGCGCATGCCTGTAATTCCAGCACTTGGGAGGCTGAGGCAGGAGGATCGCATGGTTCTAACTTTACAGGAGCTTCCTTTTTGGCCACCAGCAAAATTTTTTAAATTATTTAACTCTGCTTTTTAGGCCTGATTCTCACTGTAAATCTGGCTGAAAACAGCTAGCACTACTCATGCTACACCCTGAATACTGGGCTACTTTGACTTTCCTCTGTCAGATTAATTAGTCCACTGTCCTCAATTTCAGTCTCTTGCAAAGTCCTAGGACATAGACAAAATGAAGACAAATTTTCTGCCAGAGTGTAACACACATGTCCTCTAGTCCAACTGCTGATAGAGTCCTTATTCCCAACTGAAACCTCCTGAGCCTGGCCTTTACTGTCTGCATTTCTGTTAGCATGCTGGTCTTCTGAGCTCCAACCAGGGTCTCCCATTAATCTCTCCTTACTCTGCTTACAGTATCCTAAGGCTTTTCTAGCTGGTATCTCCAAACATTTTCCAGACTCCTCCCACAAACCAATTCCACAGGCTTCCGAACCACACCAAATATAGTCACAGCATAATCCCATTTCTTGGGTGGGGGATTTATTTCAGTGATTCTGGCACATACCTTGCAAGCGCAAGGACCCGAGTTTGATCCCTGGTATCCTCTCCCCAAAAAATCCCACTTCACTGTTGTCAATTTCCCTGAGACAAAATACCCAACATCTACAACTTAGAGGAAGAGAAGTCAGTTTGGCTCACAGTTTCTAGTAGATTTAGTTCAAAGTCAGCTAGCACATATGGTGGAAGAATGTGGTGGAGGAAAGCTGCTCATCTCATGGTAGTCAAGGAAGCAGAGAAGTAAAGTAAGAGTGCACAGAAGAATACATCCTTCCTGGGCCAGGGATTTATCTCAGTAGCATCATGCCTGCCTGGCAAGTACAAGTTCTTGACTTCATTATCCGGTACCAAAACAGAATACATCCTTCCAGGTTATGTCTCAAGTAACCCACCTACAACCAAGCCCACCTCCTAACAGTACATTTAGCTAGTGAACTTGTCAGTGGATGAACCCACTAATGAGTATAGCACCCCCATGGACCAGTAAATGTCCAAACACATGATACTTGAGGGATGTTTTAGATGTAACTACCTTTTTGTTTTTTATTTAGTTGTAGCAGTCATTTATAATTCATAGAGTTCATGCTGAGAGGAGTAATTGTATAAAGATATAATTGGGAGAAGGGGAGATCTAGTAAATATAAAAGGAAGTTGAGAAATAGAATATCGGGCTGGGGATTTAGCTCAGTGGTACCACTGCCTGCCTCACAAGTGCAAAGTCCTGAGTTTGATCCTCTGTACCAAAAGAAAAGAAAATCATTGTTATATACTAGAGTAATAGTTATTGCTGAGCATATCTACCAATCGATGCTAAAATTAGTAGACAAAAATATTAAGAATTACAGGGTATTTTCAGTCTTAAATATCTCCCCCAGTATATAATTTATCAACTACAAACAGAAAAAACGGTAATACTACAATAAAGAAACTCAAAGATACCATTTTAGCCAATAGATATCAGTGTGATGCATATCACTTTTGACATTCTTACCAAAAAGGACCTCACTCTAATTATGAGACAACACCAGAAAAATGTAAATTAAACTGACGAATGTCATGAAAAATAAGAGACTGAGGAACTCTCACTGGAAGGAACTATAGAGACAGCACATAAATATAAGGGTGAATCTTGGATTGGTGAAATGAAATCAGTGATATTAGTAGAAAAAATAAAAATAAAATCCATGATGTTGCATTGTGTAGAGATTGATTTCTTAGTATTGATAATTGTACCATATGCAACATCAGGGAAATGTAGCCAAGGTATAGAAGACCTCTACTACTTCTGTAATTTTTTTTTTAACTTCTAAATTTCAAAACAAAAGTTAACAAAGAAACTACTTTCCATTTGGAGAGATCTTAAAGGTATTAGAAGTAAATGGGGAAGAATTACAATCCAAGAGTAAGGTAGGCCTTTCTAAGCATGACATATCCAGAAGCAGTTGTTATGACATGAATATAAATCTGTATATTTAAAAATTTCTGAAATACACATGTAAAACAACATACATGTTAAACACATGACAAATTAATGGCTGGTTTCTTAAATATATGAAGTGCTCATAAATAATTGTGAAAAGGACTGACCAAAATGGATAAAGATTTAACAAGCAGTTCACAGCAGTGGAGATCGTTCTTGAACATAAAAATGCTGTATTACCTCCCCATTAATAAGAGAAGTTGCATTTCTCACTTACATGAAAGGTTTGAAAGAAATGATGGATAGTAAATTATGTTGCCAAACTGTTTGAGAAACAGGCATCTCTTGACACTAATGATAAGAATGTCAGTAGACACAGTGGAGCATAATTTGTTTCTAGCTCTTGAAATTACACACGCCTCTCCTCTATAAAAACAAAAATCACACTGTCAACTGAGCAATTCCATTTCTTGGAATTTATCCACATCTGTATTGAAAAATGATGTGTGGAAGTTACTCAGTGAGCATTGTTTATAAAACTTTACAAACTGGTTCAGAGTTTGCTTTAATGACATTGTATATAAAGAACATGTGATTGCTGTAATGTATTCGTTATGGTGTCAATAAATGTAAAACGACAAAAGATTAGTAAGATCTTGGGCTCGATAATAGGGGTATGTTAAAGAAGGAAAGATGTATTTGTATAAATCTATCATATGTGTATGCAAAATATGAGACACATGGCTCTGCATATACTGAAAAAGCTATGTCCAAGAGAGTATTAAGTTGAAAACTGCAAGGTACAGAACAGTACACATCTATTTATAACAGACCCCTGTTTGTGATTTTTTAAAGAAAGATTATACATTTGTTTGTTTGTTTTTGTGGAGACAGGGTTTTGCTATGTAGTTCAACCTGGCCTTAACTCACTTTGCATCCCAGACTGGCCTCAGGATTGCAGTGATGATCCTCCTGCCTCAGCCTCCTGAGTGCTAGGAAAGATTTACACTTTTTTTTTTTTTTTTTTTTTTTTTTTATTGCAAGACAGGCAACAGAACCGCTGAGCTAAATCCCCGGCCCAAGATTTATACTTTTAACATTGATTGTTTCTAAAATGATAAAGTAGATGGTAAGAGAAAGAAGGACAGTTTTTACCAAATCTACCTTCTGTATTGAATTTTATCATGTAAATGTATCATTTATTCAGATAAATTTTAATAGTTATTTTCTGGTCTATATTTCTTTTTTTTATTCACAGAACGCTATCTGCTTTAGCTCACTGGTCTGCCATCTTTAGTGACACACCATATCTTCCTCTCTTGGCATTTCCATTTGTAAAATTATTCCAGAATAACCAGCTTATCTGTTTTGAAGTTGTTGCTACTCTCATAAGTAAGTAGGTAATTACTACAGAATGAAACAAGAATAAATTCTTTATCCTAAGTCTTGGCACCTTTGTAACATTTCATAATTCTGTATTTCTCTACTTGTAAGTCAAGAAAGTGTGACACAACCAAGTTAGAGTATAAAGTGGATATTTCAAACATTTGTATGTAAAACTTTATAAGGAAATTTGGACACTTGAATTTTAGAAGATAAAAGTTTTAGAAAATGTTACAGGCTAGATTTGTTTAGTGACAGAGACTCGGATTGTACTCTTACTGCAAGCTAGCTGCTCTTCTCAGTATTGCTCTAAGTTTGTAAAGCACTTTGCACGTGATACCAGTTCTTGTGCCCAAGCAGTGGCTGCTGTGTGTCCTCATCTTCCTTATCCATGGGTCCTTTGTGTGTATGGGCACCATTCTCAGCGTCCTGCCTTTGTTTACTTAGCTGACCCTCCGAGCCATCTGTGAAGTAGGTATTACTATCCCTGTCGTACAGACTTGGAGGCAGAGGGAACTTAAGTTGCCCAGGGTGGGGTGAGCAGCAGAGCAAACGTCTGAACCTGGCAGTCAGACTCCAGGTCTGTTCCCTGGCACCACCTTCCTCCACGTCATCATTTTCATATTAGTAAGATCGAGTCTCTTAAACTGTGTCCAAATCAAAAATGGACTTGACAAAAGTAACGATATGTATTTAATGTGCTTACTATGTTTTTCTTGTACAAAAGAGATATCCACTTAACTAAAACTAAAATTCTGAAAAAGAACTTTAAAAAGATATATTTAGTGTATTTCCATACTTTTTGTCTTGTACTTGTTCTCGTAAATTTTTATTGATTATTGGAGAAAATATAAAAGAAAATTCACCAATATTTCTCTATTCTAGAGATAGTGTACTGATATATGCATAACATACTAATGAATTTATTATAAGAGCATGTCTTCCCAAATCATTAAATATAAAAATTTTAGTTTTCTAATTTTACCACACATTTTAAGGAGCTTTTGTTTGTTTGTTTGTTTTTTTGAGACTGGGTCTCACTATGTAGTTGAGACTGACCTGGAACTCACTATGTAGCCCAGGCTGGTCTTGAACTCACAGCGATCCTCCTGCCTCAGCCTCCCAAGTACTGGGATTACAGGCGTGTGCCACCACACCTGGCTTAAGCAGTTTATTTTACTAATACTACTTTTTATAAACATACATTTCCCTGACTTTTATAAATTTTATAAGTTTATTGGTTATAATATTCTGTAGTGTGTACATGCAAGGTTAATCTATTGTTGGACATTGACATTATTTCAAATTGTACTTTTAAAAAATACCAATTTTATAATCAACTTCATATGTAGATATAATAATTTTTACATAAATTTCCAGAATTGCTGTTACTAGTTCATAAAATATGAACTCTCCAAAAGTATTGTACTAGTTTACCCTGCTAATAGTACTGTTTTAAGAAAAAAAAATACAATGCAATGAGACAATCCAGTTGTAAAATGACAAGAATTTAACTATACATTTCTCCATAGAATAAAGGCAGATGACTAGTAAGCATAGAAAGCTGTGCTCAGCTTTATTAGTCATTAGGGAAATATAAATAAAAAATACAACGAGATATTACTTCATACCTACTGAATGGCTGTATTTAAACAAACAAGTGTTGGTGAGGATGTGGAACTCTCACATAATGCTGGTGGGATGTTTACATGGTGCAGCCATTGTGGAAAAAGAGTATGGGGCTGTGAAGAACAGTTTGAAGTTTCTTAGAAAAGTAAAACAGAAATGCCATATTACCTAGCCATTCCAATCCTAGGTACATACTCAAAAAGACCAAAAACAGACAAATATTGCATGGTTCCACTTCTGAGAAATGTCTAAAATAGATAAATTCATAGAAGCTCAGAAAGTAGATTAGAGGTTACCCAGCCCTTGGGGAAGTAGGATAGGAGAGTTACTGCTGATCGGGAGTAGAGTTTTCATTTGGAGTGATGAATGTGTTTTGGAAATAGATAGAGGCAATGGTAACATAACATTGTGAATGTAAATAATGCCCCCAAATCATACCATTCAAAATGATTAAAATGGCTAGTTGTACATATTTTACTACAAGAAAAACCATGTTGTGTCTAATTTAGATAGGTATTATCAGAAAATCTTTGTTAAAATAGCATATGATTTTATGGTAAGGAAATTCACTTTTCTAAAGAAATATCTTGAAATTTAAATAGAGGCAATTAATGTTTATCCCATAGTGATCAATAAGTACAGTTTTATCAAGACTATCAAGTTAGCTTTATTTAATAAACACCTACTGAACTTCAACTAAAGGTTAACACATTGGGGATTTGCTGCTGTTACAGGTTTCGGGCTTATAGTTCATTTTGGCATCTAGAAGTAATTTTGAAGGAAGCAGTCACTTCTCTGTGTAATTTATAATACACAGAATCTTCACACCATCATCATTTCTGTCTGGAATTAGTCAGTGTCTGTATGTCCGTTACCCATACTTTGGTTGTAGTGGCACCAAAGTAAAATAATACTTTTAAAATGGCATAAGACTATAAATAGCAGGGTTTCCTTCTTGCTAAGGGGAAAGTATTGTTAATGAATATTAAAATGGGGTTAGAGCTTTGTAAACTTGTAGTTTGGATACAAAATGAATCTATAGTAAATGCTGATGAACCCA
Organism: Fukomys damarensis; assembly: GCF_012274545.1. NCBI lineage: Eukaryota > Metazoa > Chordata > Mammalia > Rodentia > Bathyergidae > Fukomys > Fukomys damarensis. The sequence continues at coordinate 67,162,613 of NW_022900917.1, forward strand.
GTTTTCCTTTTAAAAGTAGCTTATATTAAAGCCGCAGTTTACAGTGGCTGAAATATTTCTTTTCAGGCTTAGTCTTTACAACCTAATTATAAGTTCATATTTAAATAGTCAGTGACAAATGAAATAATGGAATTCCAGAATAGAAAGTCCTTATAAACTATATCTAATGTAATATTCTGCTAATAAAGCCTTACTCTAATTTGAGGGGGATCATAATATTAAAGTTTGAAACCACAGCTCATTGCAAGTTGAACATCTCTAATCCAGTAATCCAATACCTGAAGCTTTTGATTGCCATTATAATGCTTTTGGATGTTCAGATTTTAGAACATTTTAGACTTCAGAATTACAGATGTCACCTAGTAAAGTCTGCAAATATTCTAATATCTGAAAAACTCAAGTTCGAAACACTTCTTGTCCCAAACATTTCACTGATGGTCAGTCCGCATTTTAAAAAATTTAAAGCAGAATTTGATAAGTAGAGAATGAAATACAGGCCCATTAACCAAAACAAGCTGATGCTCTTTGAAGAGCTAGTTTGTGGGTTGCATTGATTAAGTGCATTGAATTAGCCATAGAAGACTGTTTGCTAGAATGAAGTCTACTTTGAACTAGCTGACCTTCAGAAAATGCTGTTGTCACTCATTGAGTGGTTTTCAAGTAAAGCTGACTGAAACAAAATGTCATTAATTAGACTTACAACCAATTTGTATGGCTACTTGATACTATGATTGTAAAGCAGTCTTTTCCTATGAATGGGGACTTTCTGTCACTTAATTGATAGGGATACAATTTGTACGTATTTGTTTCTATGTAACATAAATATGTGAAAATACAGTTTTGAGCATTCTTTTCTTTTTTTCTTTTGCGGTACTGGGGATCAAACTCAGAACGTTGTGCTTGCAGATGCAGCACCACTGAGCCACATCCCTGGCCCTTTTGGGGTGGGGTAGGAGGGGCAGAATCTTACTGTGTATCCCAGGCTGGCCTCAATCTTATGGTGATCTTACCTCAGCCTCCTGAATGCTGGGGTTATAGGTGTGCTCCACCACACTCAGCTTCCTAAGTTTTTCTAATTTTGATTCCATACGAATTTTAGTGGATTTGAGGAGATTGCCGTGTTAAAATTGATCATGTTTAATGAACGCTTGTGTAGGGAGCTTTTAGAAAGGATCTTTTTGTTATCCAGGGGACCTACAAACCAGAAGTAAGTAGGAACCAGAATGTCTTATAACTAGGCTCAAGAATAGTTTGGAAAGTGTGTGTGTGTTTAATTGACACACTCATTAACTACAGAAAATTTTCTGTACACCTAAGATACTGTATTAATAGAATTTTTTTAAATCTTGATCTAGAATTTTAAAATTTTATTTATTCATAGGGATATAAGGAGTATAAACATTTAAAAATTGCAAAGTCCTTTGATAATATAGGGAAGCATTTAAAGATAAATTTTCTTTTCTTTCCTTTGTAGTCAATTGGTGTCAATACTGGTTTGAATACTTTCCTAATCCTCCTATCAACATTCTTAGTATGATAGAAAATGTTCTGGCATTTCATGACAAGGAATTACTACAGCACTTCATAGATCATGATGTAACCTCCCAGGTAAAAAGTCAGCTGTTTACAATAATAAAACATATTTTGAGAGTTAACATTGATTCCAATGTAAATAAAACAGTATTTTCACGAGGGGTATAAAAAAGCCTACTGCATTTGTATTTTAACATATTCTATCCTTTTTCATTAAACTGCCTTCCTGAAAACCTATAAAAAGGGCCCAAATTAAGTAGTTCTTTTTGCCGGGCATGGTGGCGCATGCCTGTAATCCCAGCGCTCAGGAGGCTGAGGCAGGAGAATTGCTGTGAGTTCGAGACCAGCCTGAACTACATAGTGAGTTCCAGGTCAGTTACAACTACATAGTGAGACCCTGTCTCAAAAAA
>NW_022900917.1:67164656-67197176 GCF_012274545.1 Fukomys damarensis
AAAAAAAAAAAAAAAAAAAAAAAAAAAAAGTAGTTATTTTTATAATTATGTATTTAATGATTTTCACAGCTTACATTGCATATGAATATTATCAATGACTAGAGTTTTCCTTAGAAAATTTAAAAAATAAATTTTCTTTATTTATTTTAGCTATATGCATGGCCTCTTCTTGAAACTGTGTTCTCAGAAGTACTGACAAGAGAAGAGTGGCTCAGATTATTTGATAACATTTTTACCAATCATCCTGCCTTCCTTCTGATGACTGTGGTAGCCTACAACGTATGTTCTAGAGCGCCTTTGCTCCACTGTATTCTTAAGGATGATTTTGAGGTAAATGCCCTGTTCTTAAGATGAGGTTCTCAAATTTCAATTGAAAGATAACATTTATTGATTGAATACCTACTTCACATCAGGCACTGGTACTGGGTGGTGGGAACATAGTGGATAACGAGGTAGACCACATCCTTGACGTTTTCTAGCATGTGGGCTATTAAGGAGGTGACTACAGCAAGCTAAGTTAGTCTTATAATCATAGCTTCAGGAAAAAGTCATGATAATGTTGGGGTTTTGTGCTTTTTTAATGTTTTTTATTGTTTTTTTTTATACTGGAAATCGAACTTGGGACCTTATGCTTGCGAGGAAGGTGGCAGAACCACTGAGCTAAATCCCCGGCCCTTTGTGCTTTTTTTTCCTATACACAGAATGTTGAAAGTGAGGGTAGTTGTTTATTCTTTGTATTGTCATCAGTAGTCCTTCTAGTCTGTGATAGTCTGGATGCTTATTACATGTGCAGACTGGGAGTTTAAAGCATGTCAAGAAATGACTAAAAAAGCATTAAAAGGAAAGATTTTTTTCAGTAGACAAAGTTGAGCTTTCTGAATGTATATGTGACTTATTTTGTGATTCCTGTCAAATTAAACTTTAGTTTCATTTTTTGATGACGTGATAAATACATGTATTTTTAAAATTTGGGGTCTGCCAGCAGAACAAGATAATGTGGAACTACATTAGGTATTTTTAGGTAAACCAATTCATTTTCTGATTTATTTTGGATTTTGAATTTTTAAAGCTCCATGCAAAAAGCAATTGCTTCATTGTTAATACATTATTTTTCTGTTGTAATGGAAGCCTTCATTTATTTTTGTTTTGTTTTGTTTTTTGAGACAGGGTCTCACTATGTAGTTCAGACTACCCTGGAACTCACTGTGTAGCCCAGGCTGGTCTCGAACTCGTAGCAGTCTTCCTGCCTTAGCCTCCTGAGTGCTGGGGTGACGGGTGCGCCACCATGCCCAACAAAGCCTTCATTTTTAATTAAAATGTAAATAATTTTTTTTATTTCAAACTGTCACCCCAGCGCTCGGGAGGCTGAGGCAGGAGGATCAATGTGAGTTTGAGACCAGCCTGGGCTACATAGTGAGTTCCAGGTCAGTCTCAACTACATAGTGAGACCCTGTCTCAAAAAACCAAAAAAAAAAATAAGTTTCATAAATGATTGTTAGATTTTATCACACTTTGAAAATATGAAACTTAACCCTTAGGGCCGGGGATTTAGCTCAGCGGTTCGGTGGCCTGTCTCGCAAGCACAAGGACCCAAGTTTGATCCCCGGTACCAAAAAAAAAAGAAACTTAACCCTTATTTTTAAACTTGGCTTAATAAAGACTTCAGTGAGGCAGGTTCCTGCCAAGTCCGCTGGGCTCTAGAATCCTGAGTGCCCTGGCCAGAGCCTGAGGAACAGACACTTGGCAGCAGTGCCCAAAGTGACACAGAGCTTGGGAGAGACTGTAAAGAATAGGTCCAAGAAAGCAAATAGTAGCAAGTTGACCCCAGTTTCTTATGAAATAATTACCTTGAAGACTAAGAAGAAGAGAAGGGTCAGGGATTTGGCTCAGTGGTTCTGCTGCCTGCCTTGCAAGCACAAAGTCCCAGTTTCCACCCCTGGTAACAAAAAAAAAAAGAATAAAAACAGAAGAAAGGGGCTGGGGATTTAGCTCAGTGGTTCACCGCCTGCCTTGCAAGTGCAAGGTCCCAAGTTCGATCCCTGGTACCAAAAACAAAACAAAACAAAACAAAACAAAAAAACAGAAGAAGAAGATGGCTGCTGATATATTCCCCCACAGAAAGCCACCCAACTCCAGCAGTACCACAGCAGAATCTCAGTAACAAAAACCTTATCCCAGCCTCCAATTGGCAAGGTCTCTATCTCACCATCAGTAGTGATTTCACGGCAGATATACATTTCGTGGTTGAGCCACCAGGTGAGACTCAGCAGTTGCCAGGACACAAATATATCTTAGCTGTTGGGAGCTCTGTCTTCCGAGGGATGTTTATGGAGAACTTGCTGAGGACAAAGATGAAATCCGTATACCAGATGTTGAGCCTGCTGCTTTTCTCACTATGCTGATGAAATTGACTTGGCTGCAGACACAGCGCTGGCCACACTGTATATGGCCAAAAAAATGCATTATCCCTCACCTTGCCTGACCCTGCATGAATTTCCTGGAGACCAGCCTGAGTGCCAAGAGCACCTGTGTGCTGCTCTCCTAGAGCTGCCTGTTTGAAGAGCCAGACCTGACCCAGCGTTGCTGGGAGGTGACCAACACCCAGGTCAAGTCAGCTCTCAAGTGTCAGGGGCTCTGTGATAGCAACTTCTAGAAGCTAGAAAGTATCCTCCATAGGGAAACTGAATGCCAAAGAAATTGTCATTTTTGAGGCAGCTCTCAACTGGGCTGAAGTAGAATGCCAGAGACAAGATCTAGCCTTGAGCATTGAAAATAACACAAGATCCTAGGAAAGGCACTTGATGCGCCATACCCACAATGGCCCTTGATGACTTTGCATGTAGTGCTGCCCAGTCCAGAGTATTAACTCCTCAGTGAGGTCAACGACATCTTCCTCCGGTACACTGAAGCCAAAAAATCCCCCAGCACTGTCACCATTTCCAGTCTTGTACCTATCAGAGCCACCAGTGGCGCTGTCGGCCACTGTGGCAATATCCAGTTTGCAGTTGACGAGGGTGTTCATTGCAGGCTTTGGGCTGAATGGCTCTGGCTGTGGCTCTGCAGAATACAGTACCAAGGTCTAACTCAAGCAGCAGGGCGTTGTCTTGGGCCAGAACTTGAGCAAGTATTTCTCAGATTCAGGTAGTCTCCAGCAAAATTGTTCCCTTGTGGTCTGAATACCCAGTGCAGATCAAGCCAGACACCTTTTATACAGTCAGTGTGATCCTGGATGGCAAAGAACTCAGCTACTTCAGACAAAAAGGCATGATGGGAAGTTCAGTGTGGCACAGTGACCATCCAGTTTCATTGCTCCTCAGATAGCGCAGAGGGCACTGGTACACATGGAGGGCAGATCCCTGAACTTACATTCTATGCTTGAAACTCTGCCTCTCCAAAGTGTGAACCTCAGGTGCATATCTGGTCCCTCCTTGCTTAATGCTTAGCTCATCTGCAGATAAGTGATCAGCACATGTAATTTGTAATGAATGAAGCAGTGGGCAGGTTCTAATTTCTTTTAACCTTTTAATTATGTACAGGTTAAAATGCAGCATTCTGCTTTTAGCTATATACTTAAAAGCCAAGTTCAAAAAAAAAAAAGGCTTCGTTGAATTTGCAAATAACTCAATAAATTCACATTTATATTTTGGAACTCTTACTTTAATTCTACCTATAATTGCTTTGTTAGGTAAATGTTGATTTAAATATCAAGTTTTCTTGCAGTATTTTTTTCACCATCGGAATAATCTGGATATAAATGTTGTGATTAGAGAAGTTTATCATCTCATGGAGACCACACCTGCTAATATTCATCCAGAAAGTGAACTAGAAGTTTTTGTTGCACTGACAAAAGGGCAATATCCAGTATTTAATCAATATCCGAAGTTTATCGTGGACTATCAGACACAGGAACGAGAAAGAATAAGGAATGATGAATTGGATTACTTAAGAGAGAGGTAATCATGGAATAACTCTGGTAGAAATGTAAACTGTTACAAAGAAAGTTTTTAATGAAAAATACATTTAAATCATTAAGCATTTGTGTAAAATTAAAAGTTTGAAGGTGGAGGTATCTGGAAGGAAATTTGGGTATTATACATTAATCAGGTGAACATTTTGTGTTTTGATTTTTTTGGGTTGTATTCCTTAGCTTTCTTGTTTGTATCTTCATAATAATAAATACTGTCTAATTAAGGCAGACAATTGAAGACATGCAAGCTGAAGTAAACCAGCAAAGAGTTAAAGATGAAGCTTGGTACCAGAAACAAGAACTGCTTCGTAAAGCTGAGGAAACAAGAAGAGAAATGCTTTTACAAGAGGAAGAGAAGATGGCAGAGCAAAGACAGAGGTACATTTTACATGTTGAGAAAATCTGGACACAAAATTCGGTTGAATAATTTTTTATTTTCTTCTATTTTCTCATTTAGGAACAGAACTATATGTACAATTACCCACCTTAATTTAATTTCCATCAAGCAAATATTTGAGTTAATAAGGATATAAACCACTTTTCAAAAAATTGATTTATAAAAGTTAATTCTAAAGCTATACTGAATGTAATGTAACTTTGTACTGATTACTCAGATGTAGTATAAGATCTAATATACTTTGAAGGACATTATTTAGGAACATTATGCTACAGTAGGTAGAAAATGCTTTGTAATGGAGTGCTGGGTAAATCACTTTTAGCAGAGTATAATTTTTTGTGTTTTAAAGGTAACTGTCTGACCTTACAGTTGAAACATAAAATATATCATTTACATTTAATACTTTGGAAAACAAAGAAGTATTAAATGTTAATAGGGCCAGGGGTTAGCTCAGTGGTTCCGCTACCTGCCTCACAAGCACAGGGTCCCAAGTTCAATCCCCGGTATGAAAAAAAAGTATGTTAATAAAAAAAAATTTTTAATTAATTGAAATTATAGCAACTAAACTAAGCCATATTTTTAGGAAATTCACTTCTCTTAAGTATTTATTGATTCTTATCTTGGAATTTTATGAAACATTTCTAGGGTAGATTAAAAGAAACAGAATAAACATGCATGATATTGGGTAACACTGGGGTATTCTTCCTTCATATAAATGGTATCACTTGTACTGAAATGATCTGTCAGGGAGACCTGTTAGAAGTGTGAGTAGGAAGAGGATTGCCAAGTTGCATCTGGACCATTTGACATCTTCATGAATACAACTTGTGCAATAGGGCGTCTTTAACTTGTGTATTATAAATACACTTACATTACGATAGGAAAGTATTGAAATAACTAGTAGACAAATTACTGGCAAAAATTAAATCTATATTAGGAAATGCTTTATTCCTCTTGATGTATTCTGTATTTAAGACTAGCTGCTGTGAAAAGAGAGCTGAAAATAAAGGAAATGCAATTACAGGATGCTGCTAGGAGGCGATTTCTAAAGCTTCATCAAGATCAACGTGAGATGGAACTACAAAGACTGGATGATGAAATTGAGAGAAAGGTTTAATTTTTATTTAGTACTCATACATCATTGCCATTCTCATTTAATGTAATGAATACCTTCTGTGAATGTATTCTTTGTCCACAGTGAATATTACACAGCCCCTTTAGTTTTATTTACTGTAACTCTCAAGTATTATTCTCTTTTGTATTTCATTAATAGTTAAATATTTAAGAGGGCTGGAGATTTAGCTCAATGGTTCCACCGCCTGCTTCACAAGTACAAAGTCCAGAGTTCAATCCCCAGTACCAAAAAAAATTTAAGAAATGCCAGAAAGCTGGCTCTGATGGTGCATACCCCTAACCCCAGCAACTAGGGAGGTGGATAGCAAGTTTCAAGCCAGCCCAAGCAATTTGAGAAACTGTCTCAGAATTTAAAATACCAGGACCAAGGGGCCAGGGATTTAGCTCAGTGGTTCGGTGGCCTGCCTTGCAAGCACAAGGACCCAAGTTCAATCCCCAGTACCAAAAAAAAAATATATATATATATAGGACCAGGGATTTAGCTCAGTGATTCTGCCTCCTGCCTTACAAGTGCAAGGTCCCAAGTTCAATCCTCAACACCACAAAAAATAAAATTTTTTTTTTAATATAATTTAAAAGGGCTGGAGGCGTAGCTCAGTGGTAGAGGGCTTTGAGCTCTCTGTAATATTTAGAATGATCTTCCCATTCTGAGGCTGTATTTCACATATTTTCTTCTCGTACGTTTTCCTGTGTTTTAATCTGTTCATTTCAGGAATTAGCAAACTACTGTATACCAGCTAAATCTGGCCACTACCTATTTTGTGAGGCTCATAAGTGAGAATGTTTTGAACATTTTAAATGGTTTTTTAAAATAGACAGGACCTTACCCTGGGAGTGTAGCTTGGTGGTAGGGCCCTTACTTAACTTAGTAAGACCTTGCGTTTGATCCCCAGTACCAAAAAAAAAAAAAAAGCCTAATGATAATATTTCATGACATGAAGATTATATTGAATTTTTAGAAATATATGTGAAATTTAAACCATAGGGTCCATAAATGAAATTTTATTGGAACGTATTTACACATACTTCTTTCCATATTGTCTGTGGTTGTGTTTGTACTACAGCAGCATAAGCAAGTGCTCATGGCAAAAACTGTATGACCCAAAGCCTGCAGTATTTGTTATCTGGCCCTTTGCAGTAGATGTTTGCCAGCCTCTGATGTGTCTGAAAATCGGATGCAAGGAATGAGTTGGGGACCACGCTTACTTCTTTCTGAAGGGCAAGTCAGTTGTCCCAAAACCATTTGTTGGATATTAGCGTCATTTGCCAGTTGGTGATTATAACATATTAAATGCCCACATATACTCAATCTCTTCCTGTGTTCTCTGTTCGTAAGGCAGTACCATACTGTTTGAATGATAGGAACTTAGTAATGTTTTGCTTTGTTTGTTTGTTTGTTTCTGAAATATTCTAATGCTCAAAAAGTTTTACATTTTGTTGTGTTTTTTTTTTGTTGTTGTTGTTGTTTGAGAAAAGGTCTCACTATGTAATTGAGACTGACCTGGAACTCACTATGTACCCCAGACTGGTCTGGAACTCACAGCGATCCTCATGCCTCAGCCTCCCGAGTGCTGGGATTACAGGCATGTGCCACCACACCTGGCTATGTTTTGCTTTCTAATGTTAGTTCCCACTCATTAGTCATCTTCCATTTTCCTCAGTATTCTTAAATGTTTATCATTTCAAATAGACAGAATTTTACCATTCTGTATAAATGCCCACCTCACCAAGTTGAAATTTTTATTAGGATTCCACTGAATATATGCATTAACTTAGGGAGTTTCAAACCTAGTTTTGACAAAATACTAAGTATTTTGAGCTCTTTTAAAGTATTTTTAATTCATCTGCATTAGAAACCTATTATCATTTTTATAGTGTAATGCTTCTTGTTTAGAGCAAATTAATTTTTAATTGATTTTTTTTACAAACTATGATTCTTTTTAATTATCCCATGAAGTGAATCAGATTAATATTTGATTCGTAAAAAGTATATGTTCTTCCCCACAAATAATACAGGCTCAGAACTGATATCTTTTTTACAAACCCCCTTAAGATAAAGTAAAGCGTTCTTTAGTCAAAGAACCCTTCAGGCCCTTCAGTAGCAAGTCCAGCCTCTGCCTGCCCTTGCAGCTTCCTTTCTTCCAGCTGCTTGTTCTGGTGTTGCGTCCCCCCAGTCCCCGTCCCTGTCCCCCTGTATCCCCTCAACCACAACAGCTCCTCTCAGGCTGCAGCAGGAAAAACAGTCCAGAGTGCCATGTGCCTGTGACTGTGGACATCTGTTAGCAGTAAGCAGAGTTGATCTGTCTTGCTGTTACATAGCTATCTACATTTCTGAAAATTCATAAGTGAGAGTTCTGTGGCTGAAATTCCTTAAAAGCATATGCTGTGCCACACCTTTCCTCCACCTGTTAGCACTATCACTACTCTTGTTTGTAGTCTCACACTTCCACAACTTTGAGATAGCTACTTTCCCAGTAACTCCTCAAGGTGAACTATGCTGTGATTCTTTCAGCCCATGGGTATGTTTGGACATCACACTGCGTTCTCATTTACTCTGCTTCTGTTACGGGTAGCATGTCTGTTACTCAACAGTGGCTAACCTACCTTGTGAATGCAAGCAGTAATGCAGTCACTAAAGGGATGCTGAATAAATGCACAAATAAACAAGGATAGATGGCTGATACAGTTTTTGTTTACTTTTTACTTTGTTTGAACAAATGTACTTTTCCCTCATCCTTAAAAATATTTATAACTTTAGGCAGCCACATTTTAAGATGATTTCTAAGCTTCTCTAGAGAGTGCCTTCTCCAAACCTTCTAGTACTATAAGAATGAAAAGCTTCCAAGTAATCAAATTTTGTAGAACGGTGAACTCTTAAGTCTGAGCAGAGCATATAAATAGTTACACAATCCACAGTAATTTTCAAGCTAGAGTTATCAGTTGTTAATTAGATTTATAAAAAAATTACAAGATTTTTATTAAAGAACATTCAGTAAATATTGCATATAAGTACATTACCAGTTACTCTGGTTTAAAAACGCAGTCCCTGTTACTGTAAATACTGTTAGTGAGTTGTTCAGATCATGAGATTACTAAATCTGTTAAAAATTGTTTTGTAAATTCTTTTTGGTATTCACAATCTGTTGTTTGGCATAGGTACAAATGAAAGATCGAGAAATTGCTAGCACAACCAAAGACCTGGAAATGAGACATCTGGAACTTGATCTACAAAAAAGACTTTATGAGAAGGTATAAATTAATTATTTCATTATAAGAAATATAAAAGTGTTATGCAAACACTTTTTCACTGTATGTATTTATCATTTTTTTAATGTTCATTTTATTCACTTTTTAAACAGTATATAGAGTCATCCAAGAGTATAAAGCAGTCAAAATGTCTGAACAGCTTGTTGCAATTCTATAATTCATGTTTCTGTAGCAGTTAGTTTAGTGGCTGAAGCACCAGTTGTAAGCCCCAGATTTTGCCTCAAGACCAGATTACTACATTTTTCTATGTTTATGTAGTAGTGACAGAGAAATTACTTAATACAAATACAAATTGTACATCAAATCTAATCTGAAAAACCCAAATCTGAAATATTCTAATATCTAAAACTTTAGTGCTAACACAATGCTCAAAAAGTTTTACATTTTGTTGTGGGGTTTTGGGTGTTTTGTTTTGTTTTGTTTTTGTTTTTCTGGCACCGGGGATCAAACTCAGGTCCTTGCACTTGCAAGGCAGGCCACCAAACTGCTGAGCTTTTTTTTGGTTTTTTGAGACAGGGTCTCACTATGTAGTTGAGTCTGACCTGGAACTCACTATGTAGCCCAGGCAGGTCTCGAACCCCCAGCGATCCTCCTTCCTCAGCCTCCCAAGTGCTGGGATTACAGGTGTGTGCAACCACGCCCGGCTAAGTTTTACATTTTGGATTAAGGATGTTTTACCAGTAAAATCTATGTGAATATTCCAAAATAAAAAAAAAATCACAAATGTTAAATACTTCTGCTCCTAAGAGTTTCCCATAAGCAATACTCACCCAGAACCTTCCATGGGTATTGTAAGGTCAATAAGGCCAGAATCATAAAGTACTTTAAATTTGAATCTGTAGGGGCTGGGGATTTAGCTCAATGGTTCCACCACCTGCCTTGCAAGTGTAAGGGCTGAGTTCAATCCCCGGATTAAGTCAGCAAATATCTGCTTAATACATACAATTCAGTTTTTTAAACACCAGGGGAAGCTGAGTTAATACATATTTATATTTGGGAAAATGGTTCATTACCCATTTAATGTCAAGACCATAAATTTTCACTCCTGCTATCTTGAAGTCAAAGTCAGACTTTGAGTTTTCATATCTAATTTGGATACAATTTTAATTTTTAAAAAACGTTTTTAATGGTGGGGTCAACCACTGATTACACCCCAGTTCTTAACAAAAGAATAAAACTAAGCACAAACAAAAGAACAAACAAGTAAATACTGACAAACCTGTGATCCAGACTCCCATCCATTTACCTGTTTTAATCAATTCTGGGTTTTTGTTTCTGTCTTTCACATGTAATTACCCTCTTTGGCAGAATATGTGCCTTGTAATGATTGCTATGACATCGATGCATAACATACTGCTATTATTAGTCTTTTTATATAAATATAAATATATACATATATACATATATGTATATATATATATTGAATTTTGGGAAACTTTAATGGTGCTGTCAACTTTGGAAAAAGTTATCCCAATTTACTGTGTTGAGTTGGCTTTGTACAGAAATGGACAGCCATATTGGTCTAGAAATGTTAATTTTTTTAATTTTTTTTTCCCATGTGTACAGGGGTAACGCATCGTACTAAATATGTAAGATCATATCTACATGGGTTTGATTACAGAAACTAATAAAATGTTCTATAAATAATGAAAAAAAAGAATAAGATAAGACTACAAGAGCAAGAAGCAATTTAAATATGTTAAGGGACCATTTTCAAATCCAGAATTAAGGATTATTTTGACGTTACATCATTGCCTTTTCTCTTTTACTTTCCTTTTTAGTTTTATTTTAGGATTCCCTAATTTTAATGTTCATACAGAGATTTCTTTAACTGAAATACCGAATAGTTTCTTTGGTGTGAAAAACTATAATAGTACACAGGATCCTAATGAGACAATTAATAACGTGAAATAGGAAGTAAAGGGCTAAAGGTGTAGGGAAAGTGGGAAGGGTGGGGGAGAGGTAATAAGGGAGAGGGAAAAAATATGAGAAACTGAAAAAATAGAAATAAAGTGTTTGTAAATGGGGAGGGGAGGAGGGGGTGAAGGGAAGGCAGGGACAAGGGGAAAAATGAGAATCAAGACCTATTATGTAAAGGTACAGGATCCCAATGATGAATGTAAATAACCTCAATAAAAAGAAAAAAAATTTTAAAAAGAGATCGCTATGACAGTTATAAATGAGCTACTTTTGTGTGTTTGTCATGATATCCCAAAGACCACCTGCAGTTCAGAATTCAGTCGGACTAATAACAGAACTCAGAAAGAACTCATTGTGTTAGTTACTGTTCTCTCATTGCTGAGATGAAATACTAGACACCCAAAGTTAGACGGGAAGGGGTTTATTTGGCTTACAGTTTATAGAGGTTTCAGTCCATAATCAGCCGGCTCCAAGACAGAAATGACACACGGGCATGGCAGAGCCGAAACAGTGTGGCACACACAAAGCAGCAAAGTTAACAGTGTCTCCCTGCCCCTTTTGTCTCATTCAGACTACTTAGGGCGGGCAGCACCCACATTGTTAATCCTAGTACTGGGCCGGAGGGCCAGAGATTTAAGCTCAGTGGTCCCGCTGCCTGCTTTGCAAGCGCTAGGTCCTGAGTTCAATCCCCAGTACCAAAAAAGAAAAGCAAGAAATTTTAGTGCCCTTGAGACTAGCACTGCATTGCATCATGAGTCAATTCAAGCTTTACACACTCTAGATCAATCCTATGACCACATGAGGCTTTGGGGGGACATCAAGAACCAAACCATAACACTCATATCCATGGTTATACTTTATGATAGTAGAATGATACAGATTAGAATGAACAGAGATAAAAGGCACATAGGGTGGAGCTCTGGAGATGGGATGGAGCGTCTAGTTGTCTTCTCCCAATGGACATATGTTTCCTTGCTAAGGTGTGTGAGAACAGAGTTTTGCCTACTGGGCAAGCTCACTCAAGTCTGTCCAGGATTTTACTGGGAGTCATGTAGGCGTGGAGTGTATGTGTGACTGACTTTACTTCGTCTCCAGCCCCTCCAGAAGTCAGACTGATCTGGTACAACTAAAGTCCCAGGAATACTAAGACACACGTCTCAGGTTATCACCCAGGAGCTGGTCAGGGATTAGTCTTGTTTTTGGAATGTGCAGAATTTGAGTAATTTAGGGCTACTGATTTAACTCTTTACTGCACGAGGACTGGTGCATGGCATGTGTCGGATGGATACTGGTTTCCCTCCTTCACTTATGGCATAAGAAGCTCTTGGTCATTTTAAAAAATGAATTGACAACTTGTCACCCAGCATTCTTCCGACCACCGATCTAGCATCATTCCTCATTGCTGTTATTAGATTTCCATGGTTTCCTCCTAGTCCTTAACCTCTACATGTATAGAAATATTTGTTTCTTTATGGAGTTGCTATATTTCATGTTCTACTTTTCGTTTTCACTAAAATTCTTTTCCCAAATGGCTGTATAGCTACGTAGTTGTCATTTGAAGTAGCTGTTGATGAGTTATAACTTATTTAGTAACTTCTTCTGTTGTTAGATTTGTATGCTGTTTATAATTTTTGGCTGTAAACATTTCCACACATATTTTTCAGGTATATAATTGACAAATATTTTAAATTTTAGCTAATTATAAAGGTAATTAAGCTGCCTGTAGATAAGTAGAAAAAAATCTCTCAAGAAATAACAACTGCAAGGACAGGGGATTTAGCTCAGTGGTTCCGTCACCTGCCTTGTAAATGCAAGGACCCGAGTTTGATCTCTGGTGCCAAAAAATAAATAAATAACAACTGCTAATAGTAGTGATAAATGAGATTATTTGCTATATAAAATTTATATTTTGCTTTTTTAAAGTTTTTATTTTTTATTAGTGCGTTTGTCTTTGTAGTACAGGGTAATTATTACATTCCTTGTGGGGAGTTCATACATGTATGTAAAACATCTCAATTCTTTTTTTCAGCCCTTCCGCCCATTCCATCTCTTGATTTCCCACCTCTCTGAAAAAGATCTGTCTCGCTAATCCCTATTATCTGTCTTTATTTCACTCTTCATCTGTATTTTGGATTTCTCACAACAGAAAACATGCAGTGTTTAAGCTTATATGTCTTAATTATTTCCCTTAACATTAAGGCCTCCAGATGCACCCATTTCCCTCCAGATGACTCAAGTTTATCCTTGTTTATAGCAGAGTAGAACTCTTTTGTATAAATACCAGGTTTTCTTTATGCATTCAACTGTTGGTGAATGTATAGGCTAATTCCAAGAATTAGCTATTAGGATTTATGCTGTTGCAAACATGGATATGCATGTATCACTATAATATGATGCTTTAAATCTTTTGGGAAGATACTTGAAAGGGAAATATCTAGGTCAAGTGGAATTTCTACTTTAAGTTTTTTTTTTGGGGGGGTTCCTACTTTTAGTTTTTTCAGGCATTTCCATACTGATTTTTTTTTTTCTTTTTTTTTGGTACCAGGGATCAAACTCAGGACCTTGTGCTTGCGAGGCAGGTGACAAAACCACTGAGCTAAATCCCTGGCTCCTCCATAGTGATTTTTGTAGTGGTTGTACTACTTTTCATTCCCACCAATAATGTAAAAAGGGTTTCTTTTTTCCCCTGCAGCCACTCCAGCATTTATGATTTGATTTCTTGATGATAGACATTCTTTCTGGGGTGAGACGGAATCTCAGTATTGTTTTAATTTGCATTTCTCTTGTGGCCAGAAATGTTATACCTTTTTTTTTTGTACATTTTTTCCATGTATTTATTGGCTATTTGTACTTCTGAGAAGTGTTTCTTCATTTCAGTTGCCCATTTTTTTATTGGGTTTTTTGTTTTGGGAGGTCTAATTTTTTTTTTTTTGAATTCTTTATATATTTTACAAATTCATCTGTCCAGTGAATGAATAGCTGGTAAAATTTTTTATCCATTCTCTAGTTGTCTCTTCACTCTGTTGGTTGTTTGCTATGCTGAAACTTTTTAATTTGATATGATCTCATTGTTCATGGGACTATTATTTTTGTGCCATTGGGGTTCTATTCAGAAGTTCCTTGCCTACACTTGTGTCTTCAAGAGTTTTGCCTATTTTAATCTTCCAGCAGATTGTATCCGTTTTAATGTTTTGTTCTTTGATTTGTATTGATCTTAGTTTAGTACATGGTCTAGATTCAATCTTCTGTATGTCAATAGCCAATTTCCCAGCACCATTTATTAAAAAGCTTATCTTTCCTCCAATGTATGTTTGGCCCCTTTATCAAAGATCAGATAGCTGAGTATGCTTGGGTTGTTTCTGCATCCTCTGTTCTGTTCAATTGATCCACAAGTCTGTTTTTGTTCCAGTAGCTTTGTAATAAAACTTCAAATCCAGGATTGTGATGTCTCCTGCTTTGTTCTTGTTGCCCAAGATTGTTTTTGCTCTTCTAGATCTCCTCTGGTTCCATATGAATTTTAGGATCATTTCCCATACTTATGAGGAATGCTGTTCATATTTTGATTGGAATTGCATTAAATCTGCATATCCTTTTTTTGAAGTATGGCCCTTCACTATATTGGTTCTGCTTGTCCTGAACAGGAATAGCTTTCCATTTTCTGATATTTTCTTCTGTGTTTCAGAGTACTGTATTTTTCATTGTAGAGGTCTTTTACTTTTTTGCTTAGATTAATTTCTAAATATTTAAGTTTTCTTGATGCTATTGTGAATGGTATTATTTTTCTAATTTCTTTCTCAGTGAGTCCATTGTTAGTTTACAGGACAGCTATTGATTTTTATGTGTTGATTTTATGTCCTGAAACATTACTGAAGTTAGGAGCTTTTTGGTGGAATTTTGGGGTCTTCTATGTAGAGGATCATGTTGTTGGCAAATAATGATCATTTGACTTGTGCCTTTCATAGACATATCCCTTTTATTCTCTTGCTTGATTGCTAAGAGACCCTTGTCTTCTGATTTTAGAGGAAAGCTTTTGGGTTTTTTCTCCACTTAATGATGTTAGCAGTAGATGGTCATAAATGACTTTTATCTAATTGAGATAAGGTCCCACTCACCTATTTACTTCAAGGTTGGTTTGTTTGTTTTGGTACCGGGGATCGAGCTCAGGACCTTGCACTTGCAAGGCAGGTGCAATGCCACTTAGCTAAGTCCCTGGCCCTACTTCAAGTTTTTAATCATGAATAGATGTTGGACTTTGTCAAAAGCCTTTGCTGTATATGTTGAGATGATCGTGTGATTCTTGCCCTTGGTTCTCTTTATGTGATGTATTACATGCTAATTTGCATGTATTAAACCTTCTGGGTGTCCCTGGGATGAAGCCTATTTGGTATAATGATATATGATTATTTAATGATATACTGTGTTCTCTTTGACAGTATCTGGTTCATCTCATCTGTGCTCATTAGAGATTGGCCTGTAGTTTTCTTTTAGTTGGATGCCTCTCCAGTTTTGGAATCAAGCTACTAAGGGTAGCTTCCAGGAATGACTTTGGGAGCACCCTTTCCCTTTCAGTTTCATTAAAAAGTTTGAGTATGACCTTAGATCTTCCCTGAAGTTCTTGTAGAATTTAGCAGTGAATCCATCGGCACCTAAGCTTCTCAGTTGGTAGGGGAGTTTTTTGGTAACAGGGATCGAACCTCGGGTCCTTGTGCTTGCGAGGCAGGCGGCGTCACCACTGAGCTAGATCACTGACCCAAGTAGGTTTTTTTATTGCTGCTTCCATTTCATTGCCTGTTAGTAAATTATTCAGGATTTTATGTCTTGGTTCCGATTTGGTTGCTCATGTATCTAGGATCTAGCCATTTCTTCTAAATTTCAAATTTATTGTTGTACAGGTTCGTGAAGTAATTTTTAATAGTCTTCTAGATTTTGGCAGTATCTGTTGTGGTTTCACCTTTTTAATTTCTGATTGCATGATTTGGGTCTTTTCCTTTTCTTGGTAAGATAGGCTGTGTTGATTCTTTTGAAGAACCAACTCTTCAATTTATTCTTTTTTTTCTTTTTTTTGAGACAGGGCCTGAAGCTCTGGGTGATCCTTCTGCCTCAGCTTCCCAAGTGCTGGGATTACAGGTGTTCACTACCATGCCCGGAAATTCATTGATTCTTTGAATTTTGTTTTTATAGTTTTAAATTCATTAATTTCTGCTCTGATCTTTATAATTTCCTTCCTTGTACTAACTTTGGATTTGGATAGTTCTTGTTTTTCTGGGGCCTTGCAGTGCATCCTTAGGTTATTTATTGGGCTCATTCTGTTTATAGCATTCACTGCTATCAGCTTCCCTCTTGGGATTGCTTTCATGGTGTCCCATAAATTCTGATATGTTGTACTAGCATTATTATTATTTAAATCTAGCAACTGTCTTATTTCTTCCTATTTCTCTGCCCACCCTGCCCTGCTGTGCCCCACACACACACACTGGGGATTGAACTCAGGACCTTGTGCTTGTGAGGCAGGCACAGCAGCACTGAGCTAAATCCCCAGCCCCTTCCTATTTCTTCATGACTCCTGTGACCCATTGATTGTTCAAGAGTGTTTTGTGGGCTAGGGATTTAGCTCAGTGCTTCCGCAACCTGCCTCGCAAGCTCAAGGACCTGAGTTTGATCCCTGGTACTAAAAAAAAAAAAAGTGTATTGTTTAATTTCCATTCTTTTGTATTTACTTAAGCATGCTTTATTGGCTAGTATGTGGTCTGTTTTGGAGAAAGTTCCATATGCTGTTGCGAAGAATGTGTGTTCTGTTGTGGAACACTGTAGATTAAGTCCTTTTTAAAAAAAATTTTTTTTTTCAGTACTGGGATTAAACTCAGGACCTTGCAGTTGTAAGGCAGGTGCAGTATCATTGAGCTGAATCCCTGGCCCTTAAATTATTTTTCTAAAGGTTTGGTTCAACTCTGATATTTCCTTGTTGATTTATTTGTCTAGTTGATCTGTTTATGACAGTAGGGTATTGAGATCTCTCACCATATGTATTAGTGTTTATTTGATCTTTTATGTCCAGTAGTATTTAGTTTTATGAAGTTTGCTCTGCTGCTCTTCGATGCCTGTATATTTATAATTGTTATTTCTTCCTGCTGAATTGTTCCTTTAACTAATATGTAGTGACCCTCTGCCTCTTTTGATGAGTTTTGGCTTAATGTACACTTCATCTGAAAAACAGATAGCTACCATACCCCTGCTTATATTCAGGTTCCTGTTGAATGGCATATTGTTTTCCTGCCTTTAATTTTTAGTCTATGAATTTCTTTTGGGGTTAAATGTGTTTCTCGTATATAGCATGCCATTGGATTTTATTTCTTGATCCATTCTGCCAGTCTGTGTCTTTGGGGGAATTGAAGCCATTCACATTAATAATTAGTGATGAAGTACTCACTTTGGCAGCACATATAAAAATAATGATGAAATGTATTAACTTGCTGATTTCCTTCCTTTCTAACTGCTCACCCTACTTGCTATATTCATTCTATTAGACCTTTTGACAGTGTTCACTTCATTGTCTCTAAGATTTTTTTTCTTTTTTGGTACTGGGGGACCAAACTCAGGACCTTGCGCTTGTGAGGCAGGCAGTGGCACCATTGAGCTAAATCCCCAGCCCACTAGGATATCATTAAGAAGGTTTTGGAGTGCCAACTTGGTGATCATGAATTCTTTAAGTGTTCTTTATCATGGAAATACTTCATTTCTCCATCAGTTTTGAAAGATAGTTTTTCAGGATATATCAGCCTGGGTTGTGTTCTTTTAGGACTTGCTATATTTCACTTAAAGCTCTCCTGGCCTTTAAGATCTGTATTGCAAAGTCTGCTGTAATTCTAATGGGTTTGCCTTTATAAGTGACTTGTTGCCTTTCTCTAACAGATTTTAAGATTCTTTTCTTGGGCTGGGGGTGTAACTCAGTGGTGCCACATCTACCTGGCAAGCACAAAGTCCTAAATTCAATTCCCAATACAGAAAAGTCTCTTCTTATCTTAGACTTCTGGAATCTTGACTGTGATATGTTGTGGAGAGATTCTTTTCTGATCGTGGCTATCTGGGGGTTCTGTATGCCTCTCTCAATTTTGAAGTTTTCTGCTGTTGGATATTGACATACCCTAAGTACCCAAAATGTACTGTCCTTAACCAGAGAAAGGAGATCATAATTATAGTTTAAACATTAAGACAAACCAAATATTGACCCACAGTTTACTATATATCTATATCTAGTTTAAATTATGTTTTGTTTTTGGTACCGGGGATTGAACTTGGCTCCTTGTGCTTGCAAGGCAGGCCACCAAACCACTGAGCTAAATCCCCGGCCGTATCTATATCTAGTTTAGTAGCTGTTTATATCTACTAAATAGAACAGTTGTAACTCCACTGACAATACAGTATTAAACAGTAATAGTGTAGAATGAATTATCTAGAGTTTAATAAAGCTTAATGGTTATAATAGTGGGGCTGGGGAACCAAGGAATGAGAAAAGTAACATTTGAAAAATTAATAGAAGATGGGGAAGAGAGAAAAGTGAGTAGGGGGTCCTACTGAGAAGCAAAAAGAAATTAATAGTATTAGATAAGAGTAACCAAAAAAATAAGAAAAAGGAAAAAACCAGCAAAATAAAAGACAGAAAAAGTTAAAAGGAGAAAAGAGGGAAAAAAGGAAAACCACAGACCCGCCCCCCCAGAGACCAATGAAAGAGAGAGAGAAGGAAAAGAATTTGTTTCATTTAAAAAAAAAAAATTCCTGTACATTTTTGAATGGGTGGTTTCTTTCCAGGATCTGTAGCCCTGCAATTCTCCAGTAAAGGGCCAGGTTTTTAGCTCAGTTGTTCCAGTGCCTGCCTTGCAATCGCAAGGACCCAAGTTCGATCCCCAGTACCAAAAAAAAAAGGAAATTGGAATTCTCCAGTTAAGCTATATGACCTATGGGTTTGTGAGGTACCCTCCCTGCTCCAGAAGCCCCTCCGTCTATTCCCTGTAGCCAGTGGCAGTAATTCAAACTGAGGTGTGTCTTTGTTCACATTGGTGGATGGGAACAGCAGTCAGCACTCTGGTCCCTGCTGGGTCCATGCCAAAGGGCAGGGTTTCAAGCAGACAACACTTTCAGACCCAGTCTCCTATGTGAACTACATTGAGCCTGGTTTCTCACTATGGAGGGTGGGGCCCATGTCCTTCAGGGACTGAGTTTAAACTTCTCAGGGGGGATCTGTGTCTAGCCCATACCCTCTTTGTGGTGTCTCCCACACCTCTCTCTCACCCAGTCACCGTTAGAGGGTGACACTAGAAACCCTGAAGTGGAGTTGTTCTGTGGCTATCTTGAACAACCCTTTCCCAAAATGGAGCCTGATTAAACTGTGGTAATATGGAGAGCACTGCACTGGGCTTCTTATCCAGCCTTACTCTGTAGTGAGGGAGTCACTTACACGATGAAGTCCCATGTGGTATTTGTAGTTTACAGTACCTGTGACCTTTTCTCGCAGCTAGTGCTACTGGCCAAGTGTGTAGTTTCTCCTGGGGCTTCCTGACCCTTCTGGCTTACTTTTTCTCCCTAGGAATTTTGCTCATCCACAATTAGGTCAGTTGGTTATTCAGTAGCTCTGTTGCCCCATGCCAAGGGTAAGCAAAACATGGAGCCAGCTTGGAATTAGCAAATGGTCACTCCATGGGGTTGGTGTTGGTCAGGAATCAAAGCATACAACTTCTGTTATCCCATGCCAGGATGCTGTTGCTGTGTATTTTTCTTACATCTTCATGAAGGCTGTTTGCTTTCATTCCCTAACCACTACACCTATTAGCATTTGCTTCCTGCTCCCCCACCCCCCAGCAACCACTAGGTACTTTTCTTTCTCTATGGACTTGCCTGTTCTGAACATCTCACACAAATGGGAGTAATACAGTGGGTAGTCTTTTGTGATTGGCTTTTCACTTAGCATTTATAAGGTCCATCCATGTTGTTGCATGAATTAGTACTATATTCCTTTTTAAGCTAAATAATAGTGCTTATGTGAATAGATCACGTTTTATGTATTTGTTAGCTGGTGGACATGTGGGTTGTCACCATAATTTTGCTATGAGTGATGCTGCTGTGAACATTCACATGCAACTTTAATTTGGACATGTTTTCAGTTCTTTTGGAGCTATACCTACAATCAGAGCATTCAGATTTCTCTACATTCTCAGGACCAGTTTTTGGTGTCTTTTTTATTGTAGCTATAAGGACTAAATCATACTGTTTTGTTTTCTGGTACTAGGGGTCAAACTCAGGACCTTTTTGCTTGCAAGGCAGGCACAGCGGCACTGAGCTAAATCCCCAGCACAAGTCATACTGACTAAGTGTCTAGTGACTAAGCATTTTTCCATATATTAATTATTTTTGTATTTTGTTTGGAGATAGCATGGTTAATATATATTCACATTATATATGTATCATGCTTTCTTGTTTTTTATAGTTATAATTTTTAAATTAAAAATTAGGCCTTTTAAATAATGTAATATAGCAGGTGTAGAAATCGGATTGCACACACACAAAGAGTGGCTTTCTTGTTTCTCTTGCGTGGTGACTTTCTGCACTAATTCTGTGATGTCTCTGTTCTTGTCCTATGTAGCACCTGAAGTCTGCTCATTTAGGTTAGTGTCAGCCAATAATTGGACAGAGATTTGAAACAAAGCTGGGGCTCTCTGGTGTTGGCCTGTGTGTGTGTATGTGGGAGATGCCTTCAACACTCAGTAAGGCAGTTTGTGATTCTGGTTAGATGATCTCCACTTACGTGCTTAGGTGTGAGCACAGAGCCTCTGGAACATGTCCAGCCTTAGCACATTCACATTGCCTTCTGTCACAGTTCTCAAAGCCTCCTGTGGACAGTTACGTCTCCATTTTTCCTGTTTGCCTATTTGATTAGCCTATTGTTTGCTGTGACCATGACCCACTCATTCAGCCAAGATGTTCAGTAATTTCCTCTAGTTGTTTTCTAAAAATGTCCTGAGAGAAGAGCTATTCCCACTAGGTGAATTCTGGGTGAGGTCACATAAAGAAAGTCTGGGGAGAATTGTCCAGGAAGCCCCCAGACAGGTCATGCCCATGACCAGAAGTCATGACAATTCTCTGGGGATGGTTTAAACGATCTCTAGCCTTAGGTTACCTTCTTCATTGCTGACAAGCGGCTGGTTTCCAAGGTTAATACAGAGCTTGGGAGTGGAGTGGAGCTTGGTATAATGCAAGTTTTAAATTGCATAGAGCTTCCTGTTCATACTGAGATTCGGTGGCCATTCTAATGAATAAATACTCTCCAGACTGTCACAAGCATTCAGTTAAATTTCCAGAATTGTAAAGAAGTTGATACTATAAGTTTTGCCAATGTTTTATGCTTGTATGGAGGAGAAAATTTCTAATAGTCCTTATCTTTGTCATTTTTACTGATATCACCATGTTTGAAAATTAGATAGTTACAGATGTTTTTGTGTGCATATTAATATTCTGAAAAAAGAAAAGCCATTTTGTGACTTAGCATTACTCTATAGATCCATGATTTTTCTTAACAGAATCTTACTAAAAATCAAGACACTATTGCTAAAGAAATTCAAGAAGATGCAGATGCCTATAGACGAAAAGTAGATCTTGAAGATCACATATTTCATAAGCTGATTGAAACTGGCCAAACTCAGAGCAGAAAGACTCAGAAGGTAAACTATAATAGTTAGTTATACAGAGGGAGAGTTATCATCCGACTTTTTTTAAGAAAACAAAATTTTGTGCAGTTGATATGCATAATTAATTTCTTGGCTTCATTTCTCACAGTTCCTAGAATCTCACATTGCTTTATTTACTGGATGCTTATTTTACTGACAATCATATGCATGATCCTTTATACCCTTTAAGATGCTTTAAGACATTAAGAACTGCAAAGGAAATAGTCACTTTACAAATTTACTGTACTGTCCTTCTGTGTTCCATCTCAGAAATTGTCCCCGATGGATATGGTTACAGAATGACAGGTGCCTGCCTGGTACACTTCCGAACTATATTCTGTAGAATACAAATAACTGTCATTCAGTAAAGTGGGTGATAGTCAAACAAGTATTGGAAATGCTATCTGGATATTTATGCCAAAGTTAAGGCTACTGTTTATTATGAATCTTCAAGAAAATTTTCTATATATATTCCACAGAACTTACAGAGTACCCTTTTTGGCAGTGCTGCCTTAAATGAATTGCAATTGAACTTCTGACACTGATAAAAGAACTTTTCCTGTTATCCCTTTAACAAAATATTAAAAGCATATGTGTCCCAGTCTGGCCTTACTCTAACAACCAGAAATAGTGTAAGGAAGAAACACTATTCTCCAACAAGCCTTTACCTGGTTCCTCCTAAATATCTCACTATTTCTTTAAAAGTGGCCCCTTCTGACCCTATTTCAAAATGTTGAAAACAAAAGTTGTTGAATCTCACTCACTTAGTAGCATGGAAATACTGGCTGAATGTTAGAATCACTTCAAGAGCTTTTAAAAGTATCATACTCAGCCACTCCAGAGATTGGCTTACTTGCTTTCTGGTGGGGCCTGAAAGTCAGTGTGCTTGAAACTCTCCTAGATGATTGCAACATGCAGCCAGGGTTACAGGTACCTGTCCTAGACACTTGGTACATTGAATGGACATACTGTACCACAATTTTACATGTCTGGCCATATCTCTGAAATTTAAACTTTTGCTTAGATAATTGAAGACAATTTGGCAAAAGCTGAACAAGCATGCCTAAATACTGACTGGAAAATTCAAACTTTACATAAACAACACTGTGATGATCTCCATCGAAGTGCAGGTTACCAGGAAGTAGCCACACTCCTTCAAAAAAACAGATGGAAAGAAACAGAGGTATTAAAGGCAATGATGGAGGAGGAAGCTAAGAAGACAAGAGTAATATTATGTAAACTTTTTATTATATGGTGAGCATTTAAATTTTCAAATACCATGTAGTCAAGCCTGGCGTGGTGGTGCACGCCTGTAATCCCAGCACTGGAAAGGATGAGGCAGGAGGATCGCTGTGAGTTCAAGGCCAGCCTGAGCTACATAGTGAAGGCTCTGTCTCAAAAAACAAACAAAACAGAACAAAACAAATACTATGTAGTCAGATGATAAAAGCACCATTTTTGTTTTTTTTTGTTTTTGTTTTTGTTTTTAATAATTTTAAGGGCCAGGGATTTACCTCTGGTTCTGCCACCTGCCTCGCAAGTGCAAGGTCTCAAATTCAATCCCCAATACCAAACAACAACAAAAAAAGTAATTTTAGTAGATGTTTCTCAGAGCATTCAACCTAATATTCATGCTACCTAAAAACTGATTAAGCATCTTTCTCATTTATATTAGTATGTCTTAACTTGTCAGCTCCTGGATTTATTCTAGCTGATTGGATATTACTTCTTTAATTTCTCTATTTTTTTTTTTTTTTAATCAGGGATCAAACTCTGGGGTCCTTGCGTTGCTTGCAAGTCAGGTGGCAGAACCACTGAGCCAAATCCCCAGCCTATCTAATTCTTTACACTTACAATGTAAAAAATTTTGGCTGGGCATGGTGGTGCATACCACCCAGTGCTTGGGAGGCTGCCACAGGAGAATCTCTGGGAGTTTGAGGTCAGCCTGGGCTACATAGTGAGTTCAAGCCCACCCTGAACTACACAGTGAAGCCCTGCCTCAAAAACAAAACAAATTTTTGAATGGGCAGAAATTGTTAGAAGCTGCAAACAAAAGCCAAAACAAAAATGACTAAACTAGAGAAAAAGATTTGTTTTTTTGTTTGTTTTTGATACCTGGGAGTGAACTCAGGTCCTTACACTTGTGAGGCAGATGGCAGAACCACTGAGCTAAATCCCTAGCCTGTTTTTCTTTTTTATAGGAAAAAACAATCTAAAAATACGCAGTTCAGGGCTAATATCGTGGCCTCAAAGTCATCAGGCTCCTTCAACTTTTCTGTACTGTTTCCTGATGTATGGCTTTCTTTTCTTTCTCTTTTTTTTTTTTTGTTTTTTTGAGATATGGTCTCCCAAGTGCTGAGATTATAAGCATGCATTACCACACCTGGCCTAGCTTTCATTCTCAACAATACCTTACTTAACCATTCAAGATGCCTACTTGTGTTCCAGCCAGCAGGAAGATATTTCAGACAGCCAGATAAGATAGAGCATGAATACAAAAATGTTCTGCCTCCCATCTGAGTCAACTCATATTTAACTCCTTCCCAGGGTCCCATATTTTATTCCTAGGTGCATTTGGCTGTAAAGGATACTGAGAAATGTAATTTTTAGCAAGAATTATTATGACCCAGATAAAATTAATATTCTATTCCTAAAGCAGAATAAAAATGGATTTTGAAAAGCAACTAAAAGTATATGTCACACATATATATCTTTTGGCTGATCTTCCCAACAACTCTGTGACTAGGCTCTGAAGATGTCATAGATAAGGGTACTTTCCTTAGGACACTGTAGAGCTGGGCAAATTGAGATGTAGATAAATGGCTTTAGTTCCTTCCTCTTTCTCTTTCCATTGCTGTCTCAATGCCTGCTCTGCAAGCTAGCTGCTTCTCATAGTATATTTCTGTGAAGTCACTACCTCAGATTCGTTTTCCACCTATCTGTCCTAGGGGTATGGAGCCCTGTTATAGGACAGGAAGGAGTTGGAGAGAGGGTAAAACATAGAGGCTGTTAATCTCAGGAAAATTTGTAGTGGAAGCCCCTCTTGCAGGTAAGGATGGCTGACTCTAGGGATAGACTGTGTAAAATGTAGTGCTGCTGTACTTGGGGTAAAATACACAGCAGTAAGCAGACTGAGAATCTTTGGAAGGGCTTTTTACATCCTCATAAATCCTTTGGGTCTAAGGTTCTGAGTTCTAAAGCTAACCTGATTGTTGTGTGGCTTTGGGAACTTGCTCAGACTCAGTACCCTCATCGGTAATGTGAAAGAGATGGATCTCTGTGGTCCTACTTCTTATATTTTGTGATTCTTTAAACTCAAGATTTACTTGATGCATTGATATTCATTTTATGAAAATCATATGTATGCTTCCATCTAAAAGAGGTAGCTTTTCTAGAACTTGTCAAGCCTTTGGAATGGAATCAAATATTTTAAAACTTATTTTATTCTCTGAGATAATTTGAAGATGATCTTCTCAATTTATTAGGAAGAAAACAGAGACTAGAAGAAATGACTTCCCTGTGGTCAAGGTGTGATCAAGGCTTGGGAAAGAATTAATTCTCTGATTTTGTTGACCTTATTACTAAGACATAGCATTCAAATTAAATAACTCATTGCCATTAACACAAAACTAGTGTAGTCTCATAAAATTTGAAACTTATGGAAATGAATTATCTCAACAACAGTTGGGACCTAGCTGTTTTCACTGAGTTACTACGTGGTACATCAAACTCCTCTGCTCTCAAGTTCTGCCATAGTTGTGGGCCATCACTCGCAGCCCAGTCCCCATATACCAGGTTGTGCACATCTTGAGACCAGAGAAGAAAGGGGAGCAGAGGAAGAAGGGCTTGTTCTGCTGTTGGAGGTGGGGTTGCCACTGTTTTTATATTATCTTTTTTTTCCCATTTACTTGTATGTAGTGGAAGGAAGCTGAAGAAAAAGAGTCTCATTTGAGATCAGAAAAAAAAGCTGCTGCTCTTTCAGATGCATCTAGAAAGTGGTTTCTCAAGAAGGGGATGTGTGCTGCTTTAGAATATGCTGAAAATCCATTTATTCAAAGTAAGTGTCCATGAGTGTCTGTCTTTGTGGTATAATTTATTCTTTTAATATGCTCTATTATGAGTAAATTGTGGATGTATACTTGGTACTTTCATTCAGATTTTGCTCAGTTAAAAGGTAATCACTAGTTACTATATTTTGGTGGGAATGGCAGACTAAGGTGATGCATTATTTAAGAAAAATTGAGTGATGGGCTGGGGATTTAGCTCAGTGGTTCCAGGGCCTACCTCACAAGCACAAGGGCCCAAGTTCCATCCCCAGTACCAAAAAAGAAAGAAAAAATCGGGCAGATTTCTGGGAAGATGGGGTGATGAGCAGCAGAGAAAGAGCATCTCTGAAATTAGGTGTCTAGACACTGAAATATAGCAACATGAGGAAAAGAAGGAGTAAGTGGGACCCTGCGACCCAGGAAAGATCTGAAGTAAGGAGTAAAGCCCCAGGGGAGAGCAAAGAGAGAGATCTGAACAGAGAAGTTGGCAGGTGTCACTTTCTCCCTGAGCCCAGATTTACTGCGTGGGAAAGGTGGTTTGAACCTACACATGCACGGTGATTACTGGCAATCCCAGAGGCCTCCACAGAAAAACAACACCAGTGGGACGAAGCTGTGGATACAGCAGACTGCAGTGGCTGTTGAATTATTCCAGGGTTCAGACATCCCCCAGGAGAAAGAGTGATTGGCTGGAGAGGGGCCAGCTGAGCTCAGAACTCAGAACAGCTGCAGGCCGACTCCATCTAGTGGCTCTCATTGTTGATGAGGCTGCTGAGTTGAAGTTGGCAAGAGGTCAGGGAACCAAGTTCAAGCGAACAGGGAGCAGAATTCAGGCCAGCAGGAGGCACACAGACTGTTTGCTTGCTTAACAAACCCAGTTCCAAATTCACAGCCAGAAACCAGCATGAACTTCAGGGGAACTACAGATGTAGGCTTGCTAGAATTATCCACTGCCCTGCTGTAAAGCTAAGGCTGGCTTGCTGTAATTAACTCTAGTCTGGACTCTCTCCCCTCTTTCTCTCTTTCTACAAGTGACAGCAGAAACACGCCTTAAAGGGGACATATTTTCTGCCCTTTTTTATTTTTTTGGTACCGGGGATCAAACTCAGGACCTCATGCATGTGAGGCAGGCAGTGGAGCCATTGAGCTAAACCCCTGGCCCCTTTTTAAATTTTCTTTTTTCCCTCTCTTCTGGGTTTTTTGTGTGTTTGTTTTTATGAGTATGAATATACTTTCTAGTTTTCAGTTGTTGTTCTAGTCTTGTTTTTACTTCTTCTTTCTTTCCCTCCTGTACTCTTCACCAGTTCCCAAAGTTTGCATAATCTTCCTTTGTCCTCCAGCCTTGCGTTTCATCTCTTCCTCTTCTTCTGTTTCTTTTTTCCCCTGACCCCCTTTTATTTATTTATTTATTTTGGTTTTTGAGACAGGGTCTCACTAAGTAGTTGAGACTGGCCTGGAATTCACCATGTAGCCCAGGCTGGTCTCGAACTCACAGAAATCCTCCTGCCTCAGCCTCCCAAGTTCTGGGATTATAGGTGTGCACCACTATGCTTGCCCCCCCAGCCCTTTTAAATTTTCTCCCCTCAGGGTAAAAATTACTGTATTGAGGGCTTATTTACTGCATGTGATCTTCTGATTCATTTTAGATTGTATCTAATCACAAATCTAGTTTGTACAGTTAAAGGTGGCAAATTAATAGTTACCACAGTTTGTCATTTTCTAGGCTATGTTTGCTGAAGTCATTAATGCTGTTTGTACTACTTTAGCCAAAAATGACATAATTGTGCTAATCACTTGTTCTTCCTGGTATACCTGAGATTGCCTACACGTTTTAAAAAATACTATACATGGGTCAGGGCTTTAGCTCACTGGCACAATATCTGCCTCAAAAGCACAAGGTGTCCTGAGTTTGATCCCCAGTACCAAAAAAGAAATACTATAGGACAGAGCCAAATAACCAGGACCTGGGCCAATTCTGTAGCAATTTCTCATCCTCAGTAAATTAAAGAGGTAGGATCTTGCAACAGACTCAAAACCCAAAGCCAGCTACCACCTGAAAGACACCTCTAAGAATTAACATTTCCTAAGGGTTCAAGTGCTAGAAATAAAGCTACTCGCCATTAGCAATTTGCAAGCCCCAACCCAGGAATTAAACAACAACAACAAAAATAAATAAATAAAATGAGAAGACAGTTAAATAAGATATAATCCCAGACTTCATTTCACCCAAGGCAAACCTGGGAGCAGTGAGGTGGAACAATTCCAAAGCCACCCACCCAGACTCTCTGAAGTGGTAACAGTGGAAGTAACAAAGCAGATGAACAAGGCTGTAGAAAAAAATCAAAACAAATATAACTTCTGGGCCAGGGATTTAGCTCAGTGGTTCTGCTGCCTGCCTCACAAGCACAAGGTCCTGAATTTGATCCCTAGTACAAAAGAAAGAAAAGAAAAAAATGAAATATAATTTCTCAGATTACTCAGAGACAGTGACCAGGATGAAAGACATGTTTAGTAATTCTAGAGCAGAGACAGATGAAAAAATAAATAAAATAGAGGAGCTTAGGAAAATGATGGAAACCATAAACACCCAGCACAGGAAACATGAAACAGATTCAGACAGATATTCAGAAAATTAAAAATTTCATTGAAAGTATATGCAGAAGAATGAGCCAGTGTGAGAACAGAATATCAGATATAGAAGACAAAATTGAAGTTAATGATCATGAAAAATGGATTTCTTAAAAATAGCCAGGGACTGGGGCTGGGGGTTTAGCTCAGTGGTTCCAGCACTTACCTCTCAAGCACAGGGACCTGATTTCAATCCCCAGTACCAAAAAAAAAAAAAAAAAAAAAAAAACAACATGATGCAAAGAAGAATAACATAAGATTGACTGGAGTCAGTGAAAAAAAACAGAAGATAGCCCAAATGATGTAAAACATCTGTTCACAGAAGTAATGGCAGAAAACTTCCCAAACAGGACATACAGATAATTGAGGCATATAGTACTGCAATTAGTCATGTCAAAAAAAACTATACCAAGGTATGTAATACTCAAGATTTCTGAAATCAAAGAACAGAATATTAAAAGCTGCTAGAAAAAAGAAACAAATCACATACAAAGGAAAGCCCATCAGAATCATAGCAGACTTCTCAACACAAACCCTGAAATCAAGGAGAGCTTGGAATGAAGTATTTCAAGCCCTAAAATAAAACAACCTCCAATCCATACTGATGTACCCTGCAAAATTATCTTTCAAAATTGATGTCAAAATAAGATATTTCTATGACAAAGAACACCTGAGGAAATTTATAAATACCAAACCAGCACTCCAAAGTGTTCTGAAGTATATTCTAGACAGACATAACAAGGATTACAACTCCATTAACCCCAATAGGCAAGGCAAAGAATTAAACAGAGGAGAAAAAAAAGGGAGCCAACAAACAGAAAACATGATAGGGTAAGTTAATGCATACATATCAGCTATAACCATCAATGTTAATGGTCTAAATTCACCAATCAGAAGAAACAGACTGGCAAAATGGATCAAGAAGCAAGATCCAGCAATAAGGTGCATATAAGAAACACATTTAATTCAAAAAAAAATTCATACACTGAAAATCAAAGAATGGAAAACAATACTCCATGTGTTGGGAATCTGGAAAAAAGCAAGAGTAGCTATTCTTTTTGCAGCAAAGTGGATTTCAAGCCAAAACTGATTAAGAGAAAGAAGGTCACTATATCCTTGTAAAGAGAACAATCTAAGAGGAAGAGATAACAATTATAAATATATATTCACTAAATACCAGTGCATCCAACTTTAATAAATATTAACAGACATGAAAAATCAAATAAGCACTAATACAATAGTAAAGGGGGACCTCAATACCCCACTGTCACAAACAGATCAACTAGACAAAAAAAATCAACAATGAAATACTAGAATTGAATTAAATTTCTGAGCAAATGAATTTAGTAGATGTCTTCAGAGTGTTCCACCCCACAACATGAGAATACATATTCTCAGCTGTGCATGGGATGTTCTCTAAAATAGACCACATACCAGCTCATAGAACATGTTTAAGTAAATGCAGAAGATTTGAAATTATCCCATGCATACTCTCAGACCACAGTGCAATGAAGTTGGAAGTCAGTGGCAAAAGAAAGCACAAGACCTTCATAAAACACATGGAAATTAAATAATACCCTCCTAAACAACCAATGGGTCACAGATGAAATTAAACAGTAAATGAGACAGTTTCTACAATTAATAATGCCAACACAGCATAACAGAACTCATGGGGCACAATGAGTGTGTCCTATAAGAGAAATTTATAATGGTGAATATCCATATCAGGAAAGTAGAGCAAGCTCAAATATGTTGAACCTCAGGCTTCTAGAAAAAGAAGAGCAAGTCAAGCCCAAAGCTCATATGATGAAGGAAATTATTAAGAGCAAAAATTGCTGCAGTGGAGACTAAGAAAACAATACAAAGAATCAATGAATTGATGAGTTGGTTTTCTTGGAAAGATTAAGTAAGATTGACAAACCCTTACCCAACCCAATCAAAAAAAGGAAAGGAAAGACTCAAATCCATGCAATTAAGAATGAAATGGCTGGGGCCAGGGATTTAGTTCAGTGGTTCTGCTGCCTACCTCGCAAGCACAAGGACCTGATACCCAAAAAAAAAAAGAATGAAATGGGTGAAATCACAACAGATTCTGTAGAAATCCAATCATCATCAATTCCTACTAGAACTTGTTTTCTAATAAGACAGAAAGCACAGAAGAAATGGACAGATTCCTAGATACATGTGAATTACCAAAGCTGAGTCAAAAAGATATAAAGATTTGGCCAGGTTTGGTGATACACACCTGTAATCACAGCACTTGGGAGGCTGAGGCAGGAGAATCTTGCAAGTTTGAGACCAGCCTGGGCTACATAGTGAGTTCAAGGCCATCCTGGACTACAACACAGGGAGACCCTGTCTCAAAAAGCAAAACAAAGAAGATTTAAAAATTCTAAATAAACTAGTATCAGCCAATGAGATTGAAGATGTAATCAATAACCTATCAACAGCCGGGCATGGTGGTGCACACCTGTAATCCCAGCACTCTTGGGAGGCTGAGGCAGGAGGATAACTGTGAGTTCCAGGTCAGTCTCAACTACATAGTGAGACCCTGTCTCAAAATAAATAAATAACCTACCAACAAAGAAAAGCCCAGGGCCAGGAATTTAGGACAGTGGTTCTGCCACCTTCCTCACAAGTGCAAAGACCCAAGTTCGATCCCCAGTACCAAACAAAAGAAAGAAAGAAAAGCCCAGACCCTGATGAATTCACTGCTTAATTCTACAAGAAATTTAGAGATGACCTATCACCACTACTTCTTGAACTCTTTAATGAAATTGAAAGGGAGCAGTACTCCCACATTCATTCCTGGAAGCAAGCTTTATCCCAATACCAAAACCAGAAAAGGATCCAACCAAAAAAAGAGAACTACAAAAAAATGAACATAGATGCAGAAATCCTCAGTAAGATGCTGACAAACAGAATGCAGCAAATCATCAAGAAGATTATGCACCGTGACCAAGTAGGATTCATCCTAGGGATACAGGGATGGTTCAACATATGTAAATCAAAAAATGTAATACACCATATTAACAGCCGTGGACAAAACCCATGTAATCATCTCAGTAGATTCAGAAAAAGTGTTTGACAAAGCCCAACATCCATTCATCATAAGAAACACAACCTACAGAAAATTGGAACATCGATCTCCGGTACCCAAAAAAAAGGAAAATTGGTCTTTATGTCAGTCTGATAAAAACCATCTATGACAAACCAACAACCAACATCAAATTAAATGGAGAAAAGCTGAAAGCTTTCACGCTAAAATCAGGAACAGGGGGCTGGAGATTTAGCTCAGTGTTTCCACCTCCTGCCTTTCAAGTACAAGGTCCCAAGTTTGATCCCTGGTACAAAAAAAAAAAAAAAAACCTCAGGAACAAGACAAGGATGTCCACTGTTACCACTCCTATTCAATATAGTTCTGGAAACATTAGCCATAGCAATTCAACAAGAGAGAAAAGGAATAAGGATAAGAAAGGAAGAAGTTGAATTATTTGTGGGTGACATACTCTACATAGAAGACCCCCAAAAACTCCACCAAAAGACTTGTAGACTTAATAACCGAATTGAATAGCGTAGCTAGATACAAAGTTAGTATTCAAAAATCAACAGCCTTCCTGTACATGAATAATTCACTGAGAGAGAAATTAGGGAAGCAACACCTTTCACAATAGCATCCAAAAAACAAAACACCTAGGAATCAATTTAATAAAGGAAGTAAAAGACCTCTACATTGAAAACTACAGTACTCTGAAAGAGGAGATCAAAGAGGATATCAGAAAATGGAAAGATATCCCTTGTTCTTGAGTAGGAAAAACCAATATAGATGGGTGTGGTGGCACACATTTGTAATCCAGCACTCTGGAGGCTGAGGCAGGAGGATCACTATTGAGTTCAGGACCAGCCTAGGCTACACAGTGAGTTCCAGGTCAGTCTCAACTACATAGTGAGACCCTGTCTAAGAAAACAAAAAAAGAAAAAGAAAAGAAAAAACAATATAGCAAAAATAGCCATACTTCCAAAATTCTAATTCTTTAATGCAGTCCCAATCAAAATTCCAATAGCATATCCCACAGAATTAGAAAAAACAATCCTAAAATTTATTTGGAACCAGAAGAATAGAATAGCAATGAGAATTCTGGGCAGCAAAGACAAGGCAAGGGAAATCATAATCCCTGACTTGAAATGATACTACAAAGCTAATGTGATAAAAACAGCATGGTATTGGCCAAAAAAAAAAAAAAACACCTGAGGATAAATGGAACAGACAAAGGAGCCAAACACCTACAACTTGAAGAAAAATACCCTCTTTAATAAATGGTCCTGGCAAAACTTGGTTTCTACTTGCCAGAGATTAAACTAGACCCATTTCTTCACCATGTAGTAAACTAAAATTGGATCAAAGACCTAAATATTAAAATAACAACCAAAAAAAAAAAAAAAAAC
>NW_022900917.1:67198349-67206217 GCF_012274545.1 Fukomys damarensis
AAAAAAAAAAAAAAAACCACTAAATCTGCTGGAGGATAGAGTAGGTAGAATTCTTCAAGACATTCGTGTAGGTAAAGACTTTATGAACAAAACCACCCCAGTAGTACAGAACTATCATAAAGAATCAAGAACTTGGATTTCATTGTACTAAAAAGCTTTTGCACAGCAAGAGAAATCACCTACAGAGTGAAGAGATAACCCACAGTGTGGGGGGAATAAATTTGCCAGCTGTTCCTCTGACAAAGGAGTACTATCTAGAATATATAAAGATCTCAAAAAAAAAAAGTCTCCCTCAAATTTAAAGACTCAAACCAAAACTGGGCATCAGAAATGGATACACACTTCTCAGATGAAATAGAAACAGCAAATCATGAAAAAATGTTCAGCATCACTGGTCATGTGAGAGTTGCAAATAAAACAATGCTGAGATTCCACCTCATTCCAGAAAGAATAGCTATTATCACAGAATCAACCAATAATAAATTCTGCTGGGGCTCTGAGCGAAAAGGAACCCTTTTGCACTGTTGGTGGGAGTGTAGACTGGTGCAATCACTGTGGAAATTAGTGTGGACAGTTCTCAAAAAACTAAAACTAGAGGTTCTGTTTGACCCAGCTATTCCCCTTGGTATCTTCCCAAAAGAATTAAAAGCATCGTACCACAGTGATATATGCACACCCATATTTATAGCAGTACAGTTTGCAATAGCTGAATCTCGGAAACAACCATATGCCCATCAACAGATGAATAGATAAAAAGATGTGGTTGTTTTATATAATGGAGTACTACTCTGCCATAAAGAAGAACAAGCTTGAGACATTTCTAGGTAAATGGATGCACCTTGAGGCCATACTTTTAAGTGAAATAAATCAGATACACACGTTTAAATATTGGATTATTTCTCTGTTGGGAGAATCTGAAAGTGGAAATAAGGACCAAAATGTATAATAGATATTGAGAAATGAGAAGAAAATGTTCACGTGAGAAGGGAAACAATGGAGAGGGGAGGGAGAAAGGAAAGAAATGACAAGGTACAAAGAAGGATAAAATAGAAACAAAGCTTTTGTAAATGAGGGGAAGAAGGGTCAAAGTGGGGAGTAGGAAAAAATACATCATGTTTACGTACAAATTCACTATGATGAAGGTGATCATTATATCTAAAATGTACTACTAAATGTTTTACCAAAAAAAAAACAAAAAAACAAAAAAAAAAGCTCCAATCAAGAAAAGTCTCACCAGGCGTGGTGGCTCACGCCTGTAATCCCAGCACTCGGGAGGCTGAGGCAGGAGGATCGCTGTAAGTTCGAGACCAGCCTGCACTACATAGTGAGTTCCAGGTCAGTCTCCACCATATAGTGAGACCCTGTCTCAAAAAAAAAAGAAAGAAAAGTCTCGTCAATCTTGTTAAACTGTTGTACTCACAGATCCGTGGTCCTTGACATCTCTTTAATCTTCTAGAATGTGATTTGTTCCCAGAGTACTATTTCTGGTTTACTTTAGTAAAAACATGTACTTTATCAATAGCTGGTCCTCCAAACCACAAGGATTCTTCCTAAAAGAGCTAGTCAAACATTAGGTCTTGATACAAGGCTTATGATAGTATCTACTGAAAGATCAAAACTGTAATTTGAAATCCTGAAATACAGAGTACAGGAATGTGGAATTCTTATTATATTCTATATTGTTTCAGTCTTTTATAATGTATATGCATTACTTTTTAAATAACCACTGATATGTAATTGACATGCTATAAAATGTATCTACTTAGATTGTTACTGTGTATTAAGAAATATATTCAGCTTGCGTGTGGTGGCTATGCCTATAATCCCAACACTCAGTTGCCTAAGGCAAGAGGATTGTGGTGAGTTCAAGTCCAGGCTGAGCCACATAGAAGACCCTGTCTCAAAAAAAAAAGTTCATGTACTTAAAAAATGTGAGAAGTTACAGAATCCCTCCCTCATGGGAAACTTCCTACACGTTGGTCCCTCTGCCTCAATCATGGCTTCCCCCGCATGGTCCTGAATTTTTTTACCCTCCTAAATTTCACCATGAGAATTTATTACTAAGCATCCAGTTTTAAAAGGGTCAGTATCCAAAGATCCGTCTTTCATTTCCGTAATTAGAGTGTATAAATTTAGCCAGATTCCTGTATCCCGAAAACCAGGATGGAAACGGTCATTCTGATTACGGTGTCATTGTGAGGGGAAGAGCTCAGTCTCAGGTTGTCTCAGCCTAGAACGGAGGCCCTGGGAAGTGGAAAGTGAGAAGGTACCGATGACGGAGCACCTGTTTAAAGGCTTGCCTGGTATCAGATCTCTACTAGCAAAAGCAGGACATTTTTATTATCTCCCGGAAAACAGAACCTTCTAGTTCTTGCTTTGCCACCCCTAAAATTAGAGGTCCCAAGACTTAAATTGTAGCTGAATTGATGTGAAACACACAGTGATATTGGCCCAAATTTTAAGATAGAGAAAGGATTTGAACAGACTTTTCTCCGGAGAAAATATACAAATGGCAGGTGTGCACATGAAAAATGTTCAACTTCTTTAGTCCTTAAGGGAAGGGAAATCCCCATAGAAGCCACAATGTTGGAGAAAAAAAAAAGAGTCACCCAGGGTAACACATCACGCCCACTAGGTTGGCTATCATCAAAAAGATAAGACCTCATTGAGGACCAAAGAAACCGGAACGTAGGTGGGAGTGTTCTGCCACTTCAGGGAACACAGATTGGCGGCTCCTTAGATGAAGGTGACTAAATGGCCCAGCAGTGCCGCTCCCTGGTATACTGTAGCCGTAGGAGCTGAATGCATGTAACACCCCCACATGAACGTGCATGGCATCATTACCCACAACAGCCAAAAAGTAAGAACTGCCCACATGTCCTTAATGAGGAATGATAAAACGTGGTACATCCGTACAGTGGGATCTCCTCAACTGATAGTTGGCGTTTTTGTTTTAGCTATTTTGTTTTGTTTTCAGACACTACCACAAATTCAGCTTGGCTTTTAATTCTTATGACACTTTCCTTACCTCTGAATGACAGCAGTATTCTTCTCAGAAGAAAAAAGAAAGGGTTTTTAACCATGCTTGGCAACTTTTACTCTCCAGCGGCCACTTGGCATTAATAAAGGCTGTCTTCTCACTTCTTCAGCAGAAGGACACCGGCTGCAAAGTGAACAACAGGTCACCTCACACTGTCTCCCCAGAACTTCACAGATAAAGGACATTTCTGAAATGGACTCAGCACAGAGTAAGTTGAAAAGCAAGAAAGCTTTCTTCGATTGTCTTACCTTTCACAATTTGTAAGTAAAATTGTGGCTGGAATGACAATATAGCATAGTGGTGCTTTCTTCCCAGATGCTGATGCTGTAGTAGGAAACCTGCTGGAGCCAGCCAGAGCCTCCCCAAGGTTGGGGAGCACTGCAGACCCACCCAGAAAGTCCCTGTGCTCCACAGACGAGCACTGGCACTGGCTTCTGCATCAGCCAGCCAGCGAGTTGGGGGCCACTGCAGAAGCTTATTGGGGACTTGGTAACAACCTGAGAAGCATAGATATTTCCCCACCCCTGCAGAGATAACCTCAGGGCTGTTTTTCAGAGCGGTCGCATTTGTGGGTTTTCTTGACTCCTCTGGCCTGGGCTTCTTCCAGCAATCCCTGGAGAGAGATGTGGAGGCAGGCTATGGGGGCTGGTTGCTAGGCTGGCGGGGTGGCTTTTGCCCCCTTGGACTCTGTGCTGGTGGTTGTTTATCTTTTGAAGAGACAGGGAGGGAGCATCTTACAGAAAAGTAGTCACAGCTTCAGCACAAAAGAAGTGAACACATTTCCTGGTAGAGTTTTTATTTATAATAAGTAAGGAGAGGACAAGAAACTCCTGTTAGACTTTCTTTCAACTCATTTCAGTGAAGCTGCCATGTAGAACGAGGCAAAATTTCATTAAGGTCTTTTAATTGTTTTAAAAGAACAAACTTTTGGGGCCAGGGATTTAGCTCAGTGGCACCATACCTGCCTCACAACCACAAGGTCCTGAGTTCAATCCCTGGTACGGCAAAAAAAAAACTTTTAGGCTCTGGGGATTTAGCTCTGTGGTTCCACCACCTGCCTCACAAGCACAAGGTCCCGAATTAGATCCCCATTATAAAATAAATGAATAAATAAAAACAAACTTGTATTTATATGACTATATAATTACTTTAATACAAGTCATAAGATTCCAGTATTATGTAAATTAACTCATACTTTTATGTGCACCTATAAATTATGCACCAAAATATGAATTAAACCCAAATTCATTCATGAATTAAATAAAATACAAGAGTTTTCTGTTATACTTTATTCTGACACATCAGGACATCCACTGTTGTTCTTTTTTCAGTTCTCAGGGTTTCCTGGGCTGGCCTCAAATTCCTGAGCTCAGGCAGTCCTCCCACTTTAGCCTCCCAAGTAACTAGGACTATAGGCCTGCACATTGTACCTACCAGAAGTAAAACTTTTAACTAGATAATTCTGAATCTGAAAATGGAGTGAGAATTGGTCAAGTTTATGTGAAAGCATAAATGTTGTATTCCTTTAGGTAAGAAATTAGTTTTTTCAGGGCCAGGGGTTTGGCTCAGTGGTTCCGCTGCCTGAGTTCGCTCCTCAGTACCAAAAAAAAAAAGAAAGTTGTTTTTCAAAATTGAAGCGGAGTAAATAACTAAATTTCAGGAAGTTTTGTGGGGGTTTTTGTTGTTGTTTTGGTTTTTTTGTTTTGTTTTGTTTTGGTACTGGGAATCGAATTTAGGCCCTTGCACTTGTGATGCAGGCAGTACAACAGGAACTCTATTTTTAAGTTTTGTTTTTTTAATTCCAGTATTTACTAGCGTCTCAGTCAATCTGAAATGGCTCTTACACTTGAACAGATTATACTTTTTTTTTTTTTTGGTACTGGAGATCGAACTCAGGACCTTGCACTTGAGAGGCAGACAGCAGAACCACTGAATTCAGTCCCCAGCCCCAACACTGTACTATTTTAATCATGATTCTGGACTGTCCTGGTGTTAGTGGCAGTTCGAAGCATTTCATTATTTTTCTTCTTGGGAAAGTAGTCATGGAACAAACTTCACAATGTGCAACATTACTATTAACCATCATAAAAAAAGCTTACTGTTTTGAAGAACTCAAATTCTCTTTTACTCAGGCGTTGTTCCTAATTTACAAATTTTACAACTGCTGAATAACCAAAAGCAGTTCTCAGACAGCATTCATTCAGTACAAGTAAAGATTTGGCTGATAAATAGATATGGGACCAGACTGTACGTTAGGTTTTTTGGTTTTTTGTGGTTTTTTTCCCCCAAGAAATTTGGCTTTCAGAATATTAATTTTGTTATTGATTTTTATAGTACATTTACCTTCAAAAGAAATTCCACAGTATTGCTAACATTAAAAAATTGACCGCTGCCTGCCTTATAAGCTCAAGGACCCAATTTCGATACCCAGTACCAAAACAAAAAAATTGAGCTACTGCTAATTTTAAGTTTTGTTTTCAAGTTTCTTTAAATCGAAAAACAGAATGGGACAGCATGGAACCGAATCTCATCCAGAAAGTGAGAAACCTTCGCCAGAGACTCACCGCCCAGGCTCGTAACCAATGCCAGAACCCCAGACTTCTGGCTGCATAGAAGGCAAGTCACCTTGGGGTACTCACAGAGGGACAAGTCAAGCCTGTCTGCAATCAGTGACTCCAGTTTTTATAGTAAATCTCTATAAAGACAGCCTTTGTATAGGAAAATATTTCCATAAAATAATGTGTTCCATTTAATTTTTATACTTTTTAGCGTGTAAATAGCTTGAATTTTTAACAATAAAGTTTTCAGAAACTTGAAACTATGTTTTATTCTCAAATTGAAAGACCAGAATAAGCATCAGTACCTCTGGCAGATAAAAGTTGATTTTAAAGGTAAATAGAGGAATAAAGAATGGGAAATCACCTCAGCAGCTATGCAGCAGGACTGAGAGAACTCAGCAGCCACTGCTGCCCTGTGGACAGCCTCCTCCCAGCCGCAGCTGGGGCCCTGGCTTTGCTGCTCCAGCTTCTGCCCTTGCTTCTCCTCTCAGCTTCCAGCAGAGCTGGCGACGCGTGAACTGCTGTGTGGGTCCTTTAGGTCACCTGCGCATGCACATCTCCTCAGCAGGGCTTGACACGCGGTGACTGCCATGCATAAGAGGGACTTTTCTGGGGTCTCCACAGGACAGAGCCTGCTCTCTGTCAGGGGAGCACTCTCTTGTCCAGCAAGCACAGTCCTATTGCAGTGTCCTGTTGCTGTGTGAGGCGTGGACTTCCCGAGAGCAGTTTCCTCACCCGTCCTCTGTAGTCTACACAGCTGTAATATCCACATTCACGTCACAGGCTGACCTGGGAGTGGCAGGAGCTAGAAACTGCTTGCTCCCCCAGAAACATTCAAATTCTAACATCCTGCAATCCTGCCTGAGAATCACTGTATATTGCTAATTCTTTACCTGTTAGGTTCTTTACTAGAATTTATACCTGCTCCACTTGCTTTTTCAGTGACACACACACACACACACACACACACCATTTGCGTACTCCTTATTAAAAACTTCAGTCCTTCCAGCAAGTGACTCATGAATACTTTCAACCAAGTGAAGTTCTTCAGTTTCTCCCAGTGAGTCATCTGGATAAGTCACTGCCTTAGATTTCAGACACTTGCATCACATGTGTTTGGCTGGCATTTCAAAGGTTATCACATTTAATGAATACATAAAATACATCTGATTACCTCTTCCTGTTTCATGACATCACACTCTCCCCAATTTATTTATAATATGGATTTTTTTGTTGTTAAGAGTAGGAAAATTTTATTGAGGGAAAGAAAGCTGCTGAGAGACAGAAGGGGGACCAGAAAGTGGGTTGCCCGCTCACCCTCATTTTCAAAGATGTTATGCAGCAAAACCATGCAGTGAGGTGGGTACAAAGTGGGACAAAAACTGTAAGACCCAATGGAAAATTACAAGGTGGCCGTGAGGTGGGGTGAAACCATGACCGACCAGTAAGATTCCAAGTACAAGGTTTTTTCAGTGAGGGTGGGGGTCAGGGATATTTCCTGGAAAGGCTAGGCTAAGACCTTGGCCCCCCCACCCAGGTGATTGGAAGCTATTTGAAATATCAATCACTGCTATTTATCCTAGTAGGTGTAGTTTATCTCCTTTTACAATCCTGGCCACAGTGAACGCATCTTGATTGTCCTTGGTGTTGGCTCCTTGAGGACGGCCCTGTCTAATGCCTACAAGACATCTAACTAACTTACCTATCTGCTAGTCCCCTCTGAAGTGCCCCTAACTGCTGAGCGTCAGAGGGCGGGACAGCTGAGGTTGTTTCCGGCTGAAGAGGATTGCAGTTGTGGATCAGCCTTTGCAGTTACTCTCAGAGGGGCTGAAGGACTTCGGTAGGCGCCTGACACTGTCATCCTGGCAGCTGCATCTCTTTTTAAGCCTGGAGGACAAGCTCTGTTAGAATTTCTTGCACGCAGGCTGCATTTAGAAAGTTTCTCTCCGGGACTCCCACGAGTGGATGTTGGCTAAGTGCTGGGCTTCCGCTAAACCTCTTGTCTGACTGGGAGGTGCTTTTCCCAGTGTGAAGTCACACTGACTTGGGTAGAGGACTCCTCGTATTTATTCACATTTTAGGCTTTCCCTCCAGTACGTATCCGACGTTGATCAAGACTCGGAGCCGGCACCTATGAGTTGCTCTCTAGGTCCTCTTCCTCGGGTTATGAGGGCGGGGCCCAGCTGCACCCCGCCGCCAGCCGGTTTCCGAAGGTGGGTCCGCCGCTACCACTTGGTGTGCAGAGCCGAGCAGGGAGAGGGGGCGCCTGG
>NW_022900917.1:67215779-67216220 GCF_012274545.1 Fukomys damarensis
CCGCTGGTGGCGGGCCCTGCCTCCCCGGCCTGGGCGCGGGTGAGCTCCTCCCGGGCGGCCCGAAGCAGGAGACCCGGGGGCTGGCTCCCGAGCGGGCCCTCCATCGTCAGCCCAACCTCGGACAGGCAAATCAACCTAATTTTTCACAAGAGTAAAAAAGTAAAGACCTCGAACGAACAAAAGTATTGTGCCCCGTGTGAGGCTCGAACTCACGACCTTCAGATTATGAGACTGACGCGCTACCTACTGCGCTAACGGGGCACCTAAGCCTTTCTTCCGGCCAAGAACTAAAGAGGCGAATGCGACGGGCGCGGCGCGCATGCGCACAAAGCGCAGCTGGTCCCTCTGCGTTCTCCCGCCGGTTCAGAGCTTAGCCTCTGCCGCCGGTCCGCTCGCGACCCCTACCGGCCGGGGCCGGGGAAGCTGCATTTCCGCACAGAC
>NW_022900917.1:67216369-67217023 GCF_012274545.1 Fukomys damarensis
TCCGGCACGCAAGTCAGGCTCGCGGGAACTCGCAGCGCGAGGGTCAGGCGGGCAGCAAGACCCCACCTCGGAGACGCCGAAGGGAGCTCGGACGCGCGTCCCGGAGGCCCGGGAGGCGGACGGAGGGCTGGACCGGCTCCTTATAAAGTGCACGTGCACTTCCGCTCCTTTTCCCGAACGCCTCACTGAGCGGTGCTTCTCGTGCTCACCCCTCGTCCACTTAAGTGCGTAACCGAGCAGGTTTATACACTTTGCATTGTTCGTTTTGGTACCGGCATCACACCTCTAAAATTGTTGAGCCGGGCGTGGTTCTGCACCCCTTCAGGAGGCTGAGGCTGGAGGATTCCCACAACTTCAAGGCTAGCCTGGGCTAGTGAGTTCAAGGCCTGCCTGGACTTCAGGAGCTGCAAGACCCTGTGTCACGAAAATAAAGTTACAAATGTATGAAATGGAGACTTTATCGTTTTAAATCCAGGAGCACCGAGTCCATCCACCGTGCTACGGACGGCTCACTACATCTATTCCCGATCTGTCTCGTTACTCC
Organism: Fukomys damarensis; assembly: GCF_012274545.1. Taxonomy (NCBI): domain Eukaryota; kingdom Metazoa; phylum Chordata; class Mammalia; order Rodentia; family Bathyergidae; genus Fukomys; species Fukomys damarensis. The sequence goes on from NW_022900917.1 coordinate 67,216,914, forward strand.
CCACTCCGCTGGCCGCGCAGGTGCATCTATCCTTCTCGGCTCCCCCGGCTCCGACCCCACGCGCGGGGCACAGAGGCGACTCGGGGGGCCGCGATCTGGGCCGAACGGGG
>NW_022900917.1:67217707-67228575 GCF_012274545.1 Fukomys damarensis
GGGCGCGCCGCAGCGGGCCGAGGCGGGGCGCGGGCAGCTCTGGCCTGGAGCCCCTAGATCGTTCGGTCTCCGGGCACCGCCGACCTGTTTTCGGGCCTCGGCGTCGGCTCCTGGCTCCCGAGATAAGCGCGTCGAGGGCTCCCGGGTATCCGTGCGCCAACCCTGAGTGGGGCGCGGGCCCCATAGGAACCCCAGATCCTGAGCTTGGAGAGGGTGGGGTACCCCAGGACCCGGGAGATCCTGTGCCTTCCCCTCTGCTGTCCATTGGGGTCTGGGGCCCCGCTCCGTGGCTCTTGGACGAGGACAACGGAACCTCTCAGAGGTTGGGGCGTGTCCTGGAGGGGACGTGGGGACCCTGGGCCCACAGCCTTCGCCTGCCTCTGCTCCCAAGACCCCGGGAGCTTCGCTCTGCGTCCCCCACCGTGACGCGTGGCGATTCCTCGGCCCAAAAGCAGCAGATGGAATCTGCGCAGCCGTGAGACAGAAAATCGTTCCTCCTCCAAGGTAATTTATCACAGTAATGCAGAGCTAACTGACACAATATTCGTTACAATAAAGGAAACGCAAGTAGAGTTTCCTTGTGTGCTTGGAGACGACATGGCAAGTTATGGAACCTGAAGTAGGGGCTCTGGGGACCGCTAATGAAAGCCAAGAGAGATCGGGACCCACTCCCTGAAGTGGCATCCAAACTGGGCAGGCCCGGGGGGGGGGCTGACCCTAGCCAGGCAGTGTCAGAACATAATTAAACTGCAGGACACCCAGGTGGTGCCAAGGATTGGCGCTCCCTTGGTGTGGAAAGGAAGCACGCGTGGATCAGAGCCTCTGTGTGGGCAGAGAATTTCCTTATGTTTTCTGGAAACCAGTCAGTACCACCCACCGTGCAGGGTTCCAGCCTTGTGGGACCAGAGCAGAATTCACGGTCTTCCTGGAGAGACAGCGCAGTCTGATCAGGTTGAACCCCGGGGACGCTTCAGTTCAAACTACTGGGTAGCCCAAGTCAAGGACCGAGTTTAAGAGCAGCCAGGGTAATTTAGTAACCCGGTCTGAACAGCAAAGCAACAAAGACAAGCAAAAACAGGATTGTATCCTTTTAAATTACAAAAAACTGCTTTTAATTTATTGTCACAAGTAAGTAGATGTGGGAAAAGTCTCTCCCTGCACTGCCGCAAGGGCCTTGGTTCAGACGGACTGCACACTGGTTTATTGCCTTCTCTGACTGCTCTGATCGTCATGCCCTGGTTCAAAGTCAGGTCCACAGCAGTGTGAGCAGGAGAGAGGCATGCGTGGCTCCTGAGCCCGTGGGATGTCCATAGTCCGTGGGTACCAAGCTCCGGGCCACACAGCCAGGGCAGAGACTAAAGGAGTGTGGGGTGGTTTCTGAAGTGACTAGGTGGGGTACACTGGACCAAGAAGCCATGCTTTCTATTCAAACTCAAACTTGCTTCAAATGCAGGGAAAAAGCAACAGCAGACAGGCATGGTAGTGCATGCCTGTAATCCCAGCTTCTCAGGAGGCAGGATAATCACAGGTTCAAATCCATTCTAGGCAAGTTAACAAGATCTGTCCCATAAAAGGAAGACCTCCAGTTGAGGATATTGCTCAATGGTAGAACCCCTTGTGTTCAATCCCTAGTAATAAAAAAAAAAGGTAGCACTCTAAAAAAAACATACAAATAACTAAAATATTCTACTATGGGCTCTCTGTCCTGTTCAACAGTCCTGTTCCCTTGTTCATCAGTCAGTCACCATGGGCTCAAAATGACAACAAAGAGGGGAAGGGAAGGACAAACTGCAGCTCTTTCTTACTGTCCATCAGGAAACTAGAGGTGGAGTGTTGGTGGGATGTAAGCAAAGGGAAACAAAACAAAAGTGGTGATTGTGCAGCACCCCACTTCCTGGCCAGAATGAAGCATGATCATGTACAGGTGGAATGCACAGTAGGAATTCCAGTGACTACAAACAGGTTAAATGTTCTTCCATCTGCACTGAACATGACACTGTACAATATAAAGACAGATGGTAAAATTTGTGCTGACAATTCTTTCCTTGTGCTTGCAAGGCAGGTGATAGAACCAGTGAGCTAAATCCCCAGCCCTGCACTGACAATTCTAAACTTTATTTTTTTCCTTAGAACATTAAAGACCAAGTTAAAAATACACACACACACACACAAAACACCAGGAGTAAAAAGAAAGACTCCAGAAGAGAGAGAAAAACTTTTAGGTTTTAGTATCTCAAATAGTATTTGTTTCTTTTTGTTTTTGAATAAGGAGCCCCACATTTACATTTTGTGTTTCATTGGCAAATTATATAATTAGGGATGGGGATGTAGCTTAGTGGCGCTGAGCCTGCATGGCAAGTGAAAGGTCCTGAGATCCATCCCTGGTACCAAAAGGAAAAAAATTATGCAATCGGTCCTGCAGTTGCCAATAACGCATGATTTCATTTCGTAAAATTTATGTACTGGTAAATGTGCTGAGAAAAGTACAAAATAGCACCGCCTCTAGGAGAATGTGGCAGTTTCTTACATATCCCCAACATAAGATTCAGCAATCTCACTTCTGGATATTTACCAATGTGAAAAGAAAACTTATGCTCATACGAAAACCTGCATATGCATATTTACAGTGGCTTTATTCATAAACTCCCCAATGAGAACCAGTCCTTCCATTGCGAAGCCATGCTGAGGGTCACCCATGAAGTTCCCCACAGCCCTAAAGGCTAGCAAACTACTGACAGCCACAGCAGGGCCCCCTAAGCAGAGCCAAGTGAGAGACCACACCCCTGGCTGACCTCTCTGACTCCATTTCTATGCATCCCCAAATAGGTGTGCTCTAGGGACAGGTGACAGAGGCTGCCACAGGAGGGCCGGGTCTGTAACCCACGCCCTCTGTACCCTCCTCGGGGTGACAGCGACACGAATGCATGCGTTTCTAGAGACTCACAGAGTTGTACAACGACATGGGTAAATTTTATTGCTTATAAGTTAGATCTTAATTTTTAAGAAGCTCCTGCAAATAAACTAACGGAAAATAAGCACTCCCGCAGTTTCCAAGCACGTCAGAACCCTTAGAGATAGGGCTTGGACTGTTGGACTCTGCAGCAAGAAACAAGACTGAAAGGGGCTGGCAGATGAGAGCCCTGGGGATGGAGATGCAGTTCCACTGCATGCGAAGGAGGCAATGGCTGGGGACTCATGGGAGGCGGCTCAGAAGGGCCTGTGGCTGGGTAAAGTTTGGGCCCCTGGGGGGACACCCAGCCTAATCTGGCCACACCCCAAGATGCAGCAGCTGTGGGAACTCCTCACCCTGCCCGGCCCGGCCCTCACCCAGCTGATTTTATGCAGGAAGGATTGATTGGTGTTGACAGGGAGCTATTTACCTGTCTAGCTAATTATGCCATCTAATTTTCATCCTAATTGCACTTTTCAGGTCACTGGTTAATGAGGCCTCGATCTCCTTGCTGCTGCAGGCCCTGGTGTGGGAACTGGGGAGAGGATGGTAGCTGCTCCTTGGGGTCATAGTGGCCCCTGCCCCTCAGGGGTCCTGGCCCTCAGGAGCGCTGGCCACTCTCCATCTGACAGCACTGATGTGGGGCCTGCCGAACTCCCCATCCGGCAGAAGCTGAGGTGAGTGTCACCCACCGGCCTGCTGGCAGACAGGAGAAGGGGACGCACCCAGCAGTACAGACTCAGCCTGCAGATGGGAGCTTGGACTTGAGACAACCGAACCCTGCTCTGCCCTGGGCCCCCGTCCGCGGGGAATGTGCTTCACCCACTGTGCCTCAGTTTCCTCGCCCACAGTCCTCCCATTGTCCACTCCTTCTCCGACCCCAGGGCTATGGACGCATGTGGGATGAAGGTATAGTGGCCAACTGTCCACTCCTCTCACCTGCTGCTGTCCCTGCGGTCCTGCTGGGCATTCCAATTGCTGGCTTTGTCAGTTGCTTCCACCTCACAACATTGCCTAAAAGTTTTTTTTTTTTTGTTTTGGTACCAGGGATCAAATTCGGGCACTTGCACTTGTGAGGCAGGTGCCAGAACCACTGAGCTAAATCCCTGGCCTCTAAAAATATTCTTTTTAAATGGAAAGCTTATTGAGATGTCATGAGCACAGATCAAAGAACTATTAGAAGCAAGCTGTCCTCAAGTGCACCATCACTCTGAATATTTTTCATGTTTCCTACAAGCAAGCACTCCCTCCCACAAACAGATTGAACCATCAAAATCAGGAAACCAACAGGGATAAATTGCTACCCCTGATCCTCAGGCACTGTGACAATTTTGTCAACAGCCTCAGAATCTCCTTCAGAGTGAAAGAACTCAGTACAACAGCGCACACTGCAGTTAGCAGCAGGACTGTTAGGCCTCCTTCGGTCTGGAACAGGCCCAGACTTGCCTGAACTTCCCTGATTTTAATACTTCTGTTTGTTTCTTGAGAAAGGGTTTGGCTATGTAGCCCAGGCTGCCCTCAAACTTGCAGTGATCTTCCTGCCTCAGCCTTCCAAGTTCTGGGATTACAGGTGTGCGCCACTATGCCTAGCTGACTGATATTTTTAGAAACGCCATGACGTTGTAGAATTCCCCTCCATTTAGCTTTGTCTGATACTTCCTTATGATTCTATTCGTGTCATGCAACTTTGCTGGGAATGTCCCTGAAGAGACTGCACTCTCACTGACCTTGGCCAAGGCTCGGGACTCAGTCTGTCCCATCATGAAGGTCCCCTTGCTCACCTGTCTGGGTAGACCTATAAGCATCTCTGTTCTGAAATTCCTTATTCACCCTTTGTAACTTCGAAATATTTTGTAGATATTTTATATGAAGCTCTTAAATATAACATTCCTCTTGAAATATTCAAGATATCTGTTTATGTATTTAATACAGTGTGGACTCCTGCTCTCCTTAATGCCTTGTAATCCCTTACCCCATCAATCTGGTGAATTCCCCAGCTCTGTCAGGCACATTTTCCAGAGGCTCGAGCCTTCTCCAGTGTCCTCCAGCCTCTGGGTGCCTTCCTCCTTTATGGCAGAGTGGTACTCCATTGTATAAAAAAAACACATCTTCATTCAGTCATCAGTTGATGGGCATATGGGCTGTTTCCAAGTTTTAGCTATTACAGACTGCTGTTATGAACATGGGTGTGCATATATCATGGTGGTATGATTCTTTTGATTCTTGGGGGAAGATACCCAGCAAAGGTATAGCTGGGTCAGATGGAAACTCTAGTTGAACTATGTCTTTACAGTGCTTGGTGCTGGGTCAGGAGGGCTCACATCAGACACACTAGAGCGCTGGTTGTCAAGTGCTCGCCATTCTAGCATCCTGTCTGTATCCCACTGGCCTCTAGGCAGAGTCTGGAGCTCATCTGTGTACAAAGGCGTTTGCCTCTCATCCAAAGGTGCTTGGGCATTTACAAATACTTAATAATAACATTCTAATATTTACTGAAACATTCGTGTCAATATATCATTTATATTTAATTATATATTAGCACTACTCTGTCATAATTTAGCGTGTTATACAGACCTCTCAGTGCATTCACCTGGCTGATGATCTTATCGGGCTCAGCTCTGGGGTAGTGAGTGCGTCTCGAGCACCCTGAAACCGTGCTGCGTCTCTTTTCCGGTGAGGCCTTGTTTCCGGGGTCCTGCCGTCCAGCAGTGCCCTTCACAGGGCCTGCACTGCGCTCCCAGGACCCCGTGGTGGACGCCGCCGTGGATATCTGAGATTTTTATCTTTGCAATCTGAGATTATATCTGAGATTTTATCTTTGCAATAGTCTTGAATCATGTCTTTCACTTTGCTCACCATCTCTATGGTTATCTGGGAAATTATTTGTTTTGAATTTTTTTAGAGCTTGATTGATCAGTTTTGTTACTTCCTATGCTGTGAGTTCTGAGTGTCCTGGAGGTTCGCTATCAGACTTTTCATCCTCTTTTGCCCTACTGTTTGCCATTGGTGAACTGGAAGTCTGTATTTGTGGCTTGCCTAAGTGTTTTCTCATCTTTATTTTTGCTGTTGCGTTGCCCTTGATTCAATCTCTGGGTCATTAAATCTTCCTGATATCGTTGCTTCCCAGCCTTTGATTCTCTAATGACTTATAGTCATTATCATTTTCATAGTTGAGACAACAACTCATCAAATCAATCCCTATCCTTTATCCCAATTGATACAATCAGGAACACAATAGGATCAATCACCACCCTTTATAGCCAGCCATGCCTCTGTGGAGTACAACCAAGGACTGGCACAATCAGGGGATCTGAGAGCTAGGGGGCGGCATGCTCAGCGGCGCCCGCACAGCTACTCTCCTGGGTCTGGAGCAATCAATGGTGCCCTCAGGAAAAGGTGCAGCCTGGACAATGGAGGGAGATCTGAAATCCACACCAGCGTTTTCCCAAAATTCACCCTCCTGGCGCTGGGTCCGGAGCAATCAATGGCGCCATCAGGAAAAGGCGCTGCCAGTCGGTGGAGGGAGATCTGAAGTCCACGCCAGCCGCTTTCCCCTGCACTGAGTATTTATAAGGAACAGAGTTTATTTCTCATGGTTCTGGAGGCTGAAAGTTTGAGACCAAAGATCTTGCAATTCAGGTCTGGTTAAATTGGATCTCTGCTTTCAGGAGAGCACCTTGTTGCTGTATCCTGCAGGGAGGACATGCACTTTGCTCATGTGACAGAAGAGGACCTCAACTGGTTCCTTCATATAAGGCACTCACCTATGCACAAGGGTGGAGCCTTCATGATTTAATCGCGGGTGGTTGCTAGGCTGCAACACATGGATAGGGGACACTGTCCAGACCAAGGCAAAACTAGCAGAACTTCGAAACAGAGAAGTGATTGGCTTCTATGATGTAGGAATGTGTGTAGAATTAAAGGTGCTAGAATAAGGTTGATAAAAAACCAGCTGGAAACCCCTGGTGGCAACTGGCAAAACTGACTACCAACAAATTTGTTGAGAAGTCTGCCAGCCTGCTTGACTTGCCGGCTTCATGCCCTGGGATCGCCATGACCCAAAATAAAAAGCATTCTAGGGGCCGGGGATTTAGCTCAGTGGTTCGGTGGCCGGCCTTGCATGAGCAAGGACCCGAGTTCAAACCCCGGTACCAAAAAAAAAAAAAAAAAAAGTTATTCACAGACCACTCAGTTGAGCTCCTTCTTCATTTTATTACTCTCTGTTTGTAAAATGTGAGACAATGTATTTGATTTCTAATATTAGGAAAATCCATCTTCCAGTTTGGGATTGACTCTCTTTTCCTTCTTACCAATGGGAGATAAAAGTTAAAGATAAGAATAAATAATATAGCATAAATAACAATGCAATGCACATGTTTACCTGTCTCTTCAAAGTATATCTCTTCAAAGAGTGATTTTATTCAATAATCAAATTGAATGCTGACAGGGTCTAAGATAATTCAATAGCCAGCTCACTAACCAATGGATAATCTGTGAACTTTGTCTCAGAATTTTGCAATCACATACCCAAACTAGAATTTCTTCCACATAAAATTTGCCTCTGTTTTTAAATTCCTTTCTTTTTTATGTGAGATCATGTTACAAAGTGCCTGGGCATCTCCTAAATATCTCTGATCAGTCTTCATATGGCAATATGAAGGCCGTGGCATTACGCCACCTTTGGTAATCTACTGTCATACTGATTTTACTGGTCTCCTGTCTAAAACCTTACCCTATCTCAACTCTGATAGCCTACCATAGTTTTGGCAATATTCACAAGTATTTGCTTCCTCCCACCCAAAGCCTGCACAGCTGCACATGGTTGTTCTTCATGGGGCACCTGCCTTCTTCCTCTTCAGCTGTGCTCTGAGGGCCTCACCTGTCCACCTCAGTCACACCAACCACATGCTGTCTGCTTCCACTCACCTTGTGCTCTTCTCTCTTGAGCCTGCTTTTCTGACTTCACCTGGCAAAAATCAGGACAACAGTTTTCTGTTCTGTGAAATTTCCAGAACACCATTCAGCCTGCTTTAAATCCCACTTCTACTGGTATATTGACAAGAGCCCATAACATGTATACCTACCTCCGATTTTCTACAGCTTTTGTTATATTGACTGCAATACTAAATGTTTTTATAAATTCCTTAGCAAAATGTCCCCATCATCCAAAATAGTTCTTGGCAAATACTAGTATTTATGAAATATTAGCCTAATGCGTAATAACCAAGTGAACAAGGAAAAGTGATAATTAACATTTAAACAAAATGAAATATGCTTTTAGAGGGATACTAATTTAAGTCATTAAGTGTTGGAAATTATAGCTTTTTATTTATGACTAAAATTAATGTTCTGATAGCTGATTTGCTGAGACTTCATCCCTTAAAAAACAAATAACCAGCTTGTTTAATTTACCAAGTTAACCCAAACATATAAAGCACATCACACTCCAGATGACAAATTGGCACAGATAAGGTGAAGAATGTGCAGTGTTGATTTGGGGACACTGTGGATTTCAATCCTTCTCCTGCTGCTGCCTCCCCTCCTTGTATCCCCTTCTCTGCCCACAAACCTCCTTGAGGCCGGCAGGCCAGACACAGGGCTTTGCACTGAGTCTCTGGTCTGTCTTTCTGCCAGCAGAGGGGACCCTTGATCTGCCCGTTATTTCAAATCCAGTTGTAGGGTTCTGGGCAGAGAGTGGTGAATGTTTCTTAATTAGCTATTAGGAGAGTGAAATAAAAATTCTTTCTGCAGAAATCTTTAAACAGTTAAAACCATTTGATTAGTCATTAAGAATGAACAGAGTTTTATATATAGATAAATATGTCAAAATTTTCAATGAGCAAAATTTGGAAGGAATCCTAAGAAAATGCTAATATGCTGGAAAATTTCAGAATAAGTTTTTCAAAGATTAAAAACAAAGCAACATGAAATGATACCATAAATGAAATTTTAGTTAAAAATCATATTTTTTTTAGAGAAAAAGTAGGTCATGTGGTAATGTTCAGGCATGAAAAGGTAAACACTCCTTTTAAGAAGCTTTTTGAAATTTATGTTGTCATTCAAAGTGTATTCATTAACAGAATCTCAGTTTAATTGGTGTTGTGAGAAAAACAGAAATAGAGTGCCTGAACACTTTCGTCAGTCAGACCAGATAGATATATAAATAGACATTTATTTATTGCTAATTTTAGTATTTCATAGCCATTATTAATTACATTGTTGAATTATGAAATTATTCTCCATTACTATAAAACCAATGCAATATTTACTTTAAAATAACATTGAAAACCATTCAACTTTTAATGTGTAAAATCTGTATCTTAATATAGTGATTCCTCAGTCCCTGAATTTAATTCATTCTGTGATTCTGGAAAAGAAAAGATAACTATGGTCCTGTTCACCACCGGCTGCAGAATTCAGGAAGGAAGCAAAATTTTGCGAATGTTTCTGTTTGTGAACCAAATTGTGCAGGGATAGAAACATTTGTGAGCTGAGGTATTTCTGTATAAAGTTATAATTTCTTTTGTATTACACAGCACTAGTCTAATTAGATTGTCATTACCTAGTACCTTGCAATAATCTTCAAAAGTATAGTAATTTTGCCACATTTAGAATGAATCTTAGGATAAGGAATGATAGCTGAACTTTAAAAGTTCATATTGAATAAATATATTCAAGAATATTCTTTTAACAGTAAGGTTATACATCTCTGAGAACAGAAATCATCAGTGAAGAAGACTTTTGTAGATTCCTGTACTCAATGACACTTGAGGAAATGATACTTTGGTGAATTAGCTGTCTAGGGCAGAGCTTTCTCCTCACACAGGAAACCAGAAACATCAGGTGCTGATGGTTGAATTTTGAAAGAGGAACTGTCTCTTCAGCGTTTCGGTCTACTTCCATTCCTAGCATAATGTGCTGTCTCTGCTGCTGTTTGCAGTGATAAAGCAAAGAGGTAAATTTTAGGTAAAGGAAATGAGCAATATTTAAAAGAGCAGTACAATGGAAACTTAAGACAAGTTAAGCAAAGTGGGAATGCTGAAATAGAGCTAGTGGGCCATCTCTCAGATTTATGTATTTTATAGATTAGAAATAAATTATTAATGATTAATTTAAATTTGAAGAAGAGTTTTCAAATACTAAATCTCTATAATTAGTTTCTATCCCTTCATTTCTGTCTTATCCTCTACCTCCCCTCCATCTGTCAGAATTCTCTTACACTTGACATAAATGTTGGATATCTACTCATCTTCCATTCATTGCCTAAACATGCAGAAAATGTTGCTAATGACAAACTAGGTTTTGGTGTGTTCTATTCTGGTAAAGTTTTGGATATTACTGTACAAAACTATTCCTCTTCTGTTCCATATTAGTTTCCTGTAAGTCTTGAAATCAGGAAGAGTTAAGCTGAATATCGGTTAAATTCCATTTTCTTAAAGTATCAACTATGTGGGAAGTGCTCATTGCTACCAAGGCTGTAGACCATCATCAGGTGAAAGATATCTTGAGGCCACATGAAAGCCTTAGTTTTCAGATTTCCCATATGAATTTCCACCACACGTTAGGCAGAACTGAGTTATACCTTCTCCACTTTCTGGGATCTGGCAACTAACTAGTCTTTACAGACCTCTAAAGTTCAGGAAGATAGATCATTTATGGTTGAAAAATATCTATACTCAAAATTAATTTTGACATTAAAAAATGCCTAGGAAAGACTTACAACCAAAGAGAGCTGAGTTCTAGTAGTAAGGATAGAGTTCACATCTTAGCATGTTGATTAACTTTGTGTCGTCAAATCCAAATTATGTCCTTTTCAAAGAAGACTGTGTTACTGGGATATTGTTGAAAGAACCACGGAGATACAGAAATTCAAGGAAAATTCCAGATAGGGATTCTGCAATGACTTCTTCCTTTCTGT
>NW_022900917.1:67229075-67238763 GCF_012274545.1 Fukomys damarensis
AAACCCCAGCCTATTTCCAAATAAATTCACATGCCAGGGTACTAGAGGTTAAGAAATCAACATTTCCTTTTGAGGGGACATAATTCAGCCCATAGTACCTACCCTCTTCTAGAAGTGAGCTCCAGCAGTCATATGTAGACCAAAATAGTTGGGAAAGTCCAAGAAAGTTATATTTCACCAGAAGGATGCTTTTTGAAATAGGGACTTAGCTCAGTGGCACTATGCCTGCCTGGCAAGCACAAGATCCTGAATTCAATCCCAGGTACAGGAGGAGGGGGGGGGAGGAGGAGGAGGAGGAGGAAGAAGAAGAAGAAGAAGAAAGACACTTTCTGTGAACTTCACATGGTTCAAAATTTTGTTTTCCCAGAAATGCCTAGCCTGCCTCCTCCCCTCAGGAATGAAGGTAAAGGAGAAGATAAAACCTACCCACATATCTCATAAATCTACACGACCATCTTACTACAGTTTTGCCTTTGGTGGTGCTTTGTGTCTCTGCAGTGTTATCTGTGCCTTCGGGCCCTCTTCTAAATTCACAGCCCCACTGCAGAGGTGGTTCAGTCTCCTTTATCTTGTCTGTTTTATCATGCCCATTAGTTACTCCAAAGATACTGATCTGTGGGCGTGCTTTCCGGGACCAACATGTCTGCTTAGAGAATGCTTAAATGATGCTGTTATAGCTTTTTAAAGTGGTTTGTACTAACAATGCATGTCCAAATTACAGCTCAGTAGTCACAAAATGCCATTGCTAGAGCCCAAATCATGCCAATGGTATGACTCAGTCAAGACAGGATGTGGGCGTTTGCTTCCTAGCTAACATAGCGCCACCTTGTGACAATAGAATAAACGTGGAATTCATTCGGCCTGGCACAGTAATCTCAGCTACTATAGACGCTAATTTAGGATCGTAAATTGTAGAGGTCAGCCTGGGTAACTTAGTGAGACCCTGTCATAAAATTTTTTAAGAATTTAAAAAGGGAGGAACTGAGTTCAATTCTTAGCAGAGAGAGAGAGAGAGAGAGAGGGAGGGAGAAATACAGCTCAGTGGTAGAGCACTGCCTAATGTACATAAAGCCTGTAGTTCAATCAAAGGGACCACAAAAAATAAAACAAAAAGAAAGAAGAGAAGAAGAATTTATTCCATGCAACCAACCGTTTTAAAAGTTTTTAATACTTGAGATTAATTTTTTTTGGCATGTGTATTATTAATCCTTTATTTGTGGAACGGCACATGTTTATGTTTTTATGTGACACTATCAAAATCACATGAGTCATATCTGCATATGACACATACATAGTACAGAAAGGCTGGGACTTGTCTTCTGGCTCACGGCCCATGGAGGTATAGAATCTTTCTTGTCCCTGGCCATCCTGTGAGGAGTCCCCTAGGCCCACAGGATACAGTTCTCAGGGAGCTGTTGGGCCTGAGATGAAAGCCCATCAATAAAGAGCGGAGACGCCGCCACCGCTGGGTAATTTGCCTCTTTGCTCCTCTTCAGCCTATTCAGCGCCGATCCATTTGTCCCAGGGAATAAACGATGGCAGGTTTGTCCATGCTTTATACTTAGGAACCTGCCTGCTCCTCTCTGCCCAGTGCTGCTCATCTGTCCCTGTCCTCAGCTCTTTTCATTTCACGTCATGAGTGGGCAGCAGGCCTCAGCAGAGTTATGGAGGTGGATTCCGGGAGGGCCGCTTGGGGAAGGGAGAGGAGAAGAGAACGGATCAGCTCCCCGCTGAGGGAGGGAGGGAGGGGAGACTCACTCGGGAGAATGAGGTGTCTCGGCCGCTGCGGTTCCAAGAAGGGACCTCGGGGAGGAAGGGGAGGCTTGGGGGAGCGGCCCGAGGGGAAGGGGGCCTGCCGGGAGGCCTGCTTGTAGGAGTCAGCTGGCAGGTGCTGGAGACACACTGCCAATCAGTCCCCTACTCCTGCGTTCTAGACTGATGGGAACTGGGTACGATAATAAATATTTACTGTTTCGAGATGCTAGGATGTGGGATAAGTTATTTCAGTCACTGGAAATGGTCGAGTTCCTTATTTGTAGAATTTGTGTCCAACTGGTTTGCTGCCCAGCATATGCAGACCACCGGTCCTGGCCACATTCCTAGCAGGTGCTCAGCTTATCAGCATTGAATATAACCGATGGCCCCACAGAAGCCAAACCGCCCTCCTTTACAAGCAGGGTAAATAGATTTAATTAAGGAATGATGTGGTATGTCTTGGGGAGAAAAACATAGCCATAGTGGGATGACCAAATCTTCCAGTTTTCTGGGACAAGGGACTTCCAGTGCTAAAACTGAGAAAGTTCATGGTTAGCTGAGGTAAGGTGGTCACTCTAGCTGGGATGAAGACAGACACCTAATGTGTTTTTCCTGCCACTTTGTGTTCATATGATGACTGTTTTCTGTTGCTACAACAGAATACCCAAGATTGGGTAATTGTAATTGACAAAGAAATTTCTTTCTTTCTTTCTTCTTTTTGGTACCGGAGATCAAACTCGGGTCCTTGTGCTTGCGAGCCAGGTGGCAGAACCACTGAGCTAAATCCCCAGCCCAAGAAATTCATTTCTTTTTAAATTTTATTTTATTTTGTAGTTTCTTGAGATAAAGTCTTGGCATGTAGTTCAGGCTGACCTGGAACTCACTATGTAGCCTAGACTGGCCTCAAACTAGCAGAGATCCTCCTACCTCAGCCTCCTGAGTGCTGGGATTATAGGCATGTGTCACCATGTCTGGCAAAAAAAACGTATTTCTTAACAGTTCTGGAGGTTGGGAAATCCAAGATTGAAGGGCTGTATCTGGTGAGGGCCTTTTCTTATTTTTTGTAGCACTGGGAACTGAACCCAGGACCTTTGCACTGAGCTACTTCTCCAGCCCTTTTTAGTTTTTATGTTGAGAGAGGGTCTTACTAAATTGTCCAGGCAGTACTCAAACTTTCAATCCTCCTGCTTTGGGCTCCCAGCAGGGACCACCATGCTAAACCAGCTCTTGGCTTTCAGTTTTGTTTTGTTGTTTTGGTACTGGGGGATTGAACTCAGGACCTCGAGCTTGCCAGGCAGGCACTGTGCCACTGAGCTAAATCCCTGGCCCTAATTCTTATAACAAACCTGCTCTCATGACAACTAATCAACTTCCTTGAGAACCCAGTAATCCATTAATCCACTCATAGGGGCAGAGCCTCAAAACCCATTCACTTCCCAAAGTTTCCATTCCCAAACACCACTAACATAAGTCTTTGGGAATTAGGTTTTCAACATGTGAATTCTTGGGGACAAGCATTAATAGCATAGCACATAGGATAGGGAGGGAGACCTATCTTCCATCTCTCTCAATCAAGAGTGGTGGTGAAGCTGGATACTTAGCTCAGTGGTGCTGCAGCCTGCCTCTCAAGGGCAAGATCCTGAGTTTGATCCCCGGTACAAAAACAAACAAACAAACCAACAGGAAGCCTTGGGTCAAAGATTTGAGAAACCAGGCAGAGTATGTCAAAGTCACTGAAGGTCATCTGCCTGGTCCTGAGGCAGTTAGAAATGGCGGAGCTGAGTAAGCCACTCCCTTCCCTTCCATCAGCTGTGGGCACAGCAGTGCCCTGGTGATTTTCTCTGATGCTTAATTTAAATTTAGGAGGTGCTGATGCCAGAGGTGATAGATTAGTTCCAACACCGGTGAGACACCCAGAATCAGAGGCGCGTCTGACCACAGTGGGAGTTGAAGTGTCTGATGCTTTAAATACTGGAAGCCTCAGTTGTGTCGGTACTCGTCCGGCGGTTCCTCTTCCTCCTTCTCCCAGGGCCCCGCACAGCCTGGCTCACACACCGTCAACACCACCACCAACTTCACTACCAGCAGCAGCTTCCCTTATGACCGAGAGTGCCTCTTCCTCTTCCTTTTTCTCTCTGCCCTTCTGCCTGTTCCCGCTGCTGTCGCCCCATGGGTTTCAGTAAATGTGTCTGCTTGCTGCTTACTGAGAGGTGTATGCTTGGCAATTCTTTCTATAACTATTTCTTTTTTTGGTTTTTGAGACAGGGTCTCACTATGTAGTTGAGACTGACCTGGAACTCACTATGTAGCCGAGGCTGGTCTTGAACTCACAGCGATCCTCCTGCCTCAGCCTCCCTAGAGCTGGGATTACAGGCGTGAGCCACCACATCTGGCACTTTCATAACTCTTTTTTTTCTCTCATTGAGTTTATTGGTACAGTCTGGACTATTTTGGCCCATTCAACTTTAACAGTCTCCCCACCCACTACTCCCGAGACTAACAGGCATCCCCTAGACCAAGAGGGCAGGATCTTGGCCTGCTTCCAACCTCATTCACAAAGTGGTTTTCACTGCCCCTCCTTGGACTTTGGATGCCATGCACTTCCTCGAAGGCCTTGTATGGTCAGAGATTCCCCTTCCCAATGGGGAGGCTCAATCAGGTACCCCATTGGGCTGCGTCTCCTGCCAGTGGCCAGTTACAGATCCTTCTGTTATTCCAGGAGACCCAGTACCTGCCCCACAGGCCTTGGGCATGTCCCGCTGACCTAATTCCACCCTGTGGAGTCTATCTTTGCTTCGTTTGCTTTTTTTCCCCCCAGTGCCAGGGATTGAACTCAGGACCTTGTGCTTGCCAGGCAGGCATAGCACTACTGAGCTAAATCCCTGGCCCTTCATTCTCTCTCTCTTTTTTTTTGGTACCAGGGATCAAACTCCAGTCCTTGCGCTTGGGAGGCAGGCAGCAGAACCACTGAGCTAAATCCTTGCCCCCCGCCATTCACTTTTAATAAATCTTACTGTTGTTACTCCTTTTGAGTGCCCTCCTCTATTCTTTGCTGGGGACACCAAGAGACCCTGGAAACAACCCCCAGAGATTCTCCATCCAATAACGGAACAATGCTCCTGAAGCCAGCCTGTTTCACCCTTTTGTCCTAGTTGGGTGGAGAGATATGGGAAACCTTTATTGGAAATGCCAAGACCAACAAGAAAGAACTGCATGTCTACGCTCTCCCACTTACAGCCTCAAGAGAAGGGTCAGGAGGGCCAGGGATTTAGCTCAGCGGCACCGTGCCTGCCTCGAAATTGCAAGTTCCTGAGTTTGATTCCCAGTAATTGGGGGGCAATAGGGAGGGGGAGGAGGAGAGAGGGAGGGAAAGGGGCGGGTCAGGCAGCCAGAAACAGCAAGGCTGCGCTTGCTTTGGCAGTGCATATACGGAAATAGCGAGGCTCTGGGGAGACTCCGCCCTAGACCAGCAAGGCCAGCCCTTCCTCTTCCATGGGCTTGCTTCCTGTGATTTGATTCCCAAACGGTCTTTAACTACTGTGTGGCCGGTGATCTCAAGGCAGCCATTCTATGGTTAGAAAATTATCCCTTGCACCGAGTGAGAAGCTGCCACTACATAATCCCTACTTTTTGTTTATATCTGATTGTGCTTTCTTCCAGGAAGCAGCACCTCCCTGGACAGACAGCCCCTTACCTCCATGGGTTCTCATATCTGTGCATTCAACCAACTGGGGATCAAATATATTTGGGGAAAAAATGTGTCTGTACTAAATGTGTAACGTGTTTTCTTATTATTCCATAAACAATATAGTAGTGTATAACAGCTATTGACACAGCATTCATATTGTCAATAATCTAGAAGAGACTTAAAGTGTACAGGAAGAGGTGTTACATTATATGCAAATTTTTAATTTAGAAGTTGATATACTTTATAAAGAAGAGATAGTGCAATGAATTTTTTTTTTTTTGAGACAGGGTCTCACTATGTAGTTGAGACTGACCTGGAACCCTCTATGTAGCCCAGGCTGGTCTTGAACTCACAGGGATCCTCCTGCCTCAGCCTCCTGAGTGCTGGGATTACAGGCGTGCACCACCACGTCCAGCAGTGCCATGAAATTTTAATATAGCAATAAGAAAACAAGCATTTAACATTTTTTGCACACTGACTATCAGTACCATGCCAAGTTCTTCATATTGCATTTCCCTAGTAAGTACACAGGCTGTACAAGTATTTCATCATGAAAATAACATTAAACAAAATCTTCCAATTTATGGAATAGAAAATCACTTTTTGGGGGGGTGGGATTGAACTCGGGTCCTTGCGCTTGCAAGGCAGGCCACCAAACTGCTGAGCTAAATCCTCGGACTATCAGTACCATGCCAAGTTCTTCATATTGCATTTCCCTAGTAAGTACACAGGCTGTACAAGTATTTCATCATGAAAATAACATTAAACAAAATCTTCCAATTTATGGAATAGAAAATCACTTTTTGGGGGGGTGGGATTGAACTCGGGTCCTTGCGCTTGCAAGGCAGGCCACCAAACTGCTGAGCTAAATCCTCGGCCCTAGAAAATCATATTTTGCTTACTTCCGTCCATGCTTTAATTTCATTTTACTTGAGAAATTATCAAATTATCTGCTGGGCGTGGTGGTGCACACATGTAATCCCAGAACTCGGGAGGCTGAGACAAGAGGATTGCCACAAGTTCAAGGCCTGTCTTGTCTGGACTGAACTACATAGCAAGACCCTGTCACAAAAAAAAAATCTGCAGAAGATTCATTCCACTAGTTTAACCTACCTCCTCTTTATTTTATTTATTTATTCATTTATTTGTTCTTTGGGTTTTTTTTTCTTGTTTGTTTTTTTGAGACAGGATCTCACTATGTAGCTGAGAGTGACCTGGAACTCACTATGGACCCCAGGCTGGTCTCGAACTCACAGCGATCCTCCTGCCTCAGCCTCCCGAGTGCTGGGATTACAGGCGTGCACCACTACGCCCAGCATACCTCCTCTTTATAATATCAATATTTACAGCATGATTTCTAAAGGGTTTCTGAATTGATGAACGTAAATTTCTATGTAGGTACCTCAGGGAAGCCCAATTCCAATCTCAGCACCATTTCAGAAGGATGACGATTTTCTAATTTGAGTGAATCCAACTGATTCAAAATTTCCTTATGCACCACTGCTCTGTCTTCTGCCTTTGGCATCGCTGCTTTGAGTTGCTTTTCCATGTCTGAGGAAGAACATTTGGCAGAAGCAATGGCGCTACCTCGCCGATGTAACTCCCGAGTCAGCTGGGAGATTTCCATCGTCATACCTTCTAGGGCAGAGCTGTAAGTCTGTTCAGCTTGTAAAATCTGTTCTTGCAACATCTTAATTTCTGCCCTGTACATTATTATGTCCTTCCATCTTCTTCAATTCTTCGTATTTTTCCATTAGCTATTGGCTCAGTTGTTTACATGTTGCACTCACAGATTCCAAATGGCCTCACCTACTCAGCATCAACCTCAACTGCCTCAGAGTCACCTCTGCTTGCAAGAGTTCTCCACTCATGTGGGTAACATCCACCCGGAGAGCACACTGCCTAAGTGCCCTTGCCCTTGAGAGGTGATCCTCCTTTCAGCCTGAGAGTCCTCCTGAGAGTGGTACCTTATGCAGTCTACTAGGTGTTGGATGTTGGTTCCTTTTGCTTGTAACTTCTTTTGCATTTTTGCCTCATGCGTGAAATTTTCACGATACTGAAGATTTGCCTTCAATGCTCTTTTCTTCCTGCAGAGTCCCCAACAGTTTTTCAGATCCCCTCAGTTTTTCCTCTTTTTGCTGTTGCTCCTGCAGAATAGTCATATTAGTTCCAATCAAGCACTGACCCTCATGTTAAGACGCTCTATTTCCAACTCATTGGCACAGATGGTGTCCTTGGCCAGTTTAAACTTACTGCTCAGGTTCTGGATTTCTGACTGACTGGACAGCCCCATGTAATTTCTGTACATTACATGTAAATTTATGCCATGGTAGGGTAGGAACATCTATATATTTTTGGTGCTTTTTATTTTTTACTGGGGGGGTGTCAAACTCAAGACCCTGCGCTTGTGAGGCCGGTGGCAGGACCACTGAGCTAAATCCCTGGCCCTTTTGTTTTTTGTTTTTTTGAGACAGGGTCTCGCTATGTAGTTGAGACTGCCCTGGAACTCACTATGTAGCCCAGGCTGGTCTTGAACTCACAGGGGATCCTCCTGCCTCAGCCTCCCGAGTGCTGGGATTACAGGCATGCACTACCACTCCCGGCAACACCACTGTTTGTATTCCAATTTATTTTGATGATTCTATCGACTTATAACAATTGATTCTGGTTTCCAATTAGCTAGGCATGGTGGTGCAAACCTGTAATCTCAGCACTCAGTAGGCTCAGAAAGGAGGATCGCCATAAATTGGAGGCCAGTGTGGACTACATAGTGAAATCCTGTCTCAAAAAGCGAAAGCCAAAACCAAAACCATGTTGATATACAGTTTCTTTTTATTTTGTTTTTGTTTTTTGGTACGGGGGATCGAACTCTGGTCCTTGTGCTTGCAAGGCAGGCAGCAGAACCACTGAGCTACATCCCCAGCCCCACAGTTCCTCTTTAAATAATTACACGAATAATGCGTGTTCACTGTAGCAACATCAGAAAGCCGAAGAAGAAAAATCCTAGGTCAAACTTAGCTTCCTGACAGATATTTGCAGTCCTTTTAGCTCTTCCCTTCTCCCCATTCCTATTAGAAATCCTCTCCATACTTCCCCGTAGTCTCTGTCACAATTGGCAAACACACTTCTGTGCATATTTTTCACTTATCAGTAAATACTTCATGCGTTAGGCAGGAGGGATGAGGGAAGGGTGGTGGGTGGCCAAAGCCTTCATCCTGGAGAGGCTCCAAGTCAGGGGTGACTTGATACTTCTCTGCCCCACCAAGCCCTGCCTCCCGGAAGTGCTGTGGTTCCTCTGGTGTCTCGGAACTTAGCGCAATACTTAGCCAGGCAGAGTCAGTATTTAAAGGAGTCAGGAAACTAAGGCCTGAACTCCACTCTCTCACCCCAACCATAGGAGGAAGGAAGTGCCAGTCAGTGGGTGACACGCTTTGGGCACACAGTATGTCTGTGTCCCGGGGTCCGCCCCGCTCCAGTGAGGTCTGCAGGGTCTCTCCATCCCTGTCTGTGATCTGAGGGGTTGTGGGATGAGGCGTGATTAGAGCAAAGAGCTGGGCATGGGAGAGAAGAGGATGCAAATTCCCCGCGGCTCCGGTAGAAATGGTAGAGAGAGAAAGCATTCTAGTTGCCTAGAGCCTTGCCTCTCTGTCTTAAATTGTTGGAGAGGCTGTATCTTAGTGTGACAGCCACTGCCAGCCGACATCCTGCCTCCACAAAACTCACGGGATGGGCGCTGTGGGTGCGGCTGGGGGTAGAGAGCTTGCCTTCCTTGTGCTAGGGCCTGGGTTCGGTCCCCACCACCAGGCACACGTGCGTACCCCTGCCGCTTTTCGAGGGTACTGGAGAGTGAACGCAGTGACTTCTCGTTAAGTTACATCCTTCGCCATTTTATTTTTATTTTTGTTGTTGTTGTTGTTCTGGTACCGGGAATCAAACTCGGAACCTTGTGCTTGCGAGGCAGGCAGCGGAACCACTGAGCTAAATCCCCGGCCCTTCCTCGGCCACTTAAAATTTTTTGAGACACGGTCTAAGTGGCTGAATTGCTTACGCGGGTTTCACGCTTGTGAGCCTCCTGCCTCGGCTTCCCCAAGGGCTGGGATTACAGGACTACGCCACGTCGGCCGGCCGCCATACGTAACTGTCGCGCCCATTTTACCGAGAAGACCACCGAGGCTCCGAATGGGAAAAGGCTTGCTTAACGCAACGGAGCGAGTCAGCGGCGGAGGGGCTGGGGCTCAGACGCGG
>NW_022900917.1:67244827-67255365 GCF_012274545.1 Fukomys damarensis
CCTTCCACCTGCGCCGCTCCAACAGGGCTCGGAGGCTCTGCAGCATCTCTGCAGCGATGCGGCGGCTGCTGGGCAGCCGGGGACCCAGCGCAGGGACCCAGCTTCGGCTGCAGCCCGGTGAGAGCCAGGGGTGGGGGCGGTCTCGGGCGAAGGGAAGGAGGTTGAGGGTAAGGGTGGAGAGTCCTCGACTTGGATCCCGGGGCGGGGATCTAGGCCCTGGGTGGGTCTTGGACTGAACAGGGGAGTTGGGAGAAGTACGGACAGGGTCTTTGTCTTGGTGGGGACCTGGTTCTGGGCAGAGAATGAAAGGCGGGGTTCGTGGGAGGCACGGGTCCTGAGTCCTGAAGCGTGGGAGAGGGCAGAGGATAGTGGCTCATTCCTCAGGCCTGAGCCTGTGATTGTGCGTTCGGACTCACTGGGGACTCCTGCTCCGGGCAGCTCCTCCCTCAGGAAGTTGCGGGGGTTTTCGGTGGGGACCCCAGGGGCATGGCTGTGTAGACTGCTTGCTTCTGCACCCTTGACTGTACAGGTGGGCCAGCGGAGGCCCAAGAGGGGATGGGGTTGTCCGAGGTTGCTCTCCAGGCTGTGTGGTGGTAGCGGTGGATCTGGGACCCAGGTCTTCTGACGCACCGTGCTCTTTGCACCACAGCTGGAGGCCTCCTGGGAGAGGGAGGTTGGCTGGGCCATGTGCACAGGGCTGGCTGTTGTCTGGCCCCGCTCTAGGCTGGGGCAGGCTTGGCCACCCCTGACTGGCCCTGGGTGGCTCCTCCCTCTGTCCTGTGCACTGTACTTCCCTATCTCTGCCCTTATCACCCCGTGCACTTGGAACCTAGTCCTTACCTGCCTGTGCTCCCAGACCGTTATCTCATTTCTCTGTTCCCCCAGCTCCCCACCCCCACAGTGCTCAGGACGATGTGTGCTCAAAGAAGTTGTGCAGAAGAAGGAAGAACTCCTGTCCACCCACCTGTGGAAAGGAGGCAGGGGTCCGTTCTGCCCAGCATCCTGGGAGTGGCTTGGAGAAGGCTGACATCATGAAACGAGTCCCACGTTTGCCTGGCACCAGCAAATCTAACTCAGCCTTCTTTGGAGGGATGACCTTGGTCGCGTCATTTGACCTCTTCAAGCTTCAGTTTCTGCCTTTGTAAAACAAGGGTGACAAGATAGGATGTATCTCAGATTGTTGAAGAGTGAAAAGGCCATGCTTATAAAGTATCTAGCACCCAGTGAGTGCCACACTTTGCCTGGACCTCTGCCTGAAGCAATTTCTGCATGAGACACAAATAATATCAGGGTTGAAAGGGCCTTGAGGAGCTCAGCTTTTATGAGATAGTGCTTTCCAGATGAAGAAATTGAGGCCAGGAAGGGATTGAATAAAATGATTGAATCAATGTGTGGCAAATATCCAGAGACCACAAAAGGAGGTGAGGGGCAGGGGAGGATTTAAGGCGCAGCCTGCTGTTCCTCATTTACTGATTTGGTAACCCCAGTGAGGAACTGAACCTTTGAGCCTCAGTTTCTTTTTCTGTAAAGTGGACATGGTGATCTCTGCTTTCACAGAATTGCTGTAAAGGCACTTAGATGGAATACTTATCAGGCCCCTCAGAAACTGCTTTGCAGCCAGGGGTAGTGGTGCATGCCTGAAATCTCAGCACTTCAGAGGCTGAGACAGGAGGATTGTTGTGAGTGAGGCCAGCCTGGGCTACGTAGCAAGACCCTGTCTCAACACCCCTGTCAAAAAAAAAATACTGCTTTGCAAATTTTAAGCCCTGGACCCACATTAAGTACCTGAGAACATATCCTTCTGACCCTCAGGATTCCCCCAAGTGCTTTCTATTCAGGAGACTGAGGAAAAACGATCACAAGTTCAAGGCCACCCCAGGGAAACATAATGAGACCCACCTCTCAAAAAACAAAAAGTACTTTCACAAGCGCAAGGTCCTGAGTTCGATCTTTGGTACCAAAAAAAAAAAAAAAAAAAAGTACTGCGTGAGTTAGCTCTTAGCACATAATAAATGCTCAGTAAACAGTGTTTTTCTTTGTTTTTAAAAAAATTTTTGGTACCAGGGATCAAACTCAGGACCTTGAGTTTGTGAGGCAGGCGATGGAACCACTGAGCTAAATCCCCAGCCCAACAGTGGTTTTTGTTACTTCTGCAACAGTAATCTTTTTCTAGCTCTAAGACATCCCTCTGGAGCAATAAGCAGAAATGCAGCCCTTTCCTAAAATTAGCTGATTCAAATGACAAGGTATTTCAGAATGGGCATAGAGCTGAGGTTCCCAGCATGTAAATCTAGAATATTCTGGAGTTTCAGGTGGGGAGGCTTTGCTTTGTTTTTTTGAGTCAGGGTCTTGCTATGTAGCCCAGGCTGGCCTTGAACTCATGGGGGTCCTCCTGCCTCAGCAAATGCTGGGATTATAGGCCTGTACCACAATGCCTGGCTGCATCAGATTGTTGATTGCTATTGGCTGTGAAAGTATATCATCTATAGCAACTTTTCTCAGAGATGGAAAAGTTCTCATGTGGGTCAAGTACTTATTGCACAATTATCATGTCAAAAATACTATATTAGGCACCCTGGGGGGGATGGAAGGTCACTAGCTAGTGGCTCCTTGTGTGGTGGGGAAAAAACATATCCACATGAAATGAATAAAAGAGTTGAAGGGGAAAGACAAGATTTTTGTGGGAAGGGGCTGGACTAGTCTATCTGGGGGAGTCTCTCTTTGTGATACTGGGACTTAACACAGGGAGTGATCAGCCCCTTTTATTTTGAAATAGAGTCTTGCTAAGTAGCCCAGGCTGGCCTCCAATTTGTGATCCTTCTGCCCCAGCCTCTCTGGTAGCTGGGATTGCAGTTGTGTACCACCACACCTCACTGGGCACACATTTTTTTTTTTTCCCAGTACTGGGGATCAAACTCAGAACCTTGCGCTTGTAAGGCAGGTGGTGGAACCACTGAGCTAAATCCCCAGCTGCACACACCATTCTTAGACAAAGCCGGATCATGGTTTTCCAGGCCTGAGAGTCAGTTTAGATACCATAATTTTTGGCATTTCTGGGATGATTTGCTGAAATTACATGAAAAGATGCAACTGGGACTGTACTAGAGCAGTGATCCTCAAACTTGAGCAAGCATTAAAATCCCTGGTGCTCTTGTGAAAACTCACATGGCCAGGCCCACTTTTCAGCGTTTCTGTTGACTAGGTCTGAAGTGGGAGGGGCGGGGATTTAGCTCAGTAGTTTCTCTGCCCTGCCTCTCCAGCACGAGGTCCTAAGTTCGATCCCTGGAACCAAAAAAAAAAAGAGAAAGGTCTGAAGTGGGGCCTGAAAGTTTCTAACAAGTTCCCAGACTATTCTGAAGCTGTTAGTCTGAGAACTATGGGAGTGGCAACTCCTAGTCTCTGAAGTCACCAACATTAAAAGGGAGTTGACTCTGGAAAGCTGAGTAAAGAATCCCAAGTGGAGATATTTGGCCGTTGTTTTGTAGGCTTCAAGCAGAGCGATGACATCATAAAATGATGTGTTTAAGATAGTATTGGTGGTGGACTGCAAGGACAAGGCCAACCTGGCCAACTTAGTGAGATCCTGCCTCAAAATAAAATAAAAAGGGCTGCAGATGTAACTCAGTGAAATGCTTGCCTGCCATGTGTGAGGCCCTGGGATTGCTGTGTAGCACTGCAAAAAAAAAAAAAAGGTGCTTGATAGATGAAGAAGGAGAAAGTGGGAGCCAGGAGATCTGTTAAGAAGATGGGTAGAAATAGTGATGGTAGCTGCCTTGCCACGTTAGGCCTTTTTTGTTGTTGTTGTTGTTTTTGAGACAGGGTCTCGGGCCAGGGATTTAGCTCAGCGGATCGGTGGCCTGCCTTGCAAGTGCAATGATCCGAGTTCAATCCCCGGTACCAAAAAAAAAAGAAAAGAAAAAGGGACAGGGTCTCACTATGTAGTTGAGACTGACCTAGAACTCACTATGTAGTCCAGGCTGATTTCAGACTCACAGCGATCCTCCTGCCTCAGCCTCCCTAGTGCTGGGATTACAGGCGTGCTCCACCATGCCCAGCTGTTAGGCCTTTTTTCTAAAAAGCCCGTTGTATGGCCCCAGTTTTATAGATGAGGAAATGAGGCCCAGAGCTGGGATTAGAACTGGGATTTGTCCAGAGTCTGGGCTCTTAAATACTAATATTGCTGTTGGGAACGGGAAAGGCCCCCGAGTCCACCTTCTAGGCCAAGGCTCATCTTCTGTTTATTTATTTTTTATTTTGGTTTGTGTTTGTGGGGGGTGGTGCCAGGGATCGAACTCAGGTACTTGCGCTTGCGAGGCAGTCGGCAGAGCCACTGAGCTAAATCCCTGGCCCTATTTTTAATTTTTAATTTTAACTTTTTTTTTGAGACAAGGTTTCACTATGTAGTTCAGGCTGGCCTTGAACTCACTATGTAGTTCAGGCTGACTTCGAACTCATGAAGATCCTCCTGCCTCAGCTTCCCAAGTGCTGGGATTACAGGTGTGCGTCACCACACCTGGCTTCCAACTTCTGTTTCTTACCTTCCAACTTTTGTCATCTTCCTCTGTGTCTTGCCCCCACGTTCACGTCCCAAACACAGATTGAGCATGTGCCAGGTGCCCCTATTCCAGACACTGGGGACACAGAAGAACAGAGCAGGTCCCTGTGCTCATGGGGCTGATTCTGATAGGGAGACAGATAATAAACAAAACACTTAACAAGAAAATAAAAGGATTGTTTCTAGGATATTGGTTTGTTTTGTTTTGAATGCTGATTGAACCCAGGGCTCTGTGCATGCTAGACAAGTAGTCTACCACTGAGCTACAATTCAAGTCCTGGTATGGTGTTTTAGAAGTCACTGGACATCAAAATAAGGAAGCAGGTGAGAGGGGTTTGGGAAATCAAGGGTAGGAGAATATTGTAAATTCACTAAGAAAATGAAAACGGAATTCTTGAAAATGTGCCTGAAATTCAGATCTACCCTGGGATCTTTGGACAAGTCCCTCGTTGGATTTTCACCTGTAGTAAAGATCCTTTGAGATGGGCTGTTCTGCCCTGCTCATTTGACAGATGGGGAAACGGAAGGCCGTAGGTAGGAAGGGTTAGAAAGTAGTGGAAGGAGTCAGGAGCCCATCAAAGGTCTCGGATGTCTTCCCTTTACTCTCAGCACTCCAGCCTCTAGATCTTTCTGCAGGACAGGCCACTGGCTATTTATCTTGATCACTACTGATGTTAATAAATTACTGGGAGCCTTGCTCCAGAACAAAGGTCTTGGTCAACAAGTGGTGAATCTGCTCTCCTCTCTGCCACTAACCCTCCAGGGGAGGCAGCCCCTCTACATTCAGATAAAAAATTAAGCCCTTAGTGTCCCACCACTGAGCTACACCTCTAAACCCCGTACGATGATTGTTTTAAATTTTACTTTTATTAGTACGTGCTTGCGGTACATAAGATTACATTTATCATGGGGAGTTTGTACATGTACGTAACATATAAAGTGATTTTAAAAACTTCGTTGGTCCCAGTGGTTGCTCCACATTTTAGAAAAAAAGAAAAATGTTTTTATTTGCAAGCCATTTGTTCTAGCCGTAGAACAGGCTTGTGAATGGAGGGGGCGTGCCTTCATTGCTAGGAATCATCTCTCCAGCAGGAGGCCTGAAATAGGCCAGGCTTCACTCTGTACCGAGGCTGTGGAGTAAGATTGCCAGCCTCAAAATAAGCTGTGGCCCTGCTGGGGCTTTGCATGTATGTGTGCAGGAAGCAGGGTACAGTTCTGGTTGGCAGGACCTGGCATCAGGTCCCCCTGCTCTGAACGACTTCCTCGTAGGCAGAGCACAGGGTCGTGTTCCCTGGCTCACTCATTCTTGCAGCACCGAGCCGGAGTGTCAGGGCACGTGTTGACTGTGTGAATGGAGGAATGCATCTTCCTTGCAGCGCCTTTACCCTGGATGTGCCCTTCTTCTCTGCCACATCAGCCCCGCAGATGCAGTCTGACCTCACCTCCTCCCTGCCCCACTGTCAGAGGAAACTGAGGCTCGTTCACCTGGGTTCTTCCAGAGACCCTGGCTGTAACTGCATTCTGAGGCCCATTTTTCAATTAATTGATTAATGAATTTATTTAAGTATCGGGGATCAAACTCAGGACCTTGTGCTTGCCAGGCAGGCACAATGCCACTGAGCTACCATCCCTGCCCTGAGGTCCATTTCTTCTAGTGGACAGTGACCTCTTCAAAGACAAGGCTCATTTGTCTTTGGCTCTCTTTGTGGTATCTAGGAGAGAGAGAGAGACTGGACAAGCGCACTGTGAAGACTGGGAAAGGCAGTGAGTGCAGCCTTCTTATCAGAGAGGGTAGAACTTAGCACAGAGTGAAAGATCCTGGGGTGTTCAGGGAAGAGCACATCTGGAGAGTGGGTTACATAGGTTGAGGGGACTGGAGAGGAGACCGATGATGGGTTTATTTGTCAGAGGCTTTGTATATCAGGCAGGGTGGGCTTGGGATCAGTTCACTTGGTAAGAGGCTGTACCTGGAGATTCCCTTGGAGGCAGGATGAGTGGAGGAGGGAGTCTGCAGAGAGAGGTGGGGGATGGGACTGCCTCTCCTGGACTCCTGAGGCCCTGCAGGTACAGATTAGGCAGCTGAGATCTCTGTAGAAGGGCTAAGTCTGCCCAGCTGATGGCATTCCACACCCTGGAGCTGCCTGGGATTCCATGGCCTTGTTTCTAGAAATGTAGGTCCCCAGCCTCGGGGAACAGGACGTCTGAGCTATAGAATCGCTCTCCCCTTGTGCCTACATGTCCCCCCGAACTCTCCTGTCCTGCAGTTTCTATTCCAAGGACAATGAAGGCAGCTGGTTTCACTCCCTGTTTGTCCACAAAGTAGACCCGCGGAAGGATGCCCACTCTGCCCTGCTGTGCAAGAAGGGGACCAGCAGCCTCTATCAGATCCAGTGTGAGTAACTGCTGGGCTGGCGCCCCATCCTCTATGGCCTATGGGGCCTTTGAGCCTGCAGCATGGAGATGAGAGTTGGGGTCTTGTGCTGTTGGGCGTGGTGGCCCTCATGTGCTGTAGTATCTCCAACTGCACACACACACACAACCTCCTTCACCTCCTGCTCTCTGTCCTCCGCTGCAGTTCACAACGTGAAGCCTGAGTGTCTACATGCCTACAACAGTCTGACGTGAGCATCCTGTATCCGCCTGTCCCGGTCTCTGCTGCGGGGTGGGGGTTCCATCCTAGAAAATCTCCAGAAGGTCCCCTGCCTCGTTCTCCCTGCCAGCATCCAGGGCATGTAGATTTCTGAGCCGAAGTCCGAAGGACATCTTGTCCAGCCTGTGCATCTTAAAAATGGGGAGACCGAGGCCTCGCCCCGGAGGCCCGAGTGGGAACTCTTTCTCTCGGAGGCCCTGGTGGCCAGTGAGCCCTGCCCTCTCTGTGCCTGTCCCACAGGGAGGCTGTGCTGCCCAAGCTCCACCTGGATGAGGATTATCCCTGCTCGCTCGTGGGCAACTGGAACACGTGGTACGGGGAGCAGGACCAGGCAGGTGAGGTACCCCACGGTGCAGCCACAGCCTCTAGCACCCCTCACAGGTGGCTGCCCTCTGTCTACTCCACAGCCGCTCTGCAGGGCAGGTGTCTGTGTGCACACTTTGTTGCCTCACATCTGTGCTCAAATACCTGTTATAACTCCCCGTTACCCTGGGGTGGCCCATGAGGCCTGTGAGTCCTTCCCTGCCCGGCCTCCAGCCTCATCCTGCCATATTCTCCGTGCCTTCTGTTCTGTCTCACCTGGGACTTCTGTCAGTTTCCCAGATCAACTTTCACTGTCTAGTTCCAGGCTGCTGTTCATGCCCTGTCCTCCACCTGAGCATCCTTTCTTCCTTGCCTGCTTTAACTGGCTCACTGATCTTTTATTCAGGCTTTTGGTGTGTAGGATTCCCTGGATCCTCTCCCTCCGGCTCTCCGTGGCTTGTGTTTGTCTCTCCTATTGAATCCTCAGTATGCAGCATGTATTTGGAGAACTCGTTCCTTCTCAAGGGTCCCCGCAACACGGCCCATCCCATCCCAGCATACCCACCAAAGTTGATGTTAACTCCTAGAACCTGCACATAAGTTCAGTTGACTCTAGGCATCTCAGCCACTCAGAAGTGCC
The DNA here is from genome assembly GCF_012274545.1 of Fukomys damarensis. NCBI lineage: Eukaryota > Metazoa > Chordata > Mammalia > Rodentia > Bathyergidae > Fukomys > Fukomys damarensis. The sequence continues at coordinate 67,252,976 of NW_022900917.1, forward strand.
TTGGAATTTAGATCTGTGCATTGCAAGGAAGTGGCCATGTTGGACAACTCTAGAATATTTCCAGGGAGCAGAAAGACCTTTCAGATAGTGCTAGTTTAGACTGTGTGGAGCATAACCTTGACAGACAGTCCTCTAAGCTTCCCTTAAATACTCCCAACAGCGGGGAGCTCATCACAAGCCCACCTATCTCATCCTTTCACAGCTTTGATAATTGTGTATGTAAAAATTCCTTGATCTAGTCAGGTGTTGTGGGACGCACCTGTAATCCCTGCACTCTGGGACAGTGAGGCAGGAGGATTGCAAGTTCAGTCCAGCCTGTAGAGAGACCCATCTCAAAATAAAAAGGTTAAAAAGGGGATGTAGCTCAGTGCAAAGACCCTGAGTTCAATCTATAGTACTACAGTAAATCGAAATGTAAAAATCTGTGTCCTACAAAAGAGATAGATATCTTTAATTGTTCATTGTGTTTTAGTAACAGACACTGACATATTGGTAAGGGATGAAGAGAAAGGCAAATGGCTTTCAGTTTCTGTCACTAGAGTTTTTCCATTTTTGGCCTGACTCGTTGACTTCCAGCTGTACCCTTTGCTCATATATCCCTCCCCCACAGGGCCTTGCTATATTGTTCAGGCTGGCCTCGAACTCATGGCAATCCTCCTACGTGCTTGGATTGTAGGCGTGCGCCACCTCACCTGGCCCCAGCTGTGCTTCTTGAGTTCTCTTAAATATATCTAGTTGTGAAATGTGCTTAGAAGGATGGGATCTTGGGTCTTCTCCCCCTCGCCCCTTCTTCTCCCTCCTTCCTGCCTTCGCCCGCCTCCTCCTCCTCCTCTGCTGCACCTCTCACCCGAGGCCTCCTCCATAGGTGAGTTTTCTGTCACTGAGTTACATCTCCACCCCAGGACCTCAGCGTTTTAAAGCACATCCTACATTTGGTGTATCTTGAAGTGTAAACCTCCCTGTGTAGAGTCAGCGGGTGAACAGACCCTAGGAGTAGGGACCAATAATCTCCACTTTCATAAACTTGTAAGAACCATTCATCCGTCTTCCTTGGGGGCCACTGTAACTGTCAGCAAATTCTTTCTTGGTCTGATGCCACCCTTGTAACTTTTCTGTTGTTGCCCTTGTATTGCGTGAATCCCTCTTCCCCAGGTCAGCACCTAATTTTGGTAGATTTCCATCCACATGTTACTTTGCTGTTTCCCTTGAGAACAAGACCCTTAAATCATTGCCAGGAGCTAAATGCTTATAATCCCAACACTCTGGAGGCTGAGGCAGGAAAGTTGTAAATTCAAGGCCAACTTGGGCTACATAGTGAATTACTACTTAGGGAGGCCCTGTCTTAAAATACCAACCAACCAAGAAAAAACAGTATCGGGCCATTTTTCTAGATAGGAAAATCAAAGTATAGGTGAGGGGCAGTTTGAGGATGGGAAAACAGATTCTGAATTTTTTTGAGACAGGGACTTACTATGTATTCCAGGCTGGCCTTGAATTCACTATGTAGCCCAGGCTGGCCTCCAACTCATGAAGATCTTCCTGCCTCAGCTTCCCAAGTGCTAGGATTACAGGTGTGTGCGAACATGCCCCTTCCTTCCTTCCTTTGTTTTTGTTTTTGTTTTTTTGATGTGATGGTATCTCATTCTTCTACTATTTATTTTTTGGTTTTTTGTGACAAGGTCTCTTTATGTAGTTGAGACTGACCTGGAACTCACTCTGTAGCCCAGGCTGGTCTCAAACTCACAGCGATCCTCCTGCCTCAGCCTCCTGAGTGCTGGGATTACAGGCGTGCGCCACTGCATCCAGCTCATTCTTTTATTTTTGTAATTTTCCTCTTCATTGTTATGTTCATAGTAGGTAGTAATTATATTCATCGTAGAGAGTTGGCACATTGTACATAGCACATCTTAATACTTTTTACCTCCTCTTCCCTTCTTTCCCTCCTCCCAGAGTCTGAGCTTTCAAACCACTGGTCAGCCACCTGCCGTGAACTCTAGCCTGCCTGATTGACCCTTTAGGGACCATTCTCCCTTGGTAGGCCAGCCCCGCTCCTGAGATGGCAACACCATTTCCTTTCTTCTCTACATAGCATTTTTGTCTTCTTTTTCTTTTCTTCCTTCCTTTTTTCTTTTTTCGTGTTGGGAATTGAATCCAGGGCCTCCTCGTGCTCTACCGCTGAGCCGCATCCCCAGCCCATGGTTTCATTATTGGAAAGCAGATCCATTTCTTAGGGCTGCCATAATAAAATGCCACAGTCAGGGTAGCTGAACATAACAGAAGTTTATTCTCTCACAGTTCTGGAGGCCAAAGGTCTGAAATCATGATGTTGAGGGCCTGCTTTCTCCAGAGCTTCTAGGGGAAGAGCCTTCCTGGTTCCCTCCAGTTTTTGG
>NW_022900917.1:67257692-67268344 GCF_012274545.1 Fukomys damarensis
TTGTGCTCCTGGCATTCAGCTTCTGGAATGAGCCACAGCCTACAGCTGGCCCCAACTTCTATGAGCTGAGGACATACAAACTCAAGGTGCCTCCCTCCCCCACAGTCCCTCCGCCTCCCACCATCCCTGCTTTAGGTGCCTGATCACAATGCCCACAGGAGTACCTGGAATTCCGAAAGGAGCGGAGCTGCATGCTGCTGTCCAGGAGAAATCAGTTGCTCCTGGCATTCAGCTTCTGGAATGAGCCACAGCCTACAGCTGGCCCCAACTTCTATGAGCTGAGGACATACAAACTCAAGGTGCCTCCCTCCCCCACAGTCCCTCCGCCTCCCACCATCCCTGCTTTGCAGGTGCCTGAGGGGGTGGGCCCTGTGTCCCAGTGCATGGACTGGGCCCCTGGCCAGCCTGGCCCCACGGGCTCAGAGGAGAAGTCTATGTTCCTGGGTGTACTTGGGGAGGCCCCTGGAGCTGGACAGACAGCACAGAGTCCGTCCCTGCCCTGTTGTGATGCTGGGACTCCAAGGCCGTGCTCATTCCCTCTTCCCTCTGGTTCTATTTCAGCCAGGAACCATGATCGAGTGGGGCAACAACTGGTGAGTGGTGGCACTGGGGCTGGGCTGTGGGAAACCCCTAGTGGACCACTTGTCCAGAACTGTCACAGGAACCTGCTCTGCCCCTCAGGGATCCAGAAAAGGATCCAGCCATAAGATATAGGTCTCCTAGAGGAAGTGAGGCTGCTTTTGGTAAAAAATCAGCCAGCTGCTGCACTTCCATCATCCCCAAGCATCACTGAATGCCACAGGCCCTACCTTGGGTCCCTTTTGTGAGGTGTGGCCAAGGAATCAGCCTGGGGTCATCCTGGGAGTTGCTTCGCGTTGGCCTGGCCTCTTCCCCACACTCTGCCATCTGCAGAGCTTGAGCCATCAAGTACCGGCAGGAGAACCAGGAAGCAGTGGGCGGCTTCTTCTCGCAGATAGGAGAACTCTACGTTGTACACCATCTCTGGGGTAGGTCAGGAACTTTCTAGGAGCCTTCTGTTTGTCCCATTTCTCCACTGCCACTTGTAAACAGTTGGAATACAGGGCCAGGGATTTAGCTCATTGACACCGCGCCTGCCTCACAAGTGAAAGGTTGTGAGTTTGATCCCTGGTACCAAAAACAGAAGAAAACCAAAAAACAAAAAGCAATGAGAATATGTTAGTGCATGTGTGGAAATTACACTCTAGTAGAGGGAGGTGCTACCCCAGATGTAAACTAATAAAAAAAACATATTAATTTCAGATGTTTATAAATAATAATATCTAAGGCGGGGGGTTTAGCTAAGCAGCGCCATACCTGCCTGGCAAGCACAAGATCGTACGCTCAATTTTCAGTACCAAATTAATAAAATAATAAAAGTAATAATAAAATAATAGTAATAATAATAATATCTGTGGGAAAAAAGGCAGGTAGATGTGATAGAGAAAACAGGATATTTACCTTGGTTGGCTTGGGCAGATGAAATGGCCTCTCTAAGAGGTAACATGGAAGTGCAGAGCTAAAAGATGAGAAGGAGCAGCTGTGAAGTGCTGGGCAAAGACACGACAAGTGAGAAAGGCTGTTTGTGTTTGTTTTGTTTTGTTTTTGAGATAGGGTCTCACTATGAGGTTCAGGCTGGCCTGGAACTCCTGACGACCCTCCTGTCTCAGCCTCCAGAGTGTTTGCTGGGGTTACAGACATGTTCTACCACACCCAGCTGCCTTTGAGGTTTTGAGGGGTGAAAAAGAAAGCCAGTGTGGAGTAGTGGAGGAAAGTGAGAAGGGATGGGACAGAAGACAGGGGAGATACTACATAAACTGGGCCTCACAGGCCAGGGGAGGAGTTGGGATTTATCATAAATGCAACGGGAGGCTGCTACAGTGTTCTTAGGGCTCTTCTGGCTGCTGTGCGCCGTACTGAGAGCGCCTGGTGGAGGAGCAAGGATCTGGAGATGCTCACACTGGTTCATGCGGGCAGGGATGGGGCCTGGCCTCGGGGAGTAGAAGGGGATGCGGAGACATCTGTACAGTTACAATGTCGAGGCTGACCTGTGGGACTGGAGGATAAACTGTCACGGGGGAGGGAGGACGAGAGAGAAGATTCCAGAACTGCTCCAGGCTCCTCTGCGCAGCTGTGCGTTGTCCTTCGCTAAGACCGAGAGGTCTGGAGGAGGAGTAGGCCGGAGGGGTCAGGAATTTAATTTTGGCTCTCTGAAATGTTACGTTTAAGATGCTGACACATTCAAATACAGATGTCACATGGGCACGACCCGTATACTTCAGAGTCGGCAGGAGAGTGTGGGGCTGGAAACACAGATTTAGCAGTCGTGGTCATGCGAACTCTGAAGGGCTTTCCACACCACCACAAGGCCTTTCTATGTGCTGTTCCCTCCCCTCATCTGAGAGAGAGAGAGAGAGAGAGAGAGAGAGAGAGAGAGAGAGAGAGTGTGTGTGTGTGTGTGTGTGTGTGTTTACTGGAGATCGAACTCAGGACCGCTTAGGCTTGTGAGGCAGGTGGTGGAACCACTGAGCTAAATCCCCAGCCCAAGCCTTTTTTTTTTCTTTGTCACCATGTTTCTCTGTCTTGCTTCCTTGTTTCTTCTCTGTAATTATTATTTGTAATTAAACTTTTTTTTTTGGTACCGGGGATTGAACTCAGGACTTTGCACTTGCAAAGCAGGCGTAACTACTGAGCTAAATCCCTGGCCCTATTTGTAACTATATAAAGTTAATCTTTTCATTGATTGGATGAGATTGACAAAGCAGAAAATGTTTGCTGATAGCCTGAAGGAGGAAGAGATAGGAGGCCAGGTTTTGGGGCAGTGGGGACCTGTGTTGGGGAAGAGGTCAGATCCTCTGACCTGAGGAATGAGCCTCTTTCCCACAGCCCAGAGACCTGCAGTCTCGGGAGGAGACTCGAGATGCTGCCTGGAGGAAGAGGGGCTGGGATGAAAACGTCTGCTATACAGGTGAGCACCTCCTCTCAGTCATTTCGGCCTTGGGAGGTCATCTGCTGGCAGCCCTGTTTGAGGAGAAGGGAATCTTGATTGCCTGCAAGGATGGGAAGCTCATTGTTTTTGGGCAGATACTGAAGATCTAACTGAGAGCCTTTGCACTGGGTTACATCCTTAGCTCCTTTAAAATTTAGAAAGAAATTGTAGCCTGGTGTGGTGGGTGATGCATGCCTGTAATTTCAGTACTAAGGGGGTGGGGGGGCAAGAGGATTACCACAATTTGAGGTTAGCCTGGGATACAAAGTCAGTTCAAAACTAGCCTGAACTACAGAGCAAGATCCTGTCTCAAAAAAGAAAATTTAATTTTTTAAATTTTGAGACAGGGTCTTGCTAAGTTTCCCAGGCTGGGCGTGAACTTGCAGTTCTCCTGGAGTTTTGGGATTATAGGTGTGTGCCTTGGGTCCCAGCTGGGAACTCACTTTAAGATGGTGGGTTACTGGTTTTCTTTTTTTTTTTGTACAGGGATTTGAACTGGGGACCTTGTGCTTGCAAGGTGGTGGCACCACTGAGCTAAATTCCCCGGCCCTGGTTTTCTATTCTGATAGCATACTCCACATGGTAGAGACAGTTCTGAGTGCTCTAGGGGACCATAATATAGCCAGGTGACCCCTGCCTGAGAGCTGCAGAGTAGCTGGATGCCTACCACCACCTTGGGGGTGGTTTTGCACTGTGCTGAGGCTGCTTTTTCCTTGATAAACTGGTTATTTTGGTCCTGCCTCCCTCACTAGGTGGCTGGGAGAACTTACGAACTAATTTATGACGAGTGCTTTGGCCTCACTGTGGCAAGAAGCACGCAGCAATCTTTTGTTTTTGAGCAGGTTTTTTGCCACTTTGCTAGAAGGTGGAGTCAGTAGGTGTTGACGTGTTATGTGTGGGGGGACTGGCGGGTGAGTGGGCAGGTGCACATCTATAAATAAAAGGCTGTCCTTGCCCTTGAGGAGCTTTCCCTCCCTCCGTCACACTTCCAGCTGGTGTGAGGACGAATGTGTCTACTGAAGGAGGTGGTGCAAGCCTTGCTCTTCAGTGTGCTCCCGACGGACAGTGGCACATACCCTGGGCGCTCCTTAAAAACACCCATCAGCTCTCCTAGAAAGCTGTTAAATCAGAATCTGCACTTCAACAGGAACTGTGGGTGATCTGTATGCACGTTAAAGTGTGAAGAGCTCTGAGCAGTAAGAGTCTTAACTTTCTGGGTGACCTTGAGCTAGCTGACCCTCTCTGCGTTGCAACCTCCCCAAATGGAAAGTGAGGCAGTTTTTCAAAGCTCGGTCACTTGAGGACTCTCATATAACCTTTTCCTCGGTGCTAGGATACAATGGTACTATGACTATATGATGATTCTTACTTCCTTCTTTCTTTTCTTTTTCTATCTCTGTCTCTCCTCTGCCCACCCAGTGCTGAGGGTTGAACACCCAGGACCTTGCCCAAGCTACTGAGCTATATCCACAATCTTACAGTTATTTTCTTTATATCGCCATACTTGTCCTTAGTGGTATCTGAGAAATAATTTTTTACTATGCCATTATTTTGTTTTGTTTTTTATAGTGCTGGGGATGGAACCCAGGGCCAAACGTGCTAGGCAAGCACTTTTGCACTGAGCTACATCCCCAGCCATCCAGTTATTTTTTTTTCCACATATACAGGAAAAGATGTATGTTTTAAAGAATGTTCATGGCATCACCACCGAAGTCCTGTTTTATTCTGTAATTGGGACAACCTAGTACTATCCATGTGCCCTTTTAGGAGGGCATGAGGCTCGTCTTAGCACCTGATGCCTCTCTGTAGAAGCCTCTGTGTGTGTGTGTGTGTGTGTGTGTGTGTGTGTGTGCGCGCGCATGCGAGCACGTTCCTCAGCCCCTTGTGTGACATCTGTCCCTCTCTCCACAGGCCCCTTGGTGCGGCACATGGAGTCTCGGATCATGATCCCCTTGAAGATTTCACCTCTTCAGTGATGCTGCTGTTACCTCCACCTCTTTCCCCTTCTCTCTCAGGGCAGCCTGGGGCAGAGGAACTTCTGGTCCTGCTGTCTTGGTTTTCTCTGGGCTCTGGGAGGACTCTGACAGGTAGAGAGAGCTCAGCTCAAAGATGACAAGGTTCTGAGGAGTTACAGTTCTGTCCAGAACTTCCTACCCTCCCCGCCCATGTCCTTCTCTTTGCTGGAAGTCGTTTCTAAGTTCCGAGTGAAGAATAGCAACCTTCTAGGTCTTGTCACATTACCTCCCTAAGATTACTCATTTTAAGGCCTCCTGTCCCCAGATTATCACCATGGAAATCCTTGATTTAGCTTAGTTGCACAGAAGGTAGAATAACCAACCAGTGGTTAGAGGTGGGGTGGGAGAGGAGGAAGTCAGACCAGGCATGGCCCTCAAGAACTCCCTGGTCTCCACTGGGTCACCCACTTGCTAGACAAGTAAGTCTGAGCCAAATTCGTCCTGCTGAGAAAAAGCTGGGAACTGCCACCAACCCTCAGCTGTCAAGAGATCCAGGGTTCTACCCAGTGAAGCTAGAGAAAGAGATTGGAACAGGGAGGATTTGGGGGCAGGAGACAGACATGGAACAGAAACCCAGAAGCTAGCACTTGGGTTTGAATTGCAGAATTTGGAATACAGAATTGGCAGATAGAACAGATGTGACAGAAGACCCCTTGGGCAGTCCCAATAGTAGACAAATGAAGAGAGGCTGATTTCCCTTTACATAATGAAGTTGAGACTAGAATATGTAGGTTTGGCCTTTCTCCTGCCAGCTCCCTTCTCACTGCAGGCCAACGCATTTCCATCATTCCGCATTTCTTCGCCACCACATTCTGTCAACTGCACCCTCATTTTCCAGAGCTGTGAGATCTGTGGAACAGGATCATTGACTTGGGACCTCCTCTGTGAACCCATTCCAATACCTCACGAACCCCAGGGTAGCCTGATTTTGCCTCTCTACCAGGAAAACGTGCTGGAGTTGCTAATGGAACCAATTAAATATTTACTATAAGTTGCAGCCTCATTTCTTATCTGCAGGGAACTTCAGCAGGGACCCAACGGAGGGAAGAGCAGAGTTGACCAGCTTCCCAGTTCCACCTGGCTGATCAGCCCCCTTGGAGGCTATTGTGCTCCAGGGCTACTCTCAGGGAGGGAATTTTCATTGTCACTCCAGAGCCAAAAGCCCTATCTTCATAACAGGATTCAGGATAGGAGTATTTCTAGCTCCAGATAAGTGGGATTTTACCCCCAAAATCCTTGGCCCTGTCTTACAATTCATGCCAGGGTTAAGAAACACTGAAGCTTTCAAATACAGTACTGTGTTCAAATCTGGACATGGTAGCGCATGCCTACAGTCCCAACAGTGTGGGAGGCTGAGGCAGAAGGACCGCAAGTTCAACGCAGCTTGGGCAAGTCAACAATTTAGAACTTGTCTCAACATAAAAAGGCCTTAGGACGCAGCTCAATGTGAAAGAGCTAGATTCAATCTACAATACAATAGCTACAATCTTAAGCATACCACAAACTCATTTACTCAACAAATCAGCAAAGTGCCCACCAACTGCTGGGCTCAGCTTTACTCGCTAGGAAAAGAGTGAATCCATGTCCTGAAAGCTCGTTTCCCGATTTTCAGGTCAGCCATATCTACGTAGCCCAGTTGCAAACCTCCGCTTCCTTGTTTCCCACATCGCTCTGCGCTTCTCGCGGGATAAAGCGCGCCCCGCCTCACTACGGCCCTCCAGCCTCACTTCCGGTCGGCCGCTCTTTCCTTCTGTTTCTCTGTGGTACGTGGATAGCGGTTGTCCCGCTGCCGGGAGTAGTTCGCTGGGTTGGATTAGTTCGCTGAGAGACGAGGTGAGGTGAGAAGGGAATTAGGGCCGTGGGGGGGCGGGGGGGGGCGATGGACTGGGCTTGGAACTCCTGGACGGGCGGAAGGAAAGGTTCTGCCTTCCATTTTCAGGGTACCTGTTCGGGGCCGTAGCGGTGTTTTCTCATCTGCAAAGTATTCATTACAGTATCTTGTACTGTGTATCCTTCTGATGATGATGACAGTGGTGGTAACCGGTTTTGTGTGTGTGTGTGTGTGGTATTGAGGATTGGACCTAGGAGCGCTTTATCACTGAGCTGTATCCACAGCCCTTTTTTGTTTTTATTTTGAGACAGGGTTTTGCTAAATTGCCTAGGCTAGCTTGGAACTTGGCGAACTCAGCCTCCCTAGTAGCAGGAATTACCGGCGTGTAATTACAGCACTGTTTAGGTTTGTTGTACATTTTTTGTGTGCCAGTCACGCTATGTTGCCAAAGTCGGGATTTCCAGCACTTAAGGCTTTGAAGTCCCACCTTTGTGGATTTTGCTTAATCAGTTTACTACTAACTTCCCAAACTTCTCAGGAACCCTAATAAGGGTTTTTTTTATCCAGTCACTATTTTTCAGAGGAGGGTACTGGAGATTGAATTCAGGACTCACGCTCTACCACTGAGCCATACTCTCAGTCCAGTCACTATTTAAACTTAAATTTTATTTGAGAGAAAAATTTTCTTTGAGAGAAAATTTCAAGATACTTGATATACTGATCATTGTTAACAAATTTAGGCCAGGTTTCATTGTTGAAATCTCTGAAGCAAAATCCTTTTATTACAAAGGAATCTTGCCATTCTTAGATGTTAAAGGTGAGCTAGGGAACTGAGGTATTATTGAAGTGATTGCAAGTTTCAAAAAAGAATTAAAGCCCGGAGGTGGTGGCCCACGCCTGTAATCCCAGCACTCCTGGCACTTGGGAGGCTGAGACAGGAGGATCTCTGTGAGTTTGAGACTAGTCTGAGCTACATAGTGAGTTCCAGGTCAGTCTCAACTACATAGTGAGACCCTGTCTTAAGAAAGCAAAACAAAAAAAGAATTGAAAAGAGATTGACTTTTTCCTTAGGTGTCCAGCATTGTGTGAGATCACCGTGCACCATCCAAAGCTCCATCCCAGTTCACCTTCCCCAGTGGAGTGTCACCTGTGTTAATGCCCCCGACAACCCCTGAAGTAGGGACTCACTTGATTTGTGAGGAAGTATATGCAGAGAAAAGTGACGTGAACTTGTCCCAGAACTCAAGAGTCATAAAACAGTAGAGTGGAGATTCCAACTCCAGGCACTCTCTGACTCCACCACAACCTACTGCTGGCTCTATCCATTAGTGTTGGCGACAGGTCAATCAGGTAAGGGACGCAGTGCTGCCCACTTCAGGGTTTTTGTGGTGATAACCATGAGAGGTGGCAAGGGAGTTGACCAGGGAATTTGGACTTCTTTCAGTGCATTGTAAAGAGCCAGTAAAAATTATAAAACAGGAAAGGAATTAATTAGTTGGGTATCTTTCTATAAAAGAGAATTTAGACAGCATTGCTCTGTACGACTGTTAGTTGTAGTCCAGGAGAGGAATGTGGAGGCCTGGCCTAGAGTCTTGAGTTGAGAGAACATGGCACCTGGGATTGCTAGGTAAATACCAGAATGTAGGATGCTTCTGTGAAGAGTGTGAGCAGAATGTGAGTGGGGATGGGAAGGGATATTCCAAGTTCAGTGGGTGGTTGGTGAAACCTGTTTTAAAAAAGAGGTAAAACGCCGGGCGTGCTGGTGCATGCCTGTAATCCCAGCACTCGGGTGGCTGAGGCAGCAGGATCGCTGGAAGTTCAAGACCAGCCTGGACTACATAGAGAGTTACAGGTCAGACTCAACTACGTAGTGAGACCCTGTCTCAAAACACCAAAAAAGTAGAGGTAAAGGGCTGGTGATATAGCTTAGGGGTAGAGCACTTGCCAAGCATTTGCAAGGCCCTGGGTTCATTCCTCAGCATTGGAGAGAAAAAAGGTGACGCAGAGAAATTCATTTTGGACAGAATAAAGGATGATTCTCGATTTTACAGAGGCTTCAGTTATTACATCTGTAGGAAGCCAGAACTTCTAGTTAGATTTTAGTGTTCAGATTTAAAAAAGAGAGAAATCCCTAGTGCTGACCTTAGAAAACCTCAAAAACTTTCTCCTCTTAAAAGCTTTCTGTTGTCTCTTCCCTACCTCAAGGAACAACCATGTCATCAGAATCAAGCTAAAAACGGAAGCCCAAAGTGATCCGAGGTGAACGGGCTCCAGTTGAAGGAAAGCGGAATCGATCTGACACTGAGCAGGTGAGTCAGCCACGACTGCCATGCTGCTGAGAGATTGCAGCTCACAATCAGGCACCTGCTGATGGGTTTGCAGCAGCCCGGAGTTGCATCTAACAGAGAATCTGCTGTGGCCTCCATTTGACCAGCAAACTAGAATTTCTGTGATTCCATACAACCTAAGTGTCTACATGAGGTTTAACTGCAGTATCCCAAGAACCAACAACCATTCATTATACACAATTAGGACCTGCACAGAGAATGTGTTCAGTGTGCTGTGTCTCCATTTTTCCCAATAGGCACAAGGCAGAGGTTGTATCTACAGCATAGCCCCGATGTTTCAGAGATTTTGCATCCTGGGAACTGTTGCTGAGAGGGTACCAAATAATGTGTCCTCGTTACCTGTGCTTTGGCCAGAGAGGTCTTACGGTCAGCAAATTCTCTTTCGTCTGTTTCTCAGACCTTGAGTATGTTAAGCTAATTCACGACTTAGCTGTTTTGATTGATTGGCTAGTTGTATTTTTATTGTTGTTTTTTTGCTTTCTGGTTTTGGGGATTGAACCCCAGGGATGCTGCATCCCAGCCTACCTACTTATTTACCTGTTCATACTTTTGGTGGGGCGGGTTAGACAGGGTATCGCTGTGTAGTTCACACTGGCCTTGAACTCACTGTGTAACCTAGTCTGGCCTTGAACTCATAGTGATCCTACCTCAGCCTCCCAAGTGCTGGGATTATAGGTGTGTGCCATTCTGCCCAGCATATTTATACTTATTTCTGAGGTCCTGAATATGAGAAATATTTCTTTCAGTATGAGAACATGAGAATATTTATTTGAATCTAGGGCATTGTGCATGCTAGGCAAGCACTCCACTGCTGAACCACATCTCTAGACCTTTATTTTTTATTTTGAAGCAGGGTCTAAGCTACCCAGTCTGCTCTCCAACTTGTGATCCTCCTGCCTCAGCTTCCTGAGTAGCTGGGATTATTGGTATGCATTATCATGCTCTGCTTGTTTGGTTTCTTAAAGGGAGAATAGGGAAACATACTAGCTTCAATTTGAATTAAATGGGCTAGGGATGCTGGTAGTGATAGAGTGCAGGTTTGGCATGTGAGAGGCCCTGACTTCAATGCCCAGCATCAAAAACAAAACACACTCTTAGCACTTGTTTTTTTGGTACCAGGTATCAAACTGAGGACCTTACACTTATGAGGCAGGAAGATGCCACTGAGCTAAATCCCCAGCCCAAGCACTTGTATTTTTAACTTGTGAACAAAGAAAGACTTAAAAACAAATGCAAAATATAAAAATACTTCCTTTGCAAGGGAGGCAGGGGAATGGAGAAAAAATAAGAACCAAGATATATTATGTAAAGATACAAATTTCCAGTGATAAAATGTCATTATATTGTATACCTCAAATGTACCAATAAAATTAATTAAAAAAAAAAAAACAAACCAGAAAACTTCCTTTGCAACCCAGAACTCATTATTCATATCAGTTTTTTTTTTTTTT
>NW_022900917.1:67268844-67288017 GCF_012274545.1 Fukomys damarensis
AAAGAACTCACGGGTCACTCTTGCTGTCCTGAGGGCTATACGATCATATATCACCTTTCAGTCATTCAGCCCCACCAGAAGGGCAGGGGAATGACTGGAAGCCGGCAGCTTACTCTGTCTGTGGTGCCTGTTCTAGGAGCTGCATTTCACCAGGGACATTGTGGAGTCAGGACTGGCTGGGGACAGCAATCTCTACTACATGGCACTTATTGAAAGGGGCACAGGTAAGTCGTTGCTCTCCTCATGACAGTGGTTCTGGTCAAGGGGAGCGGCTGAGAATCAAACGTACCTGACAGTTGTTCGAGAGAAGCAAAAGATCTTGGAATCTTGTCACAGAGACTTAGCAAATAGTGATTGTGAGAGCTACTGTTCAGTGGAAGACTACTTCTGCAGCACAGTTACATCCATGTTTTTTTCATTTCATTGTCACAACAATCTTTGGGGCAGTAATACCATTCTTATTTTATAGTTGAGGTTATAAACCCAGGCTGACCTCTGAGCCTGAGCTCCCCACCTTTTGCCTTACTGTTTGTAGCATCAGACCGCTCTTCCTTTCCCCGTCACTGAAGGGCAGAGGAGTCACTCTTGGGTTGTAAAGGGCAGGGTCACAGGACCTCTGTCCCTCTTCTGCAGTCCCTGTACTCTCTTCAGAGGCATTCAGGCATTGAGACTTGTGATTCCTCATCCTTCTGGCATCTGACTATGCCGGGGCTTCCTACTGGAGCTACTCAGATGCTGTGCTTAGGCTGTTGTGCTGTTATCTCAGCCCAGGCTCAGTAGGCCTGGCACTGCCCATATGATATCACCTCCCAGGCTCACTGCTATAGATGGCCAAGCGAGGAAGTTGTCTGTGTTGCTGTATTATTTCATTTTCAGGTGCTGTAACACCATTCCTAAGGCTGGGGACTCTATAAAGTAAAGAGCAGAGCTCTGGGTGAAGGTCAGGTTGGAGGCTGAAAGTCCATCATCAGGTGGCCCCATCTGTTTGGTCTCTGGTGCGGGCTTCATAGTGAGTGGTATCACAGTCATAGGATCATGTGTGAAAGAGATCACATGGTGAGACAGGAAGCCAGAGAGATTCAGGAGCCAGGCTTGTTTTTTTGTTTTGTTTTGTTTTGTTTGTTTTTTGTTTTGTTTTTTGTGAGATTAGGTATTGCTAACTTAGTTGCTCAGCGTAGGCTAAAACTTGCCATCCCTGTTTCAGCCACCCTTGAGACCACCACACCTGGCTTTGGTTTGACCTTTTTCTAACAACTTTCTGTTTCAGGGGCTAATCGGAGTCTTGCAGAAATACATTAATCCCTTCAGAGAACAGTACCCTCTTCCTAAAACCTAATCGCCTCTCACTATGCCTTACCTCTCAAAGGTTACACTGCCTCTCAGTACCACCACACCAGGGGCCATCTTTCTAGCATGTGGACCTTTTGGAAGGCAGCTATGCTCACCATTATACCACCAGTGCAGACCACATGGACCTTTTGGGGGGCACACCATACCAAACCATCACAGGTTCTAAGATATTGCCTGGTGGAGAGGATAAATGTCATCCTGTTGATAAAAACAAAAGCTATCACCAGAAGAAAAAAATAAAGTAATGGAAAATATAGGGTTTTTTTTTGTTGTTGTTGTTGTTTTTTGTTTTGGTGTATTTTTGAGATGGGGCTCACTACATAATTCAGGCTGGCCATATATGTAGCCCAGGCTGACCTCAAACTGAGAGCAATCCTCTTGCCTCAGCCTCCCAAGTGCTGGGATTACAGACGTGCATCACCCCACCCAGCCGACAGATACTTCTTTTGAAGGTTACGAATATGGCTCTGATATCAGGTAGTTCTGGTTAACCTCAGCACTGCTGCTTTGCATCTGTTTAATGTTGGGATGTTTTTGTCAGAGGCCTGTTTCCACATCTGTGAATGGGTATGAGGAGAATTATACCCATCTCATAGAATCATTGTTAGGATAAGATCCAATGTGTGTAAGGGGTTTAGCACTGAACCTGAAGTATAGTAAGGAATCAATAAATATTGGCTACTAAGAATCTCAAAGATGGGTGTGGTGGCGCACACCTGTAATCCCAGCACTCGGGAGGCTGAGGCAGGAGGATCGCTGTGAGTTTGATACCAGCCTGGGCTACATAGTGAGTTTCAGGTCAGTCTCAACTACATAGTGAGACCCTGTCTCAATCCCCCCCCCACCAAAAAAAAGAATCTCAAGCTGGGCAGGTACACACCTGTCATCCCACTTACTCAAAAGAGGGCCGGGGATTTAGCTCAGTGGTTCTGGTGCCTGCCTTGCAAGCGCAAGGACCTGAGTTCGATCCCCAGTACCAAAAAAAAAAAAAAAAAATCACCGCCCCACTTACTCAAAAGGCTAAGGCAGGGCCAGGCATGGTGGCACATACCAGTAGTCCTGGCACTCAGGAGGCTGAGGCAGGAGGATTGGCACAAGTTTGAGGCAAGCCTGAAGTGCACAGCAAGACCCTGTCTCACAAAGAAAAGAAGGAAGGCTAAGGCAGAAGGATTGCAAGTTCAAGGCCAACCTGGGCAAATTAGCAAGACCATGTCTCAAACAGGACCGAGGTTGTAGCTCAGTGGAAGAGCACCCCTACATTCTCCAGAACCACAAACTGTCCTCCCAAAACAAACCAGAATTCCACATAACAAAATGTATAGCTGGGGATTTAGCTCAGTGGTTCCACCACCTGCCTCGCAATTGAAAGATCCCAAAGTTCGAGCCCCAGGACCAAAAACAAAGCAAAACAAAATGTATAAATATAAAGAGACTGGAGAATGTTTATATATTTTCCTCCCAAATCTCTCCCTTTATTATCATAATTAACCTTAGAAAGCAAGCAGTAAAAACTGTTCAGACTACCTACAGATACAATAATTACAGCAATATTTCAAAAGAAAAATTGTAAGCTTTCACATGGAAAATGTCTTAACCTCCTGGCAAATAAGGAAATGGCAGTTAAACTTAAACCAGCAAATTAAACTTGTGGACAAGCCCAAGGTGGACCAGATATCAAGAAGCCATGCCTTTGTGGCACGACAGATAGGAGGTCCTTGGAGAGGCCAGAATTACCAGACCCTCACGTTCTACAATCTGGCAGTGCCATTTAGGAGATTGTAGAACCAGGTGTACCCTGTAGCACTGGGATTAATAGACGTCTGAGCTGGCCTCAGATCCAGTGGGGAGGCTGCCATGCTGGCAAGCTGGGTGACACGCTGAATTTTTTCCCTCCTTCCCCTCTCTTCCCAGCCAAACTCCAGGCTGCCGTGGTGTTGAACCCTGGGTACTCCTCTATCCCACCCATTTTCCAGCTCTGTCTAAATTGGAAAGGCGAGAAAACCAACAGCAACGATGACAACATTCGGGTAAGGCCCACAGCGGGGTGACAGGAGGAGCAGGGAGAGCCCCCTGGAGAGGTGAGGGCATGGGCATTCCTGGCACAGAGGGGCTGGCCAGATTTGGAAAATATGCTGGGGACTGCATGGTATAGCAGAAGAAAGGGCCTAGACCAGTGATGGCGAAAACCTGTAGAGACAGGTTTTGTAACTCAAACCCACTTATTTATCATAAAGTACCAACACCACAATTAAACCTGAATACTGAGGTTTTAGCTTAGAAAGAAACAAAATGGCTGCACTGGGGTGACTTGGCTCACGTGCTGAAAGAGAGGGCCTTGTGACATGCGTTCCATAAGTTTGCCACCACTGGTCTAGACGCACCTCACCTGCTTACCTACCTTAGGTCCCACAGGTTTCTCCATTTATATAAAAGTTGCCTTGAAAAGTCCTCTTGGGTTCTGTGAAGACGTTAATAAACTCAGAAGCATTCTAGGGACTAGAGTGAGATGACAGATAGATGGCCGCATCTGTTACAGTCATGCCTGTTGATGTGGCTTGGTAGCAGCCTCTGGCTGTAGAGTTTGTTTTTGTTTTGTTTTGAATACAGGGTTTTACTATGTAGTTCAGACTGGCCTTGAACTCTTGGCAATCCTCCTGCCTCAGCCTCTCCAATGCTGGGACTACCAGGCATGCACCACCACACTTGACCATAGAGCATTTTCTTTAGAGACAGGGTCTCACTATGTAGTTGAGACTGACCAGGAACTCACTATGTAGCCCAGGTTGGTCTCCAACTCACAGTGATGCCTCAGCCTCCTGAGTGCTGGGGTTATGGGTGGGCGCCACTACAGCAGGAGTGTTGAAGAATTTTCATGGCATAACATACGGTCTGTCCTGGAGAATGCTCCACAGACACTTCACTAGAACATGTATTATACTGTTGTTCCATGAAATATCTGTAGGTACATTGATATGATTAATATCAATTACTTTTAAAATTAAAAACTAGTTTTTTATTACTTTATTGTGTTTGCTAGTACAGATGTAATTTAACTTATTTAGCCACTCCTTTATTATAATATATAGTGTAATTTACAGTTTTTCAAAACAAGGTAGAGGTAGATATTTTATATTTAAATATTTCTGTAAATACCTTATTGTTTATTTAAGCGACATTCCTGAAAATGGCACACCTTGGCTAAAGAGTATCTAAGTTTTTAGGGCTTTGGATATATTTCATTACATTGCTTTCTAGGAAGGTTTTGTCAAAATTCATCACAGGCATTTGTCTTGGAAAACTCCAGTTTCTCTGCACGCCCAGTAGGAGTCTTATGATTCTTTGACTCTTACGCTGTACACCCTGCTGCAGGTCTGTCATTGCTGATGTCAGTACCCACTCCCTCTTCTCCTGTTGACACTACCTCTGTTTCCCTTTGGGAACCACCCCTTCCAGTCTCTCCATTTCAGTGTGAGGACCTCATGCGTTCCCCCAGGTCCCTGCATGGGAAAATGACTCTTACCCAGCTCATCAATGCCCCGTATGTGTCTAGCCACAGTATGGGCTTGGGGAAGATCCTATGACCCTGCCTATCCAGTTCAGACCGAACCTGGATTTTCCCTGGAATATGAAATAGCGCTTCTCCCCCACTGTCCTCCCACATTTATTAAACTGGTAAGGTGTAACCCTGGTGCTTCTGGAGACCACGCGGAGATGTCTTGCCCCAGAAGCTTGCCAATACAAAAGAAAGGAAATGAGTGAGAGCATGCCGGGGAATATAATTTAAGAGTTTCCCCAGATTATGCCATCTAGTAATTTGGGCGGGGGGCGTATTGGGCATCAAACTCGGGACCTTGAGCTTGCGAGGCAGGCGGTGGAACCACTGAGCTAAACCCTGGCTCACCATCTAGTAATTTATCAGCAGCAGCAGTAGTGCTTTGCTAGTAGTACTGAAGCTAGTTGGATTCTGTTTTGATCACTTGTGGCAGAAATAAGGCTCTTGAATATGGAAACCTCCAAAACATCCCTTGGGAACCATTGGGTCAGAATTCCAGGAACACTATTACCAGTGGCTGCTCTGCTCTCCTCCCCTGAGGCACTTGGAGGTGGAAGATTTCTCTTCCCCTCTTCTGGTATTATTTCCTCTGATGTTAGGTGTTTCCTCATGGCTTTGTCTAATGATCCCCAGAGTTTGTTAGCTTGGCTCTGGAACTCACTATGTAGTCCAGGCTGGCCTTCAATGCTAGGTGATCCTCCTGCCTCAGCCTCCTGAGTGCTGTGATTACAGGTGTGCACCACCATCCCAGCTTACTTATTTACTAAAGATTGAACCTAGGAGCACTGCAGCACCCTCCCAGCCCTATTTTTATTTATTTATTTATTTATTTTGAGACAGGGTCTCACTAAATTGCCCACGCTGGCCTCAAACTTGCTGTTCTTCTGCTTCAGTCTACTGATTTAGTTGAGATTAAAGCCATGTGTCAGTATACTCAGCTCTAATCTATCGTTTTGGAAACAATTTTCCTGGAGAAAAAAATGAAGGCTATTTTCCAGCAACCCAGCTGTGACTGTTAGCCAGCTGGAAAGATGTGCTCCTAAAATAGCTCCTTTGCACATAACGTTTATGTCCTCCCGGATTCTGGCTTCTGACAAGCAATTCTTAGCAAATTGACTTGATTGCTTTTTCCTGAGGTTTGTTCTGTTCTCTTCCCAGAGGGAAGGTGGTTTTGTTTGACAGATGGTGCAAGTCAATCCGGTTGGCATAGGCCATCTTAGTCGTACCAGTGCACTGAGAGCGTCCCTGCTTAGGAGAAAGTGGAGAGGCAGCCAGGTGAGGCCCTCCTGCCCTTTCTGAGCTACTTGTGGTCATCCTGCAAATCTGTCATGAAGTGAACCGGGCTGAGCCTGGGGGATTGGAGCTTCCGATATTCCAAACACCCACAGCATCTAGTTTTGGGGTGGCCATGTAGTGTGTTTCCAAGGAGGACAAAGGCAGGAGGAAAAGAATAAAGAAGAGGCCGATGCAAAAGGATCAGAGTTCGAGACTCGCCTTGGCCACTTAGTGAGACCGTGTCTTAGAGAAAAAGGGCAAGGGATATGGCTCAATGCCAGAGCACTTGCCTAGTATGCACAAGGCCCTAGGTTCAATCCCCGCTTCTGCTCTCCCTCAAAATTTGTATACCTGTAGTCCATATTTCTATATACAACTAATGGAAAATTATAGCTCTTATATCCATTGTTTGTAATTGTGCAACCTCCTTTCTCTGGCCTCAGTTTCCTCATCTCTGTTAATTAGGAATTTGGACCAGACGCTGTTTTGATCCCTATTTACTTTGACTGGTTACACCTGCTTTTTTTTTTTTTTGAGACAGGGTCTCATTATGTAGTTGAGACTGACCTGGAACTCACTATGTAGCTCAGGCTGGTCTCAAACTCACAGCAATCCTCCTGCCTCAGCCTCCTGAATGCTGGGATGACAGTCATGTGCCACTGCGCCCGGCTTGAAACAATTTTAGATTTACTGAAAAGTGGCAGAGGTAGCACGGACAGGTCCTGGATACCCTCACCTACTTCCCCCTCGTGCTGACATCTTACAATGGCTGCACATTTGCCAAGACTAAGAGATGGATGCTCTGACTGCGCCCGGCTTGAAACAATTTTAGATTTACTGAAAAGTGGCAGAGGTAGCACGGACAGGTCCTGGATACCCTCACCTACTTCCCCCTCGTGCTGACATCTTACAATGGCTGCACATTTGCCAAGACTAAGAGATGGATGCTGGTGTGTTATTAATAACTGAATCACAGCCTTTCTTTAGAGTTCACTGGTCTTTTCACTGATGTTCCAAGATCCAGTCCAGGAAACCACAGTCACTTTTGTCTTCTGTCTCTTCAGTCTCCTCTGGTCTCTACTTATTTTTAAATTTATTAAGTTCAAGCATTCTCCCCAGAGTTTCTATTATGACAGATGAGTGGTTTGTCTGTTTGTTGGTTGGTTGGTTTTGAGACATGGTCTCCTTATGTTGTCAAACTCGCCGTGATCTTCCTGTCTCAGCCTCTCAAGCACTGAGATTACAGGTGTGCACCACCACACCTAGACGTCTGGTGGCTCTCTCTCTTTTTCTTTTGAAGTGGTACTGAGGATCAAAGCCTCATGCAGAAATGAATGCTTTTGATCCATTTATACCCCTCTTTCCCTTACCCCAACCATCCTGTATATTTAACCTTACTTTTTGATATTTGCTGTTTTTGTTACTGTTGTGAAACCATTTTTATCTAATGTATCATCATCATACTTCCTTGCACTGGGGATGTGACTCAGGGGTAGAACACTTCCCCGGCGTGAATGAGGCCCTAGATTTGATTCCAAACACTGGGGGAAAAGCTTTAAAAATTAACAATTATACTTCCTATCACACTTGTTTTGTCTGTCCTGCAGTTAATTGCTTCACTTTTATTATGTCTCATGTTTGTTTAAATGGACTTGTCCCACAGTCTCCCATAGCTCAGTAAAAGCCTTCTGACTCAGATTTACACGTAGGCAATCATGTCAAATAATCTGTCAGCTCAGTGCTTTTCTTTGGAAATCCCCTCTTCCCGCACAGCCACTCCAGGCCGGGGAGGAGCTGCACAACTGTTATCTTTTAACTTCCCTCTGTCATCACCCTGAAGAGTTCTTTCTCTAGTCTTTGTTGTAGTCCTATTTTCTGTAGTTCTAGTGTTTCTGTTTCTTTCTTTCTTTCTTTGTAATCGGGATCAAACTCAGGACCTTGTGCTCACTAGGCAGGCATGGCGCCCCTGAGCTAAATCCCTGGCCCTCTATATCTTTTTTTTTTTCCCCATTAAGTTTATTGGTACATTTTAGGTATACAATGCAGTATATTCATCATTAGGATCTTGTAGCTTTACATGATTATCTTGGTTATTTTTTCCCCATTCCCCTGCCCTCCCTTCACCCCCTCCACCTTTCCCTATTTACAAAGACTTTGTTTCCATGTTTTTCCTTTTCTCATAATTTTTCTTTTCCCTTCTTTCCCCTATCTCTCCCACTTCCCCTACCCCTTTAGATGTTTTCTATTTCTTGTAGTTTTTAGATTGTACAATTGTTTTGTGCAGCTGGGGATGGAACCCTGGGCCCCAAGCATGCTTAACCCGTGATTTACCACTCAGCTACATGGTTTATGTAATTATTTTTTGGATCGTATTCAACAGTATTTTATAGGAATTTTCTAAGACTTTATATCCTTGAAGTTGTCCATTTTTTGCCCTCATATACTTATCAATGTAGATTTCTAGGTAGTTTCCATAGTTGCTGCTGAGTTCATTTCTCTCTCCTCTCTCTCTCTCTCTCTCTCTCATTTTAGGGAGGGGCTACAATTCATCTCCATTTGACAAAGACATTTCTGGTTTTAGCTCTAAAAGACTTGTGTCCTAGGAAACTCCTTTATTCCAGGCAAATTGGGACAGTTATCACTTTACATAGCGCTTATTTGATGACTAAAACTAAGCCAATGAAATACCAAAGCAGCTTGCCCAGGATTTGATGGCATGATACTACAGAAAACATAAGGACTCTGCAGTTAAGCTCTGACTTCAAATTCTGACTATCCCACTACACTTATCAATGTAGATTTCTAGGTAGTTTCCATAGTTGCTGCTGAGTTCATTTCTCTCCTCTCTCTCTCTCTCTCTCTCTCTCTCTCTCTCTCGTTTTAGGGAGGGGCTACAATTCATCTCCATTTGACAAAGACATTTCTGGTTTTAGCTCTAAAAGACTTGTGTCCTAGGAAACTCCTTTATTCCAGGCAAATTGGGACAGTTATCACTTTACATAGCAGTTATTTGATGACTAAAACTAAGCCAATGAAATACCAAAGCAGCTTGCCCAGGATTTGATGGCATGATACTACAGAAAACATAAGGACTCTGCAGTTAAGCTCTGACTTCAAATTCTGACTATCCCACTTACTAGTTGAGTCCTAGGTAATCACTTCATCTATTATTTTTGTTTTGTTTTGTTTATTTTTTTAACCTCATCTGTTTTCTTACCACTAAAATAGGCATCATAATATCTACTTTGAAGAAATGCTGAAGTGGATTGGAGGAAATTAATATAAAAACATGGACATCTCAAAAATGTTATTATAAATGCTTTAGATTACTCAGACAGCCAGGTGTGGTGGCACATGGCTGTCATCCCAGCACTCGGGAGGCTAAGGCAGGAGGATCGCTGTGAGTTCGAGACCAGCCTGAGCTACATAGTGAGTTCCAGGTCAGTCTCAACTACATAGTGAGACCCTGTCTCAAAAAACCAAAACAAAAAACAAAACAAAGTTACAGTTGTATGAGTAATCTATGTTTGTTTGTTTGTTTTTTGACAGCTCTATAATTAGAAACTCCATATTTCACAGAGACCCTCATGTAAATCTCTTAAGAGGACCAGTTTTCAAAATCATGTCCAGGGCAGCACACTGGAGATCAATTAGGTTGACTTTTGGTAAACTGTTCCCAATCAAGTGGTTGTTGTAGGTTTCAGTACAGACGAATTTATTAGCTATGTATAGCCCATGTGCATAAACCTCTTCCCACTATCACTCGAAGTCCTACAGACTATTCAAAGTCCTCCTGGACCTCACTGCTCCCCAGCGGCAGTGTACATTATTAGAATCGACTGTGAGTAGCTCAAGCACTCACTTTCCCAGGCCTCCCGCTTCGACTGTGAATCAGCTGCCCAGGGTGGGCTCACAAGTCCGCATGTTTATAAGGCATCCTGGTGACACGGACCAAGGTGCCCGTGGACCACACTGAGCAGCCACACCCCAGATGGTAAAAATAAAGCACCTAGCATGTTACCTAGCACATCATTTGTGCCCAGGAAAGAGCACCGGACAGGCCGTGTAACTGGTCCCAGACGCACAAGAGAACTCTGATGACCCTTGCTCAGCCCCTCACGGACACGTATGTGACAGCTAGACCTCCCTTGCCCCTCCCCCAGCCTGCCCAGGGGAAGAGAATAACTAACAGCAGCCACATTCCCATTGTAGAAGCACTTGGTTTTATTGCACAGAAGCAATTGAAGGTGGACTCCGTGGAAAGTGCGCCCTGGTGTGACTTAAGTGGCCGGTGCCCAGCCCCACCTGCTTCAACTCTCCCAGGATAGAGAGCACTGGGTCAGGGCTCAGCCGCTCCTTTGGAAAACAGAAGGCATTCGGGAGTAGATTAAGACATCTTTAAGCATAATGTGTTTCTAACTGCTCATTCATTATTGCGGTCGTCTGTCCATTGTACATACGGGAAATAAATGCACTTATTTGGAAAGGAGGGGGCAGTTTTTGTAGTCAAGTGTTTACGTGTGGCACTGGGCACACGTCACATTTGGCTACATAGCTATCATAACAGAATCGCCCATTGCCTGGGGAGGGTTTGGGGCACGGATCCGGGGGGCTGGGAGTGCCCTCTCTGGCTAACATATTGCTAATAGAAGTTCCTGTTTGGTGAACAAGGGCCCGACATCAAAGCAGAGTTTCTTCTTACTGGAAGAAAAGGGAGAAAAATGAAAATTCCATACACTGACTCTTGAACTCCAGGACCATCCTGAGTTTCTTGGCTTCTCTGGATGTTCCTCTCTCTTCTGCTTACTTCTCGCCCTTGGTGGCCTTGTCCTCTGCAGACTTATGACATCAAAGCAGAGTTTCTTCTTACAGGAAGAAAAAGGAGAAAAATGAAAATTCCATACACTGACTCTTGAACTCCGGGACCATCCTGAGTTTCTTGGCTGCTCTGGATGTTCCTCTCTCTTCTGCTTACTTCTCGCCCTTGGTGGCCTTGTCCTCTGCAGACTTCTCTGACAGCCTGCTGTCTTTTTGGTTTGTTCTGGAGGATTTTTCAGCCTTCTCTGTCTTGGGCTTGCTGGGCTCTTTTGAGACGCTCTTGTCATCATCCTTGGCCTTAGGTTTCTCCTCGGGCTTCCTGGCTTCTGTGGCCTTCTCCTCTTTGCTGTCTTTATTTTCTGGTGCTGCTGGTGTCTCGTCCTTCTTTGGCTTTTCTGGCTCCTTTTCTACCGGCTTACTGGGTTCTTTGGCCTTGGCGTCATCTGGCTCCTTCTTGGCCACCTCAGTCTTCTCCCTGGGTTTAGTCTCCTCCTTTACCTCTACCTTGGCAGGAGCCTCCTTCTCTGGAGTCACTGCTTTTTTCTTATCTTCAGCCTCTTCCTTCTTGGCTTCAGCTTTGGATTCCTTGGGCTTTTCTACAGCAGCCTCCTTCTTCTCCTCAGCCTCAGACTTTGGAGCTTCCTTTTTGGGAGCTTCACCTTTCTTGGTGTCCTCCTTCTCCTCACTTTTTGGTGTGGCTGGAACCTTTTCTTCCACCTTCTTTGGGAGCTCTTTGGTTTTCACTTCCTGGGGCTTCTCCTCCTTCTCGGGGGACTTCACCTCTTCCTTCTTTGGGACTTCCTTCTCAGGAGCCTTGGCATCCTCCTTTGCAGGAGATGCCACCTTCTCTGGGAACCTGGCCTCCTCCTTGACAGGGCTTTTGGCTTTTTCAGGGGATTTGGTGCCTGCAGGGGACTTTGCTTCCTCCTTCACTGGAGTCTTGGCTTCTGGAGACTTCACATCAAGAGTCTTGGCCTTCTCAGGCGACTCTGCTTCTTCCTTCACAGGGGATTTGGCCTTCTCTGGGGACTTGGCCTCTGCAGGGGACTTGGCTTCCTCCTTCACTGGGCTCTTGGCCTTCTCAGGGGATTTCATCTCAGCTGGAGACTTGGCCTCTTCCTTTACTGGTGATTTGGCCTTCTCAGGGGACTTCACTCCTTCCTTCACTGGGGACTTGGCCTTCTCAGGAGACTTAGTCTCAGTTGGCGATTTTGCTTCCTCCTTCACTGGGGACTTGGCCTTCTCAGAAGACTTAACCTCAACTGGTGATTTTGCCTCTTCCTTTACTGGTGACTTGGCTGTTTCAGGAGACTTGACTTCAGCTGGTGATTTTGCTTCTTTTACTGAAGACTTGGCCTCAGATGGTGACTTGGCCTCTTCCTTCACTGGGGACTTGGCCTTCTCCGGAGACGACCTCAGCTGGTGACTTGGCCTCTTCCTTCACAGGGGACTTGGCTTTTTCTGGAGACTTGACCTCAGCTGGTGACTTGGCCTTCTCCAGAGACTTGACCTCAGCTGGTGACTTGGCCTCTTCCTTCACTGGGGACTTGAGTTTATCTGGTGATTTGGCCTCCTCTTTCACAGGCGACTTGGCTTCCTTTCCTGGGGATTTGGCCTCTTCTGCTGAGGGAGACTTTGCTGCTGCTTCCTCTTCCTCTCCTCCTCCTTCTTCCTCCTTCTGGGCCTCTTTTTCCTCCTCCTCAGTGACTTCTTCAGTCACTTGGATCTCTTCTGTCTGTTCCTCCACAATCACAGTTTCCTTTTCTGACTTCTCTACTACCTTTATTTTCTCTTCACTCTTGACTTTTATGTGAGTGGGTGTGGAGGGAATTTTGGGGAGTCCCTCTGACAGAGAGAAAGGAGTTGGGCCAAAGCCGATCCGATATTCTTCGCCTTCTAGGAGTTTTCTGTAGAAGGATAATGGAGCACATTACTATTAACTCAAAGCAGATGAGTTAATTTTTGGTTTTGGGTTTTCCTAAATTTTTCTGAAACTCCATGGCATGCAGTGAGTGAATGGAGGAAGTGGTGAAGGGAGGAATGTAAATGAATAGCAGGCATTTCTTTTTCTTTTAATTACTTTTTGTAATTACTGGTAGACACTTTGAATTTCTTTATTTAGGTGCTAGGGATTAAATGCAGGGCCTTGCACATGCTAAGCATGGATTCTACCCTTAAGCGCCAGCCTCAGTGGCAGGCACTTGGAGACTGATCAGCAGATCATTTCAGTGACTACCCACAAACCGTACACCAAGGGGGCTGCTCTTGTTTGCACCTAATGCTGCAGTTTATGAAATAACACAGTTTTCTCCCCACTGAAGAATGGTCAAGTGAGAGGACCTACATTAACAAAAATTACAACTAAAATAGTACTCAAGAGAAAGCTGGGAGGCTGGGGCTGCAGCATTGTGCAGAGAAGGGGCAGGGGGAGAGCTGGGAGCAAATAATTTCACATAAGTTTAGCTTAAGAGCTCTTAGAATATTGCCATTTGAATTCCTCCTGTTACTTTTTTTTTTTGGTACTGGGGATGAGGCATGTGCTGGAACCACTGAGCTAAATTCCTGGCATACAGGTTCTTGCTCTGTAATTCAGGCTAGCCTTAAACTTACTACATAGCCCAGGCTGGCCTAGAATTCATGGCAATCCTCCTGACTCAGCCTCCCAGGGGTTATACGTGTGTGCCAATAATGCCTGGCCCTCCAGTTATTTTTTATTGTCATCCTTGAGTTTTAAGAATACAGTGGTTGCTGGGTATGGTGGGATGCACTTGTAATCCCAACACTCTGGGAGGCTGAGGCAGGAGGATTCTAAGTTTGAGTCCAGCCTGAGCAATTTAGTGAGACCCTGTCTCAAAATATTAAAAAAAAAAAAAAAGAGAAAGAAAAGAAAAAAAAATAGGTTGATGGCAACGGTTTCTCCTCCTAACTTTGCTACTCACTAGATGGTGTGACCTTGTTAAGCCAGTCAGACTCTTGGTTTTTTGTTTTTTGTTTTGTTTTGTTTTTTGAGACAGGGTCTCACTATATAGTTGAGACTGACCTGGAACTCACTATGTAGCCCAGGCTGGTCTCGAACTCACAGCGATCCTCCTGCCTCAGCCTCCCGAGTGCCAGGATTACAGCCGTGTGCCACCACAGCTGGCCAGACTCTTGTTTTTATTTGTTTTGAGACAGGGTCTTGTTATGTAGTTCAGGCTAGCCTTCAACTTCACTGTGTAGCCCAGATTGGCTTCCAACTTGCAGTGACCTGCCTGCTTCAGCCTCCCAAGTCGTGGGATTCCAGATGTGCACTACTATGCCCTGTTCATTCAAACTCTTAACACCACCGTGGTATATCCACGACTGTCCCATTGGTTGGGACAGTCATGCATGAATCACTGGAAGCAAGACATACAAATTATGGCCCCATCATGAATGTGTTAAGGCCACAATTTCCTAACTGGCTTTTCGTTTTTTTTTTTTTTTTTTTGGTACCGGGGATCGAACTCAGGTCCTTGTGCTTGTGTGGCAGACGGTGGAACAACTGAGCTAAATCCCCAGCCCTGTTGTTGTTGTTGCTGTTGTTGTTGTTTTCTAATTTCCTTACTGTTAATAGGTGGCCATAACGTTCCCTACCTCAGAGGGTTATTTCAGTGAGATAAGGAATAAAAAGGAATTGGCACAGTCCCTGCCTTAGAGTAAGTGTAAGAAGAACATTCCCAAACCAGTGCTGTTCATTTTTAATAGCACAGAAATCACCTCGGATCTTGTTAAAATGCAGATTCCCCTCTGGCAGCCTGGGGCAAGGCCTGAACCTATCTTTCTAACATGATTTTGTATGGTATTGATTCTGCCGGATCATGAACCACATTTTGAGTCATGTCTTTTTTTTTTTTTTTGGTACCAGGGATTGAACTCAGGATCTTACACTTTTGAGGCAGGCGTGGTACCACTGAGCTAAATACCCAGCCCATGAGCCACATTTTGAGTAGCAAGATTACAGAGCAGAGCCAAGAGACGGGAAGCTAAGAGTTACCAGACAGCAACTGGTTAGGTACCTGATGGGGTCACCCCTGCTGAGCTCAGAGGCCTCATTTTAGGTCACAAGCTTTCTCACCCTTATGGAGTGCTCTGTGATTAGCCAGTGCTACCTATGTCACCTGATTAGCAGGTGAATAGTTACCCTCTCAACAATCCATGATGTAGACACTGTTACCACCATCTCCATCTTATTTACCTAAGAAACAAATGCTCAGAGCTAAGAAACTGTAAAAGCCAGAGTTTCTTTCTTTTTTTCTTTTTTTTTTGGTACCGGGGATTGAACTCGGGTCCTTGTGCTTGCAAGGCAGGCCACCGAACCGCTGAGCTAAATCCCCGGCCCAAACCAGAGTTTCTTAAAGGCCCTGACGATTGAAGTACCTCTTTCTCCACGCAAGCCTCTGTCTGGCTGGGATTTAGCCAAGGTTAAAGCTCTCAGTCACTGTCAGAATGAAAAGAAGTCAATCTCATGATTTCTGCCTCTCAGAAAATAGATGGTGGTTACCAGGGACCAAAGTAAAAGAAGAATAGTGAGTTATTGCTTAAGGGGTATGGAGTTTGAGTTTGGGATGAAAAAAGCCGTTCTGGATATAGCTGGTGGTGAAGGTTATACAAAATGGAAATGTATGTGACACCACTGAACTGTGTATTTTTTGTTTTGTTTTGTTTTTTCTTTTTTGGGTACCAGAGATTGAACTCAGGTCCTTGAGCTTGCGAGGCAGGTGGCAGAACCACTGAACTAAATCTCCGGCCCTGATCTGGGTATTTTAAATGGCTAATTAACAAATTTTATGTTATATATTTTATCACAATACAAAAGACTTGTATATAAAATAGGCAGGCTGCCTAAGGCTTAGCGTCTCATCAGAACACAGGGCTCTCCGCCGCCCAGAGGCTCCTGGCCCGGCTCACCTATATGCAGCGATCTCGATATCCAGGGCCATCTTGACATTGACCAGGTCCTGGTACTCGCGGAGCTGGGCCATCATCTCCCACTTGGTGTTCCTCAGCTCCGTGTCCAGTTACTGAATGGCCTCCTAGGGATGAGAGATCAACTATGTCACCCACCAGCCAGGAAATTGGACCAGCTGTGCAAACGCAGAACAGACCTGTCCAGCCAGACACTCTGGGGACAAAACCCCATACCGTCAGAGCTGCAGGGTGCTCACTCGTGGGCACAGAAAAGTCTGAAGCAAAAATTTGGGTATGGGATGAAGCATATCAGATGCTGGTCTGGTCAGTAGGACAACGAGTGAATTTTTACAGATCATGTAAAGTTAGCAAACGCTCAGTGGGAACAGGATCTTATCTGCTTTTTCTCCCTGTTATTTCTCCAGTGCCCGCTAAAGCATTTGCCACAGTCAGGGCTTGGTACATAGCTAGTGCTGATGATCTGATGGCTCAGACGACACACAGAAGCTTACTAAATACAAGTTGAAACTTCTCCCTCCATTCCAGGCCCACTGTAGCCACTGCTTTAAGTGAATTATTATGTGCCTTGTATTTTCTCCTTTTTGTTTGTCTATTCCCGAATATCTCTAGTCACCACATATTGCAGATATACTAAGTGGTTTAAAAGTGGTATTTTCTCTTTCCTGTTGTCTTTCATTGGACAAATATGCCCAAGCCTTCCCTAGACTACCCACAGACATTGGGTACTGTTATCCAGTGCCCACTGTGACCAAGATCCTGCTGAGCACTTCAAAGCTCATCTGTCTGTTTAACCTTTACAGCTCTGCAAAGCAGGTGTTTATCTTCACCACCGAGGAATTCTCTGGCAAGCAGATGGCTCTTTTAGTTATGCAATGATGATGTACTGGTACGTCTGACTCCAAGGCCCACCATCTTGACCACTAAATCCTTGCTCAAAGAGGGTCACCCACCCAGGCGAGGCAGTCTGACCCTACCTGGTAGGACACAGTGTCAGCTGGATGACGGTCCTCCAGCTCAGAACATTGCCTCTCCAGTGAATCCTTTGTGCTTTTCAAGGCCTCCAGCTCTGTGGTCCTAGCCTGCAGCTGGTGCCGGTACTCAGTTATCTCTTCCTGTGCTGAGCGAATGGCATCTGTGTTCACCTTGGCTGCCTCTGACAGTCGATCCAGCCTCACTGTATGGAAGAAGGATCACGGACAGGGTCAGCACACCT
The DNA here is from genome assembly GCF_012274545.1 of Fukomys damarensis. Classification (NCBI taxonomy): domain Eukaryota; kingdom Metazoa; phylum Chordata; class Mammalia; order Rodentia; family Bathyergidae; genus Fukomys; species Fukomys damarensis. Next base: position 67,286,004 of record NW_022900917.1, read on the forward strand.
GGATTTGGGTTCCAATGCCTCGAGCCAGAAGGTGATGCATATGATTGGAGGACCTACTAAGGTGCCAGGCACCATCCTGGATGCTTAACTCACCCCACACTAAGAGACAGGCAAGTGACTTCTGCCCATAGCCACTCAGCTAGTGAGTGGCAGAAAAGGATTTACATCTAATGTCTAACTCCAAAGATCTGATTCTGTCTCTTGCAACTTGGGATCCGTAAACTCTGCAAGGGAAAGGAAGCCCCTGTTTCTGTCCCAATGCCTGAGCTCCCCAGCAGGGGACTGGTACTGCTGGGGGTTCATGTGTGAACTATGATGGCTCATGTGGCTGAACTCTTGTATGAGCTTGGAAGCTGGAGGCATGTGGTTAATAAGTTAATAAGCTTGTGACTTTTGGAGACATGGGAGCTGTGAGCAGTCAGGTCACCATGAAGCCTTGCAGGCTTTTGAGCAGAGTCTAAGGTCACTGCAGAGCCGATGCCTGTATTCCAGCCCTTTTGTCCCTTTGTCCACCTGGCTGCACATCTCTAGCACAACAGTCCCGGAGTCAATGGCAGCCACACCCTGACCCCTGTCAGCAACTGGCTGCTGGTTCTCAGAAGACCTTCTGGTGGCCAGTGGAGGTCTGAAGACTAGCACACGTGGCCTGAAAATGAAAATCCTGAATCCCCAGATGATGACCTGAGTCTTCGTGGAGAGAAGCCATCTGGTTGGGTCACGAGGCCCAAGATGGTCTGTCCATCTGAGTAAAGGGGGAACCCAAGAGCAGAGAGAGGTCCCCGCTGGGAGAAGCCTTGCTGCAGAGATGGAGGGATGGTTCTGCCACTGCAGAGAGACGGAAAAGGAACAGAGAATTCCAAATCCCAGCGTTCTTGGCTTTTTCTGCTAGTGAAGGCAAAGACTTAGAAACCATGGAGGCGAGGCTCCTCACCTATTGTGGATCATGGACTTGTTTGAAAAAAAAAAATCACTGAAACTTCTGTATTCTCTCCCCAGAACAATGCACTGTTTTACAGTTTCAGGAGAGATCCTGGAAAACCCTAGATGACTAGTTGGTCTAACCTGGGCCTACAACTACAAAGGAAATGAAAACCACAGAGGCCCAGTGTTGGTCAAAGTCACCCTGAAGTTTCTGGGCAGCTGCATTCTAGCTGACTCAGGACTGAACTAAGTTGGAAAGAGGGGAGCCCGTGTTTGGGAGATTTCCAGCTTGGGGTGGTGGAGAAAGAAAGGGAGATAGTAAGAGCTTGAAAACTGCCTCAGTCACAAAAGGGGTGACCCCACCCTAGGAAGAAAAGGTGTGAAAATGACTTTCATTCCACACTGCAGATTGTGTGTGAGCAGTGGGGAGGAGCCGGTAGGAGTCAGAAGAATGGGGACCCTTCTGCAGAGTTGGCAGGAAAGGCAGGTGCTGTGGACCAGAAACAAAAAAAGCGCTACTTTGGATCTCCAGGGAATCTGTTCTTTTCTTGATGGGAGAATGGTCCTACATTTCAGCACCTAACTTACCATGCAGAGGAGAGGGGACCCAGAGTTCAAATACAGACCTTTGGAAGAGGGCAACCAAAGGAAAACCAGAGTTGGGAGCATCCCACAAGAAAAGCACTTGAATAGAGCGTCCCTATTCACCTTTACAAAGGGAAGCGAGCAGCGCTCCCTCCCTGTACAGTAAACACACGGAGTTGACCAACTCTTCCAGTCAAACCACCCATCGGGTTAAGGCCTGAACAGCAGGGGGCGCCCCGCCCTAGATCCCAAGCGCATGCGCACCTCGGAACCACTCCTCCGACTGCAGGTGCTCTGCACCGCATGGCCTTCGCGTTGGGCGCGGATCTCGCGCAGTGCCGACGTCACGTCGCACTTGAGGGCGTCGCGCGCCTCGACCTGCGCGGCCCCGCGTCCCTGGATCTGGCCCAGCAGCTCGCCCACCTCTTCTTGGTGGTGGCGCCGTAGGTACCCTCACTCCTGCAGTGCCTGCGCCTTCTTCTGAAGCTCGACTCTCGCCGCCTCGGCC
>NW_022900917.1:67288753-67292076 GCF_012274545.1 Fukomys damarensis
ACCTCCTCCCCCGCGCCCCGGTCGGACCGGCTCCGCCGCAGTGAGCGGGGCGGGGCAGGGGGACCAGGAGCGCAGGGGGAATCGCCGCAGCGTTAGAGGACCCTCCTGAGGTCGGAGCTGGGGGTGGGGAACTTCGGAGTGGACCCGACAGGACCTCCTGGTGCGGGTCTGAAGTCCCTGCTAGGGTGCTCGGGATAACAGGGGACCTGACATAGGGAGAGGTCGAGGAAATAGGGCAGGACACCTTCGGAATGGAAGATTGAAGACTGCAGCCGTTACACTGAGGGTACCCCTGCCTGAGAGGGATCCCAAGGTTTTCCGGGTAGTTAAGCGGCTCTAGGGACAGGGGCTGCAGAGACTGCCGCCGGCCCGGAATAGGGGACAAAGTCAGGCAGTCCTAGATGGGGGCATGGTAAACGCTACAAAGGCTAGGTGGAGGCCCCCTGGCCGCAGGCACGGAGTTCCGCTAAGAGCTAGGGCGGCCACCGCGAGAGGGCTCAAGGAAGTTTGCAGCCGGCTCCGGAACAGGGGAGGGGGACCTGGAATTGGAAGGACCGCAGCCTACCTTGAATGGGGCCCTGGGAGACACCGCAGTGGATGGAAAAGGGATTCCTGGGAGGGGAGAGGGGGACACTTTCCAAAAGGTCTACCGTGGCCCCTAAGATTGGAGGTGGGAGACGGTGCAGACCCGGGGAGGGGAACTCTCAGGCAAGGGACAGGAACTTGAGGTGAGTATGAGAGCCAGAGAACACCCACGCCGGGCTCTGCATGCTGGGGTCAGCTCTGTGTGCTGGTAGAATGACCTTGGACAAGTTTCCTGCCAGGCCTCTTTTTCCCATGTGTACAACTAGGGGGTCTTTCCCCGGGGACTCGCTGCAACTTCAGACACCCCGACTGCCCCCAGGAGCTTCCGCTTTGGAGGTCTCCAGCAACACTGGGGGAGGGGAAGTCACATACTGTCCGTGGATATAGCAGCCGCTTTTCCACAGTCAGAAAGTCCGTCTTTCTCCTTCCTCTGCTCCCCTCAGCTTCAGCTCATCATCTCCCCTACCCCCACAACAAACGGACACATCTGTGGCATCCTTGTTGTTCTCAAGATAGTGGAAGCTTTTCTCGGTACCAAAGTCCCGCGTCACTATAAAAGCCTCACTGCGGGGTCAGAAAGGAGTTCCGCAGATTTAGGGGGCCTGCCACTGCTTTGTAACTCGCATCTTCCTTGCTTTTGATTCATGTCAAATACTTTGGGAGTGGGAGCGGCGCTGCGGCGGTCAGGATCGTTCCAGCACCGGGGACAGAGCCTACTCTTCGCTGGGGAGAAAGAGGTTAAGGTCTGCCTTTACCTTGGGCGGAAGGGAAGGAGATGTGCTAGCCCTTTCTGGCGGTACCCCCTGTGCCGTACAGATGGGAACTGAGGAGGGGGTGGGTGACTGAACCGGCAGGGTCCTACAGTGAGCCAGGAACCCATCCCTGAGTATTCTGTTAGGGGTCTAGTCCCTTTTGCTGTGAAGTTCATGAACCTGGGCTGTCCCCTTCCTCCACTGAAGTTAAAAGGACCATTCGGGGAGCCCAGACACCCTCTGGGAATTAGTATAAATAGCCCCCTCCAGGTCTGAGCCTTCCCCGGGCAGTTATCTTAACCTCCACTGCCCCCCAAGTTGCTCTCTTTTTTTTTTTTCTTCTGTTGGGATCTCTGTTATGTGGACGGATAATTAGATCCCATTCCCCCCAAGACCTCTGCTGGTTCCTCTTTGCCCTTCGCCTTATTCCCAGCCTACCGGTTCTAGGCAGACCCTTGGAACTGGAGAAGGGATGGCGCTGTCCCTTTAACCCCGTTTTACTGGAAGGAGAGTGTGCTGGGGAGGATGCAGGAGGGGGAAGGGAGTTTCTGGTTTTGCTCGGAGAAGCAGAACATGATGAAGCATTTCTCCCATTTAAAGGTCCAGTCATGCTCCAGTTTGCAAAGGGGGAGCAGGGCTTGTTTACAGATGATGCTGGGAATTTGAGGTGAATGGCTAGTTTGAGGCATTGGAGAAAGACGTGGGGTGAGGGGGGTATGCTTACATGACTCCCCACTTTTTCATTCTGCTTGGAATTGTGCTGTTAGATCCTTGTTCTCTTGAGTCTCTTTAGTCGTTTGCAGAGCACAGATACTTTCTCGGTCTGGAAAGGCTGACAAGCAGCTGGCAGCAAGGAGAAATGATTTGGGGGGGCTGGAGTAAAAGGGAGAGAGTAAGATGGATTTGCTGGGACTAAGGGACCACAGCCATCCCAGTGCAATGGCCTATGAATTCCAAGAATCTACGTGATTTTTGCGTCTGGAAAATTGTCATGAGGGCTGTGAAACCTTCAGTTCCCCTAGAAGGCCCTTTGGGCACCCCTGAAAGCCGTCGTTAGCCTCCTTCATCCCATATTTAGTTAATTATCCCCTCCTGGGTGTTCTTATGGTCTCCAGTGATAAATCCTGGTACTGCACTTACCAGGTTGTGCTGTTATATGAATAACAGAATGTATGAATTATATCAGTTCTCCAGCCAGACTTGTGATCTAAAGGGCACTAGCAATGATTCTGACTAAATCTTTGGAATTTGAATCACTGTTAACCTCCCTCCCTACAATTCTTACCATTTGGAAGTGAGTAGAACAACATATTCATCCATCCATCAGTTGCCTTTTGAGCATCTATTATGTGATAGGCACACACTAAACTCAGAGATACAGAGCCCCACAAATCCCCTATTGTCTCCTTGAGACAAGGATTTTCAGTTCCTTCCGAAATCTCAGCCCTGCATTTCCCAAGGCACTTTCAGGGTGATGCTAAGTGCTATGGTTTGGATCTTGAATGCCCTGCATGTGTTCAGGGCTTGGTCCTCATGGTACCACTCTTGGAAGGTGGCAGAACCTTTAAGAGGTGGGGCTTTAAAGGATGTCTTTAGACATTATGGGTATGCCCCCAAAGGGACTGTGGGTACCTTGGCCCCTTTTGAGACAGAATCTCACTAAGGTACTAAGTCATATAGGCTAGGTTTAAACTTGAAATCCTCCTGCTTTTTCCTCCAAGAGTGCTTTAGTTATAGGCAAATGCCACCACGCCCAGCATTACGGGTGTGCCTCCAGAAGGGACTGTGGCACCATAGTCCCTTTTCAGACAGGGTCCCTTCTTCCTCTCTGTTATTTCCTAGCCATGAGATGAGTGGGTTTGCTTCATCGTGTACTACTTTTTTTTTGGTACGGGGGATCGAACTTGGGTCCTTGCACTTATGAGGCAGGCTCCAGAATTCATCATATACTTCTGTCTTCTTTTTTTTTTTTTTTTTTTTTTTTTT
>NW_022900917.1:67292118-67298035 GCF_012274545.1 Fukomys damarensis
GGGTCTCACTATGTAGTTGAGACTGACCTGGAACTATGTAGTCCAGGCTGGTCTCGAACTCATAGAGATCCTCCTGCCTCAGCCTCCCGAGTGCTGGGATTACAGACGTGAGCCACCACACCCGGCATATACTTCTGTCTTGATATGCTGCCTCACCCCAGGCCTAGAGCAACAAAGCCAGCTGATGTCAACTGGAACTTCCAAAATGTGAGCCACAATAAACCTTTTCTCTTCATAAGTTAATTATCTCAGGCATTCGTTAGACTAATGGAAAGCTGATTAGCATGATCGGTATTCCTCCAAAAGGAGAGGAAATATCATGATCAAAGTTGGTAAGCGGGGTTCTTGGAGCAGATCTTTCTGAAGCTTGGCCTTGGTGATGAGCAGTGAGGATCTCACCGAGGCAACTGGACTGTGCCAAGTTTCCCAGACTAATTTGCTCTCATACCCTCCTCACTCCCAAGTGTCTTCCAGAAAGAGATTCCAGTGCCTCACACTGGAGGGCTGACTCAGAATTGGGCCTCAGGCTTGCCGTCCCTAGGCTGCTGTCTGGCTCCCTTGAATCCCATGTCTGGTGCTTTTCAGCAACATACTTGCAGGGTGAAGGATAAAGCCGTTACCTCTCTGTGAACATCTACCAGGCCCTGTTGCCACTGACCATTCATTAAGCATTGAGGGGATTGGATTAGACCCTGTGGTGATTGCTGGGGACTCAAGAACAAGACCGCTGAGAGGGGGATCCCCTCCCCTCTCGTGTGTACAGCACAGAGAACTCACACACCACATTCTCCTTGGAATCTCCTTAAACCCTCTTCGCTAGTCAAGGATCGCTGTTCCTATTTTATTTGCTTATTGTGGAAATGGTGGTGGAACCCAAGGCCTCACACTCTACTACCGAGCTAGATCCCCAGCCATTCAAAGATTTTATTTTTCTTGCTTAATTGCCCAGGTTGACCTTGAACTTGCCAACGTCTTGCTTCCATCTCTTAAGTCTCTCAGATTACAGGCAAGCACCACCATGTCTGGCATTTTATTGTTTCTGTTTTATACACAAGTGCACTGAGGCCAGAGTGAGGAAGTGGGTTATCCGAGTTAACCAGTGATGGAGCAGGGCGCATTGTCTCCGGTTCCTTCACTATAGTGATTTAGGCCACTATTTCATAAGGATGAATAGTTTTGTGTTTTATTTCCTGTGACTTTGCTACTGCTTGGGATAGTGGTGGCATACAATAGGAGCCTTGCCTGAATGACCGGTGATCACCTGGGCAGTTCCTGGCTGGCTCTGCCCTTTCTTTGGCAGGGTGACTGAGGAAGGAGGGTCTGAAATGTGAGCCCCACACACACCCCAGACTGAAGCCTCCCTGCCCTGCCCATGCCATTGCCTATAAGCTCACCTCACTCTTCGAATTACTTTTCTAGACCTAGGAATTCTGTGTATCTGTGAAGCGCTGAGCATTTCTTCTCGCCTCTCCTTTTAATGACCATGGTGCCCCACATCTTCTGTTTCTCCTTCTCTTGTCCTCCCCTTTGTCTGCCTCATTCCCCTTTCCCTGTCCTTTCTGCTCCACTGTATGCCTCCTTCTTTCTCCCCAGTTTCTCTGTCCTCATCCCCTCTCTCTCCTTCTTACATTTTTCTTCCTCTCCCTCCTCCTCTGTCTTCCTCCCCCTCTTCAGACACGCCCTCATTTTGGCTGGCATGAATCTGATTTACAGTTAAGAGGCAGCAGCCTCCTTTCCCCTGATCCCTTTAAGAAGCAACTAACAACAACTGAACTATGTGCAGTTCTGCATAAGCTTTCTCCTAGGTTCCACCCACGGTTTTAACCACCAGAGACTTCCTGCAGCTGAGAAGCCTGCAGAAGGCCTACCCGCCCACCCATCTGCCACCCAAGGGCTGCAAGGAGTGAAAGCTGAATTCTGCCTCAAAAGCCAGGAGCTGGTGGTAATATGCACAGATCTGCCCCATCTCCTGTTACAACACCTGTTGTAGGCAGTTATGGTTGAATGATTCTTTGGCTGTGGTTCTCGAGTCCGGGAGCAAGACAGATCATTGTTCTTTTCTGAAGGACCATTATCAGTGACTGAGTAGGGTTTGTTGTTTTTGCATGTTCTAGGGCTGTCACTACCCTTGTTACCTAAAGCAAGAGGTCATGAAGCAATAAGAATGAAAGTTCTGAAAACCAGCATTGGTGATGCATGTCTATAATCGTAGCCCTCTGGAAGCTGGAGGGCAAGAGGACTCCAACTTCAAGACCAGCCTATATGAACTAGTGATTTAGTGAGACCCTGTCTCAAATTAAAATGTATAAAAAATATTAAAGGATGGGTTGTAGCTCACTGCAGCAGGCCTGAGTTCAATCACCAGTACAAGAAAAGAAGGAGGAAATGCCTCTGCTTTTTATTCTTGGCTTACCATCTGAAAGAGCAAAAATACTATCCCCACTTCATGTTTGGAAAAAGAAGGCTGAGAGAAGTTGATTGACTTGCCCCCAGTTATAGAAGTAGTTAAGTGGTATGGCTTGGATTCAAACCCAGTTTTTTCCCCCTAGAAACAGTAGCCCAGGCTAGCCTCAAACTCAACAGTCCTCCTGTTTGTGCCTTCCAAGTGCTGGGGTTCCATTAGTGCACCACCACACCCACTCAAGCCAGTCTCATGGGCTCCTCCGCAGGTGTGCTCAACTGCAGGACTACTGCTGTGTGTTGCGTTCACAGCCAGCGGACCCACACTTTCCCAGTGCCGTTATTGCCTGCTGGAGATTTTGTTCTAGGGGTTTCTTCTGGCATCTTGGTAGAAAAAAGAGCAGCTGAGAACTAGATCAAGCTTTTTTTCCATGTTCTTACGTTCCCTCTGGGTTATCGTGGGGGCAGGAAGGAGAGATTTCACAGGAAGTCAAAATAATGGTCAGCTCCGCTTTCTGGACATCTCCCGGTGAAGAAGATAAGCAGAAAGCAGGCACGGAACAGTGACTGATGTTCACAGTATAAATTGGAGTCTTCAAGAAAACAGTTCTGGCAGCCTGTGCATGGTGAGCACCTGCTCACTCCCTTGCTTATGCATGTACTGTCTGCAGCAGCTCTGTCAAGTGTGCAGGACCATCCTCTGCAGCCTAGGGCATTGAGGTCAGAAAGAAAGTGCCTTGCCAAGGTTGAAAAGGTACTGCAGGGGCCATGGCCAAGTTTCAGTCATACTTCATTTCTATGCTGGAGGAAAAGGAAGCCCATACTTCATTTTAGAAAGATGCTGTGCCAGCCAGGCATGATGGTGCATCCCTGTAATCTCAGCGACTTGGAAGGCTGAGGCAGGAGGAGTGTGTGTGTTCAGGGCCAAGCTGGGCAATTTAGTGAGACTGTATTACAAAAAAAATGGACTAAGGATATAGTTCAGATGCTATACCAGAGTTTAGAAGAGAATGTTGTGGCTTGAGATAATTAACAATTGGATAAAAGTTCATTCCCTGTGGTTACCACTGGCAGATCAGTGACGCATAAGTGGGCTTTAAAAGAGGTCCCAGCAAGTGGACACAGCCCCAGGCTTGGTAGACATAAAGGTTCCGTTTCTCAGGGACAGCTGTGCCCTTGGCTTGTCCCTCTGCAGCACGTGTTGGGACATACAGGGCCAGACAGTAGCCGGGCACTGCCCAAAGGAAACATGCCAGCATGGGAGAGAAGTGCCAGGAAAGTTTCTAAAACCTCCTCCTCCTGAGCTCACTGGTGTTCACTGTGCTCACTGGTTGGAGGACTCCAGGAACCCAGAGTAGATCTAGCCTGGAGACTGTCACACACATACCAGAGGAGGCACTCTGCTGGGTGCCCGGCTGCCTTGTGGCAATTGGAAAGGTTAGCAGTGGTGGGAACGGGGAGGAACAGTTATCCTGAGGTCTTTGCTCCCTGTGAGGGGAGTTAGTGGACTAGTGGATAGAACGTACTTTTTTTTCCTTTTTTCAGTACTGGGTATTGAACCCAGGGCCTTCACACTGAGCAACATGCCCAGCCCTTTTTATTTTACATTATTATTTGGGGTTTTTAAAATTTTTTTTTGTTTTTGAGACACTGTCTCGCTGTGTAGTTCAGGCTAGGCTTGAATTCTCTGTGTAGCCCAGGCTGGCCTCAAACTTACAGTGATCCTCCTGGCTCAGCCTTCCAAATGCTGGGATTACAGGCATGTGCCACCACAGCTGGCCCTCTTTTTTTGTACCAGGGATCGGACTTGGGACCTAATGCTTGCAAGGCAGGAAGCGGGACTACTGAGCTAAATCCCTGGCCCCTGCCCTTATTTTTTGAGGTAGGGTCTTACTAAACTGCCCAGGTTCTCAAATTCTGTCCTCCTGCTTGTTTCCCATCTAGCTGGAATTTCAGGCATGTGTGACTGCATTTGGTTCCACAATGCACTTTTTACTGAGTGTGTGTGCATCCGCATGTGGAATGAATCCAGGGTTAGGCAAATGCTTTACATTAAAGTATGTTGCCAGCCCTAATTTTTTTTTTTTTTTTTTTTTTTTTTTTTTTTTTTTGATACTGGGGACTGAACTTGGGACCTTGCACTTGCGAGATAGGCAGAGGAAACACTGAGCTAAATCCCTGGCCCTCAGTCCTAATTTTATTTCATTTTATTTCAAATGGTCATTAATTTATTGTCTTACACTAATAAAGTGGCAGATTGCTGCACTTCTCTTACATTGGGTTCCATCATAAAATGCAACTAAAATTATTTTTTAAATGTAATATATAGAACACAAAATGAATTTGTAGCAAACACTAGGAAATTATTCTGTTATAAATTACTCAAAACTGATAAACCCCCCTAACTTGCATTTTGTTTAAAGTAATAATTTTATATCATACAAATAAATTTCAAGTATGAAAGATGCATTATTGCAATAATAACTCTTTGCCAATCCAAAATTCTTAGTTTATAATAAAACTGTAAAGTTAAAAAAAATTAAAAACCATCAGTGCCGTCTCTTGCAGAAGTCCAGCATCTTTTTAACGTGTTGCAGAGAAACATTTCTGGAAGCAACATGTAACTGAAAGGAAAGTGTTTACCACTTTACATTATTATCATCTTTAGCATTTTCTCTTTCCAATAGAAATGCACATCCTCTTGTGTGTAATGTCACTCTTGAGTCAGCCATTCTGTGCAGCTGCCACTTGCATGTTTCCAAAATCCTCTTCTTCATGTGTTATCTTTAAACAGCCGGCGGTAGCAGAATGGACAGATAAGGACCTTTCTATATGGAGTGGCGACATCATCTGTATAGCTAATTTTGCTGGGTAGATGGCTTCATATTCCTGAAGTTGATGGACAAATCCAGCATTAGGATTGATACAAAATCTTCTTTCTTGCACATAAGCAAATGCATCTCTGTACTTCATCCCAGAGGTTTCCATAATGTATACAATAACAGGCAGCACTTCCGGAGATCCCTGCAGTTCCATGGACAAGAACTTTTCCTCCAGTTTGTAAGCTTCCATCAATAAATTCCTTAGTCATAGGGAAAAAACGTATTATATTTTCCACTGGATTATCTGCAATATCCAAGGCTAAATATCTAAATAGTTGTTGAAAATTTGGTTTAATAAAATTTGCTTCAATATTTTGTACGCAAATTATGAGTTATTCCATGTTTCTGTAATATAGGTAGCTTGCTTTTCAGAGCAGAAGAGTAAGGGCCTAAGAACAATCCAGGTAAAATTTCCTGCATCTCCTCTCATAGGGCAGGTCCACTCCTCACCGTCGTCCTTGCACTGTGGGAGCGAGGGGAACTCCAGCTTCACCTCCTCCACTGCCCGGCCCACAGTGGGCGGGGTGGGCGGGGAGCTTCCGGCTGGGGAGGACGGAGGGCTGGCCAGGGCCCCCCAGCAACTCCGGTGGTGGCTGTAGCGGCAACAGGGAAGAGGAGGGTTGTGCCGGCCGCCA
>NW_022900917.1:67298152-67311026 GCF_012274545.1 Fukomys damarensis
ACTTGCGGTGGGAGGCCGGGGGGCGGGCCGGGCCCCCCCAGCAACTCCGGTGGTGGCTGTAGCGGCAACAGGGAAGAGGAGGGTTGTGCCGGCCGCCACGCTGCTGCCGCCTCCCTCAACCCCCAGCCCTAATTTTAAAGAATAGCATTAGTTCCAGTGCTGTTCACCAATGCAGATTTCCAGGCCCACCTGGCCATCTGAGTCAGCCTCTGTGGTAGGGGCCTTGGGACATGCCTTCTTCGCCAGTGATCAGGAAGCTATAGAACTGCCTCTGGGTCTGGTTCTGCCTGGCTCCAGCTAACCTTCCAGACCCTGCTGTGCACACATTATCTCATCTAGGCCCTAAAACGCCCTGAAGCTTAAAGAGCAACCTGGGGCCTGAAATGACTGAATCAGTAGCTGGGCACAAGACTTAGGGTGTAGCTTGGTAGTAGACCACTTGCTTACCGTGCAGGAGCTCCTGGATTCAAACATCAGCTCCCAAAACTATTGCGTGCCAAACACAGAACCAGGATTCACAAGTTGGGTCTGGCTCTGGAATGCTAGCCCGCCCCCTCCTGAAGTGCTCTCCCTGGACTGCTGTGGTCTCTGCAGTCTGAGCCTGCCTTCCTCCTGCCCCATGCCCTCTCCTCCCTGGTACTTCTGCCTTGCTGCCCAGATCCCTTTTACCTTCTATAAACCCCACCCCCCATACCTAGGGCGGGTATTGAACCTAGGGTTTCCCACATGCTAGGCAAGGGCTCTACCGCTGAGCTACACCTGACAGTGTATTCTAAAAGGCCATTTGTTCACCTAACTGGATTGGGGGCCCCACAAGGCAAGAGCCCTCTTAGCGTGGTGTCCCTAGGGCAGTGGTGGTGAACCTATGTTTTTCTCTTAAGACAAAACATGTTAACGTCTGAGATTTTTAAAAATTAAAACCTCAGTATTCAGGTTTAATTGTGTTGGCACTTTTCGATAAGCGGGTTTTGGGTTGCAGTTTGGACATTCACTGACCTAGGGTCTATTGCAGAATATTAGCAAACTTTATTGAATGACTAAATGCCAATCATCAGCAACTTCTCATAAACTGTACTCCATCTACTTATAAGCCATCTTGGGTTGCAGACTTAAAACCAAGCTCAGAGGGCCTGAGAGACAAAAAAAAACAAACAAACAAACAAACAAACAAACAGATGTGGAAACAGGCCTGACAGGTCAGCAGTAGCTCTGACTCAGTGCTTTTGCTGAAGCTCACAGCTACTTGTTTCTGATTCTGCAGTTGCAGCTCCTACAGACAGGAGCCAAGACTTAGAGCATTGTTTCCTGGGTTGGCAGGTTGCTTTGCCCATACTCACTGTCTGCTGGTGCTTCCAAGGTAGCCAACCCTGTGTATATTTCTTCTACATGTTGGTATATCCACAGGGAAGGCAAGTTAGGTTATCTCCATTTAGAGATGTTAGATAATTTAATTATCATTGTGACTTCTGATTCTGTTCACAAATTTCCAGGTCCCACTGGAGCCTTACAAGATTTGTCCTCGCCGGGCGTGGTGGCGCACACCTGTAATCCCAGCATTCAGGAGGCTGAGGCAGGAGGATCGCTGTGAGTTCAAGACCAGCCTGGGCTACAGTGTGAGTTCCAGGTCAGTCTCAAGTGCATAGTGAGACCCTGTTTCAAACCTCCCCCCCAAAAAAACAAAGCAAAACAAAAACAAGATTTGTCCTCAAACCTACTTTCTGGACAAAACCCAGACTCCAGAACTACAAAACCCATTTCTTTTGCCTTGGAACACCAGAATCACAATGGCAACAGCGCTCCCTGCCTGTGTTACTGGACACAGCCACGTCACAGCTAGCCCTGCCCCATCAGTCTGGAGAGGCAAGCACTCCCTCAGGGTTCTGAAGATTCCGAGACTCCTCTCCGAAGGCTGTAGATCCACGAAGCCTGTCACCTGTGCCTCTAGTGCAGGCTGGGGAAGGTGATGGCTGCGTGGGAGGGGACCTTCCTGGGAGATTGTGCCATAAGTGTGGACACCTGTGCATAAATCCTGGGCCTGTATTTGTCCACGGGCAGCAACCCCCTCCCTAGTCCTCGGTTCTGCAGGAGAGCTATGGGACTCTGCCAGGTCACTTCCACACCTGCAAAAATCCAGATTTTCCCCAGCATTTTCAGAATCTGCAACTTCAAGCAGGCACCAGTGAATCAAGAGCTGGTTAGGCAGGCTGGTGTCCTTGCCTAGAACACTGGGAGTGCCTTCCCTTGCTGGGAAATGCTTTAAGTGAGGACCAGCCACTTCCTGGTGGACCAGGTGACCTGTAATTGGGTATGGTGATAGATGGGGCATCCTGAGGAGGGAACAGGTAATGGGAGTGGCTCGTTTTTTGAGCACTTACTATGGGCTTCAGGCTTTATGAAATGCATTCATATCAGTTGTGACCCCAGGACAGGGCATTGGTGTGGTTCAGTGTTCTCAGCTGCAGTTCAAGGAGGTGAAGCCCATCACATGTGTTATTCTGACCTCACCACGCCCCTGTCTGGTAGGTACCAGTAATGTCATCCCCGATTTACTGATGGCATTTGAGGCCCAGAGTCAGTGAATAGCAATCAGTCTAGTCACCTGCCAACATGTGGCTGAAGCGTGGTCCCCAGTCTTACTGTTCTGAGAAACACGACCTGGAATGTGATGCAGAGAGGAAATGACAGAGGCTTGACCGTGGATTATGCTCCCACTGAGTGCTGGGGGAATTCTGTGGATCATTGATACTCCTGACAGACATCCTATACTGTATACCTTGCTTCCATTTTATTATTTCTATCATTTGCAAAAGATGAGGTAAGAGAGATCATCTCAGACCTCAAGACGCTCTGATACATTTGGGTTTGGCAATGGTGCATGGTTCTCTGAGCCTTAAGAAATGATAGAGGCTTGACCGTGGATTATGCTCCCAGTAAGTGCTGGGGGAATTCTGTGGATCATTGATACTCCTGACAGACATCCTATACTGTATACCTTGCTTCCATTTTATTATTTCTATCATTTGCAAAAGATGAGGTAAGAGAGATCATCTCAGACCTCAAGACGCTCTGATACATTTGGGTTTGGCAATGGTGCATGGTTCTCTGAGCCTTAGTTTCTCCTGGGAAACGAGGCTTGACTGAAAGGGCCTGGGCATTCCTTCCACGGCTGGCATTGTCTGACATACATTAGGAGACCTGGGTTTGAGGACTGCGTGTGATCCTAATTATCTGTGACTTAGACATGCTTTGGCCAAATTTCCTTTATCTCTGGGCCTAAGTTTCCCCACAAATAGTGTAGAAACTAGACAATTTCAATTGCTAATGTCCCTTGTGTGTGTGTATGTGTTATGGAAGATCAAACTCAGGACCTGTGTACTGGACTATATTTTTTAAAGCCCTTCTTTAAAATTTCTGAGACAGGATTTTGCCAAGTCCCTAAGTTGCCAGGCTGGGCTCAAGCTTGTATGAAATACAACCAGCCACTGCAGTTTGCTGCATCCACTGATGTGTTTCCGGGATCGCCAGTACTCACAGTGTGTCTGCAGGCTCAAATCTGTGTTCCCACGCAGTGAGTCTGGGCTCGGGGAGAAAGCACCACTTGCTGCCTCTTCACTCTCCTGGGCTTCAATTCTTGCTTCAGATCCCTGCTAGGTCCCAGAGACCCACTTCCCTCCTTCCTGTCTTCTTCATGTTGCTGTATTCCAACATCTGGACACCAGATCTCACCACTTGCCATCTTCCCTGGGCTCAAACTTGTGATCCTCCTGTCTCAACCTTTCAGAGGGTTAGGTTTACAGGAATGCACCATCACACCCAGTTCTCTTGAATATTTTATGACTGCAGATGAAGAGACAACCTCAGATTCAGCAAACTATCCTCTAAACATTGTTTTCTTTTATTGAACAGAGGAAGGAAAGGCAGGGTCCTGCGGAGTCCGCGGACAATCCAGATTTGGGTCTCAGGCAGCCCCTACCTCTGGCTGCTGCTGCTGCTCCCCGCCTGGTGGGAGACAGCACTAACGGGCTTTCTAGCACATCCCCAGCTGGCAGAAGCTCTGGGAAGGGAATAGAGGAAGCACTGGCATGGTGAAGGGGGCTGCATCTCATTGTGGCCTCCCGGAGTTTGCAGTGAGATCACCAGAGTACCAGACAAGAGTACGTTATCTGTTAGCCTGTGCTGCAGGCGTCATGAAGTGCATTCTCATCAGCTGTGTCCCCAGAACAAGGCCTGTGGCAGGATACAGGGCTCTTGACCAGTGACCAGCATACAAAGACCTGACATCTGGGGGCCTGTAGGTGAGTTGCAAGGGATCAGAAGCCCCTAAAACTTTGTACAGTTGTGTGGGTGATTCTCTAAAAACATAAGATCTCAAATTGTCAAAAAAAATTCTGATTGAGGAGTCCAAAGAACTGGCCCCAGACTGTTTCGCCCTTCTTTCCCTTCTGTCATCTGTTCAGACATTTCCTGAGACCTGTTTCAGACCCAACCTTGCCCTGGGAATACAGCCATGAAAATGGGGACCCCAAGAAGTAGGAGGCCTACTTTATAAGAGCTGATAAAAGGACAAGTCCAGGGATTTGTGGGAGCCTCAGACTGGGGCTCCTGGCCCATTATATGAGGGAGGACACATAAGTCAGCAGATGGGTCTTGGCTCCATGCCTGTGGCCTTGGGCAGGCCATCAGCCCTGTTGAGCCTGTTTCCTTCCCTTGATGATACCATTTCCCAGGATGGGGCAGGCATGGAGGAGATGAGGGCCTTTTGAAGCCTGGTTGTGTTTTGGCCTGCTCTGGAGCCAGGACTCAATCTAGGCTCCCAAACTCATGCACAGGGCTCTTTCCTCTTCTTTGGAGCCAGAGAGGCTCCCATTTGAAATGGGCCAATGGGCGAGCACCTGGTGTGGGAGTTGGGGATCTGGCCTTGGACCCCACTCTGCCTGGCTTCACTGGGTTACCCCAGACACTTCCCCGGGGCCTTGTTTTCCTACCAGCATGGCGAGTGTGTGTGTGTGTGTGTGTACACACATGTGCACACATGTGCGCCTGCCCAATCTTCCTATCTAGGGGCAGTGAGTACCAAGAAAGGCGAGTGACCAGGGAGGGCTTTCCAAAGGCGTTGGCATGGCTGCGCCTGGGAGTTCATGGAGCAGGGGTCATGAGAGAACTGAGCGGGCTCCCTGGGCCTGGAGTTCTCCTGACAACCTCTAGGTATGATGGGAAAACTCAGGGCTGGGCCCCAAGCTCAGGTGAGAGGAAATGGGGAGCGGGCCAGGGGCGTCTTGCTCTAAAATGTAGTAACTGGTGGAGTTAATGATGAAGGACAGGCCTTGATTTGAATCTCATTGTTGATTCACAAAGTCCCCAGGTAAGGAAGGGTTTTCCCTGTCAAAACCTTATTACTGCTATCTCATTAGTGGTTGGGCCAGGGATTTAATTTAGCTTGGTGGCACTGCCCTGCCTTGCAAGCGCAAGGTCCTGAGTTGGATCCCTGTACTGCAAAAAAATAAAAAATAAAAAAGCTATTGGTTATGGATCCTGTATATTATGAAATAATCAGAATAAGCAAATCTAGAGAAACAGGAAGTAGTGGCATGGTTATCTAGAGCTTAGGGGATGAGGGGAATGGAGGTTGATAGAAAAAGAGCATGAGGCTTTGGGCTGGGGATTTAGCTCAGCAGTGCTGCACCTGCCTCCCAAGCACAAGATCCTTAGTTTGATTTCCAGAAGGGGGTGGTATGAGGTTTCTTTTGAGGGTGATGAAAATGTTCTAAAATTCATTGTAGTGATGATTGCATAATTCTGTGAACATGCAAAAAACCATGAAATTGCACATTTTAAATGGTTAAATTGTATGATATGTGAAATATCTCAATAAAGCTGTTGCCCCCAAAAACTAAAAAGTTATTGGATTGGTTGAGATGCTACATGCCTGGCACATCATAACTGCACCCTGAGTGTTAGCTACTGCTGTGTGGTTTAGTCTCGGCAGCCAGTCCCACCCTCCCCGCAAAAGGACTGATAGAGTCCGGGAGGAGAGGAAAGAGCCTGGGCTGGCTGGGGTCTACCAGCCAAGTATATAAATCTGCCTAAGGCTCAGTTTTCTTGCCTGTGAAATGGGAATGATTTTCCAAGCTTTCACCACCATCACCACTTCTCCCTCCCCCTCTTTCTGGGTATGAAACAGGGCCTTGTGCATGCTGGGGAAATGCTCTGCCACTGAGCTACATCCCCAGCCTTTTCTTGTTTCCTTTGAGACAGGGTCTTACTAAATTGCCCATGCTTGCCTCAGACTTCAGCTCCTCCCACGTCAGCCTCCCAAGTAGCTGCAATTACAAGGCTACCTCTTGGGACACTGAAACTCGGTCAGACCCTGGGCTTTGCCAGATAGAGATACAGGGTTGGAAATAGGGAAGAGGGAAGGGTTGGGATGTTCCTCCCGTCTGCCCCTGAGGGGCTGATGCTTGTGTCCTGAGTGCAGATTTCATTCAAGGGACTTCACAGGGAATAGAGCAGGGCCCACAGCAGTATCCCCACTTCCCTTCAGCTCAGAGCCCGGGAGAAGGGATGGAGACCCCTTACCCTGGCCCAAGTATACAGGCTGTCAAGGCCTCACCTGGGCCTCAGTTACCTCATCTGTGAAATGGAGACTAAACGGCCTCCCCGTAGGGCTGTGCTGAGGCTCACAGTGGCCGGAGACAGTGCCTACGCTTTGTACATGAGAACCGTTCTCAACTGTTGTCATTAATATGATCATCTCTCAGGGCCCTTTATATCACCTCGACTTAATGACCTTATCACAAATTACATAGGGGCCACCTCACCCCGCTCCTGCCCCAGGCTCTCAACTTCCCTGTGGCAGGGCCTGGACATCCCCTCCCACCTGCCCTCCTTAGACCTGCCCCAAGGGCTAGAAGCAGCTCAGTGAAGTTGCACCCCCTGCTCCGTGCCCTTTCTCCAGACCCAGCTGCAGAAGGCATGGCCCATGGGACTAGGCAGGGCTGAAGGTTTCTTTCCTCTGCTTTTCCTTCACTCAGCTGCAGAGGAAGGTCACCAGACCAACCCCGCCAGCCATTTCCAGGCTTCAGCTCTCACTGCGGCTGAAGCCGGCAAAGCCCAACTCAGCATCTCCTCCACGTCCCTCGCTCTGCAGAGCTGCAGCTGGCGGGGGACCCAGCCAGGGCCACCACGGCCTGTGCGGCATCTCACGCTGTGGGGTGCAGAGGATGGGGACCAGTAGCCCGTGCCTGATTTATGGCTCCCTCCGGGCTCCCTCCAGCAAAGCTGCCTGCACACTGCTCCTTCTGGACCATTCTTGTCTGGAGCCCTGCTTGCAAGCAGGCAGGTTGGATCAGGCCCTACCTTTGCCTTCCAATGGGCACCGGGGGCATCAGGCAGACTGTGCGGTCAGGACAGCTTCCATTCCAGCCTTGCCTCGTTGGGCTGTGTGACCTGAAGTGGCCCAACAGGCCTCTCTGGGCTTCAGTTTCCCCATTGTAGAGTGTGAGTGATCTGGACGGTGTCATCACTGATGCCTGTTTTTGTTGTCCCTTCCCCTACCCCTCCTCGTGAGTCTTTGTTCTCAGAGCGGACTTTTGTGTGTGTGCCAGGCAGCAGGAGAGAGGTAGGACTGGGTGAGTGACGGGGTGGTGGAGGAGCCCAGCTCTAGAGTCCCATCGCCTTGGGCAGGACTCCTGCCTCCCCCACGGTAGTGCCTCCAATCCTGGAGCCTCCGTCTCCTCATCCCTAAAACAGGAAGAGTTGGACCTGAGTGACTGGTGGGCAATCCCTGCGCTGGGCTCAGCTCTGGAAGGTGACAGTGGGGGCCTCCTCCTCTCTGAGGCCTGGGCCAGCATCTCCCAAGCCTGGTTCCTATGCCCATGCCCTGCAGAAGTGGAAGGTGGAGGAGGCACCATGGGTGGGTGTTAGATGGCCAGGGTGGTGGTCGGGTACCGTGTGGGATGGTGCCTCCAGGTGATCTGCCTGAGTTTAGCTGGGTGGGCAGAGGAGGGGAGGCTGAAACCAGCCCTGTGACCAGGGATCTGTAAGGAGGGCACAGGACTGTCGAGGGCTTGATGGCCTGTGTGGTCATTTGTTCAAATATTTAGTCAGCCTTTTCTCCTTACGGTCACTGTGCACCTACGGAAGGCAGTCCTAAGTACTTCTGTGTTTTAACATGCTTTGATGGTCACAACACTATTGTACAGTAAGCAAAGTAAGTGCTGTTCACCTCATTTGACACAGAGAGATTAAGTACCTTGCCTCAGGCTACACAGCTGATGAGTAGTAGAAATGGGGTCTGAAACCAGGCAGTCCCCTGGAGTCCATGAACAAAGTCTTTCCTCAGCGTCAGCCTCCCAGCTGCCCATTCTGGGATAAGTGCCAAATCCATACCTCTGGCCTTTGCTCTTGCTGATTCCCCTGCCCCTTCCTGACTCCTTTCTCCTCTGACTGGCCCACTGCTAGTCACCACCACCAGGGAGTCTGCCTTGATTCCCTCCCCAAGCCGCTCAGCACGGTCTCCCCCACTGGACTTGTTGTAAACAACTCTTGGCGCGTCTGCCTCTTCCTCTGCCAGACTGTGAGCCCTCCTAGCGCCCCTTCCCTGGGGCATCCCATGCCTGGCAGAAGCTGTTTTACAAGTGGGTCTTGGGGAAGCTTTGAATGCCCCAATCTGGATTGTCAATGACCTTGGGAGCTGTGGGAAATTCTTTTTTTGTTTGTTTGGTTTTTTATCCCCTCCCACCTGCCCTCCTTAGACCTGCCCCAAGGGCTAGAAGCAGCTCAGTGAAGTTGCACCCCCTGCTCCGTGCCCTTTCTCCAGACCCAGCTGCAGAAGGCATGGCCCATGGGACTAGGCAGGGCTGAAGGTTTCTTTCCTCTGCTTTTCCTTCACTCAGCTGCAGAGGAAGGTCACCAGACCAACCCCGCCAGCCATTTCCAGGCTTCAGCTCTCACTGCGGCTGAAGCCGGCAAAGCCCAACTCAGCATCTCCTCCACGTCCCTCGCTCTGCAGAGCTGCAGCTGGCGGGGGACCCAGCCAGGGCCACCACGGCCTGTGCGGCATCTCACGCTGTGGGGTGCAGAGGATGGGGACCAGTAGCCCGTGCCTGATTTATGGCTCCCTCCGGGCTCCCTCCAGCAAAGCTGCCTGCACACTGCTCCTTCTGGACCATTCTTGTCTGGAGCCCTGCTTGCAAGCAGGCAGGTTGGATCAGGCCCTACCTTTGCCTTCCAATGGGCACCGGGGGCATCAGGCAGACTGTGCGGTCAGGACAGCTTCCATTCCAGCCTTGCCTCGTTGGGCTGTGTGACCTGAAGTGGCCCAACAGGCCTCTCTGGGCTTCAGTTTCCCCATTGTAGAGTGTGAGTGATCTGGACGGTGTCATCACTGATGCCTGTTTTTGTTGTCCCTTCCCCTACCCCTCCTCGTGAGTCTTTGTTCTCAGAGCGGACTTTTGTGTGTGTGCCAGGCAGCAGGAGAGAGGTAGGACTGGGTGAGTGACGGGGTGGTGGAGGAGCCCAGCTCTAGAGTCCCATCGCCTTGGGCAGGACTCCTGCCTCCCCCACGGTAGTGCCTCCAATCCTGGAGCCTCCGTCTCCTCATCCCTAAAACAGGAAGAGTTGGACCTGAGTGACTGGTGGGCAATCCCTGCGCTGGGCTCAGCTCTGGAAGGTGACAGTGGGGGCCTCCTCCTCTCTGAGGCCTGGGCCAGCATCTCCCAAGCCTGGTTCCTATGCCCATGCCCTGCAGAAGTGGAAGGTGGAGGAGGCACCATGGGTGGGTGTTAGATGGCCAGGGTGGTGGTCGGGTACCGTGTGGGATGGTGCCTCCAGGTGATCTGCCTGAGTTTAGCTGGGTGGGCAGAGGAGGGGAGGCTGAAACCAGCCCTGTGACCAGGGATCTGTAAGGAGGGCACAGGACTGTCGAGGGCTTGATGGCCTGTGTGGTCATTTGTTCAAATATTTAGTCAGCCTTTTCTCCTTACAGTCACTGTGCACCTACGGAAGGCAGTCCTAAGTACTTCTGTGTTTTAACGTGCTTTGATGGTCACAACACTATTGTACAGTAAGCAAAGTAAGTGCTGTTCACCTCATTTGACACAGAGAGATTAAGTACCTTGCCTCAGGCTACACAGCTGATGAGTAGTAGAAATGGGGTCTGAAACCAGGCAGTCCCCTGGAGTCCATGAACAAAGTCTTTCCTCAGCGTCAGCCTCCCAGATGCCCATTCTGGGATAAGTGCCAAATCCATACCTCTGGCCTTTGCTCTTGCTGATTCCCCTGCCCCTTCCTGACTCCTTTCTCCTCTGACTGGCCCACTGCTAGTCACCACCACCAGGGAGTCTGCCTTGATTCCCTCCCCAAGCCGCTCAGCACGGTCTCCCCCACTGGACTTGTTGTAAACAACTCTTGGCGCGTCTGCCTCTTCCTCTGCCAGACTGTGAGCCCTCCTAGCGCCCCTTCCCTGGGGCATCCCATGCCTGGCAGAAGCTGTTTTACAAGTGGGTCTTGGGGAAGCTTTGAATGCCCCAATCTGGATTGTCAATGACCTTGGGAGCTGTGGGAAATTCTTTTTTTGTTTGTTTTTTTTTTTTTTTTGGTACCAGGGATCAAACAGGCAGGTGGTGGCACCACTGAGCTAAAGCCCTGGCCTGGAAAATTCGAATATGTCTGCCTCACAGAGGAAGAAACCAGAGCACAGACAGGTGACGCGCTTTTCCCAAGTCACAGAGCTGGTGGTGGCAGTGCTGGTGACTGCTGGAGTGGCCTCCATCTGGAGGACGAGATCCTAGAAGGTGGCAGGAGACTGAGGGGAGGAGATGTTCCTATTGCCTTGCTGATGATTATGATAACGATAATGGCAGTATTGTTGCACAAGCTTTTATTATGTGTCAGGCATCGTGCTAAGCATTTCATACTCGTGCTTTCACCTTATGCTATGCAGTAAGTGCTACGATTGACCCTGTTTCACGGCCTTGAGAAAGAGAGGCTGAGTGAGATTGTGTGGCTTCCTCAAGATAAATGGCAGCAATTACTTAACACACCAGGGTCTAATTATTTTTTATGTGTGGTGCTGGGAAGGAAATAAACCCTCTACCACTAAGCTGTGCCACTGTCCTAGGGTTTGTGTTATAAATGATTTAAAAATGCAGAAGCCTTCAGACAAAGGCTAGACAGCATAAAGTGCTTCCTCTTCCATCCCCCGCTGTCCAGGAGGCAACCAGGATGACCTGAGTTGCAGCAATCTTTCCGAGCAGGTTTTTTTCATCCTCAGACAAGCCCCACGTGTGTCACTCAGGGTCAGGGTCCAACCATCGCCTGCACCCCATCACCTCAGGGCTGCTCAGGGCTTGGAACGGCCACCAGAGGCCTCTGTCTCCCCAAATTTGAGCTCCCCACTCTTAGGGTCTTAGATTCTCCATGCCCTCCAAAGTCTCGTGTGTTCAGAGGTGCGGCCTCAGGAAGGTGACCGGGTCGTGAAGCCCTAACTTCACCCCTGGATCAATCCATGGATGAGTTCATGGTTTGATGGCATTACTGGGAGATGAGGGAAACAGGAGGGAAAGTCCAGCTGAAGGGAGAGGATTCTTAGGCTGTGACCTTGGGGACTACATCTTGTCCCTGGCCCCTCCCTCTGATTCTTTCCCTCGCTCTCTGATTTCCTGCTTCCATAAGGTGAGTGGAGTTTCTCCACCACACCCTTTTGCCGTGACATTTTGTCTGACCTCAGACCTACACCGACGGAACCAGCCGACCACGGACTGAAACCATGAGTTCAAATAAATAATAACCTCTTTTACGTTGTGTGTCAGGTATTTTGTCACAGTGATGACAAGAGTACCATCCCTCCGTGCAGATCCTCCTCCCCCTGCTGCTGGCCTTCCTAGCAGCCTCCACTGCTGGCTGCCTGCTTGGCCATGCCCCACTGGCTATGACAGAGGCTAGATTCTAGTCCACAGCCCTGGCGGGCTGCCCTGGTACAGTGCCGTGGCAGGCTGGGGGGGTCTTCCTTTGGCCCAGTCCGACATCGGCTTCCTCACCCCTCCCAGAGGCAGCCCGGTGTGGGGAGGCAGCCTGTGCAAAGGCACAGGGACGGACCGAGTGGGCTCAGGGAAGGGCTTGTGGGGAGGGGAGGGCCAGGCAGCAAGGCCTCCGTGGGCCTGAGTCCCAGCTGCACCCCTCCAGGCGGCTCTGCCTCCATGAAGGGCCTCTGTGCTCTCTGAGGATTAAGAGACAGTGTTCAAACCTGCTTGGGAGTGTAGGAATCCTTCCCTGATGGTAGCTGGGTGTTTTTGTTTGTTTGTTTTTGTTCATTTGCCCACTACTTGGGGTTGAACCAAGGTCCTTCTCACTGCACTACATCCCAGTCCCTTTTCTACCATTTTTCGACAGGGCCTTGCTAAATTGCTAAGTGGTGCAGTCTGGGCTTGAGCTTGCAACCCCGCTGCCTCAGCCTTCCAGGGTGCTGGGGTTCCCAGCTGGTTGTTTTACTTATAGAGGCTCAGGGCTTTCCTACTACCCTAAGCTGCCGTCAGACTCCCTGATGAAAAGCAGGGACGCCGGACCACTTGAGCCCGTGCTCCGTACTCTTGCTTCCTTTCCTGAAGACAGAAGGAGCTGAGTTGAAAGTAGGTGGTATTTTTGTTTTTGTTGCTACTCTTACTCAGTGCTCAGTCCCATCAGCACAGTCCCAGGATCCCACCTGCCTCACTCTCTGTGACCCTCGCTGACATAATGTATTTCTATAATCTCAGCACTCTAGGAGGTTGAGGCAGAAGGATCCAAAGTTTGAATCCACACTGGGCAACTAAGCAATTTAGTAAGACCTTGTCTCAAAATAAAAAATAAAAGAGCCAGGGATTTAGCTCAGTGGTGC
>NW_022900917.1:67312959-67322262 GCF_012274545.1 Fukomys damarensis
GGAAAAAAATATTGTTATTATTTCCTTCTTATTAAAGTAAGAAGCCCTTTGCAGTATAGGCACTACCCCTAATCCCCTCTGGGAAGGCAAACTGAGGCCTAGACAGGTAACTACCCTATCCATGGAGACACAGGGCTAAGTATTACTAGTCCTGTTGATGGATCAGAGCCCTGAGCCTCCTTACTCTTTTGGGTCCATGGTCGAATCGCTTCACTCAACAAAGGATAAATGGGCTGCAGAATTTGAGATGGTTGTTGATAACATTATAGGATGGTGTTTATTTTCATTTACTTATTTATTGGTACCTGGGATAGAATTCAGGTCCTTGCCCTTGTGAGGCAGCATCGGCACTGCTGAGCTAAGTCCCGGGCCCTAATAGGATGGTGTTTGAATGGGAAAAGAATTCATAAAAGCAACACACACACCTATTAAAAAAATAACGTCTAGGGTACACTGTGGAAGGCTTTGTGATTCCACTCTCTAGAGAGAAGCTCTGAAGTCAATTATAGATTCCTCCAGATTTTTCTTTGCATTTAAAAGTGTATGTTAGTACTTATATTTTGTTTTGCTTTGTTTTGTTTTGTTCAGACAGAGTCTTGTTATGCGATTTAGGCTGACCTTAAACTGACTATGTAGCCCTAGCTGGTTTTGTTTTTGTTTTTGTGTTTTGGTACCAGGGATCAAACTCGGGACCTTGCACTTGCAAGGCAGGCAGTGGAACAACTGTGCTAAATCCCCAGCCCCTGAGCTGGTTTTGAATCCTCTGGCCTCCTGCCTTAGCCTCCCAAGTGCTGGGGTTACAGGTGTGCACTGCCATGCCTGGGTTTTTAAATTTTAAAAAATTTTGGGGAATACTTATGTTTTTAAAAGATTACAGTATACATCCTGTTCTGCAACTTGTTTTTCCAAACAACAGTAGCTCTTTGGGTCTAGGGATATAGCTCAGTCAGAGCGAGAGTGTATGCTTCGCATAGAGAAGGCTCTGGATTGGATCCATGGCACCAAAAACTCTCAAGTAAGCAAAAAGCAGAAATGAAAAAACTGTAGCCCTTGGAATGTGAAAGTTCTTAACCTGGGAGATTCATAACAGATCTGGTAGAGGAAGCGGCTGGTAAGATTGTGTAGTGGTGGTGGTGGTGGTGGTGGGGTGTATGTGTGTGTGGCTGTGTGGCTGTGTGGCTGTGTGTGTAAGCATTTTTTAGAGGTAATGACTGTGACTCTCATCAGAATCTTCAGAAAGACTTAAGCCCCTTGTTTCTCAGATGGGAAAGCAAGGTCCAGAGAGGAAGGAACCAGGTGAAATGAACGGTGAGCCCAGTCCCACCAGATGGCCTTGGGGTGAGGACAAGCTTGCTGCTTTGTCTGGTCCTGTGTGTCCTGTCCTGATCTCAGAGAGGAGCCAAATTCTTCAGAGCCAGAAGGAGGATGAGGGAGTCAGCCTGCCTGAACTACCAGGCTGAGCCTCTACAGTCCCTGCCAGGAGATTTACAGCTGCCAGGAGCTTGGGAAGGTCACAGAGGATGTGCCTCTGTGATGCAGTACCTGGGGAACCTGCAGTCCTGCCATGGGCTTGGCTACTCCCAGCTCCAGCAGGCCTTGGATGTGAAGGTGAGTGCTAGGCAGACCAGAGCCCCATACTGTTGTGCAGACCCTGGGAGAGTGCTGAGTACAAGGCCTGGCCGGCTCCTGCTCCCGTAGCTATGAGCATTATTGATTGATGCAGTTGGACAGCCGTTATAGAGCTTGGGTGCCTCAAGGCTCTTCTAGAGGCGGCGGAATAGTCTCAAAGCATCAGTAACAACAACTACCATCCACTGAGCAGGTCTCCTACGCTAGCCCTATGCCAAGCATTGTACCTGCACACACTGCAGCTTTGAATCAGTGCAGCCACTGCAAAGGGAGCCTCTCCCTCTCTGTGGAGAGGCCCTGTTACGCTCCCTACTTTATAGTGGCTCAGAGAGGCCGATAAGCCGGCACCAGGTTGCTGGGAATATAGATCAGCGGTAGTGTGTACTTGCTTAGTGTATGTTCCATCCCTAGCACAGAAAAACATTAAAAACTTCAAAGGCCAAGGCCAGTGGTCAGCGAGTGGAGATTTGGGCCTGGTACACCCAGTTCTGGAATCTCCAGCATCAGCCTCGGGCTGCTTCCTCAGTTACCCTAGAGGGGTGGCCACCTAGCCCAGGGAGGTCCCTGCAAGGTGGAAATTAAGGAGTTTTTGTCCTGTTTGAACTTTTTTTTTTTTTAAATCACAAGCACATACCACTTTTTTTCTTTTCTTTTCTTTTACAGTACTGTGGATCGAACTCAGGACCTTGCGCTTGCCAGGCAGGCGTGGTGCTACTGAGCTGTATCCCTGGCCCCGCGTGTCACTTTGTAGTTAAGGTGAAAAGCTAATTTTTGTTTTCCAGTGCTAGGGATGTAACCCAGGGCTTTGCACATGGTAGGCAAGAGCTCTATCACTGAGATAGGTTCCCAGACCATCAGTTGTTTAATTAAATTAATTTATTTATTTACTCTTGAGACGGGGTCTCACTATGTAGTTCAGGCCAGCCTTGAGCTCACTGTGTAGTCCAGGCTGGCTTCAGACTTGAAGCAATCCTCCTGGCTCAGCCTTTTGAATGCTGGGAATAGAGTTGTGCATCACTGTGCCTGACTCTTTCATTTATGTGTGTGTGTGTGTGTGTGTGTGTGTGAGAGAGAGAGAGAGAGAGAAAGAGAGAGAGAGAGAGAGAGAGAGAGATGTGGTACTGGCAGTTGAAATCGGGGCCTTCCCATGAAGGCCCCTTTTTATTTTTTATCTTGAGACAGAATCTTACTAAGTTGCTAATGCTAGGCTAGAATCTGTAATCATCCTGCCTCAGCCTCCCAAGTTGCTGGGATTTCTGGAGCATGCACCATGCCTGGTAAACTGTTTAAAAATCTGTATTTCTGAAATGATCAGCAAGGCGTTTAGCTTAGAGCTCTAAGTGTAGGACTCTACCTGCAGGCAAACCACACCCCAGGCACCTTCTTCCTCAAGCCCTGCCTTCAGAGCCCAGAGGAGCTCCTTTCACTGTGTCCTTTGCCTGCAAGCAGGGCAGGTGTCCTAGAGGAAGAGGCTTACGGGCTGGTGGGAGCAGGGTGGCTGGAGTGTGGCAAGAAGACCTAGGCCAAGCGTATAGCTTAGAAAGGACGACAGGTGTGCATGAGCTCAGGCTGTTCTTGGAACAGCGAGACTGGCTCCGGAAGGCCCAGTGTCCACTAAAGGCAGTAAGAAAAACTGTTTCGCATGCGTAGTTCTTGCAGTGTGTGCTTGTTTGTTCTCATTGACTGAACACTCCTGGCAGCTGGGCCTGGGTCCAGGCACAATGGAGGATGGAGCCACTGGAGCTTAAAAGCATAGTTCAAAGCAAGGCTTTGGAGATACAAGGCTGATTTCAAATCCTGGCTTCACCACTGACTTGCTCTATGGTCTAAGTGACTTTACCCGTGAAGCCTTATTTAACTTACCTGGCCTCCTGAGGGATTGAAGGTGTCCTGAGATTGTCAAAGGAAGCCCCAAGCTCAGAAAGTATTATTTTTGTTCGTCTAGAGCCCAGAGTACAGTAGATACTCCATAAATCTTTATTTTTTATTTTTTTGGTACTGGGGAATCGAACTTGGGACCTTGCGCTTACAAGGCAGGCAGCGGAGCCACTGAGCTAAATCCCCAGCCCCCTCCATAAATCTTTTAATTTTGTTTATGGAACCATCTGTATGAAGGCAATTGTGTTCATTGTGGAAAATTTTGGAAATGTATATAAGCAAAAAACAATGTAAGAGTTATTGATGATGTCACTGCTGCTAACATTTGGGCCTTTTCTTTGTTGGTGTCAATATATTATGAATTTTTATTAATATTTTATTTATTTATTTATTTATTTTATTTTTATACCGGGGATCAAACTCGGGTCCTTGTGCTTGCGAGGCAGTTGGTGGAACCACTGAGCTAAATCCCTGGCCCTTAATATTTTAAAATCAAGGCTGAGGGCCGAGGATTTAGCTCAGTGGTACCACATCTGCCTGGCGAGTGCAAGGTCCTGAGTTCAATTCCCTGGAACCAAAAAATAAAAATAAATAAAATCAAGGCAGAATTCCTCTATCATAAAATTATCTATAATAAAGTGTACGATTCAGTGGTATTTGGTACATTTACAATGATTTTTGTTGTTTCTGTGATACCAAAGGTAGAATCCAGGAACTCATACGTTCTAGGCAAGTGCTCTACCACTGAGCTACACCTCCAGCCCTATGATGTTTTTTTGTCATTTGTTTTGTTTTATTTTTGGTACTGGGGATTGAACTCGGGACCTTGCACTTGTGAAGCAGGCAGCAGAACCACTGAGCCAAATCCCCGGCCCTACAATGTTTGGAGCCATTGCCTTCATCTAGTTCCAAGACACTTCCATCAGCCCAAAGAGAACCTCATGCCCGCTGGTAATCACTCCCGTTCTGTTTCTTCTACTCTCTGGCCATTTGCTTTCTGTCTCTGTGGGTTTCCTTATTCTGAACATTTCATACCAATGGAGTTGGCAATGTTTGTCCTTTTGTCCTGTTCTCATAACGCTCCACTGTTTTAAGCAGAGGACCTGGTACCTAGGCTTTGCTGAGTCCTTCAAGTGTCCGCTTTTCTGAGTTTGGTCACAATGTCTTCCTGGCCTCTGCGCCAGGCCTGGGAGCCGTCCAGTTCTGCGCACAGGCCACCCAAAGATGATCACTTCCACTAGGTTCTGGAGTCCACTTTATCCATCTCAGCGGGACCTGGCTCATCCACTCCACTTTCCAAATTGTGGCTCAATCTGAGCCAAAGATAACGTCTGCCTCCCATTCCTCGAGGCCGAGGCTACGCTGAGGTAGACACTGCAGCGCAGGTTTGCACCGGCCCTGGATGCAGAAGGTCGGCAGCTTGAGGGCAGCCTGATGATGGGAGCCAAGGAGGCAGGGTCCTTTCCGGCCCCGCTCTTCGGTGATGTCTCATCAGACATTGGGGCCTGAGGCCTGGCACGGGTGCCAGTAGCATCCTCTGAGAACAGCATCTGCTTGTCACCCAGGTAGGTGGGCCAAGTGGGGCCAAGGCACCCCGGTGAGCCTGGTGGTTCCTGGGTAAGGGATGGGCGGAAAGCCACTGCTGGAGGGAGGGACGCCAGAGGAACAGCTTTCAAAGGGCAGCTCTGGGAGAGGCTCCTAGGTTTCCATTATCTAGTGGGCTTGGGAGGCTGGAGACTGAAGTTTGAGTAGTTAGCCTTTCTCCTCTAGTTACCTGCTATGGTTTGGATCCTGAGTGTCCCCTAAGACCCATGTGTCAGAAGCCCGGTTCCCAGCCTGGCCTTACTGGGAGGTGGTGGAGTCTTTAAGAGGTGGGGTACAGTGGGAGGTCTTTGAGTCATTAGGGGCTTGCCCTTGAAGGGGGTTGTGGGGCCCTGATCTCTTCCTGTTTCTCTTTCACATCCTGGCAATAGGAGAAGGGCGGGTTTGCTCTGTCCTATGCTCTCAGCATGATGTGCTGCCTTACCACAGGCCCCAAGCAATGGGGCCAAGGGGTCAAGGATTGAAACCTCTAAACCTGGGAGACAAGCCTTTTCTCTTTAAAAGTTGATTATCTCAGGTATTTGTTCTAATAACAGAAAAATGATTAACACATCACCCACCAAAGAAGTGGATGATAAATGTTTATACCTGGCCTGTGTTTGAGTCACTCTCCTACACTGGTTAGACTTGTGTGGGGGGGTCCCTGCTCTGTTTTTGGGGTCTCTGGGACATTTATGGTGGGTCCTCTATCTGCCATCCTCCCAGGTGGTCTGGGATGCTCTGGTCCCCAGCACCTGTGGTGGAGAAGAGGCAGCCTCGGCAGCTAAAGGAGCAGACAAGCAGACAGGTGGACTCAGTAAGTGTTGGGGACCAGCCATGATATATATAGGTTGGTGAGTGACCCTGCAGTCCCCAAGCCCTAGGTTAACCTGCCTGAGGAACATGGAAATATGACTTCCTGGCTATGTGAAAAGCAATCACACGGCATTCCTGAGGCAAGATAACATTCTGCTGAGGGCAACAGAAAATGCAGACATTCTGATGTAGGAAAAGACCTTAAATTCTTCCCCTTTGAGGTGCTAAAGTTGGTCCTTATCTGGCTATTCTAAATTTACTGCAGTGACCTTCCTGGAACAGTATACTCCCCCCTGTCCTGTGTTTCTGTTGATTATAAAAGCAGGCCCACTGTGGCACTCATCAAAGCCTATCCACGAGAGAGAAAATTCCTAGCTGGGTGTGGTGGCACACACCAAAAATCCCAGAACACGGAAGGCTGAGGCAGGAAGATCCCTGTGACTTTGAGACCAGCCTGGGCTACATAGTGAGTTCCAGGTCAGTCTCAACTACATAGTGAGACCCTGTCTCAAAAAACCAAAAAAACAAACAAACAAAATTCCTCCTTACCTCCCCCATTGCACATTGAATATTGTTTCTGTCTCTTTCTTTTATTCCCCATCATTCTCCCTACAGATACTTGGAAGTCTGAAGAGCTCCGGATAAACGAGCAGGGTCAGCCCAGCATGGCTGGGAGCCCATTGTCCCCCTTCTAGTCTCAGTCACAACCATGCTATTTACAGCCTTCCTTGACATGTTCATGCTCAGGAGTTCATCCGTTTCTTGTAACTTGATAGGTGTGGAGGTGACTCTTACCAACCCTGTGTGACAGGAGGCAACAAACAGGCTCAGGGACACAAGGGACTTGCCCCAAGTCACTCAGTGAAGCTCTGCCTTCTGACATTTGACGTCCTGTTGCACAGTGAACAACTCAGGAAAGGCTCCTCTTTCTGTCCCTGTAAACCCAGCCATGGCTTGGCTGTGGCCAAGGTGGATGTCATCCTCCAGCGGCTCCTGGGTGATGGCCTCGCCCATCACTCAGAACCTGCCACAGGCTAGGCACTCTGTCAACGACTTCCAAAGGGAGACATGGTTATCCGCATTTCACAGAGGAGGGAAAGGAGACACCTACAAGTTAAGAAATGTGCCCACCTACTGACTGCAGGGGCTCATGCTCCAAGTCCCAGCTACTTGGGAGGCTGAGGCAAGAGGATCGCTGGAGCACAGGAGTTCAATGCTAGTCTGGACAACGTCGGAGAGCTTGTCTCTAAGAACAAAATAAAAACAAAAACAAGAAACTTGCCCAATGTCACACAGCTAGAACCAGCCCTGCAACCCACGTGTTTGTTTTTTAAATGTAGATATGACCCCCTGCTAGAACATAGTCACCACGTCAAAGTGAAAAATTTGCCTGTTTCCCTCGCTTCCTGTTTCCGGTGGTACCCTGGACAGACACCTGAAGTGATGAAGATCACTGGTGTGTTAGTTGTGCTCCTCATGGTTTTGAAGATGTGATTATAACCTGTAGCGAACAGTGTCTGCGGGTGAGAGCTCAATGGCAGGTTCTTGAGAATCACCCCAGCTGTCTGAACTGTAGAGGCACAGAGCCGCTGGACAACTGCAACTAGGCCACACACCGAGAGGTCCCACAGGAGATTTTATTAGGGAAGGCAGGTTAGGGAGAGAGGAGAGAGGGAAGAAAGAAAAAAGAAAGACAGGAGAGAGAGACAGGAGAGAGGAATGAAGAAAGGAAAGTCCTTTTATTGGTTTTGGGCTGGGCTATTGCTTATTTATGAGGAGTGGACTACCTTTAACTTATCACAGGCCAGGTTGCCCTTTATGGCTTTGGTCCTGCAGAAACAGGTTTAATCTCTCAGGACCACTGTGGCCTTAGAGGGAGGGAAACTAAAGAAAATAGCATGAGGTCATTTTGGTTTTTTTGTTTTGGTTTGGTTTTTTTGAGACAGGGTCTCACTATGCAGTTGAGACTGACCTGGAACTCACTGTGTAGCCCAGGCTGGTCTCCAACTCACAGGGATCCTCCTGCCTCAGCCTCCCAAGTGCTGGGATTACAGGCATGCACCACCACGCCCCACTTGACCATGAGGTCATTTTAAGAGGCAAGAAGAACCAGGACAGTACAGCCTGTGATGGCAACAGGGTCAAGTCTGTAACATGAACTATATCTAGGAACTCACTGAACCGCAACCAGAAGGTTGATGAGTTACTTTGAGTATTTTTATCCTCTCTCTCACTGTGGAATCAAAACCAAAGTACGCTCATGGGGTATTCTCATTAGAAGTTCAATCATTTATGTACCAGCAAATTCAGATGTCCGGGGTTCCTTACCAATATCACGCTATAGTCAAAGACCATATATGTTAATGCAGTGGAAAAAGGTAAAAGACAGTAATGGTCATGGATCAAAAACATCAGCAGAAGCTGGGCCTGTGAAGTGACAAACCCGGAGGCCCATCCAGAAGGGAATTCTCATTAGAAGTTCAATCATTTATGTACCAGCAAATTCAGATGTCCGGGGTTCCTTACCAATATCACGCTATAGTCAAAGACCATATATGTTAATGCAGTGGAAAAAGGTAAAAGACAGTAATGGTCATGGATCAAAAACATCAGCAGAAGCTGGGCCTGTGAAGTGACAAACCCGGAGGCCCATCCAGAAGGGTCAGTAAGCAATAGTGCAGGACCATATCATTTTATCCCTCCCGATTAAGTACGGAAATTTACCTGTCAACTCAGAACAGAGAGGCAGCCGTACTAACCCTAGAAATGAGGCTCCAGAGGACTGCCCTGCCTGTTGGAGGATGAGCTGATGCCTATAGTTATCATTTTTTACATATTTTCAAATCATCATTGTAAGTGAAGAATTTTCTCTGCGGTCTGTATTTATGAACATTTTGGTGTATGTGGGCGGGGAGTTTTTTCAGAGTTTAAACTTTTTTTGTTTGTTTGTTTGTTTGTTTTTTTGAGAGAGGGTCTCGCTGGGTCTGGTGTAGGGCCTGGCAGAGCGGCCATAGATATTTACCAGAAAGAATGAACAGGAGAGGGCTGGGGATTTGGCTCGATGGTTCTGCCCCTGCCTCTCAAGCACAAGGGCCTGAGTTCGATCCCCGACCGACACCAAAAAGCACCAAAGAATGAACAGACCAGTCTTGGTGCTGCATGCCTGTAATCCCACCTGCTCAAAAGGCTGGGGCACAAGGATCATAACTCTGAGGTCAACCTGGGCAATTTAATAAGAACTTGTCTCAAAATTTGAAATCTTAAAAAGTGACTAGGGGATGTAGCTCAGTAGTAGAGCCTTGCCTAGCTCTGGATTTAACCTTCAATACTGGAAAGAAAGCAAAAACAAAAAAAAAACAGATTAATAAACAAAACAGAACAGTATTTGTGGTCTAGCTC
>NW_022900917.1:67322762-67323687 GCF_012274545.1 Fukomys damarensis
AACATGTCATATTCTCTCTAATTTCAGGAGAGAGGGAGAGAGAGAGGAAGAGGGAAGAGAGATGGGGGAGAGAGAGAGGGAGAAGAGAGAAGAAAAATGCACTAAATTTTTATAACAGTGTTTTAGGTTTGGGATAATTTACAACTACCTGCCTTATACTTTGCTTTTTAGAAAAAAATTCAACTCACTTTTATGATCAACCAAAGTCAGCGAATTGAAAGCACAATTCTAAAGGCTCAGAGTTGGAACTTGCGGCTGAGCTGGTGCCACTGGGTCTCATATAGCAGAAGGGCAGAGCAGTGTGTCTTGTGTTGACTGGATGACTACTGAGGTACCAGGAAACGATAGGAAAGATTGTGTTCTTCTCTGGGCCATGTGCTCAAGTACTGGCATGGGTTTCTCTCTACTCAGACCCGCTTGTTGTAGAAGGAGCCTCAGGAATGTCACTCTAATTGATTGCACACGAAGCCAGAAGCCAGCCCTACCCCACAGCTGAGAGATGAGAGCCAAACATTCCAAGTTTCTCAATGCTGATGGAAAGTAATAGTGGATTTTTCTCCTGGTGACAGAAGATGTTATAATGATCTTCTCCAGAAGTTTACATTTTGTGGTCAAGATCTTTCCTGTTGTAATTGTTCATTTATTTGTTTAGAAAACTGTGGCAGAGTTCTGTACTCTGTGATACTTATTTTTTATAGGTGTAGTAATCTGGGAAAGCAGAGTCTGGGTTGGGTGCCAACAGTTACCCTCTGCTGCTTCCTGGTATTTTTCAAGAAGTCCCTTGGGGTTGAGCAATGGGTGACTGTCTTGGATGTTGGTGAATGACAAACAATGGAAAACTGATAAGCAAGTTCATACAAAACTCAAGTAACTGACTGGAATGGGAGTGAAAACTTAGCCCTAGAATTTCAACTTTGGGAAAGGG
>NW_022900917.1:67325918-67342522 GCF_012274545.1 Fukomys damarensis
AAATATATTGTAGTGTCTGTTGTTTGTTGGAATCTTATCCTGAACCCTAATGAGGATACTTGGCTCACAATAGTTTACTAAATCTTGCTACAACACTAACTGAACTTGCTGCAGTCTGTTTGTTGTGCCAAAACAAAACACCTGGAACTGAGTATTTTTTTTCTTTTTATTGAGTTTATTGGTACAATCTAGGTCTACAATACAGTTACATTCATTACTGGGATCCTGTACCTTCACATGACAGGTCTTGGTTCTCATTTTTTTCCCCTTGTCCCTGTCCTCCCTTCACCCCC
This sequence comes from Fukomys damarensis, assembly GCF_012274545.1. Taxonomy (NCBI): domain Eukaryota; kingdom Metazoa; phylum Chordata; class Mammalia; order Rodentia; family Bathyergidae; genus Fukomys; species Fukomys damarensis. The sequence goes on from NW_022900917.1 coordinate 67,326,212, forward strand.
TCCTCCACTCCCCATTCACAAATTCTTTCTTTCCATTTTTTCATTTTCTCATATTTTTTCTTTTCCCTTTTTGCCTTTCCCCTACCCTACCCACTTTCCTACACCTTTAGCCCTTTTCTTCCTATTTCACACTCTTAATTATCCCATTAGGATCTTGTGTACTCATAGTTTTTCATACCAGGGAAACTATTCGGTATTTACACATGTATGACTTATTTATTTCACTTAGGAGTATATCCTCAATATGTATCCATTTTTCTATGAATGAATCTAATTTCTCATTCTTTATGGCTGACTAGTATTCCATTTTATAGAAAAACCACATCTTCTTTATCCAGTTTACAACTGATGGGAAGATGGTCTGTTTCTAAGTTTCAGCTATTACAAATTGTGCTGCTATAAACATTGGTGTGTATGTATCTCTGTGGTATGATTCTTTTAATCTTTTGGAAAGATACCCAGCAGAGGGATGGCTGGGTCAAATGGAATCTCTAGACCTATCTCTTTGAGGTATCTCCATTTTGATTTCCATAGTGGTTGCACCAGTCTGCTCTCCCAACAGTGAAGAAGGGTTCCTTTCTCCCCACAACCCTGCCAACATTTGTTATTGTGCAATTTCTTGATAGAAGCCATTCTTTGTGGGGTGAGGTGGAATCTCAGTGTTGTTTTCATCTGCATCTCTCGAATGACCAGTGATGTGGAACATTTTTTCATATATTTACTTGCTGCTTTTACTTCTTTGTCTGAGAAATGTCTGTTCATTTCAGATGCCCATTTTTGAATTGGATCTTTATATTTGGGGGAGCTGATTGTTTTGAGTTCTTTGTATATTCTAGATAATAGTCCTTTGTCTGAGGAGAAGCTGATAAAATTTTTTTCCCACATTGTAGGTTGTCTCTTAGTTCTGTTGATGGTTTCTTTTGCAGTGCAGAAGCTTTTCAATAAGATGAGATCCCAGTTGTTGATTCTTTCTGCTAGTTCCCATGCTACTGAGGACTTGTTCATAAAGTCTTTTCTTATGCCAATGTCTTCAAGAGTTCTGCCTAACTTATCTTTCAGCAAGTTTGGTGTCTCTGTTTTAATATTTAGATCTTTAATCTACTTTGATTTTATTTTAGTGCATGGTGAAAGATAAGGGTCTAGTTTTAATCTTTGGCAGGTTGAGATCCAGTTTTTCCAACACCATTCATTAAAGAGGCTATCTTTCCTCCAGTGGGGATGGTCAGCTCCTTTGTCAAACATGAGGTAGATGAGTACATCTGGATTTGTTTTTGTGTCTTCTAATCTGTTACACTAATCCTCAGCTCTGTTTCTTTGCCAGTACCATGCTGTTTTTATCACAGTGGCTTTGTAGTATAGTTTCAAAATGGGAATTGTTATACCCGCTGCCTTGTGTCTGTTGCCTAGGATGGCTTTTGCTATTCTAGGTCTCTTATGGTTCCACATTAATTTTTGGATTCTTCTTTCTAGTTCTGTGAAATATAGTGTTGGAATTTCAATTGGTATTGCATTTAATCTGTATAGCAGTTTTGGTAGTATGGCCATTTTCATTATGTTGATTCTTCCTACCCAGGAGCAGGGGATACCTTTCAATTTTCTTATATCCTCTTCGATCTCTTTTTTCAGAGTGCTTTAGTTTTCAGTGTAGAGGTCTTTTGCTTGTTTTGTTAGATTGATTCCCAGATACTGCATTTTTTTTGGGTGCTGTTGTGAAAGGTATTGTTTCTCTGATTTCTCGTTCAGTGAGTCTGTTATTTGTGTACAAGAATGCTATTGATTTTTGGGTGTTGACCTTGTATCCAGCTACTCTCCTAAAAGTGTCAATTAAGTCAAGAAGTCTTTTGGTGGAGTTTTTTGGGTCTTCAATGTAGAGTATAATATCATCAGCAAATAATGACAGTTTAACTTCTTCCTTTCCTATCTTTGTTGCTTTAATTTCTTTCTCTTGTCTAATTGCTGTGGCTGATGTTTTCAGAACTATATTGAAGAGGAGTGGTGATAGTGGGAATCCTTGTCTTGTTCCTGATTTTAACATAAAGGTTTTCAGTTTTTGGCCATTTAATATGATGTTGGCTGTAGATAGCCTTTACTAAGTTGATATAGACCATCTATTCCAATTTTTTTCAGGTTTTATCATGAATCAGTGTTGAATTTTGTCAAATGCTTTTTCTGCATCCAAAGAGAGGATCATGTGGTTTTTGTCCTTGACTTTGTTAATATAGTGTATTACATTGATTGATTTATGTATGTTGAACCATCCTTGCATCCCTGGAGTAAATCTGACTTGGTCAGGATGTATGATCTTGATGATCCTCAGTATTCTGTTTGCTAGTATCTTATTGAGGATTTTTGCATCTATATTCATTAAGGAGATTGGCCTGTAGTTCTCTTTTTTAGTTGCATTTGGGAATCAAAGTGATACTTGCTTCCAGGAATGAATTTGGAAGTATTGCTTCCCTTTCAATTTCATTGAAAAGTCTGAAGAGTAATGGCAGTAGTTCTTCTCTAAATGTCTTGTAAAATTCCGCAGTCCATCAAGACCTGGGCTTTTCTTTGTTGGTAGGTTTTTAATTACAGTTTCAATTTCACTGATTGTGAATGGAGTGTTTAAAATGTTTTATCTTCTTTGTTCAACTTTGGTAATTCATAAGTATCTAGAAATCTGTCCATTTCTTCTGTGTTTTCCATTTTATTAGAGTACAGGTTCTCATAGTAGGTATTAATGATCCTCTGGATTTCTGTGGGATCTGTTGTGACCTCACCATTTTCATTCCTGATTGCATGGATCTGAGCCTTTTCTTTCCTTTTTTTTTGATAAGGTTTGCTAAGGGTTTATCAATTTTATTTATTCTTTCAAAAAACCAACTCTTCAATTCATTTATTTTTTGTATCATTTTCTTAGTTTCCATTTCATTGATTTCTGCTCTAATCTTTATAATTTCCTCTCTTGTTCGAGCTTGGGGTTTTTCTTACTCTTGTTTTTCTAGGAGTCTAAGAGTCATCATTAAGTTGTTTATTTGAGCTTGCTCTGTTTTCCTGATGTGGGTTCTTAGTTTCCATTTCATTGATTTCTGCTCTAATCTTTATAATTTCCTCTCTTGTTCGAGCTTGGGGTTTTTCTTACTCTTGTTTTTCTAGGAGTCTAAGAGTCATCATTAAGTTGTTTATTTGAGCTTGCTCTGTTTTCCTGATGTGGGTATTCAGTGCTATGAATTTTCCACGTAGAACTGCTTTCATTGTGTCCCATAGATTTCTGTATGTTGTATTGGCATTTTTCTTTTTGTAAAAACTACTGTCTGATTTCTTCTTTGATTTCCTCTGTGATCCATTGATTGTTCAGGAGAGTGTTGTTCAATTTCCATGTGTTTGTGAAGTTCCTATGGTTTCTTATGCTATTGATCTCCAGCTTTATTGCACTGTGATCTGATAATATACAGGGAATAACTTCAATTCTTTTGCATTTATTCAAACCTGTTCTGTGAGTTAGTATGTGATCTATCTTAGAGAATGACCCATATGCAGCTGAAAAGCATGTATATTCTGACTTTGTAGGGTGGAACACTCTATAGATGTCCATTAATTCCATGCTTTCAAAAGCTTGGTTCAGTTCTAGTATTTCATTGTTGATTTTTTGCCTAGATGATCTGTCTATTTGTGATAGTGGGGTATTAAGATCCCCCACTACAATTGTATTAGTGCTTATTTGGTTTTTCATGTTTCTTAATATTTGTTTTATATAGTTGGGGGCATTTATATTTGGTGCATATATGTTTATGATTGTCATTTCTTCCTCTTGGATTGTTCCCTTTACATGGATTTTGTGGCCTTCTTTGTCTCTCTTAATCAGTTTTGGCTTGAAATTTACTTTGTCTGTGAATAAGATTGCTACCCCTGCTTTTTTCTGGGCTCCTGTCATGTGGAGAATTGTTTTCCATCCTTTCACTTTCAGTCTATGGACTTCTTTTTGCACTAGGTGTGTTTCTTGTATACAACATATTATTGGAGTTTGCTCCTTAATCCATTCTGCCAATCTATTTCTCTTGATTGGTGAATTGAGGCCATTGACATTGATAGTTATAACTGATATGTACTGACTTATTATTGTCATGTTATCGGCCTTTTGTTGACTCTTTTTAATTTTTTGCCCTCTTCTCTAATTTCTTGCCTTGGCTATTTGATTTTGCTCTATTGGGCCTTATAATGTTGTGATCTTCATTGTCTTTTTCTAGGATATTTTTTAAAATTCCTTGTAGTGCTGGTTTAGTATTCATGAAGTTTCTCAAGTGTTCTTTGTCATGGAAGCATCTTATTTCTCCATCCATTTCGAGAGTTTTGCAGGATACATCAGTCTTGGTTGGAGGTCATTTTCTTGAAATGCCTCACTCCAGGCTCTCCTTGACCTGAGGGTTTGTGTTGAAAAGTCTTCTGTGATTCTGATGGGCTTTCCTTTGCATGTGATTTGTTTCTTTTCTCTTCCTGCTTGTAGTACTTTGTTCTTGTGTTGGGTTTCCGGGATCTTGATTATTATATGTCTAGGTGTAGATTTTTCTTGATTGTGGCTAGTTGGAGTCCTATATGCCTCACTTTTCTGTATGTCAAATTCTTCTCCTCTGTTTGAGAAGTTTTCTGTCATTAATTCTGTGAACAGCTTTTTTAAGTCATTTGCATTTTCTCCTGGTACTTCATGTATTCCTATCAGTCTTATGTTATTCTTCTTTGCATCATCTAGGAGTTGTTGGGTCTATTTCTCATGATCCCTTACTGTTTTTAAGAGAGCTCTCTTTTCACAGTCACTGAGTCACTGTCTGAGATCCTCCTGGATGCCTGCTGGACGGCGCTCAGCCGGGAGGGGAGGTGGACTCTGTCCTCGCTGGACCAGGCCGCGCCCCGCCCGCTCCCGCTGTAGGCGCAGCGCCACCGCGTGTCCAGATCGAGAAGCGCAGCAAATCGGAGGAGCAGTTCGGTTCAGCCTGTGGGGGACGCGTCCAGGCTAGGCGCGGGGCAAAGCCGGGACAGAGGCGGGAGTCGGCGCTGACACCCGGGGCCCAGCCTCTGCCCACCTTGGCTCTACTGCTGCCTCATCCTGCCCAGCCCTCTGTCCCACCTGGATCTGAAATCAGCCAGTTTCGGGGCTGCACAAAGCCTTTCCCTGCTCTGCAGGTCTAACTCGGCTCCTTGCCTGCTAAGAGCCCTCCATGGCTCCCACTTGCCCACAGCGGAGAAAAGCAAATGCCTTCGCTCCTCAGTGCCTCAAGCCCGGCGATCCTCCCACCCATGTCAGGCTCAGGCAAGTCTGTCCCGCCCTCCGCCCGCATCTCCCCTGCCTTTCCCCTCCCAAGGCCACTCTTTCCCGGAAGCCTTTTCTGAACCCCAGGTTGGGTTCAGTGCCCACCCCTGTGCTTCCAGCGAGACACACCCCTGCCCTGTCCTCTGGCTCTCCCCAGAGACCTGCCAGCCGGCAGGTGACACTGGGGCCTGACTTACCCTCCCCAGAGTATTTGCTTGGGTAGAAGACTGCTTAGAGGAGGGTCCTTCAGGGAGACAGGGACCAAGGCCTCCAGCGCCCCACACTCGGCCTGGGTGAGGGCTTGCAATGGGGGTCTCATCCTACCAGGGGCACAACATGGCCCACTCTTGTTCCAAAGCCAGAGAGACAGGAGCAAGGGTGGGCTCCGAGGAAGGAAATCGATTTCCTCTCCCACCCCAATTATTCTGTAACATTCCAAACAATTCATAAGTACACACTGATATAGCTCAGCTCTTTTTTCTTTTTTTGAGACAGGTTCCTCTATTAAATTCAGGCTGGCCTTGAGTTTGAGGCAATCCTTGTGCCTCAGCCTCCCAAGTGCTGGGATTACAGGTGTGTACCACCACGCCCAGCCTTAAACTCATTTTTGCTAGCGTCTCTCTCCTGACTGAATCTCCACTCGGGGTTGTTACTGTGTGCAATCTTTTGTTGTTGTTGTTTTGTTTTGTTGTTTTGAGACAGGGTCTCTCTCATTATGTAGTTCAAACTGCTCTGGAACTTATTGTGTAGCCCAGGCTGGTCTCGAACTCGCAGCGGTCCTCCTGCCTCAGCCTCCCCAGTGCTGGAATTTCAGGTGTGTGCCACCACACCCAGCTTACTGTATGTAATGTTAAGGTTCTGGGAAAAGCCACCGGGTGGGGAAGCTGTGCGAGGAGGAACTGAGTGAAGGGTTCTGGAAAATTAAAAGGAGGGGAGCGCTGAGCTGATGGAAGCTGGGCTCACCTGGCCCTGCGCCGTGGCCTCTGCTGCAGCTGGTCAGCTCTGGGTGCCCCGCTGAGGAGCCTAGGCAAGGCTGTCCCTGAGAGGGGCACGGCCTCTCCCAACACCTGCTCACCTAGGAGTGAGGCTTGTGTAGTCAGCACCTTCCCTCCCCTTTCTCCCCATCACCCGGTCCCCCTCCACTGCCCTGAAGCCCCATGGTGTCCTTTCAAACATGTTTTAAATTTGGGAAACACTCAAAACTCAGAAGATTTCGCTTAAAAAGTAAGGGTGCATAGCCCCTCCCTGCATGTCAGAGGCCTGACTCTGGTGCAGCGGTGGCCTCCTTTCCGGGCAACAGCCCCCCATCCTGAGCCCCAGAACCTCACCCTTGAGAGCATTTGCCAGCCTCCTACAGGTGGAGTTTGTGAGACACGCACGCACACACACACACACACACACACACACACACACACGAGGGCCTGCATCACCAGCCACACGCTGTCCACAGAGGGGATGGACAGAGCAGAGGGAAATCAGACTGAATGTGCCCCTCTGTCCTGGGCCACCTGGGAGGAGGGGGACCTGACTGAGAAGCCACCTTCGGGTTTCCCAAGTGGCCCCATCCTCCTTTCCTCAGACTCAGAGCCCCTGACTGTGATGGTGATGGCGATGGCGGCAGAGAGATGGCAACACTTGCTAGTGGTTGTCTTTTGGGGTTTGAATTTCTCCAAGACTAAAATGTTGAGGTCTTGAGCTTGTTGGCCCTTCGCATATCTTCTTTTGACAAATGTCTGTTTAGATTCACACACACACACACACACACACACACACACACACATTACTTACATACACAGCTCATTCTGGTAACTCCCACTCCCTTTCTGTCCCCACCCCTCAAGATCCGATGTCTTTTAAGCACCCACAAGAATGCCACAGGGACACGTCTGACCATCCACCCATCCCAGCAGGGCTGATGACCTGCATTCTGGGTTAGATCTGATGTTTCTCAGAGGCTCTTGTGTGGGAAGCTTTGTCTCCAGGGAAAAATTCTCAGAAGTGGGGTTTTGGAAGCTGACTTGGTCGTAAACACTCTCACTTGGTCAGTGGATTGAGGTTCATAATTTGATGAAATGATTGGGAGGTGATAGAAACTTAAAGGGGAACTAGCTGAAGGCAGAGGGTCATGGAGTGACCACAGGGACTGTATCTTCTCTCTGGCCTCCCCCTCATGGCTTTCTGGTAGCCACGGAGTAAACAGCATCCTCCACACTCTCCCTGCCTCACTCCAAGCCCACAGCAATAGCAGCTGTGATCCATGGACTGAAACCCTCAAATCCATGAGCCAAAACACAGCTTTCCTTCTTTAAGTTGTGTGAGTCACGTTTTCCATCTCAGTGATAGAAAGCTGACTTGTGTGGGGCTCCTCTTCAGACTACCTTCAGACCTTGAATGACGTCTTCAGAGTCCTCAGGGGCAGGGAGCAGTAGTGGGTTTGGACAGGAGGCAGTGAGGCTAAGGGAGGAATGGCTGAGGTCAGCTGAACATTCTGTCCAGAAGGTGAGTGAGAAAGAGGGCCAAGAGGCTCTCCCCACTTTACGGTCCGCACATAGCAGTGACAGATAAAACAGGAGCAGCAACAGCACTGGGAAGCAACTGGTGTCAGACACAAGCACCCAGCACAGTGGGCTGGGGTGAGCAGGGACCCACACCCCAGGGCAGGAGTCTGAGGTGCCCTTATACAGCCTTGAGGAGGCAACTGCAAAATCTCTAGCCAGGGATGACTGAGCAGAGCAGGGAAGAGAAAGGGGAAGGGGACCTTGCATCTAAAAAGTGCTGTCTTTCTTTAGCTTATTATGCTTTCTAGTTGAAATCCTTTTTATTATTTTAAAATTGTCACTCCAGTTTTTGTTATATTTTGTTATATTTCACAGTGTTTTTGTCCACTTGGGAAGCTGTAACAAAATATCACAAACTGGGTGGCTTACAAACAAAAGGAATTTATTTCTCACAGTTCTGGAGACTGGGAAGTCTAAGGTCATGATTTGGTGTCTACAAGACCCAGTTCCGGATTCATAGATCACTCTGTCTTCAACCTCCATGGCCAAAAGGTGCAGGAGCTCTCTGGGATCCCTCTCAGGAGGGCGCTAATCCCATGTGTGAAGGCCCCACCCTCAGGACCAAGTCACCTCCCAAAGGCCCCACCCCTAATAACAAATTGGGGTTTAGGGAATCCATGGTACCTCCTAATACCAGTGGCCCACCGCCCCTACAGCAACCTCATGCCTACCAGCCTGGTATCCAGGGAGACCTATGTCTAGAGGCCCTTTCTGTAGGCCTCGCCTCATTTCTGAAGGGCCCCGTGTGCCTGCCACTCTCCAGGCCAGGGCCTGGCACTGCTGGGTTCACTGTGCCCAAGACCCCACCGCATCTGCAGCACTGACCTGCTTCCCTTTGAGCTCAAGGCACCGGGATGACTTCAATGCCTGCTCAAATCTCCAGCCCGAGGACCACCCTCTTCAGCCTCTGCTAGTCCTCAGGTTCCCTCTTCTGGCATGGCCTATGCAGCTCATTCCAGAAAGTTCCAGGGAGTTGAGAGCCATAGACAAAATCACGGTATCAGAGCCCTTGTCTTCCAAAGATCATCCAGAGCTTTAATTAAATACAAATGGTTCCAAGTCCAAATAATGTAAGAACAAAACCCCAAATCCAACACCCCTTTGGTTCCTGCTGGTTTTTCAGCCCGGACCTGAGACTGTTTCCCTGCTGACGCACACACGCTGGGATGAAGGGACACTGTGCCCTGGATTTCAGTCAGCTGAGGCAGCAGGACAGGAAGTTTGCTGTGGTGCCAGTTTCCTATGGTCTTCCAAGGCCGCCTGCCTGCCTGGCCTGTGAGGGCCCAGCCCAGGCAAGGCAGCCCCCTTCTGACTCCTGACACACCCCAGCTTGGAAGTCGGCACAGGGATGCTGTTTCTTCCCCTGGACCTGTGGGCCGGGGAGGCTGGTGCGCTTTGCTTGGGCTGGTGGCAAAGAAAGGGTTGGGAACCTGCAGGGGCCAAGCTGGGAGATGGCGCAGCTCACACGTGGGCCGGTTCCGTCTGGCTGAGGCCTCTTCCACCAACCCACGTGTTGGGGACCACGGTCAGCAGAACCCACTTGGGCATAATGGATTCACAGTAAGATCAAGAGAAACACCAGTCACTGAAGCCTATGAGATGCAGGGCCCTTCTGCCCATGACCCAGCTTCAGCAGATGCACACAACCTCCAGGACCCACCACCTTTGTGGGTGCCGTGGGCGCTCCCCGGCTTGCCATTTCCCCAAGGGCTGGGAGTGGTTTCCCACAGCAGAAGCAGGTGGGACGAAGAAGCCAGAACAAGTTCTTAGGCAAATTCCAAGTCCTGCCAACTCTACCCCCATAGGGCCCTTAAACACAGCCTCCATTACACTGTGAAGACACTGGCACCCGGGCACCTCCTGTGGCCAGGCCCAGTGTCAGCTCCAGCCACATGGAGAACCCAGTCAGCTGAGCAGAACCTTCCCACGGTTGCCGCCGGAAGGAATGTGAAAGGGAAGGGTGCAGCTTTGTGTCTTGCAAGGCCTGTGGAGTGGACAGCAGCAGCAGCTCCCCACCCTGGCTCTGGGCCCAGGATGGACCCCCAAGGCAAGGGCAGCACTGACTGACAGCACAGGCTACTAATGAGCCTATCTCGCTCCTGGACGCCGCCTGCATTCATTGGTCCTCAGTCTCTGCTTCTGCACTGGAGGAGCCCAGCCAGTGTCTCGGGAGGCCTGTGGCGGTGTCGCGACTGTTCTGGGAGGGCAGTGTGAACAGAGCTACTTCCTCAGGGCGCAGGACACATAGCCCCAGCTCTGCCCCCCATCCTGCTCGCCCTTCGGGCCTGACCTGTCATAAACTTCAGTCTCTGCCTGGCAGTGATCGTGATGACTCGAGTGTGACAAAACCCAGCATGCTCTCTCAGGCGACCTTCTCACCTGCTTGCCAACCAGGCAGTGGAGGCCCAGCCCCTTTTCACACCAACCTGCACTGCCAGGAAGGGGAGGCTCGCAGGAGCGGGTGTGGATGGCATGTGAAGACCACCAGGCATCTGCAATGTGGGAAGCACACTTGAGAGCTAAAAGCACAACCACGGGCGTGGCTGGCTTGCAAGGAAGGCGCTGAGGGAGAAAAGGGGGCATTTCCAGAAAGCCCAGATGGATGGGTGAGAGGTACAGGGTGCCCAGATCGCCTGGGTGCCACCTGGAGGACACTGGCCAGTTAGTTCAGCAATGCTTTTTAACAAGTGTCTAGTGAGATGATAGTATTCTGCCCTGGGGATACAAATGCAAACAAAGCAGGCAGTCCCTGACTTTATAAATGGAAACCAAACAGGCCAACCTAAAAACAGCAGAGTGAAAAGGGGCCGTGCAGGAAGAAGGTAGTGTTCAGGGAGCCCAAAGGAGGGAAGCCGAGTGTAGCTAGAGGACGCTCCCCCTCCCGATCCCTAAGGGCAGATGTGGGTCAGACGCCTGGGGGAGAGGGGGGCCCAAGGCTCAGTGAGCTGTAGTGCCCCAGGACAGAGCCGCACTGCAGAGGGCTTCCGAGCCCCTCTCCACAGGGCTACCCAGGACCAGACCACATACTAAGCAGCCATGTTGTCACAGCTGCCGCACAGGGCAGGACACAGAGCAGGAGCTCAGTGGATGATGACAGCCACAGCGGAGGGGTGGGGAGCTGCTGGGAGTGTCATGGCTCTCCATGCCTCCTCAAAGCAAAATGCCTATTATCTGTATGTCAAAGATTAGACTTGTTGCTAGTTACACTAACAAACTTGCTAACAGAGCGGTGAACACATGTGTGCACACACATGATTAGCCTGTGCAGGAAAGAGCAACAGAAAGAGTGGGCAGGAAGGGTGCGGAAGGGAAATCGCCGGAGCTCCCTGCCCAGGGCATAGTCTCTTCCCTGTGCTGAGCAGGAGGGAATAAAGGCTGCGCAGGAACCCACCGAGTTAGGGTTTGTGGTCCCATGTGCACATGCAGAGCAGCGGACAGACTGGAGTGAGGGCCCCATCTGCTGCTCTTGCCCTCAGGGCCTCCAGGGAGGTGTGCAGAGCCAACAGCCTCCAAGATGAGCTGGAGGCTTCCTGCCCAGGATCCTGAACCCAGGTGGGCCTCACAGGACGCAGCAACTCCCTCCCTGTGAGTCCACGTGCGCCACCGCCAGGACACATCGAGGCGAGAGGAGCTGGCGCAGAGGTCCATGACCTCGGACCCAGAGTCTCTCCTCTTCTGCCAGCACCCAGGAAATCGGGGCAGTAAGCATTGTGTGCAAGGAAGGTAAAGCAGCAGGCCCTCCGTGTTCCTGCCACACCCTTCCGAGACAGGATGCACTCTCACAGCTCAGCACTCTGGCTCATTCCTAACGAGCGCACTTGAAAAGCATGATTAAGACACTGGCTAGATAGAACATGGTAACTGTTTCTGGATGACAATCCTAAAAGCCCCCTTTAGTTTCGCAACAGGCACTTTCAAAATGGGCAGTAACCCTAAGATACAACACTGAAGGGGACTACAAAAATCTAAAAAGGAAACAAAAAGTAATGAAACTGAACCTGGGCAAGAAGCCATTTTTCCAAAACATAAAGAATCGTTTTTAATTCAGTATTTTGCACAATTAGCGGAAGACACCATCTGAAGTAAACATGGACGATTAATACAGTGCATGATGTTTGTACTTAAATGGTCTCTAAGCCAAGACCCGTTTCTCGGTGTGGAAGTGACTCTCCAAGGAGCAGAAGTGGCCTCTGAGCTTCCCGAACCACTTGTCCTCAAACCCTTCCACAGAGGCAGTGACCAAGCCAGCCAGGCCCACAACACCAGTGCCCTTCACCGCTGCGTGAACTCCCTCTTTCATTTTTTCTGGAACGATATCTTCTCCCATAACCTGTAGCAGGAGGAAAAAAAACTGTCCCAGTAAAATAGGCAGCAGAGCCAAGCATAATGGTGCACACCTGTAATCCCAACACCAGGGAAGCTGAGGCAGGAGGGCTGCAAGTTCGAGGCCCAGCATGGGCAACTTAGTAAGACCCTCTCTGAAAGTAAAACTTTTTAAAAGGCTAGAGATATAGCTTAGGAGTAGAGCACCTGTGAAGCCTTGAGTTCAATCTCCAGTATCACATACACAAACAGTTGTTATCCAAGGGTCACATATGCAAACTGCCCAGTGTTTCTTCTCCTGCTCCCAAGTGAAAGAAAACAAAAAGTGAAATGAACAGACTCCTCTCAGAAATACAGATGGCCAACAGATGCATGAAAAGATATTCAGCATCACTGGCCATTAGAGAAATACAAATTTAAACAACACTGAGATTCTATCTTACCCCAGAAAGCATGGCCATCCATCAAAAAAGTCAAATAATAAATGCTGGCCCGGTCCCAGGGGAAAAGGATCCCTACTACATTGTTGGTGGCATAAGCACTATGGAAATCAGTGTGGAGATTCCTCTAACAACTAAAACCAGGAATTCCATTCAATACAGCTATTTTCCTTCTGGGTATCTTCCCAAAAGAGTTAAAGACATCATATTACAGTGATCCATGCATACTCATGTGTATAACAGCACAATTCACAATAGCCTAATCTTGGAAAGAGGCTTCTATGTCCATTGATATATGGATAAAGAAAACGTGGTCTAGCTGGGGATTTGGCTCAGTGGTTCCACACCCTGCCTCCCAAGTGCAAGGGCCCGAGTTCAATCCTCGGTACCAGAGAAACAAAAACGTCAAAAAAAAAAAAAGAAAACATGGTGTTTATACAAGGGAGTACTACTCTGCCATAAAGAAGGATAAACTTGAGTCATCAGTAGGAAAATGTTAAGACCATAATGTTACATGAAATAAATCAAGACACACAAGCTTACATATAGCATGGTTCCTCTAATATGAGAAACACAAATATAAATAAACAGCAAAACAAAGGATAGATATTAGGAGTAGATAGATAGATCCTTTTCAAATAAGGGGATGGAGAGGGGAAGGAAGTGCTTGGGAAGGGGAAGAAAAAAGAATTAAGACGTGTTGTGCACCTGGTACCAGCTCCCCACAGGAAGTGTACATGGTACGTACTAGAAACACAGACAAGATACACGAGCCACACTGCCATGGGGATGAAAACGGTACAGCCACGTGGGAAAGAGTCGGGTCACTCCTCAAGATGTTATCACCCCGACGCCACAGGACGCTCCGCGCTCCCAGAGAAAGGCGCCTGCAGGAACACACCAACGTCTGCAGCACAATGGTGGAAACAACCCCAGGCTATCAGCTGACGAGTGGACACATACAGTGTGGCCCACTGGCAGGAGCGCTAGTCAGTACCAAAAGGGCGAAGTACCGTGTGCGTCACACAGACACCTGGCAAATGTGATGTCAGTGGGTGTCACGCCTGGCCACCTCCTGTATGGTCCCAGTTACATGAAATGTCCACACCAGTGAATTCACAGAGGAAGGAGGTAGTGGTTAGCAGGACTAAGAAGCGGGAGGCACAGAAGGGAGGACCAACTGGTAGACGGTGATGAAAATGTTCAAAACCAAGATTCAAGAGTTAGTCATGGCTACACAGCTATAAAGAGATTAAAAAGACTAGCTCGTACACTTTCTATAAATACTGATTTATTTAAAAAACAAGCAGAATCCCAGAGGTCTTCAGCACCATCCAGCCTCCAGGGCACTGAGTTGGCCTTTTGTACCCAACACTGTGACTGCAGCCCAGGGAGGGGCATAGATCCTATTTCCTACAAGTTTCCCAAAGAACTCAAGAGCAAACAATCAAACAGCAAATATGGTAGCTGCGCATATCCTTTCCTGACCCACCAAGACTCCAGTCCCTCCAAAGCCAAAGCAATCTGGGGACCTCAGTGGCATGTTTACCCAATGAGGGCACAGTAGCCTCCCTACTGGGCAGAACCAGGCCCCAGGCAAGGCTGGTTCCAGAAAGCTTGTACCTGAACCCACTAAGCGATCAGTCCACCTCTGGTAACAACAGCAAACTAAGCTCCCACTTCAGTTCCCGCATCGCATACCATTTGGTATGGTCATACAGCCTTCTTGCAGGGAGGTGATAGAATCTGTTAGTCACACAAGTCTGCACAGCTTTCTAGGTACCTGTAAACCTGAAGAAGCACAAAAAGAAAAAAAGTTTCTGCTGAATTCGAATCTTTACAGATCACTTTTTTTCAGGAAAATGCCAATGAGATGTAGAGAATTTACTAACTAAATCACGGACACTTGCTTTTGCATCTCAATGCCTCTAAAATCAAGGGGCAAGTCACAGCGTAAAAAGCATCGCACCTTTCTTTCAGTGGCACATCAAATGATGTCTTAGAACTGACGACTTCTTCGATTCAATGAAACACAGTACTTCAAAATGCTGGGGAAGCTGGGGATTTAGCTAAGTGGTTCTGTCGCCTGCCTCACAAGCACAAGGTCCCAAGTTCGATCCCCGGTACCAAAAATAATAATAATAATAATAATAAAAATAATAAAGAATTTGAGCTCAGTGGGTCCACCGCCTGCCTCACAAGCACAAGGTCCAGAGTTCAATCCCAGGTACCAAAAAATAAATGAAGAATTGAGTAACAGTAATAGCCAAACAAAGCAATTCCCAAAAGAGGAATAAACAAGTATATTTGTAGATGTCAAAAAATCTGCCAAAACATTTGGTCATATAAAAATTAAAATTTCCATGTTAAAAAAAAATACTTGGGAAAATACTGCAATATTAAAAGGAAAGTAAGTCTATTATGGAGAAGGCTTCTAAAATTACTAAGAAAAACAGAAATGAATAAAGAAAAAAAACCATAATTAGCCATTTTGCAAAATACAAATGGCCGAAAACATGAAAGTTATTCAGCTTAACAGTTACCACAGAAATACTAAAAATATAATCTTTTTATCTACAAAATTGCAAATTTATACAAGAAATAAGTTGAATTATATAAAATCGCTGTTTTATAGATTAAAACAACTGAATACACACAATTTCAAATTGCTTATCTAAGACTGGGTAAGAAAACCAGTGCGCTCTCTCATACAGAGCCGGAGGGTATAAAAAGTGAACCAACTCTCTCAATGAAAATTTAAGAGTTTTTAAAATGTTCATATATTTTTGTTTTGTTTTTCTTTTTTTTTTTTTTTTTTTTTTTTTGGCTTTTTGAGACAGAGTCTCACTATGTAGTTGAGACTAATCTTGAACTCACTATGTAGCCCGGGCTGGTCTCTAACTCAGAGCGATCCTCCTGCCTCAGCCCCCCAAGTGCTGGGATTACAGGCATGTACCATCACGCTTGGCCTTTTTTTGTTTATTTTTGTTTTCTTTTTTAAATGTTCATGTATTTTTAATTCAATGATTTTACTTCCAGTCATCTAAAAGATATGAACATATACACTGATAATTTTGCAAAGACTTAATAGGTGCTAAACATTTATGAAGGATTCAACATGGGGAATAAGCCAATAAATTACAGTTAATCTAAAAAACCGGACTACCACCCAACCAGTAAAAATTACGTACTCAAATAGCATTTAAGGGTATAGAGTCATGCCCATGTCACGGTATAAAATAAATATCATAAGACTATAAAATGAAATGTGTGGTGCAACAGTTCCTAAGCAGCAATTTCACTCCTAGTTACATACTGAAAAAATTAAAGAGACTCCAACATACATGAGTGCTATCCTTCAAAGGAGCATTATTTACAATATCCAAACAGTGGAAACAACCTGTGTCATCAAAAGATGAATTAACAAAAGGTGGCTATACACATACAGCATGTGGATATTATTCTGCTACAAAAAAGGAATGAAGTTTTGAGATATGTTACCATATGGACAAATCTTGAAAATAATGTATTAAATAAAATAATAAAATAAGCCAGGAACAGGGCTGGGGATTTAGCTCAGTGCCTGCCTTATAGGCGCAAGGCCCTGAGTTCAATCCCTAGTACCAAAAATAAATAAAAAAAATGCATACATACATGCTTAAAATAAGCCAGACATAAAAGGTCAAATACTGAATGCTTCCTT
>NW_022900917.1:67342694-67348080 GCF_012274545.1 Fukomys damarensis
CTTTCTTTTTTTTTTTTTTTTTTTGGAGACAGGGGCTTCTTATGTAGTTCAGGTTGGACTTGAACTCACTATGTAATCCAGGCTGGCCTCAAACTCGTGGTGATCCTCCTGCCTCAGTCACACCCCACCCCCCACCCCGTGCTGGGACCACAAGTGTGTACCATCAAGCCTGGCCACTTATTTTAAATATCAAAAATAGGCAAATTTATAGACAGAAAGAGCTCAGAGGATCCCTGGGTGGCAGGAGGAGGGAAGGGAAGGTGCTGTTTGATGGATGTAGCTCTGTTCGCAAGACGAAAACTGGAAATACCATGGTGATGGTGGGAGAGCACTGAGCAGGGTCGGTGCCGCTGCACGTTAAAAGGAGTACGAGCAACAAACAGTATACCTACAGGTAGGCACAGAATGTTTTAAACATACCTAAGTGTATATACTCAGAGTAAGAGAGAGGGAGAAAGGAAACTTATAAAAGTGACATTAAAAAAAAGGAACAAAATTAAAGTACATGGAAGAAATACAGGGGAGAAACAGCAATGAAGCCTCTGAGAAGGAAAAGGATTTAAAAGTGAATAGTCCACAGCTGCAAAGCTGTAGGAAGAAAGGGGAAAACTGCTGGGAAAGGCCCAAGTGAACTTTCGCAACAGCTCAGTGGTTCTGCCGCCTGCCTTGTAAGCTCAAGGTCCCAAGTTTGATCCCTGGTACCAAAAAAATAATAAACTAAAATGGCATTTGTGTTTCTCCACAGCCACCAGAGCCATGAGCAGGCGGAGCAAAGGGAGCTCCGGGCTGCAGTCAGTGCTGCCTGCTCAGACCTGACCTCAGCCATGGCCCTCCGCCGAGCCCCACAGCACATTTGTTCTCTCACAGAAGGTGAAGGCAAGTGAGGACTGAAGGCTGAGGAGGTCACTTAGCCTCAAAAGGCACCAGATGGAGGGAGACAGAAGTGCTGGGATGAGGTTGGGTCTGGTTTTGCCAAAGTACTTAGTGCCACACTCACCTCAGTGACCCGCAGGAGGGTGTCCTCTGGGAAGTGGAACCCTTTCATTCTGTCTTCAATTTCCTGCTGAGTTCTTAAGTTCTTCTCCAAAGCAAACGACGTCTGCTGAGACTCCGTGAGCTGAAGTAAAAGCCTGAAAAGCCAAAAGCCTTTGTGCAGCTCCACATAGGACCAGGATGACAGGGGACCTTGGGCTCGGGGCTGAGGCTGCCTGGAGGATGGAAGGCTGCACACCCACAACTACAGCTTGATCCCAGCGACCCTCTGCTCCCCAGAAACCACCCACCTGTGTCTTTAACAAAAACTCCTCAAAAAGAGTGTAAGGGAGTGACGCCTCACGCGAGCTTCCTGTGAAAGGCAAGGGACCGAAGGCACAACAGTTAAAGAGAAAAAGCTTTCACCATGGCTCCTCTAAGCCCAGGCTCCATGACCCTTCCAGTCCCTGGACCACTGTAACTGGAGCCCAAGGACTGGTTAGCACTGCCGGCACCCCCAACACAGCAGGGCCACTCCAGAGGACCCCTGCGTCAGCATCACGACCCCCCCATCTCTCTTCCCTCCTCCTGCTGCTGCTGTGAAGGTGTGGGTTCCCCATCTCCCTCGGGCTCTCCGGCCCCAGCTGTTACCCCTACAGGCACTCACTTCCACAGAGCAATGTGAGACACAGCTCCAGGCACGAGAGACTGGTGAGGAGGACACATGGAAGGAGACAGACCACACAGATGAAATGGCAGGCAGTGGCTGGGTGAATGGCATACACCTGCGATCCCAGCACCTTGGGAGGCTAAGGTAGGAGGATTCCACGTTTGCACCCAGCCTGGCCAACTTGTGAGACCCTATCCCAAAATAAAAAGTAAAGGGTTGGGGATTTAGCTCAGTGGTTCCGGAGCCTGACTCGCAAGCACAAGGACCTGAGTTTGATCCCCAGTACCAAACAAACAAACATAAATAAAAAAGGCTGCAGATGGAGCTCAGTGTGTCAAACCCCACTATAAGAAAGAAGTAGGGCAGGCAAAAGAAGGAAAGATTAATTTCAGGCAGTAACAAGTGCTATGAAACAATAATCAAGGGAGAGGGCTGCATGTCCCTTCAGATGTGGTAACAAAGGAAGGTTTCCAGAGAGACTGTGGAAGCCAAGACCTCTCTGACAAGGGAAAGGAGGGAGGCAAGGCCTGGCTGGGGGAAGGAGGCCGCAAGACAAGAACTAGCTCAATAGCTCTTCATGGCCACAGCACCGCTGGGGCGGTCAAGGCAAGGCAGGGCAATTCCAGCCTTGCCTGCATGTTAGGGAATGTTGCTAGGGACAAGTGCCCTCTCCAAACTCAGGTTGAAATCTAACTGCTATTAGGATGGTACAGAGAGCTGGGAATTGAAGGGTGACCAGCAGGAATGGGTTACACACATCTCAGGAGTGACAAAGAGGATGCTCCCTCAGTTCCACTCCAGCACTCACAAGCTCTCCCTGTGCAATGCCCTCTGCCACGCTGTGGTGTGGTGTGGCAGGAAAGCCCTTACCAGAGGCTGGCAGCTTGATCTCAGACAACGCAGCCTCCCAGACTGTGAAATACATGTTTTTTCTGGATAAATGAACCAGTCTGTGGTGTTGTGTTATAGCAACAGCAAACTGACACGTGGAACTCCTGAACTACAGAGGGTGGTGTGGAGTTTTCTGAAGGAGCAGGACCTAATGCACTTGTGACCTCTACACACCGGCTCCCCTCCTCCACTCTGTAAGCTGCTGGAACACACAGTCTGCACTTCCTCCTTCTACTGCATGTTCATCATTCCTCAGCCCTAAGCTCTCTGCAACGTTCCAAGCCGAGTGGAACTACTTCCTCGGTAGTCACGGGAGACCTGCTACCTCTCAAACCCTTCCTGACTGCTGCTCTCCCTGCTGACGGTGCCTCAGCTCCAGCTCCCATCTTCTCAGTGTGACTCCTAGTTCCCAACAAGAGCTCTGGCTGGTTGCCACAAAGGCACTGGACCCCTGCACATGAGGCCTAAACTCCTCCTCAGCCCCAGCGCTGCCTGGCGGTCTGTGTGTTCCTCCTCACCACACACTCAGGACAGACCCTCAGAGTCTCTTCCTTCTCTCTGCCGCCATCGTCCACACACTCCCACCCGGTTGCGGCCATCAGCACACCACTGCTCCTCACTGGTGTCCCAGCCTCCACATGCCACTTCCCAGCATCACCCTGGCCAGCAATCTCCACTGCACCACAGCTTGGGTCACACTTCTCCAACCTGCAAAACCCCCACACAGGACCAAACGCTTTAAGATGGCACCTTGTGTGCCGAACCAGTAATAAAACAAAACAGGTGGCATTTTCCAAGTGCCCACCACACACAATGCAACAGAGCAAGGTGTCTGGCTGCTTCAATTCTACAGCCCCTCAAAAGAGATGTTCCCTGCCCCGACCTGTCAGGATGGGGCAGGTGGAAACCAAGACCTCAGGTCATCTGCACTCGGTTGGATGTCTGGCAAGCGGAATAGGCCAGGCTCACGTGTGGCCACACTTGGCCTTGCCTGCCCTTCTCAACGTGGTGAGGTAAAGCGTATCAGGTTGTAGCCATGCCACTGTGGAAGTGATTTTAACTGCTCCTTACTCTATGAAGCAGGGTTCCAATATGTACCCCAAAGAGGGTGAAGATTAAGATGGAGTAATGTATCGGAGCATCTAGACTTCGTGTCAGTGATGAGCTTTTCTCCCCAGGCATGCACCCACCTCCAGGAAAGGCGGTGTCCTTCCTGCCCCAAAAGCTCCTTGCGCTGGTCTGCACGGGGTCCCACTCAGCCGCTCACAGACAACTTCACGCCCATGAGAGGTCCATATGTCCAGCTGGCTGGACATACATTTTCCCCAATGCAGTGAAAAGTGAAAGGAAAGAATGGCTTTTCTTTTTCTTTTAGGCCTCATACACATGCTTTGAAATAAAAGTGACAGAATCAATGCTAAATAAGCAACGGACAAATTTTTAAATCTGCCATTTCTTAGATAAGCTTCACTGTCACTATTTCTTCAATTCTCCAGAGTTAAAAATAATCTCTAGAAAAATATTAAGTCAGAAGCACCGGGAAGCAGCCTGGGCCCC
The DNA here is from genome assembly GCF_012274545.1 of Fukomys damarensis. Taxonomy (NCBI): domain Eukaryota; kingdom Metazoa; phylum Chordata; class Mammalia; order Rodentia; family Bathyergidae; genus Fukomys; species Fukomys damarensis. The sequence goes on from NW_022900917.1 coordinate 67,346,785, forward strand.
GATCCACCGCGGGAAGGAGAAACACGCCTGTTCCCAACCCAGCCACCATCGCTCAAGCGCAGGGAAGGTAGCCGCGCGGGCGCCCCTGAACCCCCATAAGCCCCCGCACTCTCAGACCTCCTGACTGTGCCAGTCTTTGGACCCACTCTGCAAAGACAGAGGTGGTCATCAAGGGTATTTTTCTGAGTTCCCAACTTTGAACATCTTTAAAGAAAGGGCGTGGGAAACCTGTAATAGAATGTTGTGGAGTTCAACCATTCAGAAGGATGGGGAACTCAATCTGGGCCTTGCAGCCCGAGGTCAGTCAGCGTCATGGGGTTCAGCCATCAGCTAACTGAGATCAGGGGTCTTGCATCCTCGCTCTGTCTGAGCCATTAAATGGTAAATACACTATATTGAAATTTTGTTCACTGCAGACATGTTCTGGACTGCTTCTTGATTTCAATTTAATTCAAATGATTTAAGGGTGATAGACTAGTGACTACCAAAGGTGGTCAGTGTCCAAGTTGTGCTTGATCTTAATGTGTCGCTGATTGTATCAGTTGGGATAAAGCATTGCGGTTGATTTGATGAGCTGTTTTCTCTGATGTTATGAAGATGAGAATGTCTGTGGGTCGTTCTGAGACACAGAAGTTAGGGGGCAACTATATCAGGAAGATTTGGGTGATAATCCAGAGATTAAACCAAGGACAGTCCGACAACAAAAATTAAAATAAGAAAACACTTACGCAAGACACAAGGACAGACTTCCAGTTCACCAATGGCAAACAGTAGGGCAAATGAGGATGAAAAGGCCAATAGTGAACCACCAGGACACCCTGAACTGAAAGCACAGGAAGTAACAAAACAGATCAATCAGGCTCTAGAAAAATTCAAAACAGAAATAATTTCCCAGATAACCATAGAGATAGTGAGCAAAATGGAAGTCGTGATTCGAGACTCTAGAGCAGAAACTGACAAAAAAATAGATGAGCTCAGGACCATGATAGAAGCCATGAAGGCCCAGCATAAGAAATGGAAAAAATAAATGCCCAACATAGGAAAGAAATGGAATCCATAAAACAGATTCAAACAGATATGCAGGAGATTAAACACTCTATTGAAAGTGTATGCAACAGAATAAAAGAATGAGAACATAGGCTCTCAGATATAGAAGATAAGATTGCAGTCAATGACCAGGAAAAGAGAGGTCTCTTAAAAACAGTAAGAGATCATGAGAAATCGATCCAACAACTCCTAGATGATGCAAAGAAGAATAACATAAGACTGATAGGAATACATGAAGTAGCAGGAGAA
>NW_022900917.1:67348643-67350108 GCF_012274545.1 Fukomys damarensis
CCAATAATATGTTGTATACAAGAAACACACCTAGTGCAAAAAGAAGCCCATAGACTGAAAGTGAAAAGATAGAAAACAATTCTCCATGTGACAGGAGCCCAGAAAAAAACAGGGGTAGCAATCTTATTTGCAGACAAAGTAAATTTCAAACCAAAACTGAATCTAGTACTATTGATGTAGGACAGTACTGTGTCATACCTCAATGAATATAAAATATCCAGTACCTGCTTTATGATACATAGTAGGGACCGTGCTTTATCAGAGCTACATTTAATGATATTACTCTAGAATGTTCTCTTTCCAGATGATGATTACGAGACTAACAGAAAAAAATGGTGCCAGGTACCACCACAACAGCAACAGAACTTTGCTGTTGTCTGGATATTATTCTTTTCTTTTTTTTTCTTTTTTTTTTTTTAATGGAATGTGCTGAATGTCTATAATTTTGTTCAGATGACTGCAGAACCTGGAAAAACTGTTGCTGCTATTGATGCATAACATACTATTATTAGTCTTTCTACACACACACACACACACACACACAAATTGAATTTTGGGAAACTTTAACGGTGCTGCCAACTTTGGAAAAAGTCATCCCAATTTACTGTGTTGAGTTGGCATTGTACAGAAATGGACAATCATATTGGTCTAGAAATGTTAATTTATTTTTTTTTTATTTTTTATTTTTTTCCCTGTGTACAGGGTAACACATCGTACTAAATATGTAAGGTCATATCTACGTGGATTTGATTACAGAAACTAATAAAGTATTCTCTAAATAATGAAAAAAAGAATAAGATAAGACTATAAGAGCGAGAAGCAATTTAAATATGTTCAGGGACCATTTTCATCTCCAAAATTAAGGATTATTTTAATGTTACATCATTGCCTTTTCTCTTTTACTTTCCTTTTTAGTTTTATTTTAGGATTCCCTATTTTTAATGTTCATACAGAGATTTCTTTAACTGAAATACCGAATAGTTTCTTTGTTATGGAAAACTATAATAGTACACAGGATCCTAATGAGATAATTAATAATGCGAAATAGGAAGTAAAGGGCTAAAGGTGTAGGAAAAGTGGGAAGGGTGGGGGAAAGGTAATAAGGGAGAGGAAAAAAATATGAGAAACTGAAAAAATGGAAATAAAGTGTTTGTAAATAGGGAGGGGAGGAGGGGGTGAAGGGAGGGCAGGGACAAGGGGAAAAATGAGAATCAAGACCTATTATGTAAAGGTACAGAATCCCAATGATGAATGTAATTGTATTGTATACCTAGATTGTACCAATAACCTCAATAAAAAGAAAAAAATATATAATCTCTATGTTTTTGTAAAAGTGTGTATTTCTTGCCAGGTGTGGTAGCGCACGCCTGTAATCCCAGCACTCGGGAGGCTGAGACAGGAGGATCACTGTGAGTTCGAGACTAGCCTGGGCTACATAGTGAGTTCCAGGTCCAGGTCAGTCTCA
>NW_022900917.1:67350143-67358477 GCF_012274545.1 Fukomys damarensis
AAAAAAAAAAAAAAAAAAAAAAGTGTCTATTTCTTCTCTCATAAATTACAGAACTGGTCAAGTATATTTCCTAAGCCTTTCCCTCAAATTCCCATGCTGTAAGAATCCAAAGTGCTGGGAGGCCTGGGGCAATGGTGGCAAACCAATGGCACACAGCTGGCACAGAGCCCTCTCTCTGTTGGCACACAAGCCAAGCTGCCCAGTAGCTCAGCATCAGATGAAAGTTGTTTTTTGTAAACTAAAACCTCAGTATTCAGGTTTAATTCCAGTGTTGGCACTCTGCAAGAAATAAGTGGGTTTTGGGTTACAGTCTGGGCACCTGGTCTCTAGAGGAGGTTTACCATCTCTGCCCTAGGGTCAAAGGATGGTAATCCTCTGTGGAATGAAATAAGCACTGCTTATTCACAATACCAGCAATTCAACAGCAGCCTTCCTTCGGATTCTACAGAATATATGAGCAAGAAAGTCCCTCTTTAAAATAGCCCTTCTTCCCTTTTCGGTGCTTTATACATTTTCTTTTCCTAATTTATCAGTTTTCCAATTTTAACATTCTTCCTGAGCACTGACATAAGTTGCATTCCTGAGCAAATATAACGTTTCTAACCCTTACACTGACATGACACAAGTTCAAAGGGCTCTGTCTCACCCTAAGAAAAATTCAAAACCAGGTACCAGCCTAGAAACTTTTAAAGCTTAAATTGAGAAAAAGTAACCCTAACCCCAAGTTATTCCCACAGAGCATTGTGCCCACTTTGTTTACCTGGCTCGAATCAAAGAGGCGCAGGCTTTCACCAGAGTCTCTGGCAACACAGCCTCTCTCTTTTCTGCCATACAGCTCGGGATACTTTTCAAAGTGTTCTCATATTTCTGGCCATTACTGCTTCTTGCTTTGATGGAAAACACAGAGCTCTGAGGCAAGAGTTCAGGTAAACACAAAAGACAGTCTCTTCCCAAGTGTGGAAAGGCAGATTTGACAGCTTCGTCACTGGAAAGGAAACCATCATGTCCCTGCGGTGATGCCACAGATGCTGAGGGAGCTGGGCCCAGGCTCAGGTAAGCTTCTGCCAACTTGCTCCAGGTCCAGGGGTCAAATGGATGCAGAGCAATCAGCTTCTGCAGGCAGGAGATGGTTCTCTCCAAGTTTGGCCAACTTGAACAAATAGCAAACTGGAGGTAGAGCACGGTGCTCAAGTGGTCTGTGTTGGTTGCTTTATTTTCCTGAGAAGAAAATAAAAAAATGAACAGACAAAAGGTGAATAACAGTAAAATGCAAAATGTTTTCCATATAAGAATTAAGGTGCCTAAAACCCAAGTAGGATGTAAGTTAGAATATCTTTTTTTTTTTTTTTTTTGGTGCCGGGAATCAAACTTGGGTCCTTGGGCTTGCCAGGCAGGCGGCAGAACCACTGAGCTAAATCCCCCGCCCAGACATCTTTTAGTAGCTGTATGAGATAAGTGAATTAAATATACTTCAACAGATCTCACTCGAAACCACAAACCTAGAGAAACACATACTCCCCAGCAGTAACCAGTCAATCCAAACACCCTACTGTCACAACAACATGACCAGTCATGTGACAATGGCTGACAAAGTCCCGCACCAGAAATAAATTAGCTTCTTTCTAATTTGTATTATAATCCTGTCTTCAGCCAGACAGCTAAAGACTCTAGCCAAATTTCTTAGGCCCCTGGCTAATGGTTCCATTTTAATAGTCCTGGCTTTCTAAAAGCCCAAAAGGCAATTTCCTTCAGGGTTTAAAAAAACTCCATCTGCATATTTTCTTTGGCTTGGACATCTTATGCAGGACAGCCCCAAGCTCTCAGAGCTTCATGCCATCTTGTAATTGAATCCAAATGCCTTCCCTGCTAACCAATAGCAAGGCCAGAGAAGGCTGCCTGCTTTCCTTCTGATCAGAAGACCGTTTCAAGTCCCCATAGCCAGAGTCACCACCTACTGCCTAGTTGGCCATGTGGCGAATACCCTCTGTTAGGAAAAACTGGCCTGCTTTCTCTATGTCAATGTCTTAGAAACAGAGAGCAGGAAGAGGACTGTCTAGCTGCCATAAAGTCTAAGGAAGCCTGGCCCACGAGCATGCAGATCAAGCCACTGAGAACAGCACCCAGGCAGGAAGCAGGAGCAAAAATCCTCAGCACGCAGCCTGGAGAGCCCAGCAGCCTGACAGGTGAAAGCACATTCCTATACTAAGTGAGAAAAGAGAAAACCCCACACAACTTACAGGGCATACTGTACCTCCTAAAGACAGACCCTAACTTGTCTTATCCTTATACTGCTTCCTGCCTGTCCTTCTCATGGTCCTTTAAACTCCAGAGAGCTTCTGCTCAATGCTGACTTCCTAGTACAGAGCGCAGCTCCTCCGCCACCATGGTATTAACTGTTGAGCAGCAAATTTCCTAACTTCAATTTGTTTCTTTTATTTCTAAAGTAGACAACATGTACAGCCCATTATCTGCAACAGGCACTCCCCTGTCTGCAGTGCTTCCTGCTGTTCAAAAACATTTTCACGTTAAGAAAGCAGGAGGGAAGTTGCTACACACAGGAAGATGCTACACCAGAGCACCAGATTTGGGTGCTCTGGTTTGGATGATGTGGGCTTAACAAACACCTCCCTGGAAACTAAACTCCATTTAAATTAACTTGAGGGAGCCAGGGATTTAGCTCAATGGCACTGCCACCTGCCTCGCAAGTGCAAGGACCCGAGTTTGATCCCTGGTACAAAAAAAAAAAAAAAAAAAAAAAAAAAAAAAAAATTAATTTGAGGGATTTTTCCAAATTACTATACTCCAGCCAGGGATTTAGCTCAGTGGTTCCACTGCCTGCATTATAAGTGCAAGGTCCCAAGTTCAATCCCCTGTACCAAAATATTATACTCCATCAATAAGAAGATGACAGCTAACATGTTTTAAGGACTAACCTCATGCAGGGCACTACTCTAAGAGTTTTTTACTCATTTAAATTTGACAGTCTTATAAAACTCCATTATCCCCATTTTACAGATGAGGCAACTGAGTTGTCAAAGGTTAGATAGCTTGCCTGTAACTACACAGTTGGTAAACAACAAAGCTATACTAAGGTATAACACAGGTATAGATCTGCTGTCTACATTGTTCAAAATTACACACTGACCTGTCCCCAAACAGAATGTCAGAAGACAATAACCACAGAGATGAAAAAGACAAGGACCAGAACTAACAACAAAAGAAAAGGACCCTGAGTAGGGAAGAAATTTTAGAACACAAGATGTGAGGTTACCAGGAAATAAGGAAACCTCACAGACAGGCAGGATGCACCAGGAGAGGGGGCAACTTTCAAGCCCAAGGCCAGATGCCCATAGGCTGATGCGGTTCCAAGAATCTTGATAGGCCCTGAGGGACTCAGGTAGCACTCTCCGGCCTCGGAGCCACCTCCCACTCCAGAGACCTGGGTCGTCCTCTCAGTCCCAGAACAGAGGCACTCAGGGAACCAGAGACCCACCATGCATCCAGCTGCTACTGCCCCTGAAAAGCAAGTGGAGCAGAGCAAATGAGGCCAACGTGGACATGGGAGAGAGCACTGAAGGGCAGCCTACTGCCTTTGATGCATGGAACAGTGAACCCAGCTCCACTGCTCACGCCCAAACTGGCTCACAAGGCGATTCATCTTCCTTTCACTTAAGAATGAGTGCCCAGCCAAATGTGGTGGCACACGCCTATAATCCCAGCACTTGGGAGGCTGAGGTAGGAGGATCGCTGTGAGTTCGAGACCAGCCTGGGCTACATAGTGAGTTCCAGGTCAGTCTCAACTACATAGTGAGACCCTGTTTCAAAAAACCAAAAAAAGAAAGAAAGAAAAAAAAAAAAGACTGAGTGTCCAGCGAGTACAGAAGGTTGAAAAGAGCAAAGCACAGGTTTTCCTGATCTAAAAATCATTCTCACCAGGGCTGCATGTGCTAGGAGAGCTGCGGTCTGCAAGGAGATGGAGGAGGACCCTGCAGGCTACACAACAGGGCTCCAGATGGAGGTCATGGGCCTCACCAACGCATTCTGAGAAAATCTCCATAGGCCAGGTCTGGACAACTCAGACTAACTCCCATACAAATTTACACAAAACCAACAGAAGTAAGCTATAAATGCCTAATCTAAACACAAAACAAATACTCTAGAATCACAAACAACTGCCTTTATTTACCCTTAAAAAAAAATCCTGCAAGTTCTATTTAAAAATGAAAAGGATTTTTTGTTGGTTTTTTTTTGGTACCTGGAATCGAACTCAGGACCTTGAGTTTGTGAGGCAGGCAGTGACACTGCTGAGCTAAATCCCCAGCCTTGTTGCTTGTTTTGTAAGAAAGGGTCTCATCATTCAAACTGTTCTTCAACTCACTATGTAGCACAGGCTAGCCTCAAACTCACAGTGATCCTCCTGAGTGCTGGGATCATAGGCATGCGCCCCATGCCTGGCTATGAAAAGAATTATTAAGTGTGGCTTGGTATTTAGTCATGTTTTTATAATTTTTTCTACTTACAGGAGTAATACAATGATTCATTGTGGAAATTTTGGAAAATAAAGCCTAAAATCTTTTTTAAAAATCTCACAATCTATCTACTCCTCACAAGAATAAAACCTCTGAAAATGAGATTTTTTTCTGGACAATGAAGAATTTTGAGCATAATACAGGAGAAGTATTATAAAAGGATTATGTTCAGATCTACAAGCTGTTCATATTTCTTTTGCTTATGCAAACCCACTGATTCTGCTAACAAAAAATTTTTATTGTTTCTAGAAAATAAAACTATTCAACTGTCCTTGGTAAAGGAAAGTAATGAAACTACTCACCAAGTTTGTAGCGATCTCTAGTGCTTCCGTGTGCCTCCCCAGGTGGGCCAGACAGCGAGCCTGGCCTTCCTGGACATCCCTTTTCATGGCAAAGTTGGTAGATGACAATTTTTCAGAGATACTGGAATACTCTTGCAGTGCTTTCTAGCAATGAAGGGAGGGCAGGGGGAGAAAATTTTTTTATCCCTAGACAAAGGGTAATGTTATCAACCCTACAATGAACTAAGGAAGACCTGAGTATTTAGTGAATATTATCTTTCTTCAGGGTAGAGACAGAATGGAGAGGATATAATGACTACTACCATGGAAAACAGCACAGTGTAAAAGGGACCAGGCTCCAAATCCTAGTTTTGCAGCTACCCTTCCATAAAACTGTCTCATCACTATTTTCATGAAGATGAAATGAGGCAGGCACAGAACCCCTGAGCTAAATCCCTGGCAAGTTATTTTTTTCCCCTTTGGGGAATGGGGAAAAAAATAAGAACCAAGATATATTACGTAAAGGTACAAATTCCCAATGATGTTAATGTCAGCATACTGTATACCTAAAATGTACCAATAAAATTATTTTAAAAAGATAAAATGAGATATGTAAAGTAACCTGGCACCTAACTGTTCCTTCTTCCCATTTCTTACACATTTTGGGGTGTTTTGAGCCTGTATGAGGCACCTGTCCTGGACGCTCACATGTAACACAGGGACGGAGAACACAGAGAAACAGGCCGACAGGGACCCAAAACATTTCTTTTTATTTGGATTTAGAAGAAACAAAACAAATTATATAGAATCACATAGGAAAGAACAGTTGGAAGTCTAAGATTAAAACACACAACAAAGATTAAATTCATCTTCACAAATGATACACTCATAGCTCAGTACTATTACTTATATACACTGTAACTAATAAATCAAGAGCCCACTTCAAGTATCATAACCTCACACACTGAATCCCACCTGATACTCCTGGCGTCTGTAGGCCAGGTCCCCTCTGAATTTCTTGACAGTGAGAACTTCCACATCATCACTGCTCTCTGTTTCTTCATCAAACCACTAGAAATCATGAAAAGAACACATTACAGAGAGAAGCTATACTTTTCTACTTCACAATTAGAAGAAATTTTCCACAATATAACCAATTAAACTTAAAAAAAAAAGGAATTTCTTCCATGATGAGACTAAGGGGAAATACCTAATAAAGAATGACAATTTTAAGCGTAAGGTTCTAAGTTTGATCCCAGGTACCAAACAAACAAACAAACAAAAAAGAATGACAATTTTTTTTTTTTTGGTACCGGTGATTGAACTCAGGTCTTTGCACCTGCAAGGCAAGCGGCTGAACCACTGGGCTAAATCCTGGGCCCAAGAACGACAATTTTAATGCTGGCCCAGTTTTTACTAAAGTATTCACAGGCAATAAACATAGCCACAAAATACTCTAATATATGGAGTGCTGCCTGGGAACCTACACTGGCCTCTTACAGTTCACTCTACTTTTGTTTTGTTTGTTTGTTTGTTTGTTTGTTTTTGGAGACAGGGTCTCGCTCTGTAGCTCAGGCTGGCCTCCAACTCAGTGATCCTCCTGCCACAGCCTCCCAAGTGCTGGGATTACAGGTGTGCACCACCATCTCCAGCACGCTGCTTTTTTTAAGCAATTTTAGAGTGGCTGCAACAGGGACTGGAACTCTTTAAGAACACAAGAGAAAAGTGACAGCCGTGGGGCCATTCTGGAAACATTTTAAAGGTGCAAAAGTGGAATCTAAGCAAAAGAAACAGAAACAAAGGTTAAAAGGAGGATTCAATTAAATACCAAAAACCCAGGAGGAGAAAATGTCCAACTTGGATTCTCTAGTGATTTGAGCCCGCTGGATAAAAAGGAAAGACTAGGATTTTTTTTGATTATTGAAAAAAAAATGTCATATTCCCTTTTACTCATAGTAAAACACACTGAGGCTGGTTCAATGCTATTATTTAAAATATAACAATGAAAGAAAAAATATGAGAAAATGAAAAAATGGAAATGAAGTGTTTGTAAAAGGGAGGGGTGAAGGGAGGGCAGGGACAAGGGGAAAAACGAGAACCAAGACCTGTCATGTAAAGGTACAAGATCCCAACAATGAATGTAACTGTACTGTATACCTAAAATGTACCAATAAACTCAATGAGAGAGAGAAAAAAAAAATATATATATATATATTAAACAATGTACTTGCTTGGCTCGCTTTCTAGAAGAGTGGCCTGAAGATCAGTGTCCCTCTGTAACATTAGCTTTTCTCTTTAGCTGGATCTATCACAGTAGAGAGAGCACTAGGAACCATTTTTCTGTTCTCCCTCAAGTACTGTGTCACTCTAGGACTTGATAGTCTCCTGTTTTTCTCCAGTCACATTGTTTTAGATTAGCAACTCCACAATGACCTATGAATCTCCACCCAATTTTCATTATCCTACTGGGGAATGCCAAAGCAAAGTAGGCTTTCAAATGACTATTTTTATTCTCCCAGAGGCCTGGAAGAATACAGGCAGATTATGCCTTCCAATACGACCCCCTGGCAAGAGGAAAGAAGGAAGAACCTCATGGATACCCTACACCTCTGGTCCAGCAGCATCACAGGAGACTACAACAGAAATCTTCTAGTCAAAACTCCTAGGAAACCAACACAACTTGAATAATGGCTCCGAGTGTATTTGCGAGCAGCATATTTTCATTCTCATTTAGCAAACAAAGGGAACACTCTGGAGTTTTACTTCCTAAGTACTGAATACAACACACCACGCCTATCAAAGGATTTTCATATACATTATTTCATTTCACTCCCATCGTAACCCTGTGAGCAGGTATTATTATTGTCATTACTATTATTATGATCATTATTTTGTTTGGAGACAGGTTCTCACTATGCAGCCTAGGCTGACCCTGAAGTAAAGAACCTCCTGTCTCTGTTGCCTGACTGCGGGGTTTACAGGCCTGCACCATCATTCCCTGGCAGTCCTATTTTTCCCAAACATCAAATAAGGAACTGACACCCGCAGGGCAACTGGTATCCACCTGGGTTTTTTGTGCTGCACCGTACGCGTCCCCAGCCCACTCCTTAAAAAATTCAATAATTTACACAACTGACTACTGATGGCAATGCTGAAAGACTGCATGAGGTAAGGAGACATTTACCTGAAACAAAAATACAATTATGGAGGGCTAGAGAGGTGCGATCTATACTCACGAATACAAAGCTACTAAATATTCTAATTCCACAGTACGCTCGGGGCTCCTCTCCTACCACACTACCAGGCCCAGCGGGCATCCAGGTAAAATCCGTCCCGCCCCTCCGCGAAGCGGCAGGAGTTCCGGCGGACAGCATCTTGGACAGGAGAGGGGAGCAAGTGGCCACGACGAGCACGCTGCCCGCTAGGGAGTCAGAAACGACTTCCTGGAGAAGGCGGCCGTTGCCGGGAACGGGAGAGGATCCGCCGGCCGACCCGTCCCGTCCTCTTCCGTCCGGCTGAGGCGG
>NW_022900917.1:67358718-67379851 GCF_012274545.1 Fukomys damarensis
CTCCTCGAACACCGAGTCCTCGAACTCGCCGCCGATCAGCCAGCACGCCGGATCCATGGCGTGCAGCCGGGAACTGAGCCCACACTGACGAGAGCTGCGCCAGCCAGCTAGCCGCCAACCGGAAGCGACCAACCGGAAGCGACCAACCGGAAGCTGGTGCGCGGCTCGCTGGGATGCGTAGTCCGAGGCCGCGCCGATTTCCGGGGCCGGAGCGAAGGGCGCAAAGTTGCTCACAGCATTTCCTGAACTGTTAAGGCTATTTTTATTATATGCATTTTCAGTCTTAACAATTTAGGAGAGGCACAATGATTCCCATCTTCTAAGGTAAGAAGATATCAGGCCTTGAATAGTTGAAGGAACTTCTCAGTCCGTTTTTACCTGGCGAGGCGCTCAGAAACCACAGAGACGGCCCGGGTGTCTGTAAAAGAGACGCCATCACCCGTGACGGACCAGCGCGCCTTTACAAAAAAAAGCAGAAAGATGCTCTGGGGGGCTTAGTTAGGGTGCGTTCCTTCTGCCTGCCAAGACCACCAGATCTGGAGTTCAGATTAAGCCGGGCGTGTTGGGATTTTACACTTTCGGGATATCCCTTGACTCCAAAAAGCAGAAACTGCTGACAGAATACTAGCCAGTGTCATATCACACATTGTGCCATATCACAGAGCGGGTGATGGAGTTTTCACCGGATACCACTGACCAGTTCCTCTTCTCACACACTCTTCCAAAGGTTCCAAAACCAGTCCCGCAGGTTTCAAAATCCAGCTCTCTGGTTATTACTCCCCAAATTTAGAACCAGCCCATTCATCCAGCAGCTCCAGACAGGAAGTTCCACCTAGACAGCCGCCAGGCATTAGCTCACCTTTAAATTCAGCCAGAGGGATTTGTTTTCTTTTTCTTTTAGAGATTGAACCTGACTCCTCAGGTTGGCTCACATGGCCCTTGTGCAGCTAGCACCAGGTACTTCTACCAGGATGTTTTGCACACCCTCTAGCTGGTGTCTACATTCACTTTTGTCCCATGCTCACTTGTCCATCACCTCCAGTAGATCATGAGCTCATCCTAGGAAGGCATTGGGTCACTCATGTCTGTGTCTACCACTAAGCACAGCGTCTGGCACCCAGTACACCCTCACTCAATGTTTATCAAATGACTTAATCTATACTGTATGTCCTATATTGACACAGTATTCTGGTGTAGGTCTAAAATGTCTTTAAACTCGGCTTGGTCATATATGCCTGTATATGCCTGTAATCCCAGCACTCAGGAGGCTGAAGGAGGAGGATTGCAGTGAGTTCAAGGCCAACCTGGGCTACACAGCACATTCAAGGCTACCCTGAACTACCTAGCAAGACCCTGTCTCAGAAAAAAAAAAAATCAAAAACAACCAAAAAAAATCTTTAAAAATGTCTCTTGTATTTGTTTAGATGTGGGTCTTTTGGAAAGTGATCAGACTGTGAGGTCTCCAGTTACATAAGTGGATCAATCCATTGATGAGATAATTTAGTGGCATTATTGGGGATTAATAAAACTTTAGGAGTCAAGGCCTAGTTGAAAGGAGTGGGTCCTCTCTGACTCTTTACATCTTTTTGTTCCCTGGCAACCATAAAGCAGTCATCTTTGCTCCACCACACCCTTCAACTATGTTGTTTCTATCTAACCACAGGCCTAAAGCAATGAAGCCAACTATCCATGGCTAAAACTTTTGAAACTATGAGCCAAAATAAATCTTCCCTTATTTAAGTCCCTTAGCTTAGGTACTTTCATACAGTGATGAAAAGATAACATAGAAAATTAGTACCAGGAGTGGGGCCTTGATTTCCAAGATGCTCCCAAGACATATTTCCTATTGTTCTCTGCAAAGTACTTTGCTTCTTTTTTGTTTGTTTTTGTTTTTTGCTTTTTTGGTACCAGAGATCGAACTTGAGTCACTGCGCTTTGGAACCACTGAACTAAATCCCTGGCCCCCTTGGCTTCTTTTTAATGACACTAATCTGTTCAATAACCACATGTTCCATGGTCCCAAATTTACACATGCTTCTTTTCTAGCCAAGCTTCAAGTTTCTCAAATTTGTTAGTTCTTTTTGCTCCCAGTTCTCACTGTAAAAGTAGTCAGCCAGAAATATATATGCCACTGCCTGAATGCTATGCTACCTTGAAATTTCCTCTACTAAATTAATTAGTACATTGCATTTAAATAGCCTCGCACAGTCTTAGAGCATGGATAAAATGTAGACAACGTCTTTGTCAGAATGTAACACTCAAGACCTCTACAGCAATTCCTAATAGAGTTGTAATTTCCTGAACCCTCAGGAAACATAAACCTTTACTATCTGCAATCCTTTCAGCATTCTGATCCACCAGGATCACCCATTAAACTCCACTTACAATACCCTGACCTTTTTATAAGCTGCATTTCTAATTTTTTCCAAGTTTCTCCCACAAGCAAGTTCCAAAAGCTTCTGAACCACATGATCAGGTGTAGTCACAGCAACAACCCCATTTCTGGTACCAGTTTTTTGTTACTCAACTTCTTGTCATTGTGACAAAATACCTGAGATAAACAACTTAAAGGAGGAAAGGTTTAGTTTGATTTATAGCTTTAGAGGTTTTAGTCTGTGGTCAGCTGGCTCCATTGCTCTAGGGATGTAGTGAGGAAGAAACATTATGGTGGAAACGCATGGTGGAGCAAAACTGCTCATGGCATGGCAGCCAGGCAGCAGAGAGGGTGAAAAGGATCCAAATAGGAAGGGGCCAGAGGCAAAATATAATTATCCATAACCAGCTTCTTTCAACAATGCCCTCCCTTCTCATGTTCTAATAATACCATCAGATTATAAATCTATCAATAAATTAATCCACTGATGCAGTTGGGAGTCTTCATGAGCCAGTGACTTCCAAAAGCCAGTTTTCTGAACATAGAAGCTTTTAGGGGGACATTTTATACCCAAACAATATACACACATTATTCATTTATCCAGTCCATGCATAATGCAGTGTGTCTGAGGGCTTTCTCTAGGCTGTGAGCCAAGGATATACCACTCATGGTCTCTGCTCTCATGAAACCCCATACAAGATGGTGAAGTAGAGAATAAACATAAGCAAATTAATTACAGATTGTGGTGATGTCCTATGGTAAAGAATTATGGAACTTAGTAATCTAAAACATCTTCTGTATGAAACCACATCTCTTCTTACCCATACAGTTTTCCTCTTAGCAAACATTCTCAGCTTTCATAGATATTTATATTCTTTTTTCCTCATTTCTACCTTTTTTTCTGTTCCTTTTGAGCAAAATGTATCCTTATATTGCTGGCATGAAAATGATCCCACTAATTTTCATGTATTTTTAACCAACATATATTAATATTTTGAGCTCACACAGATATCTCATATTCTGGAAATTGAGTCAAATAAAATTTGTTGCATATCTGCTATAAGCCTAGCACTGTTTTCAGAGTGAAAGATACAGTGACAAATAAGATCCTTGCCCTCATGAAACTTAAGTTTTAGTGGGAAGACAATAAACAATCCATGTTCTTGGTGTAGAGTCCTAGTCCCTAGTTCCAGAGCAAGCACAGAAGACCTTTATTTACAAAGAACTAAATGTATCTTCCAACCTGTGGAGGCTGCCTGAAGGACTAATGGAAGATGCTCATTTGTTTTGCATAACTTGGCACTTGGACTAAAAAGTAGTGGCCATTACTAGAAAACACTGCAAGGGAACCAATGACCTGAAAATGCCCATGTCAACTTTATAGTTGAGTCATACAGCACACTGCAAAGGACTGGAGGGAAAGACTGTGGGATATTCTTTGGGAAGATAGGGCATTCAAAAATTCCTGTACATTTGGGAGAATTAGAAAGAAATACCACATACCCAGGACAAGATGCATACTCATAAAAGACCTAGGCAGACCCTAAGTGTTCACCTTGATCTTCTTAGGTTCACCACAAGCCTGGAGTGTTGGAATATCCCAGCACTGAGCAATGGTCAGATAAGAAGTATTTGGCTTTTTATTTTTCATTTCTTTTCTTTTTTTCAACATAGTATTACGAGTTCTAGCCAAAGCAATTAACACAAGAAATAAAAAGCATCTGAATTGGAAAGGACATCTATTCACAGGTGACATGATCCTATGTATAGTAGAAAGACCCAAAGAATCCACAAGAGAGCTACTAGAGCTAATAAATTCAGCAAAGTCGTACAAGATCAACAAATGAAAATCAATTGTATCTATACCCCAGCAATGAACAATCTAAAAAATGGAAATTAAAAAAGCAATCCCATTAACAACAGCATCTGGGCCAGGGATTTAGTTCAGTAGTGCTGCTGCCTGCTTCACAAGCACAAGATCCCAAGTTCGATCCCCAGTACCAAAACAAACAAAAAACAACAACAGTATCTACAATAAAATACCAGCTGGGCATGGAGGCATACATCTGTAATCCTAGCACTCTGTGAGGCTAAGTCAGGAGGATTGCAAATTCAAGCCTAGAAGCCCAGCTTGGGCAACTTGGTGAGACCTTGCCTCAAAGCTTAAAAATAAGATTTAAAAAGGGGTTGGGATGTAGTTCAGGGCTAAGACCCTGGGTTCAATACCTAGTACAATCAATAAAATATGTAGGAATAAATTTAAGCAAGGTGAAAGACTTGTACACTGAAAACTATAGAACATTGTTGAAAGCAGTGAAGGCCTAAATACACAGAATGAGACATTCTACATTCCTGGGAATCAAACTCAGAACCTTGTGCTTGCAAGGCAGGTGGTGGAACCACTGAGCTAAATCCCCAGCCCACTGTATAATAATTTTATACAAAGGTATGAGCAAGGACAGAGAGAAACTGAAACTGCTGTACACTGCCAGTAAAATTATAATATATAGATGCTGTGGAAAACATTCTGGCTCTGTGAAAAGCCTGGTGGTCCCTCAGTTACACAGAGCTGGGTGTAGTGGTACATGCCTTCAGTCCCAGTCCACTCAGGAGACTGAGGCAGAAGTATCATAAGTTCAAGGCCAGTCTGGGCAATTTAGTGACACTCTCAAAATAAAATAAAATTGGGCTGGTGATGTAGCTCAGTGGTAGAGCACTGTGTATTAAGTACAAGGCTCTGGACTTAACCCCCAGTGCTATAAAACAAACCAAAACATAGAGGAACAAGGCTGGAGATTTAGCTCAGCAGTGCCGCCACCTACCTCACAAGCACAAGGTCCCGAGTTTGATCCCTAGTACCAACCCTCACAAAAAACATAGAATGACCATCTGACTCAGGGGTTCTACTTCTAGATACATATACAAAAGAACCAAAGCCAGGTATGGTGGTGCGCACCTGTTATGCCAGCACTCTGGAAGGCTGACACAGGAGGATCACAAGTTCAAACCCAGCCTGGGAAACTTAGCAAGACTCTGTCTCAAAATAAAATAAAAAGGGTCAGGGAATATAGCTTAATGTGAAGCTATATAATGGGTTGAATCCCCAATCCCACAAAAACAACAAAAATCCCTAAAAAACAGGAACCCAAATACTTGAAAGTCAGTTTTCATTGCAGCATTATTTACAATAACTAAAAAGTGGAAATAACCCAACTGTTCATTGACAAATGAGAGGTAACCAAAATACAGTAAATATATACACAATGAAATGTAATTCAGCAATTAAAACAAAGTTCTGATGTATGCTGCAGTGTTTACCTTGGCAGCACATACTAAAATTGATGTATGCTGCAACACGAATGACCTTGCCGACATGCTAAGTGAAATAAGCCAGGTACAAAAGGACAAATACTGTATGAGTCTATTTATTTGAAATATCAAGAATAGACAAATTCATAGAGACAGAAAGTAGACTAAAGGATACCAGGGCTGGAGGGAATTGAGTTATTGCTTAATGGTTTCAAGTTTCTGTTTGGGGTGATAAAAAAATTTTGGAAATTGTATAGTTAAAATTAGTATCATGGCAAATTTTATGTTATATATATTTTACCACTACTTAAAAAAATTACTCAGTTAATAAAGTGGAAAAAAAAAGTCACTGAAAACTACTAATTACTGCTAACTTTTATTTTGTATTCAAGGACACAATCAACCAGGAGAGAAAGGTTCTCTTGCTCTGTCAAATAAATATATTTAAAAGCTAGCAAACATCAGAGCAGAATTTTATCGAACCTATAAAAGAGATGGGAAAAATTTTATTAATACTGTAGTTATTTAAAGCTATACAGTTAACATATCACAAGGGAAACATAATATAAATATATTCAAACATAATATAAATATATTCCAATTCTTGACATTTCAAATTTCAAAACATTAAAATTACTGTCAAACAAAACTCAGACCACATTAGCAATGGTTTAAAAAAGGGAGCAATTTAATCATTATAATACAGAGTGCTTTAAGTCCTTAAACATGTAAAAGAAGTTTAGTGCATTCAATTGTTACAGTCTTTACATTGCTTCTTTTTTAAAAAAAGTTAACAGTAGTATGAAAAAAGCCACCCACAAAGCCAACTGTCTGAGTGAAGAAATCAGCTAAATTGCAGCATTTGAGAAGTACTAATAAAGCTATAGTTAAAAAATAAAAAGTTTATAAAAATGAAAGCAGCATGCATATTCAAGGCTTTTTCATAACATTTTCATTCGCTGACAAACATTTAACCAAGAGCTTAATATTTATTATTCATTAAATTAGGTAAAATAAACTGGCCAGGGCCACTACATGTGATCATTCAGAAAAACATTTTAATATCCAAAGCTCATTAAACTGAACATTTCTTCTATGAAGAAAGCACATTTTGCAAAATGGTCCTATGGTCACAAAAGAAAGGGTCCTTCTCAACATGAATGAACAGCACCAGTCTTTACAAAGTTTTAAGTCAGTATGAACTTCAGTCTCCTGATGTAGAAAGAGTTAACAGTTAACACTCCCATGATTGATTCATAAGTGGAAAAGCTAACTTTTAACTCATTGGAATCAGTTCAGAATTTTTTTCTCTCTTCACTGAAATTGTTACACAAGGTAGAATTTCACCAAAAGAGAGCTCTTGAAAATTCTGATCTGACACTTCTACAAACACTTCTGATTTCCACCTGATTGTAAGAAAACACTACGGTATTTTACCACATGATTCTTTTTCACATTTTTTGGTACAGTATTTATTTTAGAGTTTTACTCTATTCAACTTCTTATACCAGTTTCTTTTCCTTCGGTATTATCTTCAGTTTAATAACAAGCAAAACAGCTTCTAATTTAAAAAAAAGTAACAGAAGTATTACAAATGGAAATAGTGATATCTGCGAGTGTTTAATGAAAGATCCAATCATTAAGGGCCAGTGATACCACAAAATCTTATTGTCCCAACATGTATAAATAAGCTATTTTTATGCTGGAAATTGTTTAGGCTCATGTACAGCTTTTAATCTTGGTACAGGGCCTGATAAATAAGACACAGAAATAAATCAAGTATTGGGGCTTTTTTTTTCCCATTTCTAACAATTTTTACTCTGTAAAATGTTTGGTCACTCGAAGCTACAAGCTTAATCACTATCAAAGAATTACAAGCAATACAGCCCATCTTACTAGACACACACTAGTAAGCTGGACTAAATATGAGGACAAGCTCTAGTGGTCATTAAACCCGTTCAGAAGGTCCAAAATTCTGAATGTCTCCATTATAGCAGAATAAAAATGTACTGTATTAAAATCTGAATTTTTACAAGTTGTTTTTTAATTAGTGTTGTATTTACATTGCAGAACTTCCACCAGCTGCAGTAGTTTAACTTTGGCACAACATTAAGTTCCATTTCTTTTGGATATTGGATCCTGTTTTTTGAGAGTATGTATTCCCCAAAACATTTTCAGTGTCATCGAAGATTGGGCCCATTCACAGTAAATCAGATATCTTGAGTAGAAGAATTGATTCTCTTTCAACATTTTAAGCAGCTATAAAAGAAAAACATAAAAACCCTGAAACTTTAAAGAAAATAATGTTTTAATTTTTACTACTTTTAAAACAAAAATGGTGCTTGCTTTGGCAGCACATATACTAAAATTAGAACAAAAATGTATCAATTAGCTATGAAAATACATCCTGTCTTCTCTCAGTACTGAGTTCACTTCCCACATACATCTCATATAATGCACTAGACTTGTAGGCAATATATATATATATTCATTATGTGCCAAATTTGTTTATGACATTTACCACCTTTCTCTAATCATTGATAAAAGTTATTAGTATGAAGTATGTTTCATTGTCAGAATTTGTGATGAACAAATTATAAAATCTAAAGACTTGTATTTTTTCTTATTTATATACAAATCTGGCATGTACCAAAGATATATATGTACTTCACTTCCTGCAATATTTTTGGGAAGGTTTTGATGAGTCCTCTTATAAATGAAAAATTTACTAAACCAATGAGAAGACACAAATTCATGTGTTTTATAATATCAGACTTTGATATTTTTTAAGCAAAGCATGCTTCTATGTGCATCACAAAAATGCACGTTACACATATAAAGACATTTTTTGAAAACTGTAGCTTTATGTGAATTCTCAGCATAATTAGTATCTGTGCTAATATAAAACATAAGAATTATCCACACAAATTTTTGTTTTTGTTTTTGTTCTTTTTTGAGACAGGGTCTCACTGTATAGTTGAGACTGACCTGGAACTCACTCTGTAGCCCAGGCTGGTCTCGAACTCACAGCGATCCTCCTGCCTCAGCTTCCCGAGTGCTGGGATTATAGGCATGAGCCACCACACCTGTCAATCCACACAAATTTAAAGTAAGGTCAAAGTAAACCATACAGAAAAGTTCACATTATTTTTAGAAGACTGCAGCTCTCCAGAAAATCACTGCAGAGCCTCAACAACAATTCACTGCAGCAACAAATTTGCTGATTTAATCTTGGCTGGGTGCACATTCTTGTGTTTAGCAATAAAAAAAATGCCTGTTAAAAATATTTTATGCATCTGGGTCAGAACAAAGTCTGTTCTGAAGCTTTCCGACATGAGGAAGTGGAGACTGCATTTCAGGATAAAGCCGTATAAAACTGTTTTGCTTCTTAAGACCTACAGTGATTACATTATGCTCTATATCCTGTTACATGATTTATGATGCTTATTAAAACAGGTACATTTTTAGTTCATCTATTTTCCTGCCTTAAGAAAAAATAAATAGCCAGGCATGGTGGTGCATACCTGTAATCCCAGCACTTGGGAGGTTGAGGAAGGAGGATTGCTGTGAGTTCGAGACCAGCCTGGGCTACATAGTGAGTTCCAGGTCAGTCTCAAGTACATAATGAGACCCTGTCTCAAAAAACCAAGAAAGATCCCAAAAAAACAAAAACAAGGAAAAATTAATGAAAAATATTGCTAGGCAATAAGAAGAGTTCCTGGTATCTTTATAAATAATTGTTAAACCAGGGAGACGACATGAGGGAAGTAAGAAGTACTGTGTAGAATAAGACTGTATAAAAATAAAGGGGAGTTAGGAATGTAGAAAGCCAAGGAAATAAGTAAAGATACTCATGTAAAATGTAGTGATGGTACCCTACGTCTCCTCTCCTACCTTACTGCCTGAGAACACTGCAGTAACTTCTTGTAGCACAATGCTATTTGAAAATAACTATGGACAGACACAGACATTTTATGACAACTATGTTATTTTCAAAACAGTATTTTTTAATCCTAGAATACTCCAAAACAGAACAGAAAAAGAATAAAACAGGGCTGGGGATTTAGCTCAGCAGTTCTGGTGCCTCCCTTGCAAGCGCAAGGTCCCAAGTTCAATCCCCTGTACCGCCCCCCAAAAAAGAATAAAACAGTGTCTGAAATCCATATTAAGAAATGAAGTCCTAACTCCAAATTAGGTATCAATTTGTGACAATAAAATTATAATAAATGAATTAAGATTTAAGGAATACACCAAAACCTTTCCATTTTAAACCATATTTTTTTTCACTTTTATGACTATACATATTTTTTAACCAAAAACAACAAACACTTATTTTTAGCTGAACACAGGACTTGTGCTAATATCAGTTTTGTTTTATATCAAAGAATGAAAAGATATTTTAGGCAGCTGAGTTAATAATGAATCCATTACTTGACTTTTGATCTCTAAAACAGAAATAATCTGCATTAGTTTTCAAAAACACCACCTAAGCAAACATGAATTTATGTTTTAACCCATTCATGCCATGAAATTCATAGATGTTACCTAGAAAAGTTCAAGAAACAAGAACTTGAAGAGAGAAATATTTTATTATGTTCTGCTGTTATGTGCCATTCCAAAAATGGCACACTAGGCATAAAAGGATTAATAGAAAAAGATACTGTAAAAATCTAATAAAGTTTTAGGGACAACATGATGAAGGAAAAAAATATCCATTTTCACCTAGTTTCTTAAAAGGGAGAAACCCTCACCCCTGCTGTCTCTATTTTGGTATATTCTCCCCCTTCTTTCTAGTTTGTTTTTTTAATAGGTGAAAAAATGAAACCTTAGTGAAGGGAGGATTGTGAGAAACACATTTTATTTGTCTTTAGTTTGTGTTTGTCTCCATCTTCTTTGTTACAAAGTAATTTTCCCTTGAAACAAACTAAAAAACATTTTGTATTAAAATATAATTAAAGCAACATGAAACTCTACAACATAATAATTATAATCACACATGAAAATCATGTATGTCTTGGCAATACTAGTGGCACCTAGTTCTCTTACTAGGGAAAAGCAGCAAAAGTATTTTAGAAAAAAAGTCAAGTGAAGATGACTGATACAACCATGTGACTTAAAAATGCACATCGATGATGAATATAATCGCAGGTTAAAAACTTACATTTCAGTCATCCGATTTCGACAGTTTCCGCTTCACATGTCGTGGGGGTTCCCAAGTATCACTATCATCAGTTTCTTCTTCATCCTCCTCCTGATCATCAACAACTTCATCTTCCTCCTCATTTTCCTCAAATAATTCTATGCCTAACTCAGATCTTCTCTGTCTCTCTGCAAACCATTCTCTGACCTGCTCATAGCCCATATGTGATCTGTTGACGAGCTCGTCGAGGTCTTGCTCGTTGAGAAATTTGTGCTTCAGGTAATAATCCTTAAGGATCGCAGTTCCAGTTTTAAATTTTATAAGTGATGGTGCCCTGTCCCAGGTGTTCATTCTTTTGCCTCCTCGCGGCCGCCCACGCGGTCTTCCTCTCCCTCGCCCTTTGGGCCTCCCTCTCCCTCTTTTCCTAAGGGAAGACAGGCCGTTCATGCTGCTTGAGTTGGAGCTTTGATAGTAGTAGTACCACTTTAAATTTCCGTTCTTCCAAGCATAGCGAGTGTCCCCAAACCAGCTAACTATGTCTGTCCTGGCAAGCCCACTTTCCTCGGCCAACTTATCATACTCCTCTGCTGACGGCCACTGGCTGCGGACGAAAGCGCTTTTCAACATGTGCAGCTGCTCTGGGGTTTTTTTACATATCTTGCCAGTACTCCCTGACTTAGGTGGGGCCGATTCATCTCCAGGAGAAGTTTCTCCAGCTTCTTCTTTGGAATTACCTGCGTTACTTTCATCTATTTCTATTTTCTCTTCCTTTAAAGCTTTTGATTTCTTCTCTGTAAACCAAGCATCAATTTCTCTTCTGGTAAGTTTGGTTTGCGCTCTTAACCTATTTAATTCCTCATCTGTAAGAACCGAGCTGTTAAGAAAACTTGCCTGAAGGACGCGAAGTTGCTCTGCAGTTTTCTCCTTAAACTTCTGTGGAGTGAAGTCAGGAAAAGGATTCCAGGATTGTTTAGGCTGTGAAGTAACCACAGTTGGGGTGTCTGTGGTTTCGTCGCTGGAGTCTATGATGATGGTGGTAGAGGGGTCATTGTTGAGATGTACGCACTGGTTGCTTTTTGAATTTCTCTGGTTGTATCTCGTGTCACTAAACCATTTTTTAATCTCTCCTTTTGTCAGGCCTGTGATTTTCATAAGTCTGATAATTTCTGAATCATGGGGGAACTGATTTTTAAGGTAGCTAACTTTTAATTCTGCAAGTTGCTCTTTAGTCTTTTTTGCCCGAATGCCAAATGAATCAGGATTTACCAGGGGCGTTTCAGGTTTGGCATTTTGAGAAGGTGGAACTGCTGCTGCAGCTGGCTTTGTTTCTGCAACAGGCTGAGCAGCAGGTGCTTGGCTTTTCTGTACATTTGTTTGATTGGGAACCCCTGCCACTGTCAAGGCTATTGGTGCTGTTACAGGCAAGGTATTTGTCCCAGCCACTTGGGTAAGAACCAGACCTGGCTGGCCAACAATTTGGCATGTCTGTAAAATAGGTGGTAACCCATTACTCCCTGTGGAAATGTGGGTAGGAATGACAGTTATGGTCTGAGGAACAGTATGTACCGTTCCATTGAACTGTTTTCTTCTTGCCTCCTCTACTTCTTCTGGAGTCCAACTAACACCATGTTTCAGACGCTGGGCTGAAAACCATATCTTGATCTGTTCCTCTGTATATTTTGCTTGAGCAGAAAGAACTGTGATTTCTGACATTGTTGGATAAGGGAATTTGTTGTAGGTGTTAAGTAAAAGGGGGTTGTTATCTAATGCAGCATTGTAGGCAGGAATGCTATTGACAGGGATTAAGACTTTGGGAATTAAATTAGAGTTCTGCTGTGCTGATACTGCAGTTATCACCTGTGCTAGTCCAGGAAGGACTGCTGTGGGGGTCACTACTGTACTGGCAGTATTTGGATGTATTCTGTTTACAATGGAAGTACTTGTATTAGATTCTGAAGCTGAAGAACTTGCACTTTCTACGTTTTCTTCACGGTCTGGTTTGATCTCATTATCTTTCTTTTCAGGAACATCCTCAGCTGAGTTATGATGGACTGTAATCCGTTTGTTTTCTACTTTATTTTTCATCATTTTCATGATAGGAGTTTTACTGATCGAGATTCCTGAAGAAGAAACTTCTATGGATTCTGTTTGTTCTGTATTCTCCTCTTTAACAAAACTACCATCAAAAGTCAGATCATTTATTGTTTGTTCAAAGATTGTCTGGTTATTACGTTTCACCATAGTCAACTTGAAATTCTCTTCTCCTGGGTGATATTTCAGATTATGCTCAGAAAGTGCATCATACCTTTTGGTAAGAAAATTGCATTCAACACAAACATAAGATGAATTTAGCACTACATTGGGGTGTTCTGAATCCACGTGGAAAGTAAACATATTTAGATCTGGAGTTTGAAAAGTACAATATTTACATTCATAGCCACCTTCAACTTTTTTATTTTGCTGATTGTCAGAATCCACAGATTCATGAACTTCCTCGTCACTTGAGATGCTCGCTGCTCTGGCGTTCTCCACAGGTGTAAGGACAGGAGGACCTTCATCCAAATCTGATACCAACTCAAGGTCTGGATCCTGTTCACTGGCAAGGACCATGCAAGGTGTTGTTGATTTTCGCCTGCTTGCCATTCTGATGTTATGGGTAAATTTCAGTGGTGACCAAAAATCATTGAGGCTTAAAACTGTTCAGGATTCTTCATTTGGAAACAATGGCTTTTGGTTCTTCAAGTCCACTTTTGTGCTCAACAAGTCTCATTAGCAGCTTTTTCATGGTGCAATCAAGTAAAGAGCTTATTGTTGGCAGCTAAAATACTGCTGAACTGCTGAAATTTTTGAAGCACACCTCCAATCACCTACATTAAAATAAATTTAAAATGAGTGACTATGATCTTGTAAGCAAACTAGAGTTATACTTCACTTAGGTTAAGTTACTGGGTATCTCAGGTATAAAGATCTGGAAAAAGACAAGAATAGAAGAAAGTCTTCTACAAATCAAAATAGATCTCTAGACAACTCACTGAAGGCCATAGACGGCACTCATACGTCAGACCCAAGCTTGGTTATTTGCCTCTTTTAACCACCTAGGTATTAGGAAAAAAGAAAGAAAGAAAGGACACTATTATCAGTGTAAAATGATAATCTGTTAACAAGGGAGGAACTTTAAAACTAGAGAAAGCAGTCACAGATATTAAAATATAATAGCCATTACATGTGTAAGCAATTCAGTGCATCGGCTACAGCCTCATCTTCCTATAGATCTGTTTCATTATCTTCAAAAGCAAGCTCAAAGGTGACAAAAACAAAAAGATGGAAGGTGATAACCTCAGTTTCAGAACCACTGTTCTTTATCATTCTGTATAATGCTACCAGAATTTATAAGATATATCTAATCATATCAGCCTATAAATATGGATCCCCAGTGCTGAAAAACTAAGTTCAAGTTCCTTAAGGCACACATAATTCCCTTCGCTATTTGGCCCCAGCCTCACTTTCCTATTCTATCTCTTGCCATCTTTCTCCTCCATCATATTTCCTCATGCCTTTCACACACAGGAAATGATTGCCCCTCCAAGGAGTTTCAGTGCACTTTCAGACTTTGTTTAGGCCATTCCTGAGTCTAGGATATTTCTTTGTGCCCTAATGTGTTAATCTACTTCTCTGCTTTATAGATCACTATTCTCTTTAACTGGCTTTCATATCCTCCACTGTACTTTCATCTAGCACTTTCCCATATTATAGCAGCAGTGTGACATTTCTGTTCCTACTCCTTTATATCTATAGTCTCCTTATTACAGATACTGTGGTCTATTCTTGTGTGTGTGTGTGTGTGTGTGTGTGTGTGTGTGTGTGTGTGTGTGTGCAGGCAGGCTCTTGTTTTGTAGTTCAGGCTGGCCTTGAACTATGTAGTCTAGGCTGACCTCAAACTTGAGGCAATCCTCTTGATTTGGCCTCCTTAGTGCTGGATTACAGGCATACACCACCACACCTGGAAAGTCTTTTTTGTTTTTTTGTAACAGCTTACTGAAATGGGTTGCACAAAGGACATTTATGTTTTCAGTCTAACGTCGTCCCAGCTGAGATATTTTGACTGACATTTCATTCATGCCTGCATCTCCAGTGCACACAGAAAATCTATACTAGGGCCAAGGATACAGCTCAGCAGCATAGTGCCTGCCTGGCAAGCTTGAGGTCCTCAGTTCCATCCCCAGTACCAAAAAAAAAAGCAAAGAAAAAATAAAAAGAAATCTATATTTAAGCACATAATCACTAAATATTTATTAAATTAAACTAACATGAATTAGAAAATGAGCTTGAGGATACCGCCATAGCTTTGAACAGCTGCAATTCACAGTAATACCTTTATATCATCAAGGAAATATAAACTAAACTTATACAAATACATCTTAATAAACTTGGCAATCAAACTATTTAAAATAAATTAGATGCTAAATCAGTTAAGGCTTATGTTTCTGAAGTGTAAACCAAATCAAAGAGAATAAAACAAGTAAGTGGTCTCACTTATTTGCCGCACGAGTTATTTTTCATTGACTGACACTATCCCTATTATAGCTGAGTAAGGAAATAGGATTTTAAAGCAAAAGTAGGTCCCTGTGGAAAGACACACTGACTGAGTGAAGAGGGAGACATTTCGGGAAACAGCTGTGCAAAGAGAACACGCCTTGTCTTGAAGGTGGCTAAGCTCCCCACTAGAATCACTCAGAAATCACTCATGGAAAGCCGAGCTAAAAGTCCCTGTTCTCTGATTCCCAAATTACAAACAAAGAGCACTGTCTTAGTAACACTATGGTGTGTATATTTGGAATCCCTACCATTTAAGGTGTCATTCTTTTTTCTATAAAAATCTTTTGATTTCTAAGAAATTGTAAAGCAATCACTAAAATTTAAAACTATTTTTTTCTTTCCTTCATTTATTTTCCAGTACTGGAGCTTGAACCCTGTGCCCACATATTAAGCTACGTCTGCTCTGCAGCCCATTCATTCACTCATTTATTTGGAACTGGGTCTCACTAAGTAGTAGCTAAGTTACTCAGGCTAAACTCGAACTTTCAGTCCTCCTGCTTCAGCTTCCCAGGATGCTAAAATTACAGGATGTACCAGTATGCTCGATTTACAACTGTTTTTTAACTCAATGTTATAAACTAAAGTCATCTTCTAATCTAATAGAGGTCATCACTATTTTTTTTTTCAGATATCAACACAGCTTGTTGATTATCACTTGTTAGAAATAGAATTCCCAAGGCCTGGGAGGATAGCTCAGTGATAGAAATGAGACTACGGGTTCCATCTCCAATATCACAAAAATGAAAGAAAAAAAAAAGAACAAAGAAACAAGGAATTCTCAAAATAGCTCTAAAAATGTAGAAAAGTAATAATAAATGAGCAGGACTCATTATGTGG
Organism: Fukomys damarensis; assembly: GCF_012274545.1. Taxonomy (NCBI): domain Eukaryota; kingdom Metazoa; phylum Chordata; class Mammalia; order Rodentia; family Bathyergidae; genus Fukomys; species Fukomys damarensis. Next base: position 67,374,975 of record NW_022900917.1, read on the forward strand.
CCTGTAAAGAAAAACTTGAGAGGCAGGAGAATAGTCCAACACATTTGGTTTGTGTATATTAATAGCTAGAAGTTAAAAAGAAAGTTTTTTTTTCCTGAAACTACCTCAAATTGGTGGTTTTCAAATGTTTTTATTTAGGGGAGCCCTTTATTCTAAACAAAATACTATGAGAGTCCAGTACAAAAGAGATAAAGGAGTCACTATGTGGTTGGAGGAGGAAGAAGGTAAACTACTTCCTGATTGAGGCCCAGGGATCCCACAACCTCTACTTCTCAGGAGTGCCAAGGTGTGTTTGAAACACTTTACCTTAAAAACTTAAAGGTGATCAAGGCAATATAGCAGCTTCTCCTAGTTTTTCTCAGCGTGCCTCTACTATACATGGAATTTGAAAACTAACCTAGAGTGAAGTGCTATGCCCTTGCAGTTTGCTTACCTGGAGTTATGAAGGAAAGCCAACCCAAGGTATCGAGGGAAGAACAAGTAGCCAATAGAATAAAGTTATACAAGAGGACTCCAGATCTTTTTGTTCTTTTGGCTCTCCAGCTCTCACGGTTAAAACTTCTTTTTTAAAAAAATCTTACCTAGTAGCCGGGTGTGGTAGTGAATGCCTGTAGTCCCAGCACTTGGGAGGCTGAGGCAGGAGGACTGTCGTGAATTCAAGGCTAGCCTGGGCTACACAGTGAGATCCTGTCTCAAAAAATAAATCAATAAGTAAATAAATCTTACCTAACATATAAAGAAATATGCTACCAAATTTGTTATTTTTCTACTAGCTCAATCACATTGATCAGGCTAGGCATGGTGATGAATGCCTGTAGTCCCAGCACCCATAAGATGGAGGCCAGCCTGAGCTACATAGAAAGACCCTGTCTCAAAAACAAAACAAAACAGCCAGGTGTGGTGGCGCACGCCTGTAATACCAGCACTCAGGAGGCTGAGGCAGGAGGATTACTGTAAGTTTGAGACCAGCCTGGGCTACATAATGAGTTCCAGGTCAGTCTCAAGTACATACTGAGACCCTGCCTCAAACAAACAAACAAACAAACAAATCAAAACAATAAAACAGGCTAATCAGTAAGAAGCAGTTTTCAACAAATTTTAAAAGCTTAAATTTTATCTACAGTCATGAAAAATATGAAACACCGATACACTATATTACAACTTAGTAATGTATACCCAAAATTGTGGGGTTTTTTTTCCTCTGAAAACATTGGCCTAGGCAAAATACTTAGTTAAAAGAGAGTCTTAAGCAGGGGGGCAAGGGGGTGGAGGGCTTCATTTATACAAAAGCCTAAAAACCTGATTATCTTGGCTATTTAAGATTATCTCAACTTCTAGTTACTTCTATATGTAACCATGCAGACCTGAGAAATACTCTTTTCTTTTTCCTTCTAACTACAAGCTATCTTCAGGTTCTCCACAATTTCACTGACAAAAACTGTGTATTATTTAACATATTTCTAAAAGAAATAAGAGAATTCCCAAAAGAATGCCAAAATGGCTCACTATAGTCTAAAAATAGACCAATGAGCAAAAAAGCTTATCTTTCTGGTTCTTATTATAAAATCATAATTTTGAAAGAAAGTAAGGACCTTAGTACAACTGCCTCATTTTATGGAAGAAGAAACCTAGGCTCAGAGTAATTAATTCATAGAGGCATTATGGTATACAATGAGAGCATAGATTTTGGAGGTCCTTTTGCCACTCAGTAGTTAGATATCTGGAAAAGCTATTCAACTTTAGGGCTGGGATTTAGCTCAGTGGTTCAACTGCCTGCCTCACAAGTGCAAGGACCTGAGTTTGATCCCCGGTACCAAAGAAAAAAAAAAGCTATTCAACTTCAACTGCAGTTTTCTCATCTATAAAACCAAGTTTCTCCAATAATTTGTTGGGTGGCAGCCATGTGCCAGGCACTTAGTGCTGGGCACTAAGGATGCAGTGGTGACCAATACAGACTGTTTCTGCTGTCAGGCACAAGAAGTAGCTCAAGGAGAACCGACCCACAGTGATGACAGAATAACTGTGATCAGTGCAGTGAGAAGCAGCACCAGGGACTGCGCAGGAGTGGCATGGCTCCACTGTGGTAGCTGAACAAGTAAGAAGCCTCCTCTCCCCATGGTGGTATATAGTAAGTGCCTAATGGGTGCTATTTTTCAGTCCCTGAATAATGCTTTGGGGAGGATAAGAAATACCAGCTGTTTGATATGTTCTTGTTCTCTCTCCAAACTTACTCAACTGACATGGCACACAAATTGAATGAAAAAGTGGGCACTAAAAATACAGAATTTATGTGGTGTAGTTCCAATTAATCCCCCTTTGTCATTAAAGTGCAATGGAGCCAGGACAGGAAAGCTGCCACACTGAAATTGCTATTAGCTGACAGGCAGCTGATCCTGTTTGAATATCCACCAAGAACAAGGCTCAAAATCAATCTGGAAGCCAGGCGTGGTGGTGCATGCCTGTAATCCCAGTACTCAGAAGGCTGAGACAGGAGGATTGCTGTGAATTCGAGACCAGCCTGGGCTACATAGTGAGTTCCAGTTTAGTCTCAACTACATAGAGAGACCCTGTCTCAAAAAACAAAACAACAACAACAAAAAAAATCAACCTGGAGGGAACAGCTCTGCTGCGGGCTGTGGGGGCCATGCAGGCCCTGAGTGGCCGGCAGAATTTCCATGGTGATGGACCAACAGTAGAAAATTTGAAGAGATGCAAGCAGAAAAGTGAAATGAAACCAGGCCCGAGGGCAACAGGAAAGGCCGGGTATCAGGAGGTCCGTGAGCCCTCTTGCCAGACCAACAGAAGGTGTCCGGGTCAGGACTCCTGAGGCTGGAGATGCGGCTGGCAGGCTGGCACTCGAGGGGCAGGAGGCGTGGACAAGAAGCCAGCACGCAGCAGAGCAGAGGGAGACCATCTCTCAGCCCCTCTCCAGGCGCTGGTCAGGCCAGAAGCCCACAGGCTCGGCTTCCCACCACCTTTCCCACCCTCCAGGAACCCTCGGAAGACACTCCTGGGAGGTGCTTCTGGGGGCCTTTGCGCCTCCTTTCCCACCCCAGCTGTCCGCTCAAGGCCTCTCTTTCCTCTTAAAAACCATTTTCAAACTTTTCAAAACTTTAATCTTTTTCTGCAAGAGAGCTGACAGTTCACTCGAGGGTGGGGCGCATTTTGAGGTCATTGCTCACCGTCTTTACAGCTCCCAAACCATCTGCACCGAAGGAATTTGGGCTCAAAACTAGGACCCATTCTTTGCTTTTTCTACGGAGATGAGTGGGGGTGTCAATTAGGGGAACCTTGCACTATTTACCTGGAAAGGGTCAGAGGTCAGTTGCACAACAGAGTAGCCTGATGGCTTTGATTAAAACAGTAAAAAGTACGATCTAAATATATTCAAACTGTAAATGTAATTCTTTTGAAAATCTTTCAGTTGACTTTTCTGTAAGAAATATATTTAAAACACTGGCCAGCCTTCTTGGAAGAAACAGGAACTGTGGTTTCTCAGCGGTAGGGAGGCTAAGGCAGGATGACAGCCCCAAGTTTAAGGCCAGCCTGGAGTACATAAAGACCCTGTCTCAACTCCCCCCACCCCAGCAATAGTAATAAAGCACTGAAAAAAATTAACGGTTTACTGCTTTTAAAAAATAATCAAAGTAGTGATTAAGGAACATGGAAAAATATTTACCCAAACTTAAATTTTTGAACAATCAGAACAAAATCTGCATGTTAACTATAATAACTAAGAGGGAATATTTGTGCATATGGATAAAAACTAGATGAGAAGTATATATAAAAAATGAAATTTTCACATGAAATAATGGGTGGAATTTTTAGGTGTGCTATTTACTCATCTTTTTTTGTTTTTCCTGGAATCCCTCGTACCACAAGATTGAACCCTCATCCTTCACATTGAGCTACATCACTCAGCCCTTTATTTTTCATTTTTGTGACAGGTTCTCACTAACTTGCCGAGGCTAGCTAGGCTGGAATCTGCAATCCTCCTGCCTCAGCCTCCCACAGTGTTCTTCCAGGAGAAGCAGGAATCCTTCAGTACAAATAGCATTCAGGTGTATTTCTGACATTTTTTGGAGGTGTTGCTCTGAGAAGTCAGGTTGGTTCTAAAAACCTTGAAAAATCACCTATATTCTGTATGATGCAAATCTGGCCAAGCCAATTTCTATGGATCTATTTGTGTCCTGGCCCTTCTCCTGAGGGTAGGATGTTCCTCAACTAAATTATGATTCTGAACTCACTGAAATAATTATTTAAAAGTTTCTCTACAAAAAAGGACTTAATGAAACCAAAATTTATTTCATTACTGTATAAAAATTTTGGCAGTTCTTACAAGTTCTTCTTTTATGGTCATAATGACTATCTGTTTGACTTTTCACTCTATCCCCAGGGCAAGTTCATATTAGGACCCCTTTATATCTGCTGAAAACAATTCTAAAATATACATATATCATGTATGACCCACTTTTCTTCATTAAACACTCATTTATGGAGGAGCTATTAAAACGATTATGCTTCCTGTATGTGGGTTATTTACAGTGATAAAGTCCTTACCGATAATAAATTACACTAGTCATTAGAACATTAAACTATCCTCCAATCTAAAGTATTACAAGTCTGGCGCAATGACACATGCTTGTAATCCCAGCTACTGAGGAGACTGAGGCAGGAGGATCACAAGTGCCAGGTCAACCTTGACAACTCAGCAAGATCCAGTATCAAAAATAAGAAGAGGGCTGGGCATGGTGGCACATGCCTGTAATCCCAGCACTCGGGAGGCTGAGGCAGGAGGATCACTGTGAGTTCAAGACCAGCCTGGGCTATATAGTGAGCTCCAGGTCAGTCTCAACTACATAGTGAGACCCTGTCTC
>NW_022900917.1:67380057-67390469 GCF_012274545.1 Fukomys damarensis
TAAAAAAAAAAAAAAAAAAAGAAGAGGGCTGAGGATGTAGCACAGTGGCAGAACACTTGCATAGCATGAATGAGGCCCTTGGTTCAATCCCAGTTATGCTAAATACACACACACACACACACACACACACACACACACACACATTCTGTTATTAAAATATAGCAATGAATATTCAACAAACGGTTGTCAGTAACTAACTTGTGCTTGTTTTATGTAAGAATAGTGTAAACCTATATTTGTGGATTAAGAATGAAATGAGAAAAATAAAAACATTTAAAGAATTATTCCTGCAGTGAAACTTAGCAGAAAAGAGCACAGTTCTTATAAAGTTACAATGCAGGGCTGGGGTTTTAGCTCAGCAGTTTCACATCTGCCTTGTAGGTGCAAGTACAAAAAAAAAAAAATTACAAAGGCAAATTTTTACTTAGAGCCATTATTACTCTGTCCCATAAAAACTATCATGATGTCCTATTTCATTTTTAAAAGCTTTAAAAGTCCTGAATGCAATATACTATAAAAAGTTAGTGGCTCCTTTTAGATTCAATGCTTACTACTAAAAAATTTATAAATTAATTTATAAAAAATTTATAATTAAGCTGAGCTATAACTATACTGAATTTCTAACTTTTTTTTAGCTGTCTGTCTTGTACTTCATATTAAATGATTAACAGATAACAGTATTTGGGCTAGTTAGCCACAAAAGCCTATTATTTTGGTAAGATTTTATGTGAATAAAAGCAAACTGTTTTGTATATCAATTCTGGATCAAGTGAGAACAATTTAGAAGATACTAAAGTTTTTAAGGTTCATGTCAGTTTTGACCCAGCAAAAACTAAATAAACCTGCTCTTTGGAGCAAGGATACGTACCCTGAGGATCTTCAGGACTCTGCAGTCATACACACTCCCCAGAGCCCTGAGGGTTTGCTGTTCTGTTTAGTTTCACTTTTTCCTTTGAGTCAGAGTTCTGTGTAGCCAGCTGAAAACAGTTATTTTCACATGTTCCTATTCAAACCCAAAATTACAAATTTACCAAAATCCCGAATGACTGAGATAACAGTAGGAACAAAGAATAATGGGATCAAAGTTTTAGAAAAGGGTATCTACTGTGTTTAAAGAAAAAATAGACAGATAAGGTGACTGTCACACACTTAAGGCATTTGCACATTTAAAAAGTAAACTTATTTAGAAACAACAGTCAAGTTCTTTAAAAAATTAAATTAGAAATTTGATAACACAAGTGTGTACCCATAAGAAATTTGTTTGAAGATTATTGGTAAGTAGACTCATTACCTAAGAGATACATCTCATAAAACTGCTAAATGGAGTACAGACAATAAAAAAGCAAGTATAACAGTGAAGAGACAGGAAGGAATGTGATGAAAATGAAAGCATCTACAAAATTCTGGCCAAAGATAATCTGATCTCAGAGAATACTTTGTAATGCAAATGAAAGCTGAAGGACTAAGAAACTCCACCCCATACCTGGTTTTGTCTGCCTGAGAACGTGGACTTTCACGACACTTAGGCAGACTCCAAGCTGACATCTTTCTCTGGGCCACTCTGATCCCAGGTGTGAGGGGAGGGTCTTCAAAAGGATGCTAGACACCCACATCCTAGTCTTCTGCCTGCTGTCATTCAGGTGTGTCACACACTGAAAGTGATAGCGAAACTCTCCAACTTTTTAATGTTTGTGAATATGACCCAAAGTTAATTTCCTTTTGAAGACAGTGTCTTTCCTTCTTTTCTCAGACGTGTGTTATGTCCTTCACACAAGAATTCTATTCTTTGTTTTGAATGAGATTATCTTTGAGATGGTAACAAATCACTCATATGTCTGTTATGGTCCATATATTTTTTTGGTACTGGGGATCGAACTCGGGTCCTTGTACTTGTGAGGCAGGCAGCGTATAATTCATATTTTAAATACTTCCCTGAGGGTACATTCATTCAATTTTTAAAAACAATTCCAAAGAAAATAGTAATTAGCATTTATAATATCAATTTGTAAAAACTCATTCATTTTTTAAAAAATCTTTTAGTTTTTTGAGACAGGGTCTTGCTCTGTAATTCAAGCTGGCCTTGAACTTGTTATGTAGCCTAGGCTGGCTTTTTTGGTACCAGGGATCAAACTCAGGTCCTTGAGCTTACAAGGCAGGAGGCGGAACCACTGAGCTAAATCCCAGGCCGAGGATGGTTCTGAACTCGAGGCAATCCTCCTGCCTCAGCCTCCCGAATGCTGAGATTACAGGTGTGCACCACCATGCCTGGCCTGAAAACATAATATGTAAGCTAACACTTCTTAAATAGGTACAAATATGGTCAAATATTTAAATATTGGCATGATTGATATAAGTAGTTATTATCATAATTTTATAACTATATTTTAGTCACTTATATACTAAATATATATATTTTTAGGAATTGTTCTTATAAGTCTTGAAGCACGTTTTGGGGAGACAGGCAGAAGGATAGTAAAATTTCTAGATCAATTTCCCTACACTAAAGGTCCTATCTCGTGACATTCATTCATCTTGTGGACCTCTGTTATCACAGCTTCTGATACATTGGCTGACACATGCAGATTCCAGCAGATATTAATTGAAAAATAATTATAAATATACACGTAAGATTTATTATGAAGTTCAGTGATTCTGCTTCCTCTAAAATTAAAGCAGTAGGGCCAGAGATTTAGCTCAGTGGTGCCACTGCCTGCCTCGCAAGTGCAAGGTCCCGAGTTCAATCCCCGGCACCAAAAAAAAAAAAAAAAAAATTAAAGTAGTATGTAAACACAATGTACTACAAACATGTATAATTAAAAAAAGGAAGGGCATCAAGAATGGATGGAGGAGGCGTGGGACCAACAAGTCACCAAAGAAAGAAAGCCAGTGGGAAACCTGGGAGCCTTTGGACACAGGCCTGTCTTTAGCAGAGGATGAAGAACTGGTGTCACATCCGCTCCAAAATTAAAGCTAAGTACTTCCTGCTGCTGTGGTCCTTGACACCTCTGGATGTCATCAGGTGAACAGAAGTTACAAGCACACCTCCGGCCCTCTGCAGCTAGGCTCTGCACCATCAGCAAGGATACACAGAGTTGGATGGGTTACAGTTTCCTGACCTTGTTTTGTAGTGTGCACTGTTATATTTACTCTGTGAAGCTGTACTCCTTATTATTACTGGAAATGGTTCCCTTTTTTGTTCCTCTTTCTTGTTTTTTGCTGTGCTATGGATTCAATCCATGGCTTTGCATTTGGAAGACCATCACGGTAATATAGAACTACATCTTCAGCTCCTGCTTCTTTTATTTTACTGGCAAGTTCTAAAGTCCTTGTTTTGTTATTAAAGTCCTATTGCATACTATACAGAAGTTTTGATATTACTCTTAATTTTTTTTTTTGTTTTTTTGAGACAGGGTCTCTCTGTGCAGTCCAGGCTGGCCTTGAACTCACTATGTAGCCCAGGTTGGAGGCAAACTCATGGCAATCCTCCTGCCTCAGCTTCCCAAGTACTGCGATTACAGGATTGTACCATTACACCTGGCTTGATGTTATTCTTAAAATGGTTCATAAATCTGATGTTTATTTCATAACTCCAAAGAAACCTTCCTTGAGAAACACTAAGTTTTTTTTTTCGTTGAAATGATCAATAATAAACATATTTGTTATAATGCCCATATTCTCTATTAAAAAAGGGGGGGATGGAGAGGTAAGGGAGGGAAGAGAAAGAGCAATTAAGATTATTATAGCCAGGTATGATGGCATATGCCTGTGGTTCCAACAATCAGGATGCTGAGGCAGGAGGATTGTCATGAGTTCAAGGCCAGTCTGGGTTACATGCCAGCCTGAACTACATAGTAAGACCCTACCTCAAAAAAAAAAAAAATGATGAGTTAAACATGTACCAACTCCCTACAAGGAATGTAAACATTATGTACTACAAGCACACTAATAAATATGTAAATAAAGTCTTAAAGCAATCAATAACACAGTTGCTAAAGTTAGAAAGTATTTTTTTAAGTAGTAAGCATGTATCTGTTTTTTAAGGAAAGCTTTCTTGTCTTGTTTTTTGTGTTTTTTAAAGCAGGGTCTCACTATGTAGCCCAGGCTGGCCTCAAACTCACAGCAATCCTTCCTCCTGCCTCAGCCTCACAAGTGCTGGGATTATAGGAATGCACCACCACACCTGGCAAGGAAAGCTTTTAAAACAGTATCCAAAAGCAATGTCACAGAAACTAATGTAAGTACATTTATGTCCAAGTTTTTATCATTCCAAAACAACACAACATACCTGCCATAGCTTCCTCAGCATCCTGTTCTTTGAAAAGGAAGGGTATTCCTTCAGATCAAGTGTCTAGCTCAGGCCATCCTTACCAATAGGGTCCAAAGTAGCTATCAGTCTTCTCCTATTTAAAAAAAAAGTATTATCATGAGTTAGCCTTGGGAAATTTCAGTTTATGCTTCAACTTTTAGACAATAAATGTAATTTAGAAAAACCCCTTTTATTTCCTCATAAAAATTTTAACGCTGCCTAAATGTCAAACCCAATATTGACAGAAAGCAAAAAATTCAAAACTACACATTAAAAAGTTTTACTTACACAGAACCAAGTAATAATTACACTATTTGTATAAAATTTCAAAATGTGAACATATGAAGCCGCAATGTGAAAATAGAGATTTTGAAATTAGGAATTAAAATTAGTGCACACTAAGTTATGAAAGACAACTGGAGTTGAAAGTAGGAGTATGTTTTTACTTATACACATAGACATACTAATATTTGTATCCTAATTTATTGTGTATTGAGTGGAATGGAAAGGATTACTAATGCTGGAACACAAGCCAATAAAGCCTTGAATAAACTAGTGATACTCAACTCCTAGACATGAGGTTATCTAATAGAATGGTGCTTAAACATTTAGTTTTTCCTAGATAGCTACTACTAAATGGCATTACAATCAGTTGTGAAGCACTGGTACTGTGTAATTAAAAAACTGAAAATAATTTTCTTAAAATTAAGATTAAAAATGTTTGTTACATCACCCAATGTTGGATTATTAGTTAAACTCACTGGGATGTTTTAATAAAAACTATACTTGCTTATGCCGGACATGGTGGTGCATGCCTGTAATCCAGTACTCGGGAGGCTTAGGCAGGAGGGTCACTGAGTTTGAGACGAGACTGGGCTACATAGTGAGTTCCAGGTCAGTCTCAACTACATAGTAAGACCCTGTCTCAAACAACAACAACAAAAAAAACTATACTTGCTTCTCCTATAATACTCATAAAGAATGCTTTTGAAGGTGAAAGCATTTTTGTTCTTAAAGTATGAATTCTCTCCAAACCGCAATGAATGAAAAGTTAGAAAGACAATTTCCCAAAATGCTTTTTCTTTTGATGCATGCTAATATTACATACAAGTTTATGAAGAGCCCTTTTAAATTAAGAAATAATGTATATACATCAATAGACCCTCTAATAAAATACTTCTAAGTTGGCTGAATTATTATATTATTATTATACTATTTTCATGAAAAGCAAAACAGCATTTTCGTAGTAGGCCCAGAAGAACACCTTATTATCTTTGTAACAAGAGATTCTACAACTACATTTCCTGCTGTCTTCTTATTTGGCCACTCCTTAGCTATCCATTTACAGGATGTGGACTAGAAGATAGGAGACAGCTGCCAAAGAGTGAGGTTATTTTCCAAAATGAATTATTAATACTATTGGAAACTAGTAACTTATTTCAATCCATTCTTAAGTCACACTGTAAATGCAAGCTATTTTACAGAATGAGTCTGGAGAAGATCTGTCAAGGCAGATGAAGGCCCAGGGCAACCAAAGGAGCAGCAAAGGGACTCTTCTATATTTCTGAATCAAAATAACCTTCACCCAATGCCATCAGTTCCTGAATAAAGGATTACCCTAAATTCTAATTCAACATATTTTTTAAAATTTAGGATAAGTGGATTTCAAAAATCAAAGCACAGTATATAATAAAGCAGAACCAGTTGTTCTGGATAGTAGATTATATATACAGACCCAAGAGCCTGGTTCTGAACACACTGGGTTTAAATCCCAGCACTGCCACTTACTGTGTGACTGTAGGCCAGAAACCCATGATCCATAAAATGGAACAAAAACCATACTTACTTAATAAGGTTGCATAAGGATTGAAAGTAACACATTTAATGTTTTAGAATATTTCCTGTTACTTAGTAAAAACATGAGTGTTAAATTTTTCTGATCTTACTTAAGATTTTAAATTTAAATTACATAACACAGGAAGCCTTTTGGTTAAAACTGCTAAATACTGGGCTGGGGATTTAGCTCAGTGGTTCCACTGCCTGCCTCACAAAGCCAGGTCCGGAGTTCAATCCCCAGTAAGAAAAAAAAATTGCTAAATGTTGACAAATTATAAAATAGTAATTTAAAATTTTGGGTAACAACCAATAAATTTTATTTTCCATTTCATACCTTTGAACATATTAAACAATGAAAGAGCCAGTTGACTTTAACAAGTAAATATTACTCAATCAAAATCTAACACACACATACACACACACAAACACACACAAACACACTTTCTCTAAACTTAGCTTCAAAATAAATCATTACTATATGCCACATTTGTAAGGGGTATTTCATAGAACAAAACTCTGATATAGATAATTGCACAGTAATGAGAAATTGTTCTTATCAGCCTTCACCCTCCCAAATCTAGCCCATACCCAGGGAAGCTTTAACACACTCTTTTTAGACAATATTGGTCTACAAAATAAAATAGATTTGATATAGAAGAAAAACATAAGTATGAGTAAAGTGCTGAGAAATAGCCAAACCTTCTATTTCTTTTTATTCTTATGGCAACCAAAAAAGGGAAATAAAAAGGGAAGGGGAAAAGAGGTCAGAAATCACAATATTAAACCACAAAAATTTAATAAGCTATTATTTTATTTAAAATAAGTATGTATATGATATGGCTACCACATTAATATTTTGTCAGATAAACTCTGGTACAATGTTTTAAATCTAAATCTAAAACAAAATAAAAATTCTGTATTGAAAATTATTCAACTGACTACCTTGAAAAAATATTGTCTCAAAAAAAAAAAAGAAAAGAAAAAATATCATTCTGGAACTGTTTATATATACTTCTTTTCTTCTTGCTTTGAGGTTTGCATTGAGCTGCAACCCCACCACCTCCCCCACCTTTTGGTACCAGAGATTGAACTCAGGACCCTGCGCTTGCAAGGCAGGTGGCAGAAACACTGAGCTAAATCCCCAGCCTCTACCCTTTATTTTAAAGACAAGGTAAGAGTCTAAATTCCCCATTCTAGGTTCAATATCCTCCTGCCTCAGTCTCCCAAGAGCACTGGGATTACAGGAATGTACCACTACATCTGGCTCTTTTATAACTTTTATAAAGTTTACTTTTATATTTGTTTAGACCAAAAGTATATAACTAATTACATACTTTTGTGTGTGCTGTTGTATGTATATGTTTATATCTCTTAAATACTTTATGGATGTTGATTATATAAAATATCAAGATTAAGTATCTTTTAAGAACAAAACCTGGCAACTACATAAAAATTTACTCATTAATATTTACTGAAATATAAACTGTATAAAATACATATCTCCAATATGTAAACTCAAATTAATATCCAGATTAATAATCAAATCACTGACTTCAGTCATGCAAATCTGGTTACTCATGATTACAGATATATCAGGGCAACAAGGATACAAAAAAATATTTCAGGAGTATTACAGAAATATTGGCTGTTATTCAAGGGCTAGCCTGAAAAAAATTGTTAAAGATATTATAAATATATAAATTATAATTATATAAATACATAATTATATAAATTATAATATATAAATTACTTTTGAAATTACACAGGATTACATGAAAGGATTTTTTTGTTCAAGCAGATACTTAAAGATATGTGTTTACCATAATATAAATAGTTCCGATAGGTTTTAAAAATGTGTAATACTATGGGCTGGGGATTTAGCTCAGTGGTTCGGTGGCTTGCCTTGCAAGCACAAGGACCCGAGTTCAATGCCTGGTACCAAAAAAAAAAAAGTGTAATACTAGCTAGAAGCATAATAATACAATAGGTAATTCCAAACAGCTCCCTAAATAATTTCATCGACATTATATTAAAAACTAGCAAATTTATACCAATAAAAATAGTAACAAAACCCCTAGGTTTGGTACTGAACTGGTAACATTGTTAAAATTCAAATGAGTCTTTTAAATCCATTATGCTACAACATAAATAAAAAGGTTATTTCCTTGGCTACATTTGTGATCAATTTAATTTTAAAAGCACTTTGATTAAGTATGAACCCATAACTTGATGTCTCAAATATACTTTGTGCTCAACATAAGAAAATATATCATGTGAATGTGAAATGTAACACAAGAGAACCTTCAAAATGAGTCACCACACCTGTTATTAATTTAATTAATAAAATAATTAGAAAACTTTATTCATATTTATTGAAAAAGAGAATTCACAAGTATCATTAAAGGTGAAATTACTGCTACATGATTCATGAACCACCCTCAGATCCACTGAAATATGAAGCTCTGCTACAAGGAAAATAAATCTACTAATGAACACCTTCCCCACACATGCATTTATGTTTTCAGCATTAGCATCTTTTCAAACCATCTGGCATCAATGCCTCTCTGGTTCACCCAGCCTAATCTGTTCAGATTCAAATATAAAATTAGAGCTACATGCATTTTGAAGAATCCAAAGAACAGCACCTCGTATGTATAATAATGTTCCAAGAGTGAATCTGTAAGCTACTTTTTACTTGAACTGTATCTTTAAAACATTTCCATTAAAGACATTAAGGCACTTTGAAAATACAAGAATGACTCAAGAAATCTGTATGGGTCATAGCTATCGTCAGTTACTCATGTCCTACTTTTTTTCTTATTTTCATTTAATCCCAACTCTCAAAGCATGTAAAGAGGTATACCTACAAAAAAATTCACTGATTAAGTACTATCATTTTTATAATAAAAGGATTGAAGTTATATATTTTACATAGCCCAGAACCGGGGATTTAGTTCAGTGGTTCCGGAGCCTGCCTTGCAAACACAAGGATCCGAATTCGATCCCCGGTATAAAAAAAAAAAGCATATTTTACTTTGCCTAAAATTAGTCTTCATAACCTTAAAAAAAAGGTTGAGGGAGTCGGGGATGTAGCTCAATGGCGCCACGCCCAAGCACAAGGTCCTGAGTTCAATCCCCGGTACCACACACACACACACACACACATACACACACACAGGCTTTGAGGAAGAAGAGGAAAAGTGTTCGTGAAAGCGCTTTTTCTTTTATGTTCTGTTACCATATTATTGTCATTGGCAACACTCACATTTCTTTTGCTTAAAGTCAGAAGTCAAAATTGTTACTTTAAAAATTAAAATAATCTACAAATAGTAATGGCAATATCTTTGTTAGACACAATTTTGTTAATCCTATCAGTTTAAAAACAGACTTTTTCAGAACAATTTTTCAGAAACCAAGATAATTCACGAAGCAATATATAACACGTTAAAGCTTTCAGACAAAGACTGAGAAACAATGACCAACACCATCAAATGTAAAAGTGCATTTATACGTACACACACACACACACACACACACACACACAAACACATACGCGCGCGCGCGCGCGCGCGCGGGAGGGGCTACTTTTAGCCTTCCTAATGGTGAACCGCTATATGTCCCCATCTTGTGGTTTTCCTTTTTAGCTCTCATATTAACCTGCAAAAGAATTGCTTCTTTCAAGTTACTCGAATCCCCCATTACAAATTCCCTATCACCCTTTCTCATATTTTCTCTTAAATAGGTGCTCCTCTTGTCTTAGCTGGGCTGAGGTCAGCGGCGCACTGTGGAATTTCTGCTCTACCCAACCTCTTCCCTAACAGTGCCCTTGTACCATTCCCATTTCTGCTCCTAATCTCCCTGCCCATGTCTCCCACTTACGCCTTTCCCGAGGCTTGGTCCCTCACTAAAGAAACTAAACAAATCAAAAGGAGTCTTTCCTTCTGTGGGGTTTTGCGCTTTCTTTACCGTTACCCACGAAGGGGTAAGGGGGAGGCTACTGAAACAAAGAATTTGTATCCCCTTCCTTGGAACTCCGGTGTAATACCTCCTCAAAGGCATCGCGAGGGCCCTGCTTCCACGCACTGGACCCTCCTCCGCCCAGGGACCCTGCAGGCCCCAGGGCGCCCGATCCCGGTCAGCCCCGCCCGCCCCGTCTGTCCCCGGCCCGGGAGGACATCATTCCCGTCTCTTCAGGGAACTTCTCCCCGCGTCTCGGGGCTTCCTTCCCACCCAGCCCAGTTCTTGAAGACTCCGCTCAAAGCCTCGCCCG
>NW_022900917.1:67391211-67402343 GCF_012274545.1 Fukomys damarensis
TGCCGGCATTCGCTCCGCCTGCGGGCGTTAGGAGCCGGACGCCTTCTCGGGTCAGTGCTGAAGACAGCTCCGCTCCCTGTCACCGCAGGACAGGGAGAAGAAGGTACTCTGTCCTCCACTGCAGCGCCCCTTAGCATCCCAGGCCCACCTCCGGGGACGTCGGCCGGGCCCCGCCCTGAGGAGGCACCACTCAGGCCCCGCCCCCTGTCTCCGCAGCCCCTCAGGTCCACGGCCTCAGAAGTCCGGGACCTGCAGAGGGGAAGCTCAGCTCTGGCCGGCCGGGACCTCGGCGCAAGGCAGCGCCTGCGCAGCTTCCCGGACCCAAACGCGCGGGAAGACCTGCGTGTGGAAGTTCGGCACGGCAGCTGCCGAATCCCAAAACGGGGCCGCGGCGGCCTCTGCGGAACGCATCCACAGAACACACCACGCCTGCAAAAATGTCGAGCCTTCTCATTCGAAGATGTTCTAATACCGAGGCAAAAAGAGAAAGCGCCCTAAATAGAATACTAATATCAACAAAAGAATAAGGTTTCCAGAAGTGAATTCTCAGCCCCTGACAAGGGAACGACCACGACCAAAGCCAACACCCCCAAGTTTCAACCCGCCCATGGAGACTGGACTGTACCCACTGCCACTGAGAACCTCTGCCTAGGACTTATTTCTGAGGAAAGCAAGTAATTCTAATACAGAAAATTTTTTCTTCACATTTAGGCACACTGTGAGCGAAACACTTGGGGAAACGTAAAACTGAGTTAGGCCACACCATCATCCTTTGGTATCAAAGGAGAATTCTTCTAGGACCCTTGACGAGGCAATCTAAGGCGGCTCATTGGAAAGCGAGGCAGTATTTCGTGTAACCTACACACATCCTCATGTGTGTTGAAATTATCTCTTGGTTTTTAAAATAATGCCCGTAAATCATTATGCTGTATTGTTTGGATAATGGTGACAAGAAAAATGTCAATATATATTCAATATGAATGCACCTCCCAGTGTTTTCCAGATAACAGTTGGTTAAGGATATAGAATCCAAGAGTCCAGAAGGCCTGCTGTATTCCAGTCTTCCAGAAGTTTGCAGTCTAGTGACAGAAGGAAACAAAGGAGCCTAAAAATGGGTGAGAGGAGATCAAGAAGCCATAGACCCTTCAGGGATCTGGGCCTATGATGAAGACAACTTTACATTTCTTTCTGTCTATCCCTGTCTCTCTTCTTCTCGTTCTCCCTCTCCTCCTTCCCTCCCATCGCCCCTCCTGTCCTCCTTTTCCTCCTCTTCTTTGACACCAGTTCATGGTCTCCTCCTCTCAATAAGCTGTCTTCCTGGTTCACTGGCAATGCCAGCAGCCCACAGTCCTCTCAATTCAGGGTCAGGCCTGCAAGGCAGTTTTGTTCAGGAAAGCAATTTCAGTAGCACAGTGCTGAGAAGTGTCCTTGGCTGAATTGCTGCCAATTATTTGGTATCCCTGTACAAAGCAAGACTGTTACCACCACTTGAAAAACACTGCTGCAGACTTTAAGCAATATGCATATATGTTTAGCGTGGCAGATTGTGCCAGCCCACATAAATCTGTTTGGAGATCATGCTCACAGAGTAACTTGTTTTTATTAAAATAAACTCATTTATAAAAATTGTAAATATGGCTGATTTCAACAGCTGCGTAGCTCCAGAAGTAAGTTTATACCCATGGATTGGCAGCATGAAGAGTCTGCACTTTTTTAATGCATATGTTTTACAGTTTGTCATACATAAACTAGTATGGCAACCTCAGTACTGTTAGGGATGAGAAGTTGTTCAGCAGGTTTTCAAAAGCATACCACTTTTGCTCTTCAGAGCCTCTTCCACCTTTGAAACAGCAAATATATATACATACATATATATGCATGTATATGTATATATATATATATATATATATGAAGAGCTTTGAATAAAAAGTTCTAAGTGTTGATATCATCTGAAAAATAGTCACTTTTCCAAAGGCACTTTTTCATAGTAGTTTCATTCTGTTATTATTTTTCTTTTTTCTGCCTTTTGTGAAAAAAATATTTTTTTAAATCATGATACCATGAGGGCCGGGGATTTAGCTCAGTGGCACTGTACCTGCCTCCAAAGCTCAAGGTTCTGAGTTTGTTCCCTTGTACAAAACAAAAGCAAAAAACATGATACCATGAAGCAGATCAGCTAAAAAGACATCAAACTGAGACACTTTGATCTTCTAACTATGGTTAGGTAAACAGAATTCCACCCTAGTGAAGAGGTCCAACAATTTCTTCTAATGGCTACTTTATTTATTTATTTATTTATTTATTTATTTATTTATTTATTTATTTGGTACTGGGGATTGAACTCAGGCCCTTGCACTTGCCAGGCATGTGCTGGAACCACTGAGCTAAATCCCTGGCCTTCTAATGGCTACTTAGAAGGTGAACAAAAATATTCCTGTTAAGAGTAGTTCAACCTGAGCAAACTTTCAATTTCTAATCAAGTCCTTTCCTGTTCATCTTAGTGCTTGCTCTGTGAAAGTTATGTTATTGATAATAACAACAGTAAAAGCAGTCAATATTCTTAGTACTTAAAAAGTGCTCCCATCCTCTACCTCCCCCTTCCTATATCTAGCATAGAACTATATAACAAGAAAAATACAGAGGACAAAACTAATCTCCCAGCATAAATTCAAGGAGTAACATTTTGATAGACTTTAAGCATGGTATAATTGGGTTGGTTCACTCATTGATGTGTAACTCTATTTTTACCAAAAAAGTTCAGTTTAGTGAGTGTGTCACACTGTTTGGAAAAAAACAATGGTGGTATAGCTCTGTGTGTGTGACAGAGAGAGAGAGAGAGAGAGAGAGAGAGAGAGAGAGAGATTAAGTCTAGGGCCTCAAGCATAGTAGGCAAGTATGTTACTGAACTATATTCCCAGCCCTTTCACTAATTTTCCCAGGCTGGTCTCAAACTGTGTGATCTTCTTGTCTCAGTCTCCCAAGTAACTCACCACTATTCCAAACTGCAGTATATATTTTTTTAATCTAAAATCTTAGGGAATTTACAATTGGAAAGCAATACTAGAATGAGAAAAAGTGATGATTCACTGTGTTGAAAAGTCTTAGCAGAGAAGTCTAAATAGCAGTATTTAAACTTTAATGTACATGAAAATTAGTGGGTAACTTTGTTTAAAAATAGATTCTCAGGGCCAGGGATTTAGCTCAGTGGCACCATGCCTGCATCAAAAGCACAAGGTCCTGAGTTCAATCCCCAGCACCAAAAAAAAAAAAAAAAAAAAAAAATTCTCAGAACCCACTCCCAAAAGAGTAGAAATGAGGCTCCTAGATGAGATCATTAATTTGTACTTGGGATACAGCCAGTAACCTTTAAGTGAGCTGCAGATCTCACTTTGAGAAATATTGAGTTAAATAAATGCTTATGGTTAAGGGAAAATTTAGACATTCACTAGCATTGAAGCAAATGTGTTTCAAGTCTTGGATCCTCGATCACTTGCTAACTTGTATGAAGCAGTTCTTGCTGCATAAAAAAGCCAATAAAACTTAGCACATTAGGGCTGGGGATGTAGCTCAGTGGCAGGCTGTTGGTCACACAGATGACTGGGCTGTGTGTCTCTCATCTCCCAGTGAAATATCCCAGATTCATTCCCATGAAGACATAGGGCTCCAAGAAGCTGCATGCAGCCTTTAAGAAATCTTGGAGAAAAAATGAGAACCAAGACCTGTCACGTAAAGGTACAAGATCCCAATAATAAATGTAACTGTACTGTATACCTAAAATGTACCAATAAACTCAATGAAGAAAAAAAAAAGGAAATCTTGGAGCTTAGTCTCAGAGCTGACCCATTGTCACTTCAGCCACATTTGATTGGCCTAAGCCAGTGTAAAACATTCCACTTATTTTTTATTTTTTATTTTTTATTTTTTATTTTTTTCCTCCCTGGTACCCAGGCTCAAACTCAGGCTCAAACTCAGGACCTTGCTCTTGCAAGGCAGGCGCAGTGCCACTGAGCTAAATCGCAGGCTCTAGATTCTACTTCTTGGTGACAGCAGCTGTAAAGTCACAAGACAAAAAGGGTATAACTGTGACCATTTTTGTCATCAATTTACCATTCTATGTGACTGTTATGGTTTGGATCAAAAATGTCTCCCAAAACACTCACATGTTCAGAGGTGGGCTTTTTAGAAAATGATTAGATCATGGAGGCACAAACCTTATCAATAGATTAATCCATTGATAAGTCCATAGCTGAATGTGCTATTAGGATGTAGTTGGAGAAAGTAGGCCATTGGGAGCATGCATTTGAAAGGTGATCTTTCCCTGGCTCTCTTTCTCTGTCACTGCTTCCTGGCTACCATTAGCTGAGCAGCCTTCTTCTGCCATACCCTTCCACCAGGATGTTTCTGCTTTGCAATCACTAAGCATGGACTGAAACACCTGAAACCATGAGCTAAATGAAACCTTTCCTTCTTTAAATTGTGTATGTCAAGCCTTTTGTTCCAGCAAAGGAAAGCTAATACAGTAACTAAAGGCAGGTTTCTTGACTTGTCTTATGTCTACTTTTACATATACAAGAAAATAATTTCAATGCATAGGACCATATTTGAGTCCTATGTCAAAAGATTGATAGTTGATGCCAAAGGTCTGGCTTTTCCTGATTTCTCAGAAAATACTAGCCATACTGATGCTAATGATGTCTTCTAGGGCTTCCCAGCTTACAAGCTTTATGAATTTGTACAGACAAAAAATAAGGCTGCTTTTATGTAGCCTCTTGGGGAAGAATGTTGCCCCTGATTCCCTCACTCTTGATTTCACGGGTTCCAGCTAACATTCTGGGTGTGGGTATGGAAACCCACCAAGCTAGCTCAGCTCAGGATCCAAAGCCCCTGTTTAGTCCACATGCCTGTTCCATCCTCTCCTCTCAGACTCCTTTTAAGATTCCTCTAAAGCACGACCCAGCCAAGTGGCCTTAGTCTAGAAACCCAACACCACTGTGTGGCTCTCTTCATTAGAATCAAACAGCATTTGGGGATCGAACTTGGGTCCTTGTGTTTGCAAGGTAGGGAGCAGAACCACTGAGCTAAATCCCCAGCCCTAGCACATCTCTTCTTAAAAGATCAGTTCAGGGCTATTTTGGCAGTGTAGCTTAGTGCTTTTATAGCATCTATGAGAGTCTGGGTTCAGTTTCCAGTGTTACAAAAAGGGGTGTGGAGACAGTCTTGCGGGGAGAGGTCAGCTTTATGTGGGCAGCAGAGGCTGTGAACAAGGTGAGCTCCTTCAGAAGACCGCTGTGAGCCAGCAGACACAATGATTCACCTTTCTTGGGCTAACATAGCCTTCTCTTATATTTGAAATCACCTTCCTGTCAACTACTAAAACTACTCAACTTCAGGGACCCATAAATATCCATCTTCATCCTGAACGTTTCTTGATAACAGTGGGGCATGGTGGCTATTTTTCTCACCAAATACTTTAGTTCTCTCACAGTTGTTTTATCCTAGGGTGCTTTAAAAAGGTACCATAGACTGAGTGGCTTAAACAGAAGAAATTAATTTTTCTCACAGTTCTAGAAGCTAAAAGTCCATCATCAGACAAGATGGGTGCATTCAAGGTGAGATGGCTGCAGACTAAAAGTCCATTATCAAGGCACTGACAGGGTTGGTTTCTTTTTGAGGCAGTGAGAGAAGATTCTGGTATAGAGAGAAGATTCTTTGGCTTATGGATGTCTGCCTTCTGTCTTTGTCTTCACACTGTCACTTTGTACACATATGTCGATATTCAAATTCCTTCTTCCCCTAAGGATGCCAGTCACACAGGATTGCCCTTCCTCTACCACCTCATTGCTGCCAGTTATCTCTGCAAAGATCCCACTTCCAACATGGCCCCCACTAAGGAATCAAAGGTTGGGACTTCAACACAGGAATGCTGGAGAGGCACAGCTCACCCCATAGCAACAGAAGTACCATCATCGGTATCCATGGTACCAAGAATGCTGCCTGTTCTTCCCAGGAGTCATCCCTAGGCTTGCCTGCAGTTCCTAAGAGTACCCAGTAACTATTTATTCACTTTCTGTACTGTAATTTATGAAGAATCCTTTTTATAGTTCCACATTAATAAGTAGCCCTACTGGATACTTTTTGAAGGCTTTTTATATTATGAAGCCTTTATTTTAAAACCAGTGGTGGTGAACCTATGACACATGTACCCCAATGAGTTGTTTGTATTATTAAAAGCTAAAAAGGTTTGCCATCGCTGTTTTAAACTCTGGTTTATATTATGAAACTTTTATTTAAGCAAATAGCATTTTATTTGTTTTTGTTTTGCCTAAAGCAATGGTTTTCAACCCTACTTAGACAGAATCACCTGGTGCTTTGGAAAAATATCTGTGCCATCTCACCCACCAAAGATTCTGATTTAGAGTGGGATTTGGTCATTGTTCTTTTATTTGTATTTTTTTTAAGGCCAGGGTCTGAGGTCAGGGCTCTGCTATGTAGTAGAATATAAATTTTCAAGAGCCGGGTGTGGTGGTGCACACCTGTAATCCCAGCAATGGGGAGGCTGAGGCAGGAGGATCGCTGTGAGTTCGAGACCAGCCTGGGCTACATAGTGAGTTCCAGGTCAGTCTTAACTACATAGTGAGACCCTGTCTCTCCTGTCTCAAAACAACCCAAAAAAAAAAAAAGAATATAAATTTTCAAAAGAATCCTGGCAGTTGTGGTACCATACCCCTATCTTGTACGTCAGAAAACTAGGCTTGGGAAGATTGGTTTGCTCCAGTTCCACCAATGGTAGAGGCTAAAGTGCAAACACTTCTGGGTAACAGAATGCTGAGCAGGGCTGGAGTTGGTCAGGACTTTTCCACTGGCATGGCTTTGCAGAGGAAGCCAATAGGGAAAAAGAAAGACACATCAATTGTTGACCACCTTTTGAAACAAGTCTCAGACTCGCCTGCCCACAATTCTTCCTTCATAGAGCCAACAGCCATCACGTGAACATGTGACCGCTGGGGGTTAGACTAAGCTAAGTGTGCTGCTGTAACAAACCCCAAACACCCAAGGCTTATATTAGAATTTATTTCTCACTCCTCAAGCTTCTAGGAGCTACTCCCTTCTAGGTGGTGACTCAGGGATGCAGGCAGCCTCCTCCTTCTGATGTATGCCTGCCGTGTTACCTTACCAAAAGGCATCTTTTTGGACAGTGTGTCCAAGAAGACTGAAACCCATGTTTGCCTCCACAGCCCTCCTTTTCCAGTGCCCTGTTAAATCCACCCTCTGTGCCTTGGATAATAAACTAGGGAGGCAAGATGAAACAGAAACTCTTTAACTGAGCCATGAGGCAATTAGGTATTCAGAGGCATATTGAAATTTAGGTTAGGTGTGATCTGAAGTACTTTGCTGTGTATCAACTCTCTGGGGGGAGGAGCAAAGACACTTAATTTTTCTCTCTTCTTATGCTTTCCATAATAATGTATATGTCTATATATACACAAATCCAGGGGATATTAACCAAACAAAACATAGTCCCCATTCTCATGATTATAGTTAAAATACCCTCATAATAACTTACTTTAGCACTGGGTTTGTCATTTGTAATGTGGTTGAACTATCATGATTGTACCTCATGAATGTTATAAACTGTAAGTACAGACCAATTAGCTAGGATTTCTCATTAGGTTAACATCTCAATTTATAATCCAATTACATCTTTCCTTCCTGTGAGATAGCTGAGTGAGAAGTATGTAGTTTATAGTCAGTAAGGTGCAGTGGTGCCTCAGTTCTTTCCACCATTCTGGTTGCGAACCAAATTGGATAAGAACCAAACTTCCTCATAAGGTCAAGACTGAACCTGACCACTGAATTTTATTCAGTTCTCAGCCAACTTGGTTGGCTCGTGACCTGAGGTACCACTGTAATACTATGCTTGTATCATCTCCAAGCATTAAACCCCTTCTTTCTGATCATGCAGGGACATTTGCAGACTTGGAACAACTCTCATAAAATACATGTGTCAATAGATAGCTGAGGGACAATATAAAATTTTAAGAAGTCATATTTTTTCAAATAGATACACAGACACATTTTTCTCATCTTTTTGGCCATCCTTTAGATATTTTAGATTTCATAACTACTTAAAGTAATTATTAAAAACAATTAAATTTGTTTTCTCAATTATTTTTTGTCTTTTTTTTTGGGGGGGTACTGGGTATTGAACGTGGGACCTTTTGATTACAAGGCAGGTGGCAGAACCACTGAGCTAAATCCCCAAGCCTTGTCAATTATTTTTATTTCCAAGGGAGTATAATTACTGCAGAAACTTTTAAAAATAGAGTAATCCATTGTGTTTTCCCTATCCTTGTTACTATTACTAATATTTTAGTATACTTGAAGAGTGGCTATTTTTCGGTGAAAGGAAATGTTAGGTTATCTCTGTTTCTTCTACAAGCTTAGTTGGTCTAAGAATATTAGGCACCTCTTTGGATAGACATTTTCATTTAGCTAGCATTTTGGTGATTATATTTCAAGCCACAGCTGTAAGGTGAAGGTTCAAAAGAAAACAGGGAATTTGTTTGAGTCATGGTGGCAATTTACATTTTCTCTCTAGTGGGGTGGGAAAAGAGACTTTGAAAAAAATTTAAAAAGAAACAGAAAAGACACATATGCTGTGATCCTAAATATAAAACATATAAACAGTGAAAGAAATAATTACAGAACATAAGTGATCTTATGTTCTTATTTTTCTTCATAAATAATTAAAGCAAAAGCTTGCCTTTTTAAAAAAGACCCTGATTTTCCTAAATATTCACCACAGTAAATAGCTATAATTAGGATTCATCACACGTAATCAGTTTCCAAATTATTTCTTGAATACATTATCTATTGCATCGCAGCTCGTTTTTTCTCCCGCAAGTCAATCTTCAAGCCAGTTGGAGAACACAATGGTCTTTCACGCCAGGGCTGGTGGCTCACAATGTCTGCAGGTCCGGGGTGCCCGTGCCTGGCTCGCTTTGATCCATGAAGCGTTTTAGTCCCATATCCTTTGAGCATTTCAGTCATTCCAAAATGTGGGAGGAAGGCAGAGGGGTTCCAGCGCCCTCCCGCTGCACGCTGAGCGCTGTTCCCTGACTCCCAGCCAGGCCGCTGCTGTTGGCAGAGTCCGTTGCTCAATGGAGTGATTCCGTTTCCAAATTTTGCACACGAAAATTACATAGCCTAACACTTTCCTGTTAAAAACAGAGCATTGTTACGAAACACAACAATCTTGAAAATGGGAAGGAATCTGAAAATAAAGTTGTTATGCCATAACAATGAAAGTGTTGTTTGAGGAAATGGACGCTGGCTTGTGAATTTCTTTTTCTTTTTTCTTCCATTGACTTTATTGGTACATTTTAGGTATGCAGTACAGTTGCATTCATCATTGGGATTTTTTTTTTTTTTTTTTTTTTTTTGGTACCGGAAATCGAACTCTGATCCTTGCGCTTGCAAGGCAGGCGGAGGAACCACTGAGCTAAATCACTGGTCATCATTGGGATCTTGTACCTTTACATGACAGATCTCGGTTCTCATTTTTCCCCCATTCCCCTGCCCTCCCTGGCTTGCGAGTTTCAATAGCCCAGAAAGCTAAGGAAAACAATTACCATCGCAGCCTGTGTTTTCATATTTGTGTTTTATAAAGGGAGTGAGTGTCTCGGGGTGGCCTGGGAGGAGGGTTTGATGCTCGGGGTGGAGCTCAAGGCGGGGGAAGCTGCTCCGGGACCTCAGCCCGGCGGGCTAGCGAGACACAGGCGCTGTCCTGCCGGGCCTGGCCCGGAGAGTCGGCGTCGCCTTCCCCAGCCCTGATCACAGGCGCGCGAACCCCGTGCTTCAGACAGGCAGGAGTCGATCCCAGGCCAGGTCTTCGAGACTGCCCGAGGCGCCCGCGAGCTAACTCTGAGAGGCTGAACACCCGAGGACGTCGGGTGTCTGCTCCTTACTAGGAGTAAGGGTTTCTGCAGGGTGTACTGGTGCACACCTGGAATCCCAGGATCTGGGAGGCTGAGGAAGGAGGCTCACCATGAATTCGAGGCCAGCTGGAGCTCTCATAATGAGTTCAAGGGCAGCCTGAACTACACAGCGAGACAAAAGTGTGGTTTCGATGACCCAGACCCACTAGGGTCCTGCTCTGACACTTAACGCAGGACGCAGAGTGAATGGCTTCATCTAAGATTCAGCGTTTTTATTTCTAAAATGGGAGTAATACCAGACTACCTTCTAGGCACTCTGGGGCCTCTGGAAGGATTAGAATGAGCTGCGATGTGTGGCTGCACACGACTGAGGGGTCCGTGAGTGTGTCAAACAACTGGCTCAAATGCACGCCGGGAACGCTGAGCTTCGGCGTCGGCACCCTGGCGAGGCTGCTGTGCTCATGCGTGACCCCGCGGGGCCCAACGCGACCGGAGCCGGCATGACACTCGCTTTGAGGGAGGGAGGAGAGTAGCTGAGCCGGTGACCTGGCTTTGCTGAGTCACATCGATGGCAGCAACTTTAAGGGCTCCTGCCCGGCGCCCGGAGCAGATCTGCTTTTCTGCCTTTGACTTAGTTTTTCCTACCATGCACAAGGTAATTTACAATCTTTCAAAAATGTGCTTTTGCTCAAGTTAGAAAGAGAGAATTTCTGTTATTTGCAACCTAAGAATGTTAACCAAATAAAACCCATCTGGTTTTTGCTGGTGTTGTTGCTTTTCTGTACCAGGGATTGGACCCAGGGCCTTGCACATGCCCGGCAAGCCCTCAGCCTGAGCCATACCCAGCTGAAGGTAACTAACTGTTTTTAACCCAACAGTGTAACTAACTGAGGAAGCTTGCTTCTTTCATCGCTCTTTATAGATAAATACAGTGCTCCTCAGTACGTGGTACTAAAAACAAAACAAAACCCCCACAACCTTCCAGTTCCTTCTGCAGGCACTTTGCTGACTATGCAAAGCTTTAGATTGTACCAAACTAAAAATCTGACCTCATAGTCTTGGAACAATATGCATAAATCTTACAGAAGTGGCTTCTAAAAACTATAATAAAGATGACTTTATATCTTTTTTAAAAAAACTAGATTTTTTTTTTTTTTTTTTTTTTTTTTTTTTTGGTTTGGTTTTCTATTTTGT
>NW_022900917.1:67402356-67413647 GCF_012274545.1 Fukomys damarensis
GTGTTTTTGAGATAGGATCTCACTATGTAGTTGAGGCTGACCTGGAACTCACTATGTAGCCCAGGCTGGTCTCGAACTCACAGCAATCCTCCTGCCTCAGCCTCCCAAGTGCTGGGATTATAGGCCTGCGCCACCACACCTGGCTAGATGTTATTTTTTAAGAGGGGATCTAAATTGCCCAGGCTGGCTTTGAATTTGTGATCCTCCTGCTTCAACCTCCCTCACAGCTGGGAATACTTTTACTGAACCTTTTTAATTTTTTTTTCAGAGCTAGGGATCAAAACCAGGGCTTTGTGCATGCTAGGCAGGTGCTGTATATACCACTGAGTATACGCCAGCCTGTTTACTAGATGCTCCTCCTCTGCCTTTCTGAAGTTTGGGCTTTCCTCCTGTCACAATACTATGGCTTCCATTTCCTGTTATCCTCCTAGCTTCCGCTTCTGCTCTCTTAATCTTTTTCCTCCTTTATCTATTTACGCAGTCCTTAAACCACTGACACTCATTTAGTGTCAACTGTGTACCTATCCTGGTAGGAGCTGGACCTATAATCACAGAACAAACTTAGTTCCTGACCTTAAAAAGCCTGACTTTATAGTGAGACAAAGATTAAATAAATATTAAAGTATAGATGTTATAAAATGTATCATATAAGAATACTGGGGGTTAAATGAGATTAAAACAGCATGGTGGCACATGCCTATAATCTTAGCACTCGGGAGGCTGAGGCAGAAGATTGCCGAGAGTTCAAGGCCAGCCTGAACTACATAGCGAGATCCTGTCTCAGCAAAACAAAATAAAAGAGATTAAAATAGGAATTCTCATTTGGATTGAGAAAGGCAGGAAAACTTCTTTAGGGTAGTGACCTTACACTGAGAAGTGAAGGATAGGATTATGGGTAGATGGAAAAGACCAAATAGGGCCCAAGAAAACCAGAGATAGAAAAAAGAACTGAAGACAGGCCCAGTGTGGCTGGAATGCCAAGAACTGGAGGAGCAGGAAACAAGGCAGAGATGGTCGACTAATCAGGACCTCCAGAGGGAGGCACCAAAGGAGTAAGCCATGGCAAAACACTATCTGAGCGCTTTAAGCACCATACATGTCATGTCAGAGCAGGCAGGGAAGACAAATGTGTTAAAGAAATCCACGTAATGTCCATGGGGTGTGAGGACTGGGAGGTGAGCACTGGATTCAGAAGCGCAGTCTCCAGCCCCTCTGTAAGAGCAGTTTGGTGCGTTTCTGCCTATTCCAGCTGTGACCTTCTTGCTGGCCAAATGTCCTTTGGTATTGAAATCTGTAGTATTCCTATTCTGAAGTGAGAAATTCTCTTTTATATAAAATTGAAAAACAAAACAAAAAAAACAAAGATCTGTTATGACTTTGTCTGGCTGTCCCCCCAAAGCCTCAGGGGGTCATACGTGGGGCTTTCCAGAGGTGGCTGAACCCAGAGTGTGTGCTGGGAGTGACTCACAGTGCAGTGCTAGGCTCAAGGGCACTAGGATTAAGGGTGTGAGTGCTGCTGCCCTAAAGCCCGAATAAAACAAAAGGGACAGAAAGAGTTGAGGCCCCTTGCTTGCTTTTGCTTAGGCCTGACATGAACTGTTTCTCTGTGATGCCCCTCTGCTGTGCCACCCTGCCTTGGAGCCAGCCTTATGGACTGAAACCTCTACAAACTGTGAGCTAAGTAATCCTTTCCTCTTTTAACTTTGGGCTTTGGGAATTTTGTCTCAGCAATGAGAAAAGACAAGATTCAAAGCTGCTTTTCATTTCTGGCCTCACCTTTGTCTCACATGGCGATCTTCCCTCTTCTGAGAACCCACATCTATTGGCGGGTTACAGCGGCTGTCCTTTTCACCACCGTCACTTGTAGACAACTGTAATTCCTCCAGTGTTTTACCATTTGTCACTGTGGTTTTAACATTTGTCTCCAACATTAATTCAATCATTCAGCAAATGTCTGTGGCACTTTTCTCACTACAGTCCTTGTCTTGAAGGTATTTAGAGGAAAAGATATTTCCTAGAGTGCTGTTCAATGTTAAGGATTTCACTTAGAGGCGTACATGTAACGTCCAAAGTCATCGATGACTGGGCCAGTAGAAGTCAAGGCCACAACAGACACCATCTCATACTTTTTAATAAGCAAGTATTACAAAGTCTGACATGAATACGTGGTAGAGGTGTACACAAATCTCTCTGCATTTCAGAGATGGAGTGTCCCTGTTGTTTCCACAGGTCCACTCTACAGTTCACTGCTCTCTACTGAGGGTGGCTGACTCCTATGACTGCCTGAGCAGAGTCCCACTCCTTAGAGCTCTTCCGGAACCATGCCGGATGTCTCCTGTAGTCAGCAAGAGGTGTGTGAGGGAGGGAGAGGAAACTGCTGGTAAAGGACAGGGTGTGAACAAATGCTGGGCAATGAGAGGGGCGTTGTCTATAATGCTGCACATCTGGGTCCATGTAAGGCTGCATTATTTTATTTTTGGTACCGGGGATCGCACTCAGGACTCCACGCTTGCCAGGCCAAGTCTGTATTATTGACAAGACTTTTCTGTGAATGTTGTACAAACACAAAACTCTGCTCAGAGCCCTGGAGGCCTGAATGGCAGCACTGCAATCCTCTGAGGATCCCAGGGAGAGTCTGCTTCTTGCTGCTTCTGGCTTTGTCGTCAGGCGTCTTCTGGGCAAAACCTCCATTTCCCTTTTGGAAGGCCACAGGTGACATAGGCCTCCCCAGAATAACCCAGGTCGACCTGCCACCTCAGCACCCTGTCTTGTCTGACACAGGGTCTTTCGGGACCAGCTTAGGCCCCCAGACAGAATGTAGAGACTGTGTTCCTGAGGTACCCACCCCCCAGGGCCCTGACACTCCCTGCCAACCCTCGGCGTGCCTACCTTACAATGCTGGAATGCCCTCAGTGGGCACGGATGGATTCTGAAGCGGGTCTTACCCAACGGTTCTGATCACTCCCCTCCCTCTCCCGCTCTGGACGGCACCGCATCGGCCCGACTCCCATCCTTTGCTTCCTTTCCTTGTGCGAGACGGCTCAGGGAATTCCAGCTCCGATGACACATGCATGCAATTCCATATGAACGCCTCCCAGAGAGGCAAAAGGAAGCGCGGAAAGCAGAAAATGCCTGCATCCTTTCTCTTCCAAAAAGCTTTTCCGCACACTGCTCGCTTCCCTTTGTAACTCGCAGCCCAGCACTTGGTCGCAGGGCCACGTTTTGCTATGATGGAAGCGTGCAACATCGTCAGGCACCAGCGAAGTCCCTGCCCACAGTCCAGCCGGACGGAGAGGAGAGATTCGGCCCTCGCCCGGGACCGGTGCCCTCACCCGAGTTTCTGGATGTGCGCTCCTCGGCCACCAGTAAAGCGCAGCTCTGGGTCCCGATGACATAGGGGGCCCACCCGGTGGGCGGCGCCTGCCGGGCTGCCCTCCCTTTGGGATACCAGCCTCATTCCGTCCAGGCAGGCCCTATGGTTCAGCTGCTTGTGGCTGCCAGCACTGTGGACCCACCGGCTTTGGTTCTGGAGGCAACGCTGTGGACTCCGGCCTCTGAACCCGTAAGCCACCTAGTAAACCTTGCAGTCACATGCATTTTCTACTGATTCTATTCCTCAAGAAAACCCCAGTAATTCATTTTTCTACAATATTGAGGTGATGACAGAACTCCCATTTTTTGGCATGTGGATATCCCATTGTTCAAACACCATTTAAAGAAAACTTCAGCTCCAAATACTGTTTTTGAAGGCTGCCCTTTCTCCATTTCACGAACTTGGGTATCCTTGTCAAAATCAGTTGACCAGGGCCAGGGATTTAGCTCAGTGGTGCTGCCTGGGTCCCCAGTTTGATATCCTGTACCCCGCCCCCCCCGAGTCAAATGACCAAGCTGGTGGTAGTGGTGCATGTTTAGAACCCCAGCACTCAGGAGGCTGAGGTAGGAGGATCGCCACTGAGTTCAAGCCTAGTCTGGGCTACACAGTAAGTTCAAGGACAGTCTGAACTACACAGGGAGATCCTGTCTCAAAAAAGCCAAACCAAACCTACCTAACAACAAATCAATTGACCAGTTGGGTGTGGTGACACACTGCGCAATTCCAACAGAGGCTGAGGCAGGAGGATCACCCCAAGTTTGAGGCCTGCCTGGGCTACACAGTGAGTTCAAGGCCAGCCTAAGATAATAAGACTGTGAAAAAAGCCCCCCAAACCAACTGGCCATAAACCAACTGGAATTTTCTCTTCCATGGCATGGATCTGCATGCCTATTTTTATGCAGGCACCACACTGTTTCAATTAGGATAGCTTTGCAGTAAACTACAAAACTAAAGTGAACCAGTTCTTTTCCCAAAAAAATTTCTAGGGGGGCTACTTGGAGTATCTTATAATTCTTTAGGAACTTTGGAGTGGATTTTCCTATTTTTCAAGAAGTGACTAAGGGCTGGGGATTTAGCTCAGAGGTTCAGTGGCCTGCCTCGCAAGTGCAAGGGCCCGAGTTCAATCACTGGTACCAAAAAAAAAAAAAAAAAGTGACTGTGATTTTGATGGAATTTAAAATAACTGAAGATTGCTTTCAGGTTCACTGCCACTTTACCAATATCCTGTATTATACTCTAAGACTAGTTATGATCTCCTGAAAATTCCTTTTAGCAATTTTGTAGTTGGTGTATAAATCCAGCACCTTTCTTCCTGTTTTAGATGCCACTGCAAGTAAAACTGCTTGCTTTCTCAATTTCTTCTTGGATTCAGGGCTTATATAATAGATTTTTATATGCTTTCTATCCTTTAACTACTTAATTCATTTATTAGTGCTAACATTTTTTTTGGTGGATTCTTTAGGGCTTTTTACCTACAAGATCAGAAAATTTGCAATTATTATTTTCACACTAGAAATATTCCTTTCCAATTTGGGTAACTTTTTTTCCCACTAATTGCTCCAGATAAGATGTCATCTTAGAGGAAAAAAAAAAAAAAACATACTATTCTAACTTTGCAATTTCAACCAAGTCTTCACACTATACACACAAATGGGAGCGCTTCATTCTCTGCAGCACAAGAGCGGGCACCACACAAACACTCAAGGTCAGCAGCATGTATGTATGTATGTATTTTTTTTTTTTTTTTTTTTTTTTTTGAGACAGGGTCTCACTATGTAGTTGAGATTGACCTGGAACTCATTGTGCAGTCCAGACTGGTGTCGAACTCACAGTGACCCTCCTGCCTCAGCCTCCCAGTGCTGGGATTACAGGCGTGCGCCACCATGCCCAGCACTGTATGTAATTTTTTGAGACCTGGTCTGATTATGTTGCCCATGAATCTCAAACTCCTGGGCCTCAGCAACCCTTCTATTTCAGCCTTCAAAGTGGCTGAGACCACAGGTGTGTGGCACCACATCTGGCAGGTCAACAGCATTGTAAATTATGCACAATGATACATGAAAGAACAGCTTTTGCATTTTTTTTGTACTAAATTGTTTTAAAATAATAAAAACAATTGAGAAATGTCCACCTTACAAATTTATTATAAAAACCGTACATACAAAATAAAATCCTAGTTATAAAAGATGCATCTGGGAGAACAACATAATAAAGCTCAATAAAAATTAGTATGAATGTGTATCTCCACCAAAATGCACATATTTAAATGTTCTCAGTGATTGGCATTTTAAATGGATTACATAAGAGCATCTACTACGGTTTTCAAATTACTGGGTTTTACAAAGCTTAAATATCCAGCTGATATGTAAATAACAAAGGCAGCTCCATTTCGAACTGAATCAAAACCTAATCTAGGGCCAGAGGATTGGCTCAGCTGTGGCCCAAGTCTACACATGCAGGCCCTGGGCGCATGCCTAGCCCACCGCTCAACCAGCAGGTGCACAGGACCCTTGCTGCAGGCTCCTGTTCCCTATTACCTGCAAGCCAGGCTTCCAACAGAAGCTCTCTTACAAACTAAAAGTGAAATGTTTACCCCACCCACAGAAAAAACTGCATGCGGAGGCAATGGTTTTAGCTTTAAGAAGTATATTTTTTGGTATCAGTAATACATTTTATATTTATATATTTGTATACAAAAGGTATCTATAGAATAAAATCTAAGCACAATTACAGAAAGATATAAACACTTTTCAAATATAAAAACTGTGTTATTAAAGACCTTTAGGAAAGGTAGTCATTCTTTTTGTATATAATTATAAAAGCAGAAAATAAAAAAAATCTTTATTAACCCAAATTAGAATTATAAAATTGTCTATCTAAAAAGCTTTGACTGTGACACTCAAGTAGAGAATGATTGTGTGCCCTGGACTCTGGCATTTCAGGGAGGGGCGAGGGCCACTGAAGCAAGAGCCAGGCGGTGGTGATGGTGACCGGGGTGGGAGTCGCAGTGTGTACTTCACAACTCATCACTGCTAAGTAATCCTAAGTGCCGCGAGGCACCAGGACCACAAAACAGCTTTACTAAAAAAAAGCTGGCTAGGGCTAGGATTCCACTCAGTGGTGCCACAGCTTGCCTTGCAAGTGCAAAGTCCCAAGTTCAATCCCCGTGCAAAAAAAAAAATCATTTCATCTGACCATCATAAGCCCATCAAGGACTTTGAAATGGAGATAACATCATGTTTTTAACATTCAGATTTAAAAAGCTGGCTAAATGTCAACTATTATTATTATAGTGCCTTGTTCAAACAAGCTTATGGTGTTTGTCAACTACCGTACACATGTACATAACTATCAGGAAAGTTTAAATATGTTTGCCTGTTTCAATTGTTTCCTGTGAGATGCAGGATTTCATCTTGCATCAATTACTCTGAGGATACATGAAAGGTAATTAAATTGAATCTGAACATAAAAAATACTTGATAGGATGCCATCATGATCTGGAACAATTGAAGTTTTCTACTTCCTGCTCCATTTTCTATATAAAGGGTAGAGAGAGAGAAAAAAAGTAAGTTTTAGAGAAAAAATTAAAGAACATAATTTCATTATTTTTCCCCAATAAACACTGTTAAGGACAGTACTTATGCAAATATTTAACACTGAAAATAAAAATTTAGCTCAGTACATAAGACTCACATAAACTTACTGAGAGAATTTTTTTTTTAAAGAGTAGGAAAAATTTATTGAGGGTAAGAAAGCTTCTGTCTAACAGACAGAAGGGGGACCAGAAAGTGGGCTGGCTGCTCACCTCACTTCTCCAAGATGTTTTATACAACCAAGCCATGAGGTGAGGCGGGTGTACTGATAGGATTTTATATCACATACTCCTGGGTATGTGGCAGGTCCCATTTTATACCTTGTAGGTAGTGCTGGCATATATTATCCAAAGTCTATTTTTAAAAAATTAGCCCTTTAATACTGTCTACAAAGACTGATTAAAGACATGTAGGTCTCTCTTTAAAAATCTATCTGAAGGGCTGGAGATTAAAGCTCAATAATTAGCCGGGGATTAGCTCAGTGCATGGTGTCTGCCTTGTAAGCACAAGCTCATGAGTTAGATCCCCAGTACCAAAAATCCAAACCAAACCAAAATGGATGTGAAGCTAGGTGCGGTGGGAGCACAACCTGTAATCCCAGAACTCAGGAGGCTGAGGCAGGAGCATCTCCACAAGTCTGAGGCCACCCTGGCCTACACAGTGAGTTCATTCCAGACTAGAGCTATACAGCAAGACCTTCTCTCAAAAAACAAAACAAAACAATCTATCTGAAAAGGAGCTGTACATCTTCATTAAACACATAACCAACAGTTTACCCGAATGAGTGCTGTTTTGTCGTAGTCCTTGCGATGCTGATAGATACACTGGCTGATCACTGCGTACAAGTTCTCCAGCTGAAATATATTGTAGGCTTCGCTTTTTCTAACAACAGTCTTCAAAAGACTCTAAAAAAAAACCACCAGTGTTTAAGAAAATGAGACAAATTCTTTGACAGAAGACAACTGTCAAGTTGGTGAGTGATCAGCAGCTAAGTGAGGAAAAAGGGCCCATCCTTATGGGGCTCTGCTCAGACAAGCTTCCAGTGTTTGTCAGTTAATTCACAGGGGCATGGAACGTTACCATTACTCTGCAATCTTGGCTCTGGCCTGGCGATGCCTGTCCTTAAAACTACAGTTGACCGCCCTTGCCTGGCAAGCACAAGGTGCTGAGTTTGATCCCTGGTGCTGGGGGGGAGGGGGAAGCAAAAACAAAACTACAGTTGAGGAGTTTGACATCACAATTCTAGTCATAACCCTCTACAGCAGCTGCCAGCATGGTGGTACACACCCTATGATCCCAGCACCACGGAGGTCAAGGCAGGATGAGCTCTGCATGATCAAGGTCAGGTCAGCCTGGGCTGAGTTCAAGGCTACCATATTTTCTTGAAAATAAGACATAACTGGAAAATAGGTCTTAGCATGATTTTTCAGATGCTTGTAATATAAGCACATAACGGAAGTACTGAATTTACTCAAAATACATGATTCAAATCATAACTATTTGTAAATGCCCAAGTGGGCAACTCTACACAGATAAGGTCCAGACTCTGAAAGGCCAAACAGAAAGACAGGATGCACAAATGGCGAGCACTTGACAACCAGAGCCTTAAGTGTGTCTGATGTGAGCCCTCATAACCCAACACCCTGTGCTGTAACAGGTGTACTTAACGCACTCGATGGAAATGAAGAAACGTTTTCTGAGTTTTGGTGCCTGCAAGTTTTTGTCACTTATGTGTGGACCAACATTCTTTTATTTTTTGGGGTACCAGGATCAAACTTGGGACCTTGCACTTGTGAGGCAGGCAGCGGAACTACTGAGCTATATCCCTAGCCCCGGGACCATCACTCTTAACTGTGGTCATTTCTCTTGCTACTCCCATCTCAGAAGTCTGCAGGTAACACTAACTGTTGACCCAGCCTACAGGGGGCTGTGGGCGATGTGGGCGAAGAACTCTCAGGATGAAGTCGCTGGAAGCTACATGGCCTGTGCCATGAGCAGGCTGCACGGAGCAGCAGTGCTCACCATGGCTCCACAGGAAATGGAGCCGCAAGAAATTCAGGCCAGAATTCAGCGTTTGGAGTTACGATGAAGTTCTTCTACAAGATGACAGGACTGTGTTTTAATAAATGTAGCTTTTTTAGTACATAAATGTAGATTGTTGTCCAAGAAAAAAATAAGGCACACCCTGAAAATAAGCCCTATTGCATCTTTTGAAGCAAAAATTAACACAAGACCTGGTAATAGTTTATTATAATTAATTCAATTAATTTCATTATGTGAAACTAAAAGGTACTAACTACATAAATGGTGAACTATTTTACCACTTCAGGATTTTTTTTTTTGCTTTGCTGTTTTTAGAATTTTCCAACTAGGCATTTTTTTCCTCAATGAAGTGATAAAGTCACTGAATTTCTGAAGTTTTTGAAGTGTTGCCCTACTAGGTTGAGGTGATACAGTTAAGTAAAAACTGAAATGCTAGCTGATGGTCATAAAAACAAGGTATAGGAAGCTGGGAGTGGTGGCACATAGGAGGCTGAGGCAGAAAGATGGCCAAGTTTGAGCCCAGCAGGAGCAACTGAATTGAGACTCAAAAAAAGAAGAAAAGGCTTTGGATGCGATTCAGCAGGAGGACCTTGGGTTTACCCCAAAAAGAACGAAATAAGGAATGAAAACAGAAAGAGAAGTATATTAAAACCTGTAATTGAACATTTTAGTCATCTCGGACCACTCCTCTATGTATGTCCATCTACTCTTAGGAGGTCGTGACTTCTTGCACACCCAGTGGACACCACACATTACTCCACATAGCCCCTTCTGATGGTTATGCCACCACAGAGAGAGAGGGATTCAATGAATGGCTGCCTGTGACTGACTACATGATACACCTGCATGTCCAGAAGGGCAGAGCTGGAAGGTTTTCTGCAGCTGCTCAGTACAGCAATAACTGCTGCCTTTAAGCCCAAGAACATGGGCCCTACAAAGCTCCTATTCTCAAGGTCAGGAGATTTCCAAGGGTGTTCAGTGCCATGTATTTCTTATGGGGTTTTCAGACTTTCTTTGTTTGTTTGTTTGTTTTTTTTTGGTACCAGGGATTGAACTCGGGTCCTTGTGCTTGTGAGAAGGCAGGAGACAGAACCACTGGGCCAAATCCCTGGCCCATTTTCAGATTTTCTTGAGGAACTGCTCTTCTCCAGTCAGCACAGACTTAGCACAGGAGATCTGCTCCTTCAGAACCGAAAAGCTCTCCTGTGCTGTTCCTTCAGATTCACCCCTGCACCAAGAGGACCTTTTTCTAAAACACTGAAGCTGTTAGCTATCAAATAATTGATCTTGAAAAATGCTCATAGCTCTATGAATCAAAAAAATTTCAGGTCGGGGATGTAGCTCAGTGGCACCACACCCGCCTCACAAGTGCAAGGCCCTGAGTTCGATCCCCAGTACGCCCCGCACAATCTCAACAGCTCAAGTTGGAGTTTTGGAGCTGCTTGGCTATTCTCCCTTGGTGCCCTGTCACAGAACATCAGATATAGTTCCTATGTAGCACAGGGAAAGAGAAGGGTGGTAAAGGAAGCTATAAGCAGGAAAGTTTCAGTTTCTCATGTGATTCCTATGCTGTCGGTCTGCCCCTGGTCCCTAATTAGTGCCCAAAAGTCCCTAATGTGTACACTGAGAGCATGACAGTTTCAGGGCTCTTACTTTTAATTGGTCATGGTCCACGACAAGTAAGGGTGTGGGCTGAGAGAGGATTGCAAGGGCCTTCTCAACGCTGATGAGCTGCTGCTGCTCAACTTGTGAGCGTCTTGCTCTCGTCATTCGCAGAAGACACATTTCTGAAATGAAAACTTAAGTTATCCTTTGGTTCATAGAAATAATGTATATGGTATGTGTTACACGGGTTACAAAGAACAGCCAACAAGGTGTGGTGACATATTCCTGTAATTCCAGCACTCAGGAGGCTGCCAGTCAGATTCCGCTAGCAAGATCCTGCCTCAAGGGAAAATAATTTACCAAGGACATTAATTCTGGCTTATTAACCTTTCTGTTACGAGAGTATGACACTGACACAGAGTTTGAGTACTTCTCAAATCGTACTTTAGAGGGATTTGCAACAGGCTAGACTATCTTCTCCTTGGGTGTAAGACTCACGGAATTTAAAGAACTGGGAGGGACCCCAGAATGTGATGTAAGGAGACAGGCATGGCACCACAAGCTCATAATCCAAGCACTCAGGGAAGCTGAGGCAGGAGATCTTAAATGCAAGCTCAGTCTGAGCAACTTGGTGAGATCAAATCTCAAAATTAAGGAAAAAAAAAAAAGGGGGGGGG